>NW_028274807.1:111698080-112898080 GCF_037043125.1 Eumetopias jubatus
TTTTATTTTGCAGAGAAACAGAACTGTGGTTATCCTTCCAACATGAATATTTGCTTCAATTCATGTTAAATTTATACCCTGCTGCCTTTTCTGTGCCTTTCTGTGCACTAACTTTTTGCTTTAATGACAAATCACACAGTGCAGTTCTTTTCAAGATACTTGTAACAGCGATTAAACTCAACCCATATAGTACCAACAAGGAATATAACTCAACTGAAGTGAGAATAATATGAACAGCTATGGCCTAATTTCCCATGTCTGGCAAAGTCAACTCCATTATAATTGCCACCTAGTGGAGAGCAATTGAAAGACACATCCCAATTTCAGATATGTTAAAACACAGGGTAATAAAATAAATGCATTGTAGCATCAATGAATTTATGGTATGTACAGATACAAAAAAAGATCTACAAGTGAAACTGGAAAAGGGGTTTTGCTTTTTAGTAACTGTTTTGTTATATCTGTTATGACAAATGTGTATTATTTTTAAACATAATATTTACAAGGATCAAATAAACATAAGCTAAAAGTCCATAAAACAATCTAGTTGCATTAACAGAAAACTGAATGAAGTCTTAAAAAAAACAGTTCTTAAATTATTAAATATCATCTTTCCTGTAGACTATGCTAAAAGAATAACTTTCTAAATCAACTTACTAATTCTTATCCTTCCCGGAGATGTGAGTCACTTAAAACTAAGTGCAAACTTACTTTGTATCATCCACAAAGTCTACAAGGTAGTGTAATGGGCTTTGTTAATTAATTTGGCACAACTCCCTGGTCCCTTGAATAAGAATGGCCAAGAAGGTGCTACCTTAAGCCCCATCCACATGCCTACTATCACCTCTCAGAGCCAATCTCTTCTTATTGAAAGGATGCTTACTCTGTAACCAAAGATCCTCCTCGTCTCAACCTTCTGACAGGGGCGCTTTATGCCAACATGTGGGAAGCCCAAGAAAACTACCAAGGCCTCGGAGACTTAAACTAGATGCCCATCTATCCTCTCTTCGTTGCTGTAATTCTCTGATGTTTAAACAAGAATGCCGGACAAAAATAATGCATGCAGACTGGCACCTCAATATCATCAAATGTATAATGCAACAGGCCTACAATATATAAATATGTTAATTTCTTTTGAAAACTTTTGTGACTATACATAAAGCAAAGTACACAAAATATAATTTTCCAGCTTGATGAATTTTCACAAACTGAACACACCTGTATCAGGAAATAGAACATTAACAGTACTCTGGAAGTTCCCTTCATCCTCCCTGCCAGTCACTATTCCTCAAACCCCATCCCTAATGTCACTACATTGACTTCTAACAGCTTCATTTTGCCTAATTTTACTTTTGACATAAACAAAACCATATAGCATAGTAAATGGCCTTTTAGACTTCTCTCTCTCAACGCTGTATTTGTGAGATTCAGCCCTACTGTTGAGCAACTATACTTGGCGGATCTTTTACTGCCATTTCTATATAGTATTATATTGTGTGACTATGCCAAAATTTATTCTACTGTTGATGAGCATTAGGGTAATTTCTAGTTTAGGGGCTATTACAAATAGTGCTGCTATAAACATTCCATGGACATTAACACATGTACACATCTGTTAAATATATACATAAAAGTAGAACCATAGGATATCAAACTGGATCATAGGCTATCAAGCTTTAGTAAACACTGCCAAGCTTTCCAAAGTAGTTTGGGTTACTACTTTTTAACTGGAATATTCAAAATAACCTAAACATAAAAATCATACTGAATATAATTTTGCTTTAATGCTTCAGAAGGTATTTAGAACTACAATATTTTAGTAATTTCAGTATTTCAATAAACATTATGGAAAAATTACTTTTGATAAATTACACTGGTTAATAAGTGCACAAGGAGGTAGATAATTTGATAAAGTGGTTTTGTTTAAAAGATTGTTTCAGGCTGAAAAGAGCCTTAACCTTCCTTCCCTTCAGTCTGCACTAAATGTTAAACTATATAAACTGTAAAATTAAGGGGCGCCTGGGTGGCTCAGTAGGTTAAGCGGCTGCCTTCGGCTCAGGTCATGATCTCAGGGCTCTGGGATGGAGCCCTGCATCTGACTCCCTGCTCAGCAGGGAGTCTGCTTCTCCCTCTCCCTCTGTTGCTCCCCCTGCTTGTGCAAACTCTCTCTGTCAAGTAAATAAAAATCTTAAAAAAAAAACCAGTAAAATTAAGAAAAGCATATGCAGTTATAATGTCAACAAAAATGTTGAAAGCAAGGCAGCAGTACATCTTTCCCTTTGTAAGAGTATAAAAGTTAAAAGCAGAACAAGAGAGACAGAGAGGGGTGAGTTATTTTGTTAGTATCTGAGGTTGTAAATTAACTAATTAATTGCAGTAACAGTAAGCAGTTAACATTTGTCGAGCCATGGCACTCAACACTCTGTGTTGGGCACTATGTTCTAATTCAGTTAATCTATGCAATAACCCAAGGAGGTAACTACTATTACTATCCTTATTTTGAAGATGAGGAAACTAAATCTCAAAAAGGTTAGGTAACTTGCCCAAAGTTACACGGGAGGCATGCAATACCAGGAAGTCTGACTCCAGAATCTATGTTCTCAACCGCTATGCTATACTACTTTCCATAAGATGACAAGACAGAATAAAACCCCACTAGGTGAAAACCAAAATGGGCAACAAAAACAAGAATGAACATTTACAAAAATGAACAAGCCAAATTGTTAGTCTAAATGGCAATTAAGGCTGATTCCAAAATCTGATACAAGTATTTCAAACAACGAAGATGTCAAAGGAAACTCTGTCATAATTTTTACATTCAAACATAGACCAAAGAGTTACACTGATCAGACTTTATTAGCTAACATTTTCCTAATGTGAGACAGATGGATTTATTTATATCAACAACTTTCTACGATTTTAAAAATATCCACTGCTCTTTTCCCTAATTTTTTATCAGATCATTCTGACAAAATGTACCCATAATTTTCACATACAGGACACATTTAATTCCTTTTTCACAAATAGCTGGAAATTATGCTCTTCTTATACAGTAAAATGGCCTTTAACCACTACTCATGTTACTTTAAGTTCCTTTAACACTATGCTCTGAATACACTGGTCTCATTTCCTAAGGGCTCTTTGTAAGAGGATGAATAAGATTGAGTTCTTTCCAATATTAATTATTTGGCTAAGGACTAACAGATCCAATAAGAGAAAACAAAGTATAAACAACATGCAGTACAACTGCACACAACAGAGCAAATCAAACTATGGGAGGCAGTAACAAAAAAAGTGGCATTTGACTTGGTTCTTAAGCCTTACAATATTTTAATTTGGGGCCAAAACCCAAACATACTACTATAAATGATCTGACCAATATAACAACAGATAGCCAGGATTGGATCCTGGAATACAAGAAGGTTATTAGTGGAAAAACCTGTGAAATCTGACAGAAGTCTGTACTTTAATATATTGTATAAATTTTAATTTCTTAGATTCGATAAAGGCACCATGGTTATATAAAATTTTAACATTAAAAGAAACTGAGTAGGGGCATCTGGGTGGTTCAGATGGTTAAGTGTCTGCCTTCGGCTCAGGTCATGATCCCAGGGTCCTAGGATTGAGCCCCACATCTGGCTCCTGGCTCGGCGGGGAGCCTGCTTCTCCCTCTCCCTCTGCCTCTCCCATGCTCATGCTCTCTCTCTCTCTGTATCAATGTGTCTCAAATGAATAAATAAAATCTTAAAAAAAAATTAAAATTAAAAAAAGAAACTGAGTAAAGAATATATGGAAACTCTCTGTACTATTTTTTGTAGCCTTTCTATGTCTAAATTTATTTCAAAAAAAATTTTTAATAAATCAAACACATCAACAACAAGAAGGTAACAATAGGAACTATCACTCTTTAACCTGCTCTTGACTGTACACTTCTTTTGATGCACTGTAACTGATGTATTGATGTTTCTGGCAAACACACTGCAGTTTTTTTTAACAAATTTTTGACAGATGCTGCTACTAAGCTATTTTTCCCCTTTTTTCAGTACCTATCTTTTAGGACTCAAGGGCAAAACATTAGTATTTTAACCATTCCAAGCTTCATGCCATTTGCAAATTTAATAGTCATACCTTCCATGTCTTTCTGCACATCACTGAGGAAAGCACTGAATAAGACAGAAATTTGAGGGTTATATAATAATTAAAGGTTAAGCCTTTAACTAAATTATAAGAAAAGGTTGTTTTACAAAAAAACAAATGCACAAATCTAGATATTACATTTGTGGCATTTTTTAAATCACTAACCGATTATCTTTCATCTCAAAGTTACATCTCCCCTTGTATACTGTTAGAATTCTCCTCAGTAACCTTTTTCGGTTATATATTTTACCAATGAGTTAGATTTTAGGTCTTAATAATATCTGATTAAAAGATGTCAAAAAATACAATAAGCCCATAAATAACTGAAAACATTAAATACTTAAAAGTGCTAAGTCAGCAAATACTATTTAGACCAACTATATAATTTTTAAAACATATTATTTCTCAAGAAGTTCAAAAAGCATTAAAAACAAAATTTGGCTCATATTAATATTCTAGGAATGCCAAACCTTAAAAAAGAAGTCCCAGACTACTATATTTATTAATTGCACTGAGATTAAAAACAAAAAAAGAAAAAGCATAAAAATTTATACAATGTCAATACAGTTCTAAAATCACCCATCTTGAGAATTTATTCCAGTAAGAATTTTTGAGTGATTTGTTTTAAAAAGATTTGATAATTAGCATGTATAATTACCTACTAAGATGCTAAAATTACTTCTACTTCCCAGCCATGACCAAGTAACAGGGACTAGTTTTATCCTCTTGGTTTAAATAACTAGAAAATTAAACAGAGTATGAAATGTCAGCTTTCAAAGAATGGATAACAACACAAGACAGCAATTGCTGAGAAGAAAGAAATAAATGCAATGAGCCTTGCAAATACCTCAGCTCACTGCCTGGAAAAATTCCAGGCCTCAGAACAGGGCAGGAGAACCCAGAGTCTCGTGGTCTCAATGAGTTGAGGAGACAGAGTTCAGAGTATGGAGAGGCCAAGGCAGCTAAGGTTTTCTGGGACACCATATTGGGAATAAGGGAGCTACAAAGAGAGAACTCTAGATACATGCAGAGGTGTCCACTCAAGTCCTTGGCTGAGTAATAATCTGCATTTTGTGGGAGGGAGCTACCAAAACTGAGAAAGAAAGGAGTAAGCAGAACAACCCCTGGAGTCTACACAGGGCTGGGAATTGTTGTATTCTTAACAGCCAGAGTGGGAAAGCTTTCTAATACAGAACACCAAATAGTCCTCAGAAAACTATTGCCTCAGAAATGGGCCAAATGAGCCCTAAACATTTGAAGTGAATGAAAATAAAAACACAACTTACCAAAATTTGTGAGACACAACTAACATAGTACTTATAGCACTAAATATTTATATTAGAAAAGAGGAAAAGGTCTCAAATCAGTGGCCTCAATATTCATCTAAAGAAACTAGAAAAAGTGGGGGAAAGCAAACAAAACCCAAAATAAGAGCAAGAAATAAATAACAGCTATTTTCCCTACCCTAATGCTTTGGATATGTATTACCACAGACAAGTGGACAGACTTAAAGAAGTTGAAAAAAAAAAAAAAGTTGAATAACTCGTCCAGTGATAGTACCGTAATTTGAAGTCTAGTAACACTGACCCCAAAGCCAATGTTCTTCCCATTTTAGCACAGTACTCATCTCCACAAATATAGGGATTAAACCAGCACTAAGTTTCAGGTTTCCACATTCTCAGCCTAGCACTCTAATAATTTTATCATTGTGCTAATATAATCACCACCTTTATGGCAAAAGTTCACATGCACTTATTATTAAAATTATTAGCAGTCTAGGTCACCTTTTTTTCTTCTTCCTCTTATACCTTTCTATTATCCTATTAATCCCATCTTTCACTGTATTACATAGAAGTTTGATATGTGGTTTATAGACAACTGGTTTTTCGACTCATTTGTGGCTGTTGAAGTTAACTATCATAACTAAATTGAAGTCCTAGAACACACAGACAGCTTTATGCTCATAACTGAGGATCAGAAATCACAGGTATTATCATCCCTGTTTTAGAGAAGAAAATACTTAAGCTTCAAAGAAGATAACACACCCAAGATTCAGCTGCTAATTGATGGTGCTGTGAGTCACACTGACTCAAATACTCCTAAATGAGACATATAAAACAAGCTAGTCATAAAGGTGTGAAGGTGACCCCAAGATGTTGGTATATCTCCAATATACTTCCTACTTGTCAGATAGCAAAGTAAACCCTAAAGTTGGAATTTTTATCCTCAAGTTTTTTTCCACAGAGCTTCTGAGGGCAAGCAGAAAACAGATGGCATAAATCATCCTAAAAACAGCAAACATCAGGCTACCAGATTCTTAAATATGGTTTTTCTTTCTTTTTCTTTTCTTTTCTTTTTTTTAGATTTTATTTATTTATTTGACACAGAAAGAGACAGCGAGAGAGGGAACACAAGCAGGGGAGTGGGGGAGGGAGAAGCAGGCTTCCTGCTGAGCAGGGAGCCCGATGTGGGCTCGATCCCAGGACCCTGGGATCATGACCTGAGCCCAAGGCAGACGCTTAACGACTGAGGCACCCAGGCACCCCTTAAATATGGTTTTTCATGCTCACTGAAGAACACTAATGAAACCCTGAGATGGCAAACTGCTCAATATATTTATGGACATTTTGGTTATTTCCTACTTCATAATTTATTCCCAACAGGTCAACCTGAAACATTAATTGCCACATTTTGATTATTTTATTGATACACTGGTTCACTGAACAAATTTGCTGAATCCCTACTATAACTCAGGTACTCCCAGAGATAAAGATTATGCCTTCAAGAAATTTACATTCTAGGGCGCCTGGGTGGCTCAGTTGGTTAAGCGACTGCCTTCGGCTCAGGTCATGATCCTGGAGTCCCGGGATCGAGTCCCACATCGGACTCCCTGCTCAGCAGAGAGTCTGTTTCTCCCTCTGACCCTCTTCCCTCTCATGCTCTCTATCTCTCTTTCTCTCTCTCTCAAATAAATAAAATAAAAAAACCTTTAAAAAATATTAAAAAAAAAAAGAAATTTACATTCTATGCCAGACACTGTACTATAACAGAAATGAGTATGATAAAGTATCTATTGCTTATGGAGACCTCTAGTGTAACATTCTCCTTCCTGGTTTTACATTTATCAACTTTTCAATTTGTAAATTCTGAATATAGCTCTTATATCTATACATATTGGTAAAATTGCTCAGACAGGACTGAGAAAATACTCCCACAAAATTGCAATCATTTTGAGTACACATACTTCCCCAATATTTAACATAAAAACTGAGAAGCTACCAACTATAAGATAAATCATATAAGTAAGTCTCAAATTAGAAGTCCTCTTAATAACCAAACAGTATCTCTATAAAAGCAGAGGATATAGGGGCACCCTGCATCGGGGTCCCTGCTCAGCCAGGAGCCTGCTTCTCCCTCTCCCACTCCCCCTACTTGTGTTCCCTCTCTGTCTCTCTCTCTGTGTCAAATAAAAATTAAAAAGAAAAAGCAGATGATATAGAAGAATATTCTTATTATCAAAGAGATTATTTTAAAAGACTAGGAGAAACTGTTCCTTCAAAACAACTGCTCTGTTAAACCAAGAATGGTAGTTATTAGGTTGATGAGAAATTTATGCTAAAGGAGAGCTAAAGTAAGAAAATCAAAGTTTGTGGCATTTGAGCCACAACCCACTTCCCCGACACCATTAGGTCAGTAAGATGGAAGCTCCACTCTGGACTGCAGTGGCAAAGACCACAGGGCTCCTTCTCCCCTCAGCTCCCAGTTGAGGAATATGGTATCTCAGCAGGAAGGGAAGGTCACCACCATTTGTCATCCTCTCCAGCTCCAAATTGCAAAGGCTAAATCCTGGTGAATATGGCAAAGCACACAAAACCAAGAACACTGGGGCCCTGGTCAGTCACCTTCACCCTAGCTCACCTTCAGGACAAAGGATCCATGCTGAGAGGGGCAAACAGTAGATGAGAGACAACTATCCCCAACCAGCACACTGCACATAAAGCCAGGGAGTCACCAAAAATGAAAACGTGGTTTGTGCTAGGAAATGATTCAAGAGATACATAGATTTTAGTAATAAAGAAACAAGCACAGGAAACAGTAAGTACACAGTCATTTCCTAGATTAGAAAACCAGTGAGGCTGATGCATTTTGAACGGAGCCAATTCCAGATCAATGGTTCAGAAAGTCTGCCCAGTAAGAGAGGCAGTCTGTGAGAAAAGACCTCCAAAGTTCTTCCTAAAGAAACTTACTTTATTTGAAACAGAGTGTGGGAGGGGCACGCCTGGGTGGCTCAGTAGGTTAAACGTCTACCTTCAGGTCAGGTCATGATCTCAGGGTCCTGGGATCGAGTCCCAGGTCAGGCCTCCTGCTCAGTGGGGAGTCTGTTTCTCCCTCTTCCTCTGCCCACCACCCCCCACTCATACACTTGCTCTTTCTCTCTCTCAAACAAATAAATAAATCTTTAAAAAAGAAAAAGAAAGAGGGAAAGAGAGTGAGTGAGTGTGGGGTAAAGTTCAAACCTAAGGGCATTTAAAAGGAGGTAAAAGAAGAAATAGCAAGGACAATTAGAAAACACCTTGAGACAAATGTAAATGAAAACACAACATACCAAAACTTAGGTGATGTAGAAAAAGTAGTGCCAAGAAAGAAATGTATATCTATAATTGCTTACATTGAAAAAGTAAGAAATATTGCAAATCAACAACCTAACTTATACTTTAAGAAACAAGAATAAGAAGAACTAAACCCAAAGCTAGAAGAAACAAGGGAATAATGATTATTACAGCAGACATAAAGTGAAATTATAAAAAAAAATATTAAAAAAAAATAGAGGGGCATCTGGGTGGCTCAGTTGGTTATGCATCCAACTCTAGTTTTTAGCTCAGGTCATGATCCCAGGGTCCCGGGATCCAGCCCCGTGTCAGGTTCCCTGCTCAGTGGGGAGGCTGTTTCTTCCTCTCTCTACCTCTCCCCCTGCTCGTGCTCTCTCACTCACTCACTCTCTCTCAAATAAAGTCTTTAAAAAAAATTGGAGTGCTATATGTGTGGCCCAACTCTTTGCTTCTCAGAAGGAAGCTGGGAATTAGGGGTTCCCTCTTGATTGTATGACGCTGTAGTGAGGGTAGGGTTTGTGGCAAGAATAAGTCTCAGTCTTTCCTGTAAAACTATGTCAGTATTTTCTTAGTTGCTTGATGTATAGGAATCACCTAGCTAGTTTCTGGATTTCTCTCAGAGGGAATTACTCCATGTGTAGCTGTATATTCTGTGCGTTCATGGGAGGAGGGAAATCCAGGAACTTCCTATGTCAACATCTTGGTCTGGAGTCTATATTCATATCGTTGTACAAGCATCACTACCATCCATCTCCAGAATTTTTTCATCTGCTCAAATTTAAACTCTGTACCCTTAAACAATATCTCCATTTACCCTTCTTCCTACCCACTGGCAACTACCATTCTATTTTCTGTCTCTATGAACCTGATTACTTTAAGCACCTCATATAAGTGGAATCATAGGGTCCTTCTGTGTCCAGCAGGTTTCATTTTACAAAATACCTTCAGGGTTCATCCATGCTGTAACATGTATTAGAATTTCTTTTCTTTTTAAGGCAGGATGTTATTCTATTGTGTGCATATACCACATTTTTTTTTTATCCACTCATCCATTGATGGATACTTTGCTTGTTTCTACTTTCTGGCTATTGTGAATAATGCTGTTATGAACATGGGTGTACTAATATCTGTTCAAGTTCTTGCTTTCATTTCTTTTGAGTATTCGCCCAGTAGTGGGATTGCTAGACCATATGGTAATTCTATATTTAATTTTTTGATGAACTGTCATACTGTTTTCCACAGTGGTTTTTTCATTTTAAGTTCCCACAAGCTATGCACAAGAGTTCCAATTTCTTCACATCCTTGGCCATATTTATTATTTTGTTTGATTATAGTCATCCTAACATATATGCAATACAGTTTTGATTTACATTTCCCTAACGATTAGTGATGCTGAGTATCTTTTCATGAGCTTGTTGGCCATTGTTGATCTTCTTTGGAGAAATGATTGTCCAAGTCCTGTGTGCATTTTTAAATCAGGTTAACTTATTTTTATTGAATCCTAGGAGTTCTTTATATATTCTGGATATCTGATATATGATTGAAAAATATTTTCCTTCATTCCATGGGTTGTCTTTAGGGTCTTTTGCCCTTTGATGCAAAAAGTTTTTAATTCTGATGAAGTCCAACCATCTATTTTTTCTTTTGTTGTCTGTGCTTTTAATGCCCAGGAAATCATTGCCAAATCCAATGTCATGAAGCTTTTCCCTTATGTTTTCATCTAAGAGTTTTACATATTAGCTCTTACATTTAGGTCTTTGACTCAAATGTAAGGTCTTTAATTTTTTATATGGTATAAGATAAGGGTCCAATTTTATTCTTTTGCATGTGGTACATGTGGATATCTTGTTTTCCCAATACCATTTGTTGAAAGAACTATCCTTTCTTTGAATGGTCTTGGTGCCCTTGTCAAAGTCATTTGACTTATATGTGTTTATTTCTGAGCTATCTATGCTATTTTATTGGTCTTTGTGTCTGTTTATGTTAGCAACATCCTATTTTGATTACTGTAGCTTTGTAGTAAGTTTTAATTTTTTTTTTGGAAAGAGAGAGCAAGGAGTAGGAGGACCCTGAGCTTGTCTCAACCCTTGAACACAGCTAGATAGTTATCAAATTATTCTGAACACCCAAGAAGTCAATTGGAGGTCTGAGAAAACAAAAACTGCAATTCTGCAAGTAGAAAAGCAACCACCTTTTGGAAGGTAGGAGAAGCGGAAGTTCACCTGGAGGAGACATAGCTGTAGATGCTGCAGCAAGGAGGGAGTCTGCTTACTGAGGCTACCACAAAATATTAGGAGGGGCAGAGCGTGAAAATCTGAACTTTTAAATTTGCTACCATGGGGGACATGCCTGGATTAAAGGTGCTCAGCTGGCGAAGAGGGGCAGAATCCCAGGAGCGACAGGGTGGTCTGAGGATCCCCTGCGTTGCAGGAAGAATGGGTGGCACCAAGTTGCTGCACTGTTCCCAGGCATAGGAGCCAGGAAACCAGCAGAGAGCAGCAGATCTTGGTGCTGGCTTTCTGCTATAAACTGCATACCGCCGCTGGTCATGCGACTGCTTTCCTGGGACAGGCGACAAATGCAACAAGACCCTGCCCTGGAGGGAAGAGTGCTGGTCAGCCACGTAGGCATCCCTAAAATTTGGAGTTCTGAAACTCAGTCACATACCTGAGATAAAAAGGCTCCACTGGGGCAGGGTGAATGCAGGGTTCAGATGGAAACTGGTAGAAACATTGATTGCTTTTCTGTGAGGGTTCACTAAAGAATAGGGGGCGAACTTTCAGCTCCCAGGTTAGACAGCAGGACACAGCCATTTTCATCCTGCCCATCAGGGCTGAAAGCCATCAGGGAGCAAAACAGCCCCACCTAGTGGAGACCAAGCAGCATACACCAAGCCCCACCGGCCTAAGCACTGGAGAAGCATTTGGGCTGAAACAAGTCAGCCTGAGAATCAGTGCAGAAGGTCTCTCCCCCAGAAGGCCAGCACAAACAACTAGCTTACACCAAGTTTATTGATCATTGAGTGCTACAAAGCTTCAGCTCTAGGGAAAATAGGATCAAGTTTCTTTTTTACTTTTATTCTCTATTTCTCTTATTATTTCATTTTTCTTATATTTTCTAATTTTTTTAATTTTTTAAATTTATACATATATATATACACATACTTTTCAGATATAGTTTTTATTTTTGTCTACTTTTATTTCATTTCATTTTATTTTGGGATCTAGATTCTTTTAACAAGCAGACCAAAACACACCTAGGAGCTAGGGGGTTTTTTTGGTTAGCTTGTTTTGTATTTTTTTTCCTTGGGTTTTTTTCTTTTTCTTTGTTTTGTGCTTCATTTTTGTTTGTTTGTTTTGGTTATTCTTTTTTCTCTTTCTTTTCTTTTCTGGACAAAACGACAAGACTGAGAAATTCACCCCAAAAGAAAAAACATGAGGTAGAACTCATGGCCAGGGTTTTAATCAATACAGATATAAGTAAGATGTCTGAACTAGAATTTAAAACAACAATTTATAAGGATATTAGCTGGGCTTGAAAAAGGCATAGAAGACACCAGAGAATACCTTACCACAAAGATAAAAGAACTAAAATCTCGTCAGGCCAAAATTAAAAATACTATAACCAAGATGCAAACACAAATGGAGGCCACAAAAATAAGGATGGACAAAGTAGAGGAGCAAAATCAGTAATACAGAAGATAAAATTATGGAAAATCATGAAGCCAAAAAGAAGAGGGAAAGAAAAGTAATGGACCATGTAGGCAGACTTCGAGAACTCCATAACTTAGTAAAACGTAATAACATGTGAATGATAGGAATCCCTGAAGATGAAGACAGAGATAAAGGAGCAGAAGGTTTATTTCAACAAATTATAGCTGAAAACTTCCCTAATCTGGGGAAGGACACAGACATCAAAATCGAGGAAGCACAGAGAGCTCCAGTTAAATTCACCAAAAGCCAGCCATCACCAAGGCATATCATAGTCAAATTCACAAATACACAGACAAGGAAAGAATTCGGAAAGCAGCAAGGGAAAAAAGGTCCTTAGCCTATAAGAGAAGACAGATCAGGTTTGCAGCAAATCTGTCCACAGAGACCTGGCAGGCAAGAAAGAAGTGGAAGGAAATATTCAACATGCTGAATGGGAAAAACATGCAGCCAAGAATTCTTTATCCAGCAAGGCTGTCATTCAGAATAGAAAGAGAGATAAAGAATTTCCCATACAAACAAAAACTGAAGGAATTTGTGACCACTAAACCGCCCTGCAAGAAAGTTTTAAGGGGGATTCTTTGAGTGGAGAAAAAAAAAAAGACCAAAAGCAACAAAGACTAGAAAGGACCAGAGAAAATCACCAGAAACACTAACTCTACAGGTAACACAATGGCCCTAAATTCATATTTCTCAATAACTCTGAATGTAAATGAACTAAATGCTCCAATCAAAAGACAAGGTGTATCAGAATGAATTTAAAAAACAAGATCCATCTATATGCTGCCTATAAGAGACTCATTTTAGACCTAAACACAGCTGCAGATTGAAAGTGAGGGGATGAAGAACCATCATGCTAATGGACGTCAAAAGAGCCAGAGTGGCCATACTTATACCAGACAAACGAGATTTTAAAACAAAGACTGTAACAAGAGATGAAGAAGGGCATTATATCATAATTAAGGGATCTACCCATCAAGAAGATTTAACAATTGGGGCGCCTGGGTGGCTCAGTCGGTTAAGCAGTTGCCTTTGGCTCAGGGCATTATCCCAGGGTCCTGGGATCGAGCCCCACATCGGGCTCCCTGCTCCGCGGGAAGCCTGCTTCTCCCTCTCCCACTCCCCCTGCCTGTGTTCCTTCTCTCACTGTGTCTCTCTCTGTCAAATAAATAAAATCTTTAAAAAATAATAATAATGAAGCAGCAGAGAGAAATCAGGGAACTGATCCCATTTACAATTGCGTCAAAAACAGTAAGATACCTAGGACTAAATCTAACAAAAGAAGTAAAAGATCTATACTCTGAAAACTATAGAACACTTATGAAATAAATTGAAGAAGACACAAAGAAATGGAAAAGCATTCCATGCTCATGGACTGGAAGAACAAATATTGTTAAAATGTCTACAACTACCCAAAGCAATCCACACATTTTATGCAATCCCCATCAAAATACCACCAGCATTTTTCACAGAGCTAGAACAAACAATCCTAAAATGTGTACAGAATCACAAAAGATCCTGAATAGCCAAAGCAATTCTGAAAAAGAAAAACAAAACTAGAGGCATCATGATTCCAGAATTTAAGCTCTATTACAAAGCCATAATGATGAAGACAGTATGGTACTGGCACAAAAACAGACACATAGATCAATGGAACAGAAAAGAGAACCCAGAAACAGACCACAACTATATGGTCAACTAATCTTTGACAAAACAGGAAAGATTATCCAATGGAAAAAAAAGCAGTCTCTTCAACAAATGGTGTTGGGAAAACTGGACAGCAACATGCAACAAAAGAATGAAACTGGACCACTTTCTTACACCATACACAAAAATAAATTCAAAATGAAAGAAAGACCTTAATGTGAGAAAGAAAACCATCAAATTCTTAGAGGAGAACACAGGCAGTAATCTTTTTAACATCGGCCACAGCAACTTCTTACTAGATACATCTCCTGAAGCAAGGGAAATAAAAGCAAAAATGAACTATTGGGATTTCATCAAGATAAAAAGCTTCTTCACACCAAAGAAAACAATCAACAAAACTAAAAGAGAGCCTATGGAATGGGAGAAGATATTTGTAAATAACATATCTGATAAAAGGTTAGTATCCAAAATCTCCAGAGAACTCATCAAACTCAAAACCCAAAAACAAATAACCCAGTTAAGAATGGGCAGAAGACATGATTAGACACTTTCAAAAAAAGCTATCCAGATGGCTAACAGACACATGAAAAGATGCCCAACATTTTTCATCATCAGGGAAATACAAATCAAAACCACAATAAGAGACCACCTCATACCTGTCAGGATGGCTAAAATTAACAAGTCAGGAAATGACAGATGTTGGCAGGGACGCAGAGAAAGGGGAACCCTCCTACACTGTTTGTGGGAATGCAAGCTGGTGCAGCCACTCTGGAGAACAGTATGGAAGTTTCTGAAAATGTTAATTTAGAACTACTCTATGACCCAGCAATTGCACTACTAGATATTTACCCAAAGGATACAAAAATACAGATTCAAAGGGATACACGCAACCTGATCCTTATAGCAGCATTATCAACAATAGTCAAACTATGGAGAGAACCCAAATATCCATCAGCTGATGAATGGATAAAGAAGACACACACACACACACACACACACACACACACACACACACACACACACACTGGAATATTACTCAGCCATCAAAAAGAATGAGATCTTGCCATTTGCAACTACATGGAAGGAGCTACAGGGTATTATGCTGAGTAAGATAAGTCAGTCAGAGAAAGATAAATACTATATGATCTCTCTCATATGTGGAATTGAAGAAAAAACAGATGAACATATGGGAAGAGGGAAAAGATGAAAAGTAGAGAGGGAAACAAGCCATAGGAGACTCTTACCAATAGACAATAAACAGGGTTGATGGAGGGGGTTGGGAAGGAGAGGGGCTAGATGGGTGATGGGTATTAGGAGGGCACTTATGATGAACACTGGGATGAATCACTGAATTCTACTCCAGAAACCAATATGCACCATATGTTAACCACCTAAAATTATAAATATATAAATAGATAGATAGATAAAATAGGCAACAGATTTGAATGGACATTTCTTCAAAAAGATGTATGACTAGCCAATAAGCACATGAAAAGATGCTCAGTATCACTAATGATTAGGGAAATGCAAATCACAACCACAATGAGATAGCACTTCACACCAACTAGAATGTCTATAAAAAAAAAAAAGAAAAGATTAAGAACAAGTCTTGACAAAGAAATGGGAGGACTTGGAAACTACACACACTGCTGGTGGGAGTTGAAAATGACGCACCCACTTTGGAACAATCTGGCAGTTTCTTACGGGGTTACAGAGTTACCATATGACCCAACAATTCTACCCTTAAGTATATACTCAAGAGAGAAAAGGGGCACTTGGGCAGCTCAGTTGGTTGAGCATCTAACTTTTGATTTTGGCTCAGTTCATGGTCTCAAGGTCATGGGATCAAGCCCCACAACAGGCACTACACTCAGCAGGATGTCTGCTTCTCTCCCTCTCCCTCTGCCCCTCCTCCCACTTGTGCTTGCTCTCTCTAAAAATAAATGGGTGAATCCTTGAGAGAGAAATAAAAACAGACATAAAAACATGTACACTGATGTTCATAACAGAATTATCCATAATATTCAAAAAATAAAAATGCCCAAATGTCCATCAACTGATGCAGAGATAAACAAAATCTCATATACCCATACAACAGATTAGTTACCATCAAAAGGAACAAAGTACTAATATATGCTACACAACAGATGAACCTTAAAGAACTAAGTGAAAGAAGCCAGAAACAAAAGGCTACATATTATATGATCCCATTTATAAATGAAATGTCTAGAATAGACAACTCTATAGAGACAAAAAATAAATAATTGCTTAGGGTTGGAACTGGAGGGGTTGGGAAGAAATGGAGACTAACCGCCAATGGGTATGGGGTTTCTTTTGCAGGGGAGGAGAATGTTCTAAAATTGACTGTGATGATAACTGCTAACTCTGAATATACTAAAAGCCAATGAAACATACACTTTAAATGGGTGAACGTATGGTATGTGAATTATATCTCAATAAAGTTGTTACTAAAAAAAAAAAACATGGGGTGTTTGGCTGGCTCAGTCAGAAGAACATGCAACCTTTGATCCTAGGGTCATGAGTTTGAGCCCCAAAATGGGTATAGAGATTACTTAAAAATACAGCAAACTTTAAAAAAATGAGGGTATGAGGCTGGTCAATGAACTAGATGGTTTTTAGTATAACTCCAGGTTGTATCTTAAATATTCCTGTTTTTACTATTAATGTTGTTGGTTAAATTCTTACCCAAAAAAGTATTATCTGTTGAATATATATGTATTACCTAATACAAGGTCATCTGGAAACACTTGTTTCAGGAATGCTCTTGAAGGGGACAGCCTTTTTGCGCAGGCTCCAGTCCACTGTAACTAGTATTATTTTTGCAGACAACAAGAAAACAAGCTTTTATCTTATGGAGATTTTTTTTGGTTTTGTTTTTCTTTTTCTATTGTGTTTCCTAGATCACACTGGGTAAGTGGAAATATATTCCAAATGCCTATCTGATCACCTCTTGGTTTTAGAATACTGGCTGTCCCATCTAAATATAATTTAACTTGTTATATATCTACTATACCTTTCTTTATATGATCAAAATAAGATTAACTTGATTGCAAATAGAATTTCACATTTATATGTAAATTAACAAATGTCTTCTCCCTAAATTTACCCCTTCACAGTAATCTGCAGACATAATAGCTTACTAAAGAAAAGGGGGGGGGGGGGAAGGACAATAAATCATGGTGTCCAGGATAAAGCTAAGAAAGGAGATGAATAATTCCCTTTTCACTCAAATTCATGTTGAAATAAATAAAGAGATATTTTAACAGATCAGGTTGACAATCCTTTGGTTTTTCTATTATCAAATCTAATTCCTAAAAACAACATTATTGATAAAGATTTAAAGATTATTGCCTTGAGTTTTAACACAAAACTAGTTGTCAGGATTCTGACTTTCTGATATTCAAGCTCTATGAAGAAAAGACATCTGTTATGTGTTTCCCATTCAGCACACACAGATAATGCTTCACTCCATAAACCATATCTTAACATTTTAAAAAACAAACTGTGCCCTCTGGTGGCCAATGCCTTTTAGTAAATTTGTTACATGCCACACGACCATCATAACCACATCATTGTCTTAAGAAAAAAAATCCAGTCAAACACTGTCACTCCAATCTAAACACTGCACCAAGTAAAAAATCAAAAGCTCAAAAGACTATGGTGTACTTGTAGGATCTGCTACATACAACAAGACAGAATTCCTGTTGTTTTTAGAGAAACTAAGTGGATTGAGCTGACATTGGAAATACATATCCTCTAAGATCACCTTCTAAATTGACAAATCATCAAAACAAGTCAGTAAGGTATATTTATTCATATTTTATATTCTGTAGTACTTTACAGATCCTCTAAGAACATAAAAGCTTTAAATGTGTTAATCAATTACAAAACTCCTAACAAAATCTTTGATAGCAAAAGAATTCAGAAATAAATACAGAAAGTAAATCTGTGAAAACTTAAGAGCCAGCAGAGAAATTCCTCAGTTTTGCAAACAAAAGTGAATCCTGACTAAAAAGAATTCTTTGATAATGAAGCCAAAAACATACGGTTTTGTTTTTTTTTAAAGAAACAGACCTTCAATCATTCATAACTCACATTGTTTGCCATTTGCAACTTCTCATAATAACTCAGTCACTGTTGAACATAATCCGGTTAACTGAAGTTGAACACAAACCGGTTATCAATCTGATTAAGGGGACCAGAACTTAAAATTACTAATGAAAATGGTCATATCCTAGCTACAGAAATTATTTCAGTATTAAGTATTCAAAGAGAATAGTGACTGGCAAAAAGGGATTGGATCGCACAGGTAAACAGATAAAAATAGAACAGGACAAAGTAATAAGGGTGGTAATACTGGTAATTAGTTTTTCCTGTTAATTTCAAAGACAATGATCACAGATTCATTTATTAAGCAAGAAATATACTGAGTGTGGAAAAAATGAATTATTTCATTATGGCAAGTTATCACTCAGAAAAAAAAGGTATTATTACCAAACTCTCCAGAGTGGTCAGACACTCATATACCAGCAGTATATAAGACTACCTGTTTTTCATATCCTTGCTGGCCATCGACATTGTTAGACTCTTTATTTTCACTAATCTGATGAGTGTGAAATGACATCTAATTGTAATATACACAAGGAGAAATTTTTAAGATATAACAAAAAACTGACATCTTACATATTAATAAAATATTGAAAAAATGATATATTCATAAAATGAAGTACTATACAATAGTCAAAATGAATGCAGACAATATAACAATGTAGATAAAATTCAAATATACTGTTGGGTAAAAAAAAAGCAAGTTTAAAAACAAGAATAAAGAAAATTTAAAAGCAGGTACAACAATGTTTATAGATTCATATAAGATAAAATATGTTTTGTGACATAAATGGGAAAGATCTAAATTTCAGGATAATGATTATCTAGGAGGAGGAAGATAGGGAATGGAATCTGGAAGGGAAAAAAATGTTTCAATGGTACTGGTAACATTTTATTTCTTCTTTAAAAAAATACAAAACATGAACATCCAGGTGGTAGGTATACAGGATGTTCTAGTACTCCCTTACTCTGTGTTTGAAATATTTAATAATTTTTAATAAGTGAAAGCAACGTAGGGCGCCTGGGTGGCTCAGTCGTTAACCGTCTGCCTTGGGCTCAGGTCATGATCCCAGGGTCCTGGGACAGAGTCCCACATTGGGCTCCCTGCTCGGCGGAAAGCCTGCTCTCCCTCTCCCACTTCCCCTGCTTGTGTTCCTGCTCTCACTATCTCTGTCTCTGTCAAATAAATAAATAAATCTTTAAAAAAAAAAAAAAGAAAAGAAAGCAACCTAAACACAATGACAACCAATGACACAGAGGATTGGTTACATTATGATGTAATTCAAGTATTTTAAAAACTGCGTGATGACATGAATACATATATATTTACATGAAAAGATATCCATGATATTGGATATGCCATGATTTTGCCAAATTTTAAGCTGCAAAATAGCATAAACACTTAAAATGAAGGCATAAATAGGTCTATAAAAACTCAGTTATACCCAAGTCTACCACTATAACCTCTTCGTTGTAGAATTATGTATGATTTTCATATTCTTCTTTATACATGTCCTTTATCATCTTAATTTTTATAGTAAGCATATATTGCTTATAATTAGAAAAATATTTTTTCACGGGAAGAAAAATTAAAAATTACTTTTACCATATCAAATTGAGAAAGCCAGCAAGGAAATCTAATGAAAACTACTAAATGAACAAACAACAAAGATGCCCAGTAATGAAACAGGGAAGTGCAGGGAGTGTGCGGAGTTAGATCAGACATCTTCGTCTTCTTTGACTTACAATGTGGTTGGAAACTAAATAGGACAATGTGGGTGGGTCCAAGGATGATGGAAGAGACTACCCAAACTGTGGAAGAAAAAGAGCCAAGGTTGGATTTGGGGAATTATACATAAGATGGGAGGGTAGACTTTCCATGCTTTCCTTCAGGCCCTCCTCCCCCTTACTCTCTCTCCCTACCTTCCACACTTCTTCTCCAAGTAATAAATTGTCATAATGAAATAATTCATTATTTTCCACATCTAATGAAACGCTCTACTCCCTGATAAAGGTAAGGAATGAACGAGCAATCATTACCTTTGAAATTAACAGGAAAAGATTTTAAAAGCTCAAAATTCACTGAAGATGCATTCTTTTTATACCTTCGTGCATTTGAAAAATGTCTTTTGATTTTAGAATTCCTATTTTATGTATAAACAGGTGTGGTGTTACTTCTTATTTTAATGGTTCCATTTCCTATTCATCCTTTGAAAAAGGAACTCTAATCTTTGCTTTAGTCTACAAATTTAAGGTGATATTATGACAGTTAACAGTTCCTAGGAATGAGGAAGCTAAGTATATTCAGCCTAACCAAGACTTCATATCATAAAACTATCGAGTGTTTTGGGAGGGAAAATACAATAGTGCTATTAAGCATCTTCCTTACAAAGAAAGCAAAGGAGGCATTACAAATAAGGCATCCAAACAAGCATATTTCCTTGCTGTATTTGCATTTTCCTTCACTAGAGAAAAAAAAATTTCTCTTCTAATCTCAAGCCTTTGTATTAAACAAAATCATTTCTTCTGAAAGAATCCAGAAGAAGTTACTAGTAAATTTTCAAATAATAAGTCTAGCTTGTGGGAAGTTAACTAGTGATAACACAGGGTGCTAATTTAAAAATAATGATTAAGAGAAATCATATATAAGGATACATATCATAAAAGGTACAAATTATCTAGAATACATATTAAGAATGATACAGTCCAGGACAAATCTGCATCTCATGACCTTCATCCTCTGTCTTCTCATCAACATGAAAAACATACACTAAGTACTAGATTACAAAAACATCATATACAATGATCATGATATATCTAGCCCAAAAGGTATTTTGCTGAAAATAAGATTTGCCGTTGATAGCTATACTCAGGAAATCTGATGCTAAGCTTATTGATTAAGGCTTCCTTAGAGATAAATCTGGTTTTCAATTTTTTAGTAATCATCATTATGATGAGGGAACAGAAGGCAAGCTGAAGACAAAGCACAAGCTGACACCCTACAATCCCCATCCCCACCCCTGGATGGGATATATGTGACATTCCTCAACCACTTCTGGTTGCCCTAAAGCTAAGGGAAGGAAAAACAAATGGTTAAACTTCTAGAGACTATAGTCCTGCAGGACCTAAGTCTCCCTCAGTTTACAATTTTTTTTTAACAAGAAAAACATTCTTATCAATTACCTACAGGAAATGTGGATGAAACTGGATGTCCTTATAACCTACAGCCCATTAACAGATACTCAAGGCAGGCAGAATATAAGGTTCCCGGCCACCTGGGTGGCTCAGATGATTAAGCATCTGCCTTCAGGTCAGGTCCTGCTCTCCAGGTCCTGGGATCGAGCCCCACCTCAGGCTCCCAGCTCAGCAGGGCATCTGTTTCTCCCTCTCCCTCTGCCACTCCCCTTGCTTGTGTTCCCTCTCTCTCTCAAATGAATAAACTAACGTCTTAAAAAAAAATAAAATAAAAAAATAATAATGTTCCTCCAGGAAGCTCCCAGTGGTCTTCACTTTAATGCCTTGCTAGAGGGAAAAACCTTAGCTTGACAAGGGCAAGGCCTCTGGTAACTTGTAAGTCCTCTTTAGTGTATGAAAGTTTTTTTTTTTTTTTTAAGATTTTATTTATTTGACAGAGAGAGACACAGCAAGAGAGGGAACATAAGCAGGGGGAGTGGGAGAGGGAGAAGCAGACCTCCCGCGGAGCGGGGAGCCCGATGTGGGGCGATGTGGGGCTCGATCCCAGGGCCTTGGGAACATGACCTGAGCTGTAGGCAGACGCTTAACGACTGAGCCACCGAGGTGCCCCATGAGAGTTCTTTTGAAAAACTCCCTTTTCCTTACCTCCCCCAACTCCCAAGTATATAATTAGCCACCCCTCACAACCCCAGTGCAGCAGCTCTTTCTGCCCACAGGTCCTGTCTCTGTGTCTTCATAAAACCACCATTTTGCACCAAATACATCTGAAGAATTCTTTCTTGGTCGTCGGCTCTGGACTTCACCCCACCGAACCTCACCTATATTCCAAAATCCATATCAATTATCTCCTCTATTTATCAAGTCACTTCTGAAAAGTATATAAATAAGAAACCTAGATAGGTCTGATCCTCCTGATGATGTGGTATTGGAATACAGATGAAGTTTGGTGTTGAAAAGGGTGTAGAAAAATGGGTATTCTCATGCACTGTTAATGGGAACAAATCAGTATAGCCTTTTTGGTTTTTTAAATTATTTTAATTCAATTAATTAACATACAATTTATTATAGGTTTCAGAGGTACAGGTCGGTGATTCATCAGCCTTATTTAATACCCAGTGCTCATTACATCACATGCCCTCCTTAATGTCCATCCCCCAGTTACCCCATCTCTCCACCCTCCTCCCCTACAGCAACCCTCAGTTTGTTTCCTAGGATTAAGAGTCTCTTATGGTTTGTCTCCCTCTGTGGTTTTGTCTTGTTTTATTTTTCCAGTACAAACTTTTGGAAAGGTAATTTAGTATATCTATGAAAATTTTAGATGTATAAACCCATTGACTCATCAGCTATACTTCTAAACCTCTATCTTAGAGAAATAACTTAATTGTGGATAAGAAACAAAAATATCTGTGAATGGGAAATGACTAATAAACTATGGTCCTTTATATTAGAATACCATGCAGTGCTTAATAGGAACATGCTAGATCTATAGGTGCAGCTGTGGAAAGCTATCAAGACATAATGCTAAGGGTGGGGATGTGCAGGGAGTCAAATTACAAAGTTAACACTGATGAGGGAACAGAAGGCAAGCAGAGGACAAAGCAGAAGCTGACACCCCAAAACCCCCCCCTCAGGGGAACTGTGTGACATTCTGCAGACACTCCTGGCCACCCTAAAGGAAAAACAAATAGTTAACTTAATAGAGTCTCCCTCAGTTTACAAATGTATTAGCAATCTACAAGAACAAAGCATTCCTATCATCAATAACCTAGCTTCCAGAAGGAAATGTAGATACAATTAAATGTCTTTATAACCTGCAGCCCATTGATAGATACTTGAAGTGGGTAGAGTATAATGTTCCTCCAGGAAGTTCCCAACTATCTTAATGTTAATGCCTTACTAGAGGGGTAAACAACCTTAACTTCAAAATGTACGGAAAGGCCTCCAGTATCCTGTGAGTCTTCTTTAGCATATGAAAATTCTTTTGCAAACCTCCCTTTTTCCTTACCTCCCCCAACCCCATAGTACCTAAGCTGCCACCCCTCACTACCCCAGTGCAGCAGCTCTTCCTGCCCACAGGTCCTGTCCCCATGCTTTAAGAAACCACCATTTTGCATCACAGATGTCTTAGTCATCGGCTCCGGACTCCACCCCCCTGAACCTCACCTATATTCCAAAACCCCATCAACATCGTAGTGCGTATCTGTCATTCATAATGCCCCAAATTTTCTGAATCCACTTTCCCCACACTACGAACTCCACCTTTACAGAGCAGACTAAAACAACAAAAACAACAACAACAAAAACTACAACTATATTAACCAGCTTCCATTATAGCTAGTATTTCACTAAAGTATGTGGCTTGTTAACTAGAGGGCCTACAGTCAGAACAGTCAAGGTGTGAGATTTGAGAAAACAGTCTGGCAAAGGGTATTTCTTCAGCTTGGGTGGCAGTCAAGGCAGAATGTTCTGAGGTAAGATCACAGAGGCTTCCTGATGGGAAAAAGGTGCTATGTTTTGGGGGTCAATGGCTGCATCAATCCCTTATCAAACAAGGAGGTTCTGTGTTTCGTTCCTGACAATTTGGAAACTGCTTCTCCAGGATATGATACTGAGTAAGGGACAGGTGGGGCTAGGTAGGGAGAGACAGGGAGGAGGCCATGGGATCAGGATGACAAAATTCAAAAATGTGGGAGAGGAAAGGAGACCAGAGCTAAGGGAACAAACCAGACCATGCTGTCCTAGGGGTCAGAGGTGGGCCTTGTTATAACAGCTCCTGTGACCAGCAAAATTACTGGGACCCTAAAAAGGTAGTAAAGCCATTGAAGGTGTTATCACTAGTCCTTGCTCAATGGTGCCATGAATAGAGATGTTAAAAGGACTTAAGTTCCCTGGTTAGCTTTCTATAAAAGACCATTCCCAAAAGCCCCCGATGACAACCCTGTTAGGACCCCTCTTACTTCTGAGAGCTTTTTCTGTATCCTCGCTTAATAAACTTCTATTGCTTTACTCACTCTCCTTTGTCCATGAGATTCATTCTTCAACTCTATGGGATAAGAACCTTGCTCTCCTGCTTCAATACTCTAGACACCTGTATCCCTTCATAAATCCCTTTCTGGGTCAATTAGCTAGAATTGATTCCATTATAAAAAGTAAGAAACCTGGACTGCAAGGCTGGTTCAACATCCTCAAATCAATCAATGTGATACACTACATTAATAAAAGAAAGGACAAGAACCATATGATACTCTAAATAGATGCAGAAAAAGCATTTGACAAAGTACAGCATCCTTTCTTGATTAAAACTCTTCACAGGGTAGGGATAGAGGATACAAACCTCAATATCATAAAAAGTCATCGATGAAAAACCCACAGCAAGTATCATTCTCAATGGGGAAAAACTGAGAGCTTTTCCCCTAAGGTCAGGAACATGGCAGAGATGTCCACTATCACAACTGTTGTTCAACATAGTACTAGAAGTCCTAGCTTCAGCAATCAGACAACAAAAAGAAATAAGAGGCATTAAAATTGGCAAAGAAGTAGTCAAACTCTCACTGTTTGCAGATGATATGATACTTTATATGGAAAACCCAAAAGACCCCACCCCAAAATTGCTAGAACTCATACAGGAATTCAGTAAAGTGACAGGATATAAAATCAATGCACAGAAATCAGTTGCATTTCTATACACCACCAACAAGACAGAAGCAGAGAAATTAAGGAGTCAATCCCATTTACAATTGCACCCAAAACTGTAAGATACCTAGGAATAAATCTAACCAAAGATGTAAAGGATCTATACTCAGAAAACTACAGAATACTCATGAAAGAAATTGAGGAAGACAGGGGCGCCTGGGTGGCTCAGTCATTAAGTGGTTGCCTTCGGTTCAGGTCATGATCCCAGGGTCCTGGGATCGAGCCCCACATCAGGTTCCCTGCTCAGCCAGGAGCCTGCTTCTCCCTCTTCCGCTCCCCCTGCTTGTGTTCTCTCTCTCACTGTCTCTCTCTCTCTCTGTCAAATAAATAAGTAAAATCTTAAAAAAAAAAATTGAGGAAGACACAAAGAAATGAAAAAAACATTCCATGCTCATGGATTGGAAGAACAAATATTGTTAAAATGTCTATGCTATCTAGAGCAATCTACACATTTAATGCAATCCCTATCAAAACACCATCAACTTTTTTCACAGAACTGGAACAAATAATCCTAAAATTTGTATGAAACCAGAAGAGACCCCGAATAGCCAGAGGAATGTTGAAAAAGAAAACCAAAGCTGGAAGCATCACAATTCCGGACTTCAAGCTCTATTACAAATCTGTAATCATCAAGACAGTATGATACCGGCACAAAAACGGACACACAGATCAATGGAACAGAATAGAGAGCCCAGAAATGGACCCTCAACTCTAGGGTCAACTAATCTTCAACAAAGCAGGAAAAAATGTCCAATGGAAAAAAGACAGTCTCTTCAACACATGGTGTTAGGAAAACTGGACAGCCACATGCAGAAAAATGAAACTGGACCATTTCCTTACACCATACACAAAAATAGAGTCAAAATGGATGAAAGACCTAAATGTGAGATAGGAATCCATCAAAATCCTTGATGAGAACACAGGCAGCAACTCTTCGACCTCGGCTGCAGCAACTTCTTCCTAGACACATTGCCAAAGGCAAGGGAAACAAAGGCAAAAATGAACTATTGAGACTTCAACAAGATAAAAAGCTTTTGCACAGCAAAGGAAACAGTCAACAAAACCAAAAGACAACTGATGGGATGGGAGAAGATAGTGGCAAATGACATATCAAATAAAGGGCTAGTATCCGAAATCTATAAAGAACTTATCGAACTCAACACCCAAAGAACAAATAATCCAATCAAGAAATCGGCAGAAGACAGGAACAGACATTTCTGCAAAGAAGACATCCAAGTGGCCAACAGACACATGACAACATAACTCGGCATCAGGGAAATACAAATCAAAACCATAATGAGATACCACCTCACACCAGTCAGAATGGCTAAAATTAACAAGTCAGGAAACAACAGATGTTGGCGAGGATGCACAGAAAGGGGAACCCTCCTACATGATTGGCGGGAATGCAAGCTGGTGCAGCCACTCTGGAAAACAGTATGGAGGTTCCTCAAAAAGCTAAAAATAGAGGGCACCTGGGTGGCTCAATTGGTTAAGCGACTGCCTTTGGCTCAGGTCATGATCCCAGAGTACTGGGATCGAGTCCCACATCAGGCTCCCAGCTCAGTGGGGAGCCTGCTTCTCCCTCTGACCCTCTCCCCTCTCATGCTGTTTCTCTCTCGCTCGCTCTCTAACAAATAAATAAATAAATAAATTTTTTTAAAAAAAAAGCTAAAAATAGAGCTACCCGATGACCCAGCAATTGCACTACTGGGTATTTACCCCAAGGATACAAATGTAGTAATCCAAAGGGGCATGTGCACCCCAATGTTTATAGCAGCAATGTCCATAATAGCCAAACTATGGCAAGAGTCTGGATGTCCACTGACAAGTGAATGGATAAAGAAGATGTGGTAGATATATATATATATATATATATATATATATATAATGGAATATTATGCAGCCATCAAAAAATGAAATCTTGCCATTTGCAACGACGTGACTGGAACTAGAGGGTATTACGCTAAGCAAAATAAGTCAATCAGAGAAAGACAATTATCATATGATCTCACTGATATGTGGAATTTGAGAAACAAGGCAAAGGATCACAGGGGAAGAGAAGAAAAAATGAAACAAGATGAAACCAGAGAGAGAGACAAACCATAAGAGACTCTTAATCTCAGGAAACAAACTGAGGGTTGATGGAGTGGAGAGAGGTGGGAGGGATGGGGTGGCTGGGTGATGGACATTGGGGAGGGTATGTGCTATGGTGAGTGCTGTGAATTATGTAAGACTGATAAATCACAGACCTGTACCCCTGAAACAAATAATACTTTATATGTTAATTTAAAAAAAAATTAAGAAACCTTTCATATATACAAATGGTAATCACTTATGAACTTTTTGAGTTCATAAATTTATGAACTAAAAAGCACCACATATTCAGAAAAATAGTTCTGAAGGTCTATAGGATCACATAACACCCTGATATTTAATGCTAAAGAGGGAAGTAGGATTGACATGTATAGATGAAGAGGAGGTAATGGAAGGCTTTTCCTTTTTCCTCTGTATACCTCCTTTCTGTTTAAGTATTTTTACAATGAGCAACAGTCCTACAATGCTGGAAATTTAATAATTTAAAATCTTCAAAAAATTAAAAATTAATATGCCCCTCCGAAAGGTGCCTGCCATCCTAAATGATAATAGTAGTTTTATGGAATTTTAAGAAAGAACAACCTGAAAACATTCTGTAGTACATACACACAATTTCATGTATTCTAACTTATATAACATAAAAAATTCATCTTGCAATGGGGAAAGACTTTCTAACCGTGACCCTAGATGTAGAAGGAAAGCATAGTAATTTTTAACTACATAAACAAAATTACTGAAACCTTAAACAAAGTTAAAAAATGAAAGACAAACCAGAAAAAAATGACCTGAAACACATATGATATGGCAAATAATAGATTAATATTTCCAGTATATAAAGAATTCTTAGAAAGCAATAAAAATAGACATTTTAATTTAAAAATGGGCAGATAGGGGCCCCTGTGTGGCTCAGTCAGTTAAGCATCTGCCTTCAGCTCAGGTCATGATCCCAGGGTCCTGGAACCAAGCCCCTCTTTGGGTTCCCTGCTCAGCTGGGAGTCTGCTTCTCCCTCTCCCTCTGCCCCTCCACCCCTGACCCATGCTTGTGTACACATGCTCTCTCAAATAAAAAAAAAATCTTTAAAAAAAAAATTAAATAAAAATGGGCAAAGAAGCAATGTCCACAATAGCCAAACTGTGGAAAGAGCCAAGATGTCCATTGACAGATGAATGGATAAAGAAGATGTGGTATATATACACAATGGAATATTATGCAGTCATCAAAAGGAATGAGATCTTGCCATTTGCAACGACGTGCATGGAACTGGAGGGTGTTACGCTGAGTGAAATAAGTCAATCAGAGAAAGACATGTATCATATGACCTCACTGATATGAGGAATTCTTAATCTCAGGAAACAAACTGAGTGTTGCTGAGTGGTGGGGGGTGGGAGGGATGGGGTGGCTGGGTGATAGACATTGGGTAGGGTATGTGCTATGGTGAGTGCTGTGAATTGTGCAAGACTGTTGAATCACAGATCTGTACTTCTGAAACAAATAATGCAAGATATGATAAGAAAAAAGAAAAAGAAGATAGCAGGAGGGGAAGAATGAAGGGGAGTAAGTCGGAGCAGGAGACAAACCATGAGAGACGATGGACTCTGAAAAACAAAACTGAGGGTTCTAGAGGGGAGGGGGTGAGGGGATGGGTTAGCCTGGTGATGGGTATTAAAGAGGGCATGCTCTGCATGGAGCACTCCATGCTCTGCATGGAGCACTGGGTGTTATGCACAAACAATGAATCATGGAACACTACATCAGGAACTAATGATGTAATGTATGGTGATTAACATAACAATAAAAAATTTAAATGGGCAAAGAGCATCAACAGGCGCAATTCACTCTCGCATTCACATGCATACATTCAAACACACACACACACACACACACACACACACACACACACGGCAAAAAGTAAGATGTTCAAGCTCACTAGATTTTTTTTAACAAATAACTAAAATTTGGTAATATCTAGTATTGAAGAGGGTGTAGGGAAAAAAGACAGTCTCAGACACTATTGGTAGGATTCTAAATTGTTCCAAACTTTCAAAGGGCAACCTGGAATATACAATAAAATTTTAAACATGTATTCCATATACAAAGCAATTCTACATTTGGAAATGTATCTTTTTTTTTAAAGATTTTTTATTTATTTATTGAGAAAGAGAGAGCATGAGAGGGAGGAGGGTCAGAGGGAGAAGCAGACTCCCTGCTGAGCAGGGAGCCCGATGTGGGACTCAATCCTAGGACTCCAGGATCATGACCTGAGCCGAAGGCAGTCGCTTAACCAACTGAGCCACCCAGGGGCCCCTGGAAATGTATCTTATGCAAATAAATAGACAAATACACAAAAAAGGAGACATTCACTGTAGCAGTGTTTATAAAAGAAAACACTGGACAACCTAAAAATCCACATGAAAAATTAAATAAATGTTCAAAAACCCATAGTATTTCACAATATTGCAAAACCATCCAGCCATTGCAGATTCTTCTCTAATACCATGAAAAGATGTTCTAGATAGAGAATTAAGTAAAAAGGCCTGGAAACCAAGTAGCATGTTTCTATTTAATAGTGTTAAAATATAGATTCATTATATAAGTAAACACATAAATATATGCGTACATATATATCTATAAACACACTCACACACACACACACCTGACATACAGTACATATCTTAGAAAACAGGTCTGAAATACATACCAAAATGTTAACAGTGGCTAGTTCAGAATGATACAATCATAGGTGATTTTCACTTTCTTCTTTATATCTTTTGAATAGTCTGAACCGCTTACAAATGAATGTGTGGATTTTATGATAATAGTAAGAAATATTTTCATTCTTCAAACAAATAAAGAGCAATAAAAATGACCTTACTAAATACCTTGTGCTTTTACTACATATTACTATTTGCTTACCTTTAAACCTTCAGCTGGAAGTCTGTAACCAAATCTTGCTGGAAGGTCATCAAATGTCTGAGATGCATTTTCAAAATTATACTAAATATAAAATTAAAAACAATCAAGTTACACTCAATTTACACATAACATTAAAAACAAAATGTTTATTACTTACGTTGTCATTTCCACAATTCTGATCCACTATCACAGCTCAACACAAATCAACTTTGTAAATGTATATTCACTAAAATAGCAAGGAATATATACAATTTACTACATATACAACTGTTTAGATTCTAATTTCACATAATTATTATTAAACAGCAGCAATTCTATAACATTAAACCACTTACTGCTTTCTGAGTTTTTCCCACAATTCCCTAGCAAAGAATTTTCTAATTAGATTATTTTCCAGCAAGAGTTCCATTTGACTTTCTCTAAAGGGTCTGATTTAGTAGAAGAGATATACAGGATTTCTGGCCCTAGCTACAAAAGATGCCTTTCCCCAAAGAAGAAGCATCAAATCATTTTCTATATAATCTGGACATTTTCATCCACAGCTGAACAATGAAAGAAGGAAACTCAATATATCCATATAAAGAACTGAAGGCATTCAAACTCAACTTTCCCCTTCCTTATAGGTATAGATTCCTATGCTACAGGATTTATTAGTTCCCTACCAAAATAGAGCAAAACAAAGCAAGGGTTCTCTGTAATTGTAGAAGATAATATTAATGATAATTGTGAAATGAGTTTGTTGTATTATTTAAGAATGTTCAATCTGCTACACAGAAGAGAAACAAGGAAGATAGATGAAACTAAGCAAAGATAGTAAACAAGTAACTTCTGAAACACAGGCAAAGCTTACATGATGTATTAGAAGTGAAGATAGCTTTTTGCAAACAGTAGGCCAAAAGTACAGAAAAACAGAACACAGTGTTTTGAAGATAGGTAAAATGGATGACACAAAGCAAGAGTGTTACGTATAGATAGCAAAGGACAGTACAAAAGATCAAGCAAATTTTAAATATTCACAAAGCATGGATTAGGTCACAAATCCAGATTGAGAGCTTTGTCATCCCTCAATCAAACGCCCACTGGGGATACCCATTCTAAACTCAAGTGTCATCTGCCAGAGACAAGCAGAAAAATAGCTCTGCAGGTTAACAGCAAGTTATAGCTGTGTTCAAATGTAAATATCCGGAGTCTCAACAACAGAGCAAATTTTGGTTCCGAAAACCTTCCATGTTAATTCCCCTTGCTCACCCTCAACTCAGGTCCTGGTAACCACACTGTGACCAGAGAAAGCTGATGCAGCACTGAGAGAGACTGGACAAACTAATAATGTGCAATATAGGATTTGGGTGGTATGGCTCTGGCATTTCACTTGAATCTTATCCTGAGTGTCTTAACATAGCCATCCTTTAACGGTACTTGTCATTGTATGTTTGTGATTAATTCAATAAAATGTGTGATTCGAGCATACGAATTTGGTCACTGAACCTAACCATTTTGTTACTTCTGGGATAATCAGCGTGGTAGTATACTTGGAAGCCAACACTGCTTCAGGGTAATTTCCTATTGTAACAATAACTCATTCTTACAGACTACTCTATGGTTTACAAAGTGCTTTGGAGTCACAAAGGGCTTTTTATAACCATTATCACAATGTGTCATTTAATCTCTTAATTAAAACACCTCTCTCTAATTGATTCCAAGTGTTAAACTTGAGAAAGTCACTTAATCTCTCCAAGACCATAGACACTACTGTAAAATAAAGAAATTGATCCAGATCAACAGAGACCAAAGAAAAAGCACAAATGTGTGCAGGCAGTACTTTTTAAAAAACTGTACTTTTAAAATCAGGAAATGGAAAATCTACAACTGTACTAAGTATTTTTTTGTGTGTCACTTCCTATTCCTGAAGAGTTTCACTCTTTTAGCTAAAATTTCAGAAATAAAAGGTCTACCTTGAATAATAATGCTCGCAACACTGGTACTTGGAATAAGTTCTGTTACTGAGTGAGACCCATTTTGAAATTGTTTCATCTTTCCTTAACAGCAAAACATGGATTATCCTACAATGCCTCTTAAAATCACATTGTTTAAAAAGAAAAAAATATTCCAGGGTGCCTGGGTGGCTCAGGCGGTTAAGTGTCTGCCTTCGGCTCAGGTCATGATCTCAGGGTCCTGGGATCAAGCCCCGCATCGGGCTCCCTGCTCAGCGGGGAACCTGCTTCTGCTTCTCCCTCTCCCTCTCACGAATAAATAAAATCTAAAAAAAAAAAAAAAAAGAGAGAGAAAATATTCCTATCATGAACAAGACAAACAGAAACATCTTTAGCATAAAAGTGCTTTTTAGTATTGGAGGGTGGACTGCTGCTCATGAAATTAAAGAATGCTTACTGTTAAAATCCTTGAAGTAGAAAATAAAGTTATTCCTCTATGGAATCCCATCCTCAGTGATTGCCATATAACAGTTTTAATCCATCTCTTTTGAAAAAGGTCTTTTCTTAACTAATTCTCTCCTCCGACAGCAGCCTTAACAGAAGGTTTAATTTAATTTAGAAAGTAACAAATGCTAACAATTATTGAGCATTTATGATATCATGCTAAACACCAGACAGGTGTTCATTTATTTAATCCTTACAAAACCCTATAAAGTCGGCCACTATTTTATCATCCTCATTTTACAGACCGTCCACAAAATGTTGAAAATAACTTGCTCTAGTAAGTAGGAGAAACCAGGATTCTCACCCAGGCAGTCTGGTCCCAGAGCTCTAGCTCTTAACTCATTGCCCCACACTCTCTCATACAGTCTCATTTCATAAGTAACTTAAGAGATGTTAAGCTATTTGTCCAAGAGTGGCAGAACTGGAATTCAACTCACATTCTAACTCCAGTGCAGGAGCTCTTAATAACCACGCTATATAATCCAATCCATTCACACCACTAACTACTGGGTGCTTCTCTCCTACTCTGGCCACTGACCCTCATAACCACCTACCAAGCAACAGATTCTCTGACAAATCCCTACAACAGAATCAAAAGGTAGATTGGGAGTAAACCAAAATTGGGTTGTTTGACTCTCTCTGAAGCTACATTAAGATGGATACTAATTCTCAGTAAGATCATGACACAGCTCAAGGCTAATTAATAATTTCTCATTTCATTTTGGGTCAAAAGAGAGAAATGATAAAATTAGAGATGATGAGGATGAACTACTAACAGAAATAACAATAATCTAAAGTACCAAAGAATAGGTGCTATTAAAAGAAAATATGAAAATTAAATCTCCAAGGAAAAGCTATTAATTGGTTCATTTATTGATTTCTTACTGTATAACTCTCACTAGGCACCAGAAACAAAGTGCAGTAAGACACAGTCCTGCCTTCCAAGTACTCACAATCTAGGGGGCTTACTGACAAGTCAGCAACAAACTATAGTAGCACCTCCATATTCTCTTAGAACTCTAACTAGTTGGACAAACACTGTTGTCAGGGAATTAACAAATGGGAGAATTCAACTGCCAAAAATAAAATCATCTGAATTTTATCTTTTCAAAAGCAGCATCCTAATACCAGTCCAAAATGGAACAACCTGATGCCCAATTTATTTAAATCTGTAATACTACACACTCAGATTTCAGGATGCTCTTATTTAATTAAAAGGAAGAGCTAAACATTTTCTGGCTTTTGACTCACTTCCTTTTAATGCTTGTGTTACCACATCTAGTTCCTCGGCCTTGATATTTAGTTCCCCTTTTTACTAGTTACATGCCTTCACAATCTACTCTCCTCCAGCTGTTTCTACACCGTCAGCCTTCTATCCTTTAGTGTCAGCATAAAGACCCCCATTTAAGCAACTCCCATGCTGATGGTTCCTTCCCTAGATGATATCAACATATATTCCACACATTTACTTGCCTGAAACACGGGGAACACTGCTGGCAAAAACTGACTGTACTTCTATACCTAATATTTTATTTTGTGTCTATATTAAAAAGAAAAAGGGGCGCCTGGGTGGCTCAGTCGGTTTAGCGTCTGCCTTAGCTCAGGTCATGATCCTGGAGTCCCAGGATCGAGTCCCACATAGGGCTCCCTGCTCAGCGGGGAGCCTGCTTCTCCCCCGGACCCTCCCCCCTCTCATGCTCTCTCTCTCTCATTCTCTCAAATAAATAAATAAAATCTTTAAAAAAAAAAAAAAGAAAAAAAACACTTCAGGAAGTCTCATACACTGTTGGAGGTAGTGGGTGAAGGATGAGGAGAATGATAATTATAATGAAGATAAAAGAGATAAAACTTCTACTATGTGTTAGATACTGTTCTAAGCAGTTTATCGTATTTAAAACATTTACTATCTGTTAGATACTGTTCCAAGCAGTTTATCTTATTTAATTATCACTACAACATACCAGTTTACAAATAAAGAAACTGAAGTACTTAGAGTGGCTAAGTAATTTGATTAGGATCACACAGCTGGTTAAGTTCCCAGAGCAGGCCACTGAAACTTATTTAACCCATCGCATAGCTGAACCATAAAATAACAATCCACTTCAGGTAAAAAGAAAAGAAGGAAAACAAGGAGTGGCAGATGTTACAAACAACAGAGGAAGAGGAGGGGAGAATATGGAAGAAATCAAAGGGGAAAAGGGACACACCGAGAACTTCATTCCCTGATCAGTCCATAAATCCTCTATTTCATTTCAAAAGTCATCCCAAGAATATTCCAAGGACTCTGAGGACCAACTTAGAGGAAAATTTGCATGTCAACGGACTGTTAGTCCTTAAAGGTTCTACTTTTACTCCATCTACACTATTCCGGAAAAAAATCTAATCAACCAGTTCCCTACTACAGAGGGTAACAGAGGGTGACAAATTTCATGAATTATAGAGTTGCTATGATTCAAGTTAGGATATAGAAACAAGCCTGGCTCTCCCAAATTGTGCAATGATTCTAGACACTTCCCCAAATACCACAATATACAGAAACATGGCTGAGGACCACATGAAGCTTTGGTCAGCAACAATTCTGGCCCTTCTGTCTCCAGAATGACCTACTGTCATTAAGCAAATCACTTGTACCCAGAAACTAAAAATAATAAATCTTTAACATAGTACCTAGAGTACAGATGTACATACATACACACAGTTAAATTCTTCCTTTTCCGGCTTCACAGAAAATATACACTTCCCAGGGTAGAGGACAGTAAGACAACCTAGAAAGAACTACTAAGGTTTTGAGGAGCAATGTTCTATAAAAACTTTTCTCAAAGACAAGATTGTTGTGCTTTCCTTCTCATTAACACTAATCTGAGCTTGAAATTTTCTATAAGCATCTTACATAATTTTTCAAAATACCGTTATCAAAGTCATTAGAGCTATGCTAATTACCAAGAAAAACAGTAAGATTCTACACAAATACACAGCATGTAGATACATGCGTGCATGAGCACTCCTGAGAGTGCACACAGTCTCAAGAGCAACATTTATCAGGTACCTATTGTGAGATCTTACTTTAGATATTAAGCAATAAAAAGATGAGTAAGGTCCTCCACTTTCAAATAACAACTATGTATACGTGCCTGTATGTTCATAGGTAAATGTCTTTATCATTTAGGACTTTATAAAAGCTTTTCTCTGAAGGATGCTTTTTAAACATGAATAAATTTTACTGTACTTACTGCTAAAATGTCTGCTTCTACAGGTAGTAGGTTTAAGAATGCAAAGAGCTGGACAGTCAAGATGGTATAGACTTGTGTGGCCGACAGCATGAGCATCCCTATGGAGAGCAGCATCTTGCTGTAAAATCACCTAGAAGACAAGTAGGTAACAATGAGCTCTGGTGCTTTGTCCCTGAAAACAAGTCATTTCATATATTAATTCCTGATGTCCAAAAATCTCTTTACTACAAACATGGGTTAACATTAAAATTAAGCCTATTTCAAAAGCCTAAGAATTTACACAGATTTGGACATTTAGGTAAACACCCAAAGTTAGTCAACAACTACCTAACTCATGGTGACTAAGTTCTGTGTTTTAACCACAAAACAAATGTCTTCCCGCAGTTGTCAGTGTACATTACAGCTTGTCTACTAACTCAATTATGAAGGGAACTAGATTTTAATCTAAATAATGGCTTAAAAACACTTCACAATTTTTACAATTTTAAGGAATTTTTATACTTCTTTGAATATAACATAATTTCTCATGTAAATTTACTTATTTATTCTTGCATATTGTACCCACTTTAGAGAATGTAAAAAAAATAGTCATATATTATAAAGTAATATGCTTTGCCCTTTCCCTCTTAACAATATATATCTTTTTCCCTCTCTACATCCCAATGTCAACAGTGCAGCTACCTTTTCCAACCTCAGCCAATTTTCTACGTTGAGTCCTTATCTATCTTGAAGCAAAAAGATACCATTAAGGACTAAATAATAACCAAGTAATAAGTATTAAAACTCTCTTGGTAGGCCTCAACCATTGGTATAGGATATTTTTTTAAAGTTGAGAACAAAGTTTGCAAAGACAAGGGCCTTTATAATGAATTAGTTCATTAAATGCCACCAACTCAAGTAAGACCAATTTTGATGATGGTTACTGTTGATAAGGCTCTGTATTTGGAGACTACCATACAGACTCAAACTGTGACTCTTTGACACACACTGAAAGAGGAAGACCTCTGAATACTTTTTGAACTACCTTCTTACAAAGCCATTAAGATCAAAGAAGAAATAAAGTTGAAAACATGTCAAATGTATAGCTCTATTCCACAGAGACAGAAAGTAGATTAGTGGTTGCGGGGGTGGGGGGGTGCTGGAGGTGGGAGTCAAGGGAGGGGTGGTGGGCAGCTAGGAATGGGGAATAACTGCCCATGGGTATGGGGTTTCTTTTCGGGGTGATTAAAATTTAGATTGTGGTGGGGCGCCTAGGTGGCTCAGTCGTTAAATGTCTGCCTTTGGCTCAGGCCATGATCCCAGGGTCCTGGGATTAAGCCCTGCATCAGGCTCCCTGCTCAGTGGGAAGCCTGCTTCTCCCTCTCCCACTCCCCTTGCTTGTGCTCCCTCTCTTGCTGTGTCTCTGTCAAATAAATAAAATCTTCAAAAAAATAAAATAAAATTTAGATTGTGGTGATGGTTGCACAACTCTATAAATATATAAAAATCACTGTGCTGGGACACCTGGGTGACTCAGTCGGTTAAGCATCTGCCTTTGACTCAGGTCATAATCCCAGGGTGCTGGGATCGAGCCCCACATCGGGCTCCCTGCTACGCCTCCCTCTCCCTCTCCCTCTGCCTGCCACTCCCCCTGCCTGTGCGCTCCCCCGCCTGTGCTCGCTTGCTCTCGCACTCTAACAAATAAAAAAATTGTTTTTAAAAATCACTGTGCTGTTCACTTTAAATGGGTCAATCTTATGGTGTGTGAATTCAGTCTATAAAGCTTTTTTTTTTAAGTATAGATTTGTTGATATTAGTTTCTTAGGTAAAATATATAATACACCTCTGTGCAGAAAAGAATTACCATGGCAGGCCTGAGGCTGCTATCCTTAGAAAGCCCTGCTTGCAGGGTTGGCCCTTCAAAGGCATCTGGGAACTTGGATTTCAGGAGGGTTGTATCATTCCCTCATAAGAACAGCTCATTGTGTCTGAACTCTGCAATGTGATTATGTTGAAAACACATTTTCTTTCTGGGAATCTGAAATTTTAAACATGCTAGGCAGAGGGTATATACAGAACAGTCCCCAATAGAAATCCTTGGCACTGAGCTTCCCTGGTAGACATTTCACATGTGTTGTCATAACTCAGTGCTGAGGAATTAAGCATATACTATATGACTCCACAGAGAGAGGACTCTTAAAAGCTTACATCCAGTCTTCTCTGGACTTTATCCCATGTGCCGTTTCCCTTTGCTGATTTTGCTTTGTATCCTTTCACTGTAATAAATCATAGTTATGAGTACAACCAGATGCTGAGTCCTTTAAGTCCTTCTAGTAAATCACTGAACCTGCAGGTAGTCTTAGAGATCCCCAGCACAACCACGCTAGATAATTTCTGGCCAGAAATCATATCATAACAAATATGCAAATCCTCATAAAATAAGGTACAGTTACTACTAAACCTTGTTAGAATATGCAGTATGTTGACTATTAATGTGTTTGAGAAACTTCATCTGAGTAAGAACTATGACTTTCTTTGTAAAGTTCTGGAATTCCCAGCCAACTTTGGGGGTAAGGAGAGGGAGAAAGAGTTTAGAGGAAAAATAACTCTAAGGGTATAATAACCACAACAACTATTACTGATTACCAAGTGCCAAGCATTTCTCTAAGCATGTTATCAAGTTAAACTCATCTAAACCTAACAACTCCCTTTTCATAGATAGGGAAAACTTAAGTATTGTTAAGTAACTTACTCAAGTTCAAACAACGAATAATGGCAAAACCGGGGTTCAACAAACCCAGGCAGCTTCCAAAACCCACACTCCAAAGGCCAATGGACAATAACATCAATAATCAAGGTTGATGTTCAAAAGGTAATGACCCTATGCTTAAACAGGTACTCAAAGGCTTCGAACCAATGCTCAAGGCACAACAGCCACTGAATTGTTTCCTTCTTTTACTCTGGATATGAGGGGGAGGAGGGGGCTGGGAGAGAGGGAGTGCATATGTGTATATTTAACAATATGCAGTGAGTTTGGTTATACTTATTTTTGCTTTTATTGCCTTTTTAAAAATAACACATTCTGGAGTTTTTATAGTCTCTATTTACAAAACTAGTTCTTGTTCATTGTAAAAAATGTACAAAAAATTTAAACCACTCATAATCACCAAAATAAGGAATAACCAGTGTATTTTGATATATAACCTTCCATTCTTTTAGTTACATGTATGTTCAAATATATATTTAGCAAAATTGGGGATATACGTATGTACATGTTGTTTTGTCAAATGTATTCTTTTCACTTCATATATTGTGAATATTTTCCTAATTCATTAACTATACTTGAAAAAATTAAAAATTTCAAACCCTGTACCACAACATGTCCTGGAGAACCATTGCCGATAGCAGTCCAGGAGGCCTTCTGGGGCTTCCACACCTTCTAATCATTTTTTTTTTTAATGTATTTCATACACTGGGTTTCCACACATGACTTTGTTTATACAAAATGAAAACTATTGATTTAAAACAGTGTATAATGACCACACATCATTCCATATGAATGTGCTATAACGGATTTAATGGAATTTCTATTGTTGGAAATTTTTTTTTACCATTATAAACTGCAATAAATACTCTTGTAGTTAAACCTTATAGGCACACCCTTAGTTTTTTTAAGGTCATAGGAGTAGTAGTATTAAAACTGTGCCAAGAAATAGGAGATCTAGTATTTGACAAACCTAGGTTTATGTCACAGTACTGACACACACTAACACTGTGATTTTGAGACAAAATGATTACTTCATCTGTAAAAGCAGATTATCCAGGATTTAAAAAGACAACTCTGGAATAAATACAAAAATGCATATAAGGACTTAACAGCAGCGGAATATAGGAGGAAGAGAATTTGAGTGGTGCTGCCAAAAGACAAAAGAGGAAATACTAAAGGAGAACTACAGTTAGTGGAGGTGAGTACAATGTGGGAATTTTTTTTGCTTAATGTGTGTGAAATATTCTGGTGGACATGTAAACAGATAGTGATAAATAGAAGTCAGGAGCTCTACCCAAAACATAGAGAGATTTAGGAATCATCAACAAATAGGTGATAACTAAAGTGGTCTTAATGTAAAAGCGAAAATTAAGAAGAGAAGAGGGCTAAAGAAAACCGAAGAATATCTAACGTTAAGGGTCCAGAGAATGTGAAAATAAAAAGAGATTGATTTCACAAAAGTCAAGAAAGAATTTTGAAATCAATGTGGGGGGGGAAGGCAGGCAGTTAGTCAAAAGAGGTAAATTATAAAGAAGTGGCAAAAAGTCTAAAATCTTCAGAGTCTGCCCAATCTAAACAATTTTATTCCCCAGCAATCCAAAAGGTATCCTTACTCTGATCAACTCACGACTTCCAAGAATGCACCCTGCTGTCACCAGCTCTGTATCTTCATTCGTGTTATCCAGAAATTTAAAATATACTCCACTATCTTCAAAGGAAAATTTAGGAGAAAACTAAGAATCCTATGATATCATATGCAAAATTTTATGTGTAAATATACACCATTTCTGTAAAAAAGATCCATGGTTATTAACACACATTCAAAAAAAAAAAAAAAATCACACAAATCTCCAAGAAGGGGCGCCTGGGTGGCTCAGTTGTTAAGCATCTGCCTTCGGCTCAGGTCACGATCCCAGGGTGCTGAGATCGAGTCCCACATTGGGCTCCCTGCTCTGCGGGAAGCCTGCTTCTCCCGCTCCCACTCCCCCTGCTTGTGTTCCTGCTCTCGCTATGTCTTTCTCTGTCAAATAAATAAATAAAATATTCAAAAAAAAACAAATCTCCAAGAAGGCTTCCAGAGAGAAAGGTTAATAAGCTTAAATGCTCAATGCTTTCCTTGTAACACTTAAACTACTGGGTTAAAATATAGACTGTCAAACTGTATTATTAGGCAACATTATTTATTAGAAAAAGGACTTCCTAATTTATGAAAAGCATGACAAGTGGAAAAACTATAAGCTAATTATAAAAACTTGTCACCAAAACAAAAACATTCCCTGAAACATTTTGAAATCAAGTGTGACCCTTAAAGAAACCTGGAAGCTACTCATGGACTATTACAAAAAGTGGTTCCTTTCCCAAAGGAGACTTTCCTACGCTGCCCTGATATACACCCACACATGCTTGTCTCTCACAATCCAGTATACTCTTCGTTGAGTACAAAAGCTGCACCTGGATGAATATAAGGTTCTCAGTGAAGATATATGTTGATATGCTAGGTTCCCAGTCTGTATTCTTCTACAAAGCTAGTGGAACCTGGTGTCAGGTTATGCCCATTTATTGAGAGTGTTAATGTCAACAAGAACCCCTCACTGCTCATGCAAAGTGGGTATTATACCTTTCTTCCCCATTACAATTCTCATCAGCCTCTTATCTTTAAATTAATTCAACTACTGCGGCTTCTAGAGCAGATTTCAATAAAAGTATTGTTTGTTGTGACTTTTATCACCCCCAAATAGAACACATTCTATTGAGGACATTTCTTTAGAACCATGTTTAGAAAGAGTACACAGAAGAGCCTTCTAATAAAACTGAAGCCACCACCTTGGGCCCTCTGGCCAACCAAGTAGTCTTAAGTTTTAGCAAGTACTTTTACCCTGTGTGATTAACTAAACCTTTCTTGGTGCATCTACAGATCATGCATTGTTTTCAGTCTGGGAACCAAACCCTCTTACACAACCTGCCCCACCTCCCATTCCCTCAGGCACCAATACACAACCTCCAGGCACCAGGATGTCTGTAGCTGCACGTAATCTAGTGTTATAGACCACTGTGCTCCCCTTTTACTGATTAATTGCCCTAAAGTTCTTTTTTAAAACTCTTTGGGCCAGGCAGAAACCTCAGAGCTGGTTTTTGGACAAGAGTAAGCCTTCTTCCCAGGTGGTAGGCATCCTGAATAAAGCTCATATTTCTTTCTTCCCCGCCCCCAAGTTTTTTGTGTTTTGTTTTTTTTTTTTTAAGATTTTATTTATTTGTTTGAGAGTGAGAGAGAGCATGATCGGTAGGGAGGGGCAGAGGGAAAGGGAGAAGCAGACTCCCTGCTGATGGGGAAGCCAGGTGCGGGGCTTGATCCCAGGACCCTGGGATCACCACTGGAGCTGAAGGCAGACTCTTTCTTAACTGACAGAGCCACGCAGGCACCCCTTTTTCCAAAGTTTTTATTTAAATTCCAGTTAGTGGGGTGCCTGGGTGGCTCAGCTGGTTAAGTGTCTGAGTCTTGACTTGGGCTCAAATCATGATGGCAGGGTTGTAAGATCGAGGCCCACGTCAGGGCTCCATGCTCAGCGTGGAGTCTGCTTATCCCTCTCCTACCCACCACCGCTTTCGTTAGCTCGCTTTCTCTCAAATAAATAAATATTTCAAAAAATTTAAATTCCAGCTAGTTAACATACGGTGTAATATTTGTTTCAGGTACAGAATTTAGTGATTCATCACTTACATACAACACCCAGTGCTCATCACAAGTCAAAATTTTCCAGTCAAAACTTGTCTCTTGAGTATTGGCTTTTCAAGCAACAAGTAGCTGAACTTCGGTTTTTGGTAACAAACTCTTGCTAGTTACACATACCTACCTCTTTTCTTCCATACCACCCTTTCTCTCCCTTTCCATATCTTTCCCTCTTTCTCTCTTTCCTTCTCCTCTCCCTCTCTCTCGATAATTACCAAAATAGAACACGACTCTATATTCATTCTAAGTATTCCTACGATCAGAGTAAGGCTGCACTTCTTCAAAGGAAGTATATAGTAGAGAATATGCTAGAATTCCTTGAGAACTACCAAGCAAATTTCGTAGAGGTATAGCCATTACCATGATTTCTGATCATATCTAATTGTACTAATTAGGCATAATACTAATTGTGCCTACTACTTGACAGAATTTGGTCATTGGTGCTGTTGAATTTGGTTTACCAGGATTGAGAATTTTTGCATCAATATTCATAAGAAATACTGGTCTGTAGTTTTCTTGTAGTATCTTTGGCTTTCATATCAGAATAATGCTGGTCCTATACAATGAGCTAGGAAGTATTCCCTCCTCTTCAACTTTTTGAAATAGTTTAAGAAGGATTGGTATAATTCTTTTTTTTATTATGTTATGTTAATCACCATACATTACATCATTAGTTTTTGATGTAGAGTTCCATGATTCATTGTTTGCGTATAACACCCAGTGCCCATGCAGAACGTGCCCTCTTTAATACCCATCACCAGGCTAACCCATCCTCCCACAACCCCCCCCGGAACCCTCAGTTTGTTTTTCAGAGTCCATCGTCTCTAATGGTTCATCTCCCCCAGGACTGGTATAATTCTTTTAAAAATATTTGGTAGACTTCACCAGTGAAGCCATTTGGTCCCGAGCTTTTCTTGCTTGGGAGGTTTTTAATACTGATATGATCTCCTTACTAGTCATAAAATCTATTCAGATCTTCTATTTCTTTATGATTCAGTATTAGTAGGTTGTGTGTTCCATTTCAACTTGGTTATCCAATTTTTTGCTTTACAATTGTTCACAGTATTCTTTCATAATCCTTTTCATTTCTGTAAAATTGGTAATAATCGTTCCTCTTTCATGTCTGATTTTAGTTGAGCCTTCTTTTATTCCTTAAGTCTAGCTAAAGGTTTCTTAATTTTGTTGTTCTTTCCAAAGAACCAACCCTTGATTGTTACTCTTCTCTTAGCCTTGTTTTTCAGAACTTGAACACCTATTGTCGTTGTAGTTGTTGTTATCTGTATGTTGTTGTTATTTTCTGTATGGCCAAACAGAGCAAAGATGCCAGTTATTCATCTAATGCTGGTCCGGTATTTGCAAAATTTAAAATTTAAAATTTAAAAACTTCCCCAAGCATCACAGTAAATCCTAACCTCACATTTAAATCTGTGACAATACCATACAATTCATCTACACAAAATTACATCCTAAACCTTCATTTTACAAATGGGGATACATTTAATAAGTTTTTAAGGCCAACAACTTTCAGGAAATTCCCTTCCAAACAACTTTTTATTCTGAAGATAACTCACATCCTGACATCAACTAGTTCAATGCCAAATAACACTCATGAAACAGCTAATCATCTCCATAGGAAAGCCTATGAATAAACTCAACTCTATTGGTTCTCAAGCTACTTTCCTGCGCATGACCAGCATTCCAAAAATGGACCAAAATACCCCACTGCTAAAATAATGGTAATCTTTTCCTAGTTTGCCAAAAGATTTAATGGATAGTAATTTCAATTTGCTTTTCTCTATAAATGTATTTTATATTACAAAATGCATCAAAAGAATATATGCTATAGCAAGCACTAACAAAAGAAAATAAGTGAACAACTGGGGTGCCTGGGTGGCTCGGCCATTGGGTGTCTACCTTCGGCTCAGGTCATGGTCCCAGGAATCAAGCCCCGCATTGGGCTCCCTGCTCTGCGGGAGGCCTGCTTCTCCCTCTCCCACTCCCCCTACTTGTGTTCCCTCTCTCGCTGTGTCTCTCTCTGTCAAATAAATAAAATCTTTAAAAAAAAAAAGTTAAAAAAAGTGAACTAGTTAACTACTTTAGTGCAAAATTTATAATATCCAAATCACATTTCATAAAATAGATTTTTTTAACAAAATGTGCTAATGGTCATGTACGTATATTGTATATATATATGGTACTATGTTTTCTCTAAAATACTATAATCACTTGTCGTATGAATTGAGAACATCAATAACTTCACAGTATTCCCTAAAAAGCATCATGACTTCCAAGCGTTTTAACAGCTGAGAACGACTAATATAAATTAGATTCCCATTAAGCATGGTTTTTTAAAGAAATGGTTGAGAGGCTGTCATGAACAAAAGAAGTGTTACAAAAGAAAAAAACAACAGGCTTAATTAACTTTTTAAGCAAAAATAAGATGGCTAATAGTTCTTTGCAAGGAAACCGTAGGTTGCCCACCTAATTTCTCTAATGAGAAGCTATCCAAACTAAAAAAAGGCTCATCTAAGATTTTTAACCATTACCATCAACAAAAGAAAATTTTTTCAGGTTCCATGATGATGCTCTACAATTTGATTTTTCCCAACAAATGAAACAAAATGAACAAATTTTTAATTTCAAAAGGTTAGTAAATAGCAAAACATCAAGTCTTTCCAACCTCAGGGCCTCATACAAACTATTCCCAATGTTTAGTATGTAGTCACATTGACTTTTTTCCCCATAGAAACAATACTATTTCCCTCCAAATATCAACTATAATAGAATCAAGGATATTTCTACTGTTAAGTGACAGAATTCATGTCCTGTTCTTGCACAACATATACCCTCTCTTAGTCTTACGCAAAAATAAACAATGAGTTCTCCTTTTTTATATTAAACATTATTGAGCATTAGGCATAGAATTAATCAATTGTGGTATGTACATATAATGTAATTCTCTACACCAATAAAAATGAACAACAGCTATATAACACAGATGAATTTCACAACAATAACCCCTAAGCCAATAAAGCCACAAGGAATGCAAACATAACTGCACTCATGTGAAGTTCTTTAAAAAACAAAGCAGATGACATTTTGCAGAGATTCACTCTTAAGAAGTTAAAACAAAGAAAAATGAGGAAGTTATCATAAAAATATACAATGGGTACCTCAAGGGTAAGAAAGGGGACTGTGATCAGGGAAAGGGTGCTTCTAGTATGCCACCAATATTCCATATCTCAACCTGGGCTGTGGCGAGATGGGAACTGGCATTATCATTATTGATTAAAACCATACAGAAATGTTTAATGCACTCTACTGTTTCTAGAATTCTAACCATTTTTTTAAAGAAAAAAAAGAGAATAAAGTAGTCTGCCATTTAAAACAAGACTTTTTTGTTTTGTTTCTCTGGCTACATGGAAATGTTATAAAAGCTGGCAAATAGTAGCTTACCGAGATCACACTCACACTAAGCACGTCAACAAATAAGCAACTATTAAAATCCAGACTCATATCCAACCCCAGTTAAAGCTTCTCCTTCAGTGGACAGGAGATGGTATCTGGTAATGTGTACTACTCATATTATTAACATGTACTCCAGCTGTTTCTTATCACCAAGGAAGTTTGGAAAATAGGCTTTAGTCCAGTACAGCACTTATCACCTAGGGGCCTGCAATAAAAATTTTAAACAATGTCCCCTTGTGAATCCTTAGATCAAGCCAAATTTGGAAAACATGGTTCTCAACCATACATTGGCAACTGGCATACTAAGTCATTATTCATAAACTTCAAGTCAAAGAGGTATGGAATAGAGGGAGTGAATTAGAGGGAGAAAAAAAAAACAGAACAGGAACGCTAACAAAAATACACTTCATAATTCTCTCAAATACCACTGTTGTCACCAGTGCCATAGGTTGCCAACCCAGCCATAAGCCACCCAGCAAACAAGAAAAAGACAACAATGAAATTGCTTTCATGGATATCAGAATCTTAGGCACCATTTAAGGAAACATGGCAGGAAATTGTTTTCTAGGTTATCAAAAATACCATGCTCGGTATACTTCAAAGTATCAATCTCCTGAACCAGAATATTTTTTTAGGATGCTTCACACAAAAGTCACCACCATCTCTATAGATACATCAGTAGAGAACTTAATTTTAAGCCAGGTACTCTGCTGAGTATCCGACAGGACTGTTTTCCCCATCTAAACCTCAGAATAACCTGCTCAAGTAAAATGAATATTTCTTTGTACTATCATTCCAGTTTCCCTATTTTAGGGAACACGATTTCTATATGTACTAGAGACTGAATAAATGAACCAATTTCCATACTATTATCTCAGCCCCTAGCCCTCCCTCTTTAATTTATGCAGAATTTTTGAACAAAAAGCTGAGCACGCCCGCTCAATGACCCATACAGTTTAGATGATAAGCATGAAATCTGGCCAACTATGTTAATTGTGGAGGAGCATGGGACACCAGATTTAAGTTATACCATTCCTCCTGATAACTGTTTCTTTAAAATATCACCCGAGGGGCGCCTGGGTGGCTCAGTTAGGTCTTGATCTCAGGGCCGTGAGTTCAAGCCCCACTTTGGGCTCCACACTGGATATGAACCGACTTAAATGAAATAAAATAAAAATAAATAAAATACCACTCCAGAGCTCTATTCCTGGCCTTCTTTTCTGTACACCCCACTCTCCCTTGGCAAATGCCTGCAACCTGCCTCTGTACCCACCATGCCTCACTTAGTCTCCTCCACGTTTTTTTTTTTTTACTCCTCATAATATTCATTACTTTCTATCATATTATAGTTTCCTTAAATGTCATGTTTATGGTTTAGTGTCCATCTTTGCTGTAAGACTATAAACTCCTCCAAAACAGGAATCTTTAATTTACAACAAATGTATCACAAGTATCTAAACAGTACATGGCATGTATTATAAGTTCAATATTTGTAGAATGAATGCACACATGACCTCCCTTGGTATTATCTTCTACAGAGCCTCTCAATGTGGCCACCCCTTAATCATGGTAAAAAAAAAAAAAAAAATTAAGACCTTAACACTAAAAGTATTTTATGTGTACATTAAAAAGAATGAATAAATATTATAAAAGAAAACAATTTGCTAATATATATATAAACTCTGAGTGATAGAACTCTATATTGTTTTTATTTTCTTTATATTTATCTGCATATTTTAAAATAAAAAAAATTAGGGGTGCCTGGCTGGCTCAGACATTAAGCATCTGCCTTCGGCTCAGGTCGTGATCCCAGGGTCCTGGGATTGAGCCCTGCATCAGGCTCCCTACTCTGCGGGAGGCCTGCTTCTCGCTTCTCCCTCTCCCACTCCCCCTGCTTGTGTTCCCTCTCTGTGTCTCTGTCAAATAAAATCTTTAAAAAAAAAAAATTGAAACTTTTCTAAAAGTCTATTTCATTTATATAATGTATACCAAACAGAAGCCTAAAAGAAAATATACAGAAATCTTAACCAAAATCCATTCCACTTTTTCAAGTTTTCTAAGTGCGCATTACTTTTATACTCAAAAAAAAAAAAAGTTAACGAGCAAGCAATAAGGTCTTACAATTCACAAGTCTATTCACAATTTAAAAATGAAATGATTTCTTCTGAAGTGAAATGTACAATTAAAAAAACAAAAACAAAAAAGTGTGAAGAAAGGGCATATCTTAAGCCAGGAGTTAAGAAATCCTTTGTCGTTTTCTCTCTGTAAAACATTCAAAAGGTTCCATCCCATGCCATAGTCCTTTTAGATATTATTGCCATAAAGTTGAAAAGTAGCAGCCATTTGGGCTCCAAGGAATGTACATCAGTTGGCAATAAATCACGATGAACCACAGGCAATAGCTTAACTGTGATGCCATGGATTACTAGCATCCCACTTCCATTGCCAAGGAGCTCAGCACTGTGTTCACAACCAAAAACACGACCAAACCAATACCAAAACTTCAAATTTTTAGTTCTAGCTCCTGGAACCACTCCAGGGATCAATTTTCTATCAGCAGGGGTTCAATTACGAGACAAACTATAAACAGAGAATAGTTTGACAGAAGTAATTAGTAAACAATGATGGAGTAATTGTAAAGATCTAAGGGATGGCAAGGAGCAAGAGAGAAGGAGTCTACATTTTAAATACGTACAGTTTATAATATGTCAATTATAAGTCAATAAAGAAGTTTTTAATTTTTTAAAAGAAACATAATTATTAAACTATAATGAGAAATATTTTTTCCCTTTTTTTCCCCCTTCTTTTTTTTCCCCTTGGTCCCCTCCCCAAGGCTGGGGTTTCTCATTGGAGAAGGTATGGTTGCAGCACACTAGAGAGAATTTCACCAGGCTATCCAAACCAGAGTTGGTCCAGTGTTGCCAGGCAAGCAGGAAACAATGCTTTAGAGTGCAGGCAAGGTGAGGCTGGTGGGCAGGTGTGCATTGGTACTCAGGACACTGCTGTAGGCACAAGGCCAGGAATGCACAGTATCCATGCCAAGGGAACTGCAGGAAACAATTCCCTGAGGTAAAGACAAGCCAAGACTGGTGGGCCCATATGCAGAGGTAGTCAAGGCACTGAAGGCCCGAGGTGCAAGATAGCCACTTCAGAAGGGCCGTGGCAAATAGTCACCACATCTGAACTGGGGCTGCGAGATCACTGGGGGCCTTTGCATTTTTGGGCACATGGCTGAGGCAATCACTAGATGTCCTCAACCATGTGGACTGCTTGATAGACCATGCAACAAGAGCAAGAAAAGGAAAACACAGTTCACAGGAACATGGAAGAAAAAAACCCTTTTTCTAGTAAGTTCCCTCTAGCACTCTGTCCCCTCCAGCACCCTGTCCCCTTCAGGGCCTGATAAAGCTTGACATCCTGCTCTTTGTAAATGAGAACCAGTCCTTTATTGCAGAGCAGGTATTGATGGGGAAGTTTGGAGCACAGAGAAAATAAATTGGTAACTGACTCAGTTATCTTTCTGTTCATGACAGTATTTAAATAAGGCAGTGTTTCTCTCACTTAACAGGAGAAAAAGGAAAATAAATATATGGCCGTTAGCATGTTATTAAGGCCAGAATCTGAAAGAACACTGACAGTCTCTTTGAAGTATCATTTATTTTTAAAGGCCACACATATTTCATATTTTATTCTAGGCTATTATCCATGTATGTTTTAAAATAAAAATGTTCTCAATTACATAACAATTGATTGTTATGTTATCAGCTTCCAGAGGCAGCCCACATTCCCTGACTGGTGGGCCCCTTTCTCAACCTCCAAAGGCAGCAATGGCAGATGACCCTTTCACATCACCTTATCCTAAACTCCTCTTCCGCTTCTTTCTTCTAAATACCCTACCTGGACAATCGAGGATAATCTTCCTACCCCAAAGTCCTTAACCATATCTGCAAAGTTCCTTTTATCACATAAGATAATATATTCACAGGTTCCAGGTATTAGGATGTGGACATCTTTGGGGTCACTGTTCTGTCTACCACAATAATTATTTCATTTCTCATCAAACCTTCAATTTATTAATTTACATCAGTATAGAATCATGGATTACTATTTTGTTCAACGGGTTATAAACTGTTACAGTAATTATTTTGATGCCTAATTGTCCCCAACTTGGCTCAAACTGGCTTGTGTCTTTTTGATAGGTCTCCATCATTCTTGAGCCCTTCCTTGTTTTCTGACAAGATTTTCCAGTCTCACAGTTTTTCTGCCTCTGCCCAAAACCAGCCATTTCTTCAAGGAGAATATCCTTACAACTTTTCTGGAACCGTGTGATTACTTCAAAATAAAAAATATATATTATTTTATTTTAATCATGCCTTCTAAAGTTCACAATAAATTATTTGAGGCTAGTCTAAATATTAGTAGTACAGAGAATAGAAAAATTACCAGCTATAAAAAAATCACTGTGGGGGTGCCTGGGTGGCACAGTTGGTTGATTGACCGACTCCTGGTTTCAGCTCAGGCAGTGATCTCAGGGTCATGAGATCGAACCCCGTCTCAGGCTTGGTGTTCAGGCTGTTTGGGATTCTCTCTCCCCCTTCCTCTGCCCCTCCAACTCATGCTCAGCTCATTCTCGCTTTCTAAAAATAAGTAAATCTTTTTTAAAATAGAAATCACTGTGGTTTCTCTCAGAAACCCTGACAAATTGAATTTAATTTTTTTTAAAGATTTTTTTTATTTATTCATTTGACAGAGAGAGAGACAGCGAGAAAGGAAACACAAGCAGGGGGAGTAGGAGAGGAAGAAGCAGGCTTCCCGCTGAGCAGGGAGCCCGATGTGGGACTCAATCCCAGGACCCGAGGATCACGACCCGAGCCGAAGGCAGACGCTTAACGACTAAGCCATCCAGGCGCCCCTGAATTTAACTTTTAAAGTGTTATTGCCAAGACTTATAAGAAGAGTTGTAATACAGGGATCAAAGTTCTAATCCTGGTTCCATTGTTTACTGACTTAAGTTAATACCCTTGCAATTAGCCCCTATTCTTTATACATTATTCATTACATTACCATCTACTAAAGTGTTAGATTTTTTTTTTCCTAATGCTAAAAATAATGCTCACTGGAAAGTATAGAGAAAATATAGAGGGCGCCTGGGTGGCTCCGATGGTTAGGCATCTGCCTTCAGCTCAGGTCATGATCCCAGGGTCCTGGGATGAAGTCCCGCGTTGGGCTCCCTGCTCCGCGGGAAGCCTGCTTCTCCCTCTCCCACGACCCCTGCTTGTGTTCCCGCTCTCGCTGTGTCTCTCTCTGCCAAATAAATAAATAAAATCTTTAAAAAATATATACATATAGAGGGGCGCCTGGGTGTCTCAGTCAACTAAGCATCAGACTCTCGATCTCAGCTCAGGCCTTAATCTTGGGCTGTGAGTTCAAGTCCTACATTGGGCTCCATGCCCAGCATTTAAAAGAAAAAAGGAAAAGAAAAAAAAATTGATTACCCATAATGTTAACATTCACAGATAACATTAGTGTTTCTCCTCCTGTGTTGCAGTTAGTTCTCACAGTTGGTTCTAATATATCCTTGATCTCCAAACCTCACTTTCAGCTCTTCTTTCTGCCACCCAGTTAACCCATAATGAACCCCAGATCACCCCCAGATACAAGGCACAAAGGCAAAAACTTTATGATATACTCCATAACCAGTTGCCAGAATTTCTTAAAATCTAATTCCTTATTCTATATCATTCACTTTATTCACAATGGTTCTGCTTCTCTGATCCAACCATGACAGTGTTTTTTCCACGCATATTTTACATCATTTGCATCATGTTATATTATGACTTATATTTTTAGCTGAAAGTTGTATCAAACATTTCCCCTTTGTAATAAAACTTCTCACAACATGTTAATTGTTGTTTATTATTCCATTATATAGCTCAATCATGATTCTGTCTAACCATTCCCCAACTGTTAAGATGAATCCAACTACTGCAATTACAAATAATTCTATGATAAATATAAATATCTTCACACATTTCTGATTATTTTCTTAGGATAAATTCCTAGATGTCGAATCACTACACCAAAGAAACATTTAAGACTTTATACATATTGCTTAACTGCCTTCTAGAAATAATGTTCCATTTATATTTCTAAATAAGTGTGCATTTCATTGCACTAATTATCCTTTCCTCATCTTAGCTGATATTAGGTAAAGTTATATGATACCAATAGCTAATGTTTATTGAATGCTTATTAGATTCTTGGCTAAGTACTTAATATGCATTATTTTTTTAATCCTCACAATACTATCAACAGATAGAGGTCAATTCTACTATCTTTCCATAAAGAAACTGAGACTTAGATCAGTAACATAAAGTGCTTATAACAGTGCCTAACATATAGCAAGCACTTTATAAGTACTCTTATTTTTAAGTAATTTGCCTAATGATGCCTCTTATACAGTAGAGCTAATATTCAAATACAGATCTGTGTCACGAAATCCCAGCCTTTCCAGACGATTTGATTGTTGTATAAATTTGTACTGCTTTAATTACTTATGAGGTTGAAATTATTCATAATAAAATTTTAAGGCTAAATATTTGAAAACTTTCAAGAAAAACAGAGAAAGGTAAACTGATGTATATTAATGATAATTTATATAATCACATTAGCTTTGATTCCAATCTTATTTTTATTACTCATGGATCTCTAAACCAGATTCAATGATAAGTATGGTTTATCCCTAAGGCTTTCTCTGTAACATCAGAATTAAGTCCCCCTCCAAAAGTTTAAAGATAATAAAACATTCTATCTTCTATTATAATGGCCAAGTTTGTGTAACAAGATACCAGGAATTCACTAGTATAATTAGAAAATCATTCAACACTATGCTGGAAGGACACCCCAAACTATTCAGATTTAGGATAATCTCACATCAAAAAAGTAAAAATTCTTTAATGTTCCACTTTCCAATTTCTTATCTATCTGATCCAGTTCACATAGGTAAAAAAGTAAATGACTATTAAAAGCAATGAATATTACATAAAAAAATCAGTTGTTTCTACACATCAGCAATGAACAGTCCAAAGATGAAATTAAGAAACCATTCCACTTAGAAAGGTACCCAAAAGAATAAAATACCGAGGAGTAAATTTAATCAAGGAGGTGAAAGACTTGTACACTGAAAACTATAAAATATTGCTAAACAAAATCAATGACTTAAATAAACGGAAAAATACACCATGTATTAGGAAGACTAAATATTGTTAAGATGGCAATACTGCTGAAAGCAATCCACAGATTCAATACATTCCCTCTCAAAATTCCAATAGCCTTTTATGCAGAAATGGAAGTCAATCCTCAAATTCATATGGTATGGCAAGAAGTCCCAAATAGTCAAAACAATTTTGGTGAAAAGAGAACAAAGCTAAAGGACTCACACTTCCTGATTTAAAAATCTTACTGTAAAGCTACAATAATCAAAACAGTGTGGAATGGGCCTAAGGACAGACATACAGATCAAAGGAATAGAATTAAGATCCAGAAATAAACCCATACATCTACGCCCACTTGATTTTTGACAAAGGTACCATGACCACTCAATGGGAAAATAACAGTCCCTTCAAGTGGTACTGGACAACTGGATATTCACATACAAAACAATGACGTTATACCCCAAACTCAAAATATATATAAAAATTAACTCAAAATGGTTTTAATGACCTAAATATGAGAGCTAAAATGATAGAATTCTTATAAAAAAGTTTTCATGACCTCAGGTTCAGCAATGTAATCTTAGATAGGACATCAAAAGCAAGTGCAACAAAAATAAACTGGGCTTCATCAAAATTAAAAACTTCCTTACATATGAATGTTCACAGCAACAATATTCACAATAGCCAAAAGGTAGAAAGAACTCAAGTGTCCATCAACAGATGAATGGATAAAGTGTAGTATATACATACAATAACAATTACTTAGCTGTAAAAAGGAAAGAAGTACTGACCCATATGAAAATGTTGCTGCAACAGGCAGAACCTTGAAAACAGTACGCCAGATACAAAGGTTACACATGGTATGATGGATTTCTCTAAGATTTCTATAACGAACAGGAGTTATCCAGTACATCCAGAGAAATAGAAAGCATGGTGGCTGCCAGGGATTTGGGGCAGCAGGGAATGGGGAGTTACTGCTTAATGGGTATAGGTTTCATTTTGGAGTGATAAGAATGTTTTGGAACTAGACAGAAGTGGTAGTTGCACAACAATGTGAATATATGAAATGCTGCTCAATTGTTCACTTTAAAATGGTTAATTTCAGGTTATATGAATTTCATCTCAAAAAATTTTAAGCCATTAATATTTATAATAAATGTTGGACAAATGTGTAAATTACAAGCACAGTTCTTTTTTGAAAGTCAAACATGTAAATTACAAGCACAGTAACTAGGCCAATAAAGTATCCTTCAACATGGGTGTTTTAAGATTTTATTTATTTGTCAGAGAGAGAGAGAGAGAGAGAGAGAGCACAAGCAGCGTGAGCAGCAGAGGGAGAAGGAGGCTCCCTGCTGAGCAAGGAGCCTGATGCAAGACTCAATCCCAGGACCCTGGGATCATGACCTGAACCGAAGGCAGATGCTTAACCGACTGAGCCATCCAGACGTCCCTATGAGGTGTTTTATATCTAAGCAAAGTAAAAATTCAATTCCTACTCTCTCATGACTTGATTTAGAAATATTCATCTATCACAAGGTGGTATTTCTCCCTCGAAATCCATTCCTCTTTAAAGTTTAACAGGATATTTCAGTCATTAGAAACTAAGCCTGAACTACAGTCACATTCTATCAAACTTCAACAAATTTCTAGCCCTTTAAGAAAGGATTCTAAATCAAATTCTTATAACTGACCAGTTCTTTTACTTCAATAAGCAGATATCCCAAAATTTGTCTTTTCAATATATATTAATGTGGCTATGAACATTTAAATGTTCTAATATCCAAATATTTATAGTTATTGATACCCTAAAACCACAAAATTAACACTGGTCCTCAGACTTTGTTGAAGATTAAAAAGAGTTAAAAGACTGATTTCCTCAAGTAGGACTATACCATTGAAATAACATAGCTTCCTTGTGTATCATTCTCTTAATAGGAATGTAAAGGTAGATATGCAAATGCCTGATAAGGTTACTTCCTGCATAAAATTCATTAACAGATTAAGCAACTTTCAGAATAAAGTTCAAAACTAAATTGTAGCTTAACAGAGAAAGTTTTTCAAAAATTGCCTTTACGACTCCAGCTTTGTCCCTTGCGGTTCATTGCTCCTCAGTCTTTCTTCTCTAACCATACAAACTTTCTCTTTTCACAGACCCTCATTATGTAAGTGCCTTCTCTATGCCACCACAATGTAACAAAACTCCCATTATCTTTAAACTCTTTGAAGTTAGGGATTATACCTTTTCTGATTTATATACTTAGCACCTGGCACAAAAATCAAAGGCTGTTATAAAATTCAAGTATGAAAGTATGAATAACTATTAAGATCTATTATTAGAGTCTAAAATACTATGGCTTGTTTATCCTACATAATGGCAAAAAGGGAAACTACATATTAGGCTATATTTTGCTTTTTTTTTTTATTATAATGCAGTCACATTAGTAAGTAACATAAATAACATTAATTTTGTAGACATCTTTTTTTAAATATCTAGTTCATTAAGTATAAATTTAGTCTGATCACTAGACAATGGGAGCACAGGATCAGCTCTATTTTATCTTCATTAGTAAAATGAAACATTACTGCAATAAATATTTTGTAAGTCTTAAAAGCAGATTTTTCTTTAACTAGAGAATTCCAACATCATTTTATAAATAAGGAAATGAACTGAGAGGTACAGTTATGTAAAGTCACCTAGCTAATTAGTGGGCAAGTTTGGTACACCCAGATTCCGTTAATGTTGATGCTTACAGCTTCAATATAATCTTATTTCCATTTCAACCTCATAGGCAAGCCAGGCACCTTCTCTTTTTCCCAATCGTCAATCTAGTGAGTACTTGGGCCCTTAATACTTGCTACATTTAACTGATTGCTTTAAGATCTGGCCCCTGCCTTCACACAATTCCATCTCCCTATCATAAACATTAAATGAATACCCACATTTGCTGTGTATTAAATAGATCTAAGCCATTCCATTGGGAAGAAGGGGAAATGGGGAGACAAGCATGAGTAAGAATAATACAGTCCCTTCTTTCAAAGTGCTCTACAATATTAGTTACAAGCTGGTATAGTACTCTTATCTATTTAAAATTATGATTTGGGGGTGCTTGAGTAGCTCAGTTGGTTAAGCGTCCCACTCCTGATTTCAGCTCAGGTCATGATCTTGGGGTCATGAGATCAAGCCTTGCGGTGGAGCCCTGCATCAGGCCCTGCGCTCAGTACGGAGTCGGCTTGTCCCTCTCCCTCTACTCCTCTCCCCTCTCATGCTCTCTAAAATAAATAAAATCCTTTAAAAAATTACAATTTTATAAATACATAAGAAAGATCTAATTACTTTCCATTATTAAAATAGACCTTATTTGTCCCACTAGAAGGTAAGTTCCATGAGGGCAAAGATTTGTGTCTCTGGTTCACTGATGTACTCTGAGTGCCTAGAACAGGGCCTCTATAAAAGGTATTTAAGTATTTATTGAGAGCATAAATGATATAAGTATTAGGATCCAAGTAGTAGGATGCAAGTTGTTTCCAATAATGTGACAAAATCTGTAAAACTTTCCTTACCCTAGTGTGTGTGCCTAACATTCAATTTTTTCATTGGCCATTTACTCAGACCTTGCATTAAAGAGAACTAAAATTAGTTCAGAGATGGATAAACTATACTGTTTAATTTAACATCATGCCCTACCCAATTGCTCCAAACCCTAGTAAATCTGTCAAGAGAAGAAACCTACGAGTCCTTCTACTACTTATACTTTTTCGAGTATAAAGGGTCTCCAGATGTTTCCTTCTTTTTTGCAATAGGTCAGAATCGGTATTATCATCATTTTACAGAATGAGAAACTGAAGCCAGAGAATGGCGGGCAGAGGTATTCATTCACAGAATTTCTATTCTTCCTACACATCATGCAGCCTTCTCCTCTGATCCTTTGAGATTCTTCTCCCACAATCCTGGCTATTAATACAATCTCTCTGGGTCCCCTCATCCTTGCTGCCCCCATAACAAGTGCACAGGCTCCCTGAATTTAAAGGTTTTGCTATTAATTCATGGTAAAAAGATGACAAAAATAACAAATCTGGAGATATTACAACAATTCAGTGTTCAACATGTGTGTATAAATGCCTATACCTGGCACTATATAAACATCACACCATCCTTCCAGGTTCTTACTGTGAGAATCCTGAGCCTCCGATTTACTGCTTCTCTTTTGAAATAATAAATGTGAGCATTGCTAGGTTTCCCAAGTTTTCCCTCTCTACTACCATCCCTCTCATCCTCCCAGGACACAAAATATGTTACAGGGAAAAATAGTGGGTACATCTCTATTAAGTGAGAAATCTGCACTTCTGAGGACCTTTAAGGAGTTACATCACTCCTATGAAACTGACCCACGGGAGGGTGATTGCCTCAGACCACCTCCTCACAAAGGGCTTTTCCCTTTTGGAATACACAGAACTCCCAGCTCCCACTGTATATTTCCAAACATCTGAACAACTCCTCAACATTGAAACTAAAATCCCTATCATAAATTCTCCTCCTAAATTCCCTTCCACCAGAACCTGTTCTTCATCATAACATCCTTACTCTCATAAATAACATCACTATCCTCACCAAAATGTCTTAGGCCCATACTCAGGTCAGTTCCCAATGCTGATGTCAACATTTTCCAAATCTATAGCCTTCCTTACAATCCCACCATCATCACTTCTTGCCTCAACTAACTGTAATTAAACTCCATGGTATTCCTACCTCCAGGCTTAAACTCCTTCACTGCACTCCTGTTCCAGATTCATATCCATAAAGAGGGCTTCTTCTCAGCTTAGAATCATCTACAAAATTCTTATCATGGCATTTAAGATCTCCATACTCTATATCACTCAATCTACCTTTACCAGCCTGTTCCTTAAACATACAACCTTGGCAAATTTTCTCTGCTTTCCTACCTCTATCGCTCAGCTTGGGTAGCATCTTTATGAGGAACAATCTTTCTTCTCCCATCCTCCTCCAACTGCTAATAACCTTTCAAATGATCATATCCTCAACATAAAAGGAAAAAGGCTGAGGCATATATCATTTATTGAACACATTCTGTCTAGTCCTTTACAAATTATCTTAATCCCCACAAAAACATAATGGCTTAATACTGTATTTTTGAGGAAGGAGCTGAGGAAACAGAGGGCCAATGGAGCTAACCAAGATCATCTAAAGAAGCAAGAATCCAAAATAACCCCATAGCATTCTGTATTTTTTTTTAATTTTTTTATTTAGGAAGGGAGAGACAGAGGGAGGAGAGAAGGAGAGAATCTTAAGCAGGCTCCACACCCAGCATGGAGCCCAACATGGAGCTCAATCTCACAGCCCTGAGATCATGACCTGAGCTAGAATCAAGAGTCAGATGCTTAACCAACTAAGCCAACCCAGATGCCCCAGCATTGTTTTTGTTGGGTTTTTTTGTTTTGTTTTAATAAAACATGGCACAAGATGGACAAGCTTTATAGTCAGGATGCCTAGGTTCAAACTGCAGTTACTCCACTAAAAATCTGTATGAACTCTTATGTATTTGTAAGGTCTTCATTTCTCCTTCTATAAGAAGGGGACAATTGTACTACTTACCGCATCAAAAACAGAATTATATGACATAATGTAAAGTGCTTAGAATTATATTTGACCATAGTTAAAAAAAAAAAGTGTTAGCTATTAATACTGTTGCTGTTATTCATATGTTATAATATGTAAACTGACAATACCAATTATATGTTCTCGTTGTTTCCAAATAAACTTTTGGGTAAAAGCTTTGTAAAGTTTAACGATGTACTTTTGATATATACTCAATAAATATTTATAGAATACACAAATTTTTAAACAATTATTAAACCATGCTTTATTAAAAGAAATTCACTTGTCTATTAGTTCTGTTTCCTCTTTTGAGAAAACTAACAACGCTTACTAACTTTCTTCCCTTTTTCAGGTCATATGAAACTACCATATGCAATGCCTTACGGTAGTAATATGTCAAATGGTACAAAATACTCCTTTGACTCAAATTCATTTGTCTTCTGCTAAACATTATTAACTCCCCGGTATTTAAATGTCCAAAATGACACTTTTTATTTAAACACCAGCTATTCTTAGGTCACAGCAACATGAAGTGTATACCATGATATCTAACCAAGCCACTTCATTTTATACATCTTGATGGCAAGAACTATAAAACATAAAATGCTTTAACTCAAAGATACAAACTTATCATACCCTTAGTCCTGCCTTAACTTTGTTAAAATTAGTGCCTGAAAAACTTCTGATAAATATATCAAAACAAGGGTGTTGAATGCTAGTAACAGTTTGAATGCTTTAGGGAAATAAGCTTTAAACAAGGATAGATGAGAACTTACTCCAAACCCTTCAGTATTAAACCTCACAAACCAAGATTATGTCCACATGATTTACTATTACACATGGAGACAGCAAGCTGGCTGGCTTCAAATAAAGACAAGGTAAAAATATGTATTAATAAAACAGTTATCATTTCTGACACAGAAATAACCGGGCTTCTACCCAATCATTTCAAAAACAAAACAACCAAAAAACCCAAAACATTTGAGGCTTAACTATGTAAAAGATATTTTATTTCAAATAATTCCTATAATTCTTCCCTTACTCAGAGGTAATGTCACAGAATACTGCCACACAGTTAAGTGGCAGAGCTGAAGGCTGGACCCAACGAAATCTGGGATCCACTGGTTTGCCATAATCCACAATAATATGGTATACATTTACATCTTCCTCTTCATATACACATTTTTAAAAAAACTGAAACAAAAGCTTCATAAAGTAATATTTAGTCTTACTCCATAGGATGTCCTCTGATTTTTTTTTCTTTCTAACGTTAATGTCAATGCACTAACTTGATTCCAAAACCCATTAATAAATCCTCATGGGCTCCAAACTACAGCACTGTACTACACTTTTTACGGTCTGTTTAAAATTCTTTTAACTGCTATGATTCCAGTTTTGTTTCTCTTCCTTGGAGCTAATCTCCTCAACCCATTAAAACAGGTACTTAAACAGATAAAACCCTTGAAAAGCCCATCCTTAAATCTTGAATTGATCTGTTTCTCTACTACAACCCTCTGGAGGCACACCCATCTTACTTATTTATATTGTATCAAAAACTGCAGATGTTCTCCTTGGAGAACAACAGATCATTGTTGAAAGGAATGCATTCGTTTTCACTGTTCTGCTGCATCACTGAGCAACATTTAACACTCAGGCAAGTTTGCGACAACCGAAACGGACCTAAGCAGCTGCCCACGGTGCTGAAACGGAGGGATGGAACAATAATTTTGGAAATTTACTACTGCCAGATTAAGACAAAATAGAGGAATTCACCAAAAACTAGCAGAAAACATTCAGTGGCCGCCACTGAAGTTGCCTGAGTGCTTCTGGGATCGCTTGGCTTCTGTGTCTGCCCACTCCCTCACTGGGACAGAGTTCTTTCATCAGTGGGGGTCAACTCCGTAAGTGTCCTGGCAGAGTTGCTGGCTTTAAGAGGGCAGGGACATGGAATCTGTCCCTACTAGAGTCACGTCCCACCTTCAACCTGAGCTTCCAGCGGGGGATGGAGGGAGACTACAAAGAAAGGAGGTGACTGCCCTCCTTGTTTTCAAAGGCTACAAAGTCCCCGCAACTTAAGCGATTTCGCCCAGGGACTTTGCGGCAGGTACTTGACCAAGAAATGCCTTCCAAACATCTTCCCAGGCTCTAGCCACCGCAGGATGGGAATGTGAGAAGCAAAACAGATAATACAACAACTTTAGATACATACAAACTTCAAAGAGTGGGGGTGGCGGTGAGCGGGAATCGGGCCCTCCGAGGACAGAGGTTTTTTTGTTTTTTAATCTTTTGCAAAAAGATTTATTTCATCCGCACCCAGCCTGGGGAGGAGCAGCAAAGACCTCAGCAGCGGGGCCGCCACAGAGGGCCGGCGAGGGGGTGTGTTCTCCCGGCCAGGCCCCGAGGGGGGACAATCCCCTGCCCGGCTACCGAGAGGCCAGAGAGGCTCTTACCTGGAAGCCCGACCCCGCAACACAAATAGTCTCGCTCACCGCGTAGCTGCGGAGGTCCCTACCCTGACTTCATGACTGAATATCCGCACCGACCCCCACAGCCGGAATCCGAGTGGGGACGACAACACCGAAGCTAGACGGAAGTCCCGCCCCACACGCCTCATTGGCCGGCACCCGAAGACAAAGAAAAGCCATTGGGCCACAGAGCTGTTTGCTAAGGTCCCTTCCCACTCTCACACCGCGTCTAGCTGCTTGCTCCAGCTGGCAGGGAAAAAAGCCCAGTTCGTGGAGTCGCGTTCTTGGCCGCGTGATCCGTCTTCCCGGGAAGGGAAGAGAAGGGTAGGGCGGGATTCTGCAGCGCAGCTGAAGGATCCGCTTTTTGTCAGGGGAGGGGGGCAGGCTGGCCGAGGGAACTGGCTATGGAAGCCTACCCCCCCCCCACCACCATTTGCTCCCAGGAGTGGAGGCCATGGGGTCTGGAGGGGACCGTACCGAGCGGCCAGGGCCGGCCGGCTTGGTCCGCTCTGGCTTTGGGACGAAGCAGCCCGAGACCCAGCTGGCGGGCTGCCCTTGGGCGGGGCTGGCTCTGGCACCGACAAGGCTCTTCCCTGCACCACACTCACCCGACCGGCTGAAGGAGCGAGGACAAAACCTCATCCCCTCTGCACGGTGTCCAGGCTGAGGTCCGGATGGATGGGACCGAGACCCACCAACGCCTTAGATAAAGTCCGGGTCGCGTTGTTAGAGATGCCAGCAGCCCGAAGGCTGAAAACGAGTACCCGGACGCCCGGCTCGGAGCCGTGCTGACGTCAGCACTCTGGGCCTGACACGCGCCATCCCCGGGACTCAGCAAAAGTCTAACCGTGTGATTAAGCCCTAGGTCAGCCTTTTAAAACCCGAGCCTCCTTTTGGCAGCCAAAAAATCCCGCCCCCTACTGCCCTTCTGATTAACCTTCTGCCTACCGGGTATTCCAATCTTAAACCAAACTACTTTGAAACTTAAATTGCCTGGATTGGAACCACAACACTGATTAACCAGTTGCAAACTAGCCACCTTAAAGAGGCAATGTGGCTTATGTGACGATTGCAAAAAGTCCTGAATTAGAATGCAGGAAACCAAGATTCTGGTCCTGCTTCTGCTTCAAAATAAGGTGCCTTTAAAAGTCCATTACAGACTTCACAATCTTCGACCTTATCTTTTAAACAACGGAGGTGCTAGAGAGGGTTATCACATAGAAATCCCTGTAGAACACCACTGATGTAACTTGTAACCCTGATTGCTCTGGGGATACCTGAGTGGCTGGGACACAGGAATGGGAGGAAAACTTTCCCTATTGTGTATGCTTTTGTGCCCTTTGAATTTTGAATATTGTGAATATCATGTACTCAGATAAAACTTAAACCCCCTTATTTTAAGTTTAATAAAACTTAAAATAAAATTACAGTAAAATAAAATTCAGTAAAGGCCAACAGAGGTACTTTGCCCTCTTAATGTACCTTATGACTGTATGTACTATATATTCTTAGGTTTTCATCAGTTGTGAAGACATTCAATACTTAATACACAGACCTGCCTTTAAGAAAGTCAAAAAAATCAGAATTAGGAGGGAAGGGGAGGGAGGAGCAAACAAAATCCGAATTGGAAATATTACATAAAGGCTAGTGTAATTAATGTAAATATAAGTTGCAATATCTCTATAAGCATTTCATTCAATCATCTCAAATTGGTTTTATGTTAAATCAGATTTTTTTTAAGATTTTATTTATTTGACAGAGAGCGAGAGAGGGAACACAAGCAGGGGGATTGGGAGAGGGAGAAGCAGGCTTTCCGCTGTGTAGGGAGCCCAATGCGGGGCTCGATCCCAGGATCCTGGGATCATGAACTGAGCTGACGGCAGGCACTTAACGACTGAGCCACCCAGGCGCCCCTAAATCAGGTTTTTTTGAATGACATCAAAAAAGCAAAAAATAATAATGTCCATATTCTACATGTTAAAAAAGGAAAAAACAGGCTTTGTTTATTCCTTAAAGTACCTTGAGTACAGAACATTTTTTTAAGATTTATTTTAGAGAGAGAGCGAGCACATGTGCACATGAGTGGGGGGAGGGGCAGAGGGAGAGAGAATCCTCAAGCAGACTCCATGCTGAGTTCAGAGCCCCACTAAGGGCTCCATCCTAGAACCCTGAGATCAAATATAAGCCGAAATCAAGAGTCGAGGCTCAAGGGACTGAGCCACCCAGGAGCCCTGAGTACAGAACATTTTAATCTGACTTTATTCTTCTCTTCAGATCACAATAGGTATAGTTCTCCCAGTTATGAACAAGGTAATGTGCTATTTGTACTGCATTTACGCAGAAGAATTGTGCTACACCCTGCAGAAGCAGTTACTCTCCCCACTGTGATGAATGAAGACAAACTGGAAGAAAATAGACTGGGAAAAAGTACCAATTTTTTTTTAAGTATGTTAGTAAGATTGATAGATATCTTAATAGTGGTTTTCAAGAACTTGAAGGGTTAACATGGCACATGATACTAATAGTCGCTAATTATCTCCTTATAAAAACAAATAAAAGAAAATGAGCTTTTAGAACTTTGTGTCTGACAGGTTTTATTTTATATCCTCCTAAAAGTATAAACAGATAGCATGTGAAATTGTAGCATTTCCTACCTCCAAAATATTGTAAGCAACAACAACTAAAAAGACAGAATACTAAATAATTGTCTAAAATGGCTTAGAAGTTTTCTCCCTAAATAGTGGCAAGAATGCAGTGTTTTAAGTGCTGAGATCAACTAGAGATGTTAAAATGACTCTAAACATTATACTTAGAATCAGAAAAAAATGGTAATTTTAGAATCAGATAAAAATCTATATTCATTTTGAAAAGAAAATAAAATTATTACTGTGATAAAAGAAGGAATAGAAGCCATAAAAAATCCAGAGGAATTCGTATATGTAGGAGTAGGCACCTTTGAAAAAGTACCAAAAAGAACTAAAACTGTTTCAGGGAGTTTTGGTCCAAAGATTAGAAAAGACTCCCAATTCTTTACCAAGTTCTAAACTAATAAGTTCATCTTGTAAGATAGTAAGTGAAAAGTTCAGACCACAAAAGAACAAGTATCAGTCTGAAAGGCTTTTCAACAAAGCTTATTTGTTTTCAAGGGAATTGAAAAAGATTAGACCAAAGAAAAGTCTGTTTCAGGTTAAATGCCTTAAAAATGATCTGGTCATTGTTTCCCTTGGGATGAGTTGCCTCCCTTTCTTTATCTAGATGAATGACAGGGACAACTGGGTGGCTCAGTTGGTTAAGCACCTGCTTTTGGATCAGGTTATGATCCCAGGGTCCTGCATTGGGTCCCCACATCAGGCTCCTTGCTCAGCGGGGAACTTGATTCTCCCTCTGTCTGCTGTTCCCCCTGCTTGTGTGCTTGTGCTCTCTCTCTCTGACAAATAAATAAAATCTTAAAAAAAAAAAAGATGAATGAAATACAATTTGAATTTTTCCTTTCCTATTTGGGACACTGAGAAGCAATCTTCCTCTATTTGCTAACAACGTTTTTACAAAATAAGCAAAAATTTATGTGACATAATGCTATATAAAGATGTAAGAACTCAGGAGTGTGAATTAAGGCAGTCATTTTTGGAAATAATTTGGTATTATCTGGAAAGGCTGAAAAAGAACATTTTCTATGACACAGCAATTCCAGCCCAGGAAATACACCCTAAAGAAACAAAGGGCGCCTGGGTGGCTCAGTCATTAAGCGTCTGCCTTCGGCTTAGGTCATGATCCCAGGGTCCTGGGATCGAGCTCCACATCGGGCTCCCTGCTCAGCGGCAAGCCTGCTTCTCCCTCTCCCACTCCCCCTGCTTGTGTTCCCTCTCTAGCTGTCTCTCTCTCTGTGTCAAATAAATAAATAAAATTAAAAAAAAAGAAAAGAAATTTACATCAAGGTATTGTGAAATTTAGAGAAGATCGAAGAAAAACGAAAGTTCTGAAGTAAAAAAAAAATACAAAGGAATGGCAGCTGATTTTCTCAATAGCAACAAAAGAAACTAGAAGTCAATGAAATAATATCTTCAAATACTGAAGTAAAATAATTATAATTGTCAACCTAGAATTGTATGCTGAAGTAAGCTAGCATTTATCTTTTTTAAGATTTTATTTTTCATTTATTTGAGAGAGAGAGGGTGTGTGAAAGAGAGCACGAAAAAGAGCATCGGGTGGGGAGGGCACAAATGGGGGTTGGGGGTGTGCAGAGGGAGGGACAAACCGATTCCCTGTTGAGCTGGGAGCCCAACATGGGGCTCAATCCCAGGACTCTGGGATCAGGACCTGAGCTGAAGGCAGACACTTAACCAACTGAGCCACCCTATGGTAAACCTATCATTTAAATAAGAGGGCAAAGTAAGAGACTTTCACTGAAAGAACTTCTAAGGGATGTCTTCAAGAAGTCAAAAACTGAACCCAGAAAGAAGGGTTGAGATGCAAGAACATATGGAGAGCCAAGAAATTGAGTATAATTTTCAAACCAGTAGATGTAAAAAAGGGAATAAAGCAAACATAATTACTGCATAGACTGGTGGGAAAGTGGAGGTGGGAAAGGGGCATATTGTAGGTATTGTACATGGCAAATACAATATAGAGACACAAGAAATATATCAATCACCCTCTAAAAGAGATAAATGGGATAAACTTGTCAGCTAAAAGACAGATTATCAGCTATATTCTTTTTAACAAGATGTAATAACTAAAACTGAAAGGGCACCAAAAGGTTGATAGTAAAAGGAAGGGGAAGATATACAAAGCAATTAACCAAAAGAAAGCTGGTATAGCTTATTCTCAAGGCTTTCCAATCATTCCTTTCAATATTGCTATTTCCCATATCTAGCTCTTGATCCCCAGGTGATCGTTGCTCTTAAAATATTCCCAGACTTTTCCTTATCTCCCATTCCCCTAACTAATAATAACCAACAGCAGTAGCAATCCTGTACTGAGTTTTTTACACATTATTTGATTAATCCTCATGACAACCTTTGGTCCTACTAATGTGTTTTATTCTTACAAATCAGGAAACCATGGTTCAAAGAAATTAAATAGCTCATCCAAACTCATGCAGCTAGTGAGAAATGGAATAGACTTCTTGAGCTCTGGAACTGGGATTTGAATGCAAGTTCCATCCATAATCAGAGGCTGAGTTCTGAGCTGAAATGACAAACAAGAAGTAGCCAACATAACATGAAGGAGAGGGCTCCAGGTTGGACCCAAATAACTCTCCTGGGTGAAGTTGGGCAAGTAAAACCTCTTGTTCATCAGTTTTATCATATTCTATCTCCGTATGGCTGTCCTGCCTCAACAACACCACTTATCCGAGCCTATCCTTCATTCTCCAACACCTGAAATTCACCTGTCTTAGATCTCCAAAGCTGTTTCCACCTGTCATTTAGAAAATTTTTAAATAAATGAATACAAGAGCATTAGTCTTGTTAAAAGTATATATCTTATAGGTTAGCTTCCAAAACCACAATGTCTTAAATGAAAATGAAATTTTAAAGATTTGTTTTTATTTATTCATTTGAGAGAGAAAGCGAGCAGGCATGCGAGTGAGAGCAAGAGCAGGGGGAGGAGCAGTGCGAGAGGGAGAAGCAAACACCCTGCTGAGCAGGGTGCCAAACACAGGGCTCGAACCCAGGGCAGCGGATCATGACCTGAGCCTAACGAAGGCAAACATTTAACTGACTGAGCCACCCAGGCACCCCGCGGCATTTTAGATACTAAAATGAATGAGTGGAAAAATGGCAGTCAAGCGAAATCTTCCTAGTATCCCTCAACTATGATGTCATGTAAACTAGGGCTTCTCAAACATTATTATGCAAAGGAACACCTAGGAGTGTGTTGAAAGGCAGATTCTGATTCAGTAGGTCTCTGATGGAGCCTGAGATTCTAAAGTTCCAGCCAAGTACCCAGGTGATGCTGGTGATCCTCAGACCAAACTTCTAAATCGTCTGTTCCTTTTACAGGTTAAGTCCATCTTCTTTAGTCTATTCTTTCTTTTCATGTGTTTCTTTGCTAAATAGCAAGTTCAAGAAACTGTAAAATCTGATTTTTAGTTGCCTCTTTGGTTGACCCAAGAGGGTATCCCTTACTTTCTGGCAAACTCTGCTATGCACTTACGAAGATATATTTAACTCAATGTATCTAGGTGTTTAAGATTGTCCAAACCTGCCTGGTTTCTTTTCCAGTTAAAATTAAAATCACAATAAATTACTTAAAAAAAACCAAAAACCTAACTAAAACTGTACCTTAAATGAATCAGGAAAGATATGAGGACAGGAAGTATATCGAGAATTAAGACTTCTACTTCCTTCTTTCAAATTTGTTTTGATTCTCAAAAAACTGGCCTATTGCAAAAAGGTCCAACCTGGCACTACAGACAAATGCTTTCTATGAAAGGCTTTCCAATTACCAAGAACTATTTAGAAGTGGGAGACAACACAGTAAATCATTACACCTAATTCATATTCAAAATAAAGACTACTAGGGCACCTGGGTGGCTCAGTCAGCTAAGCATCTGCCTTGGGCTCAGGTCATGATCCTAGGACCCTGGGATGGAGTCCCAAGTCCCACATCAGCCTCCCTGCTACACAGGGAGTCTGCTTCTCCTTCTGCCCCTCCTCCCACTCATTCTCTCAATCTCCTCTCTCAAATAAATAAAATCTTAAAAAAAAAACAAGAAAACAAAATAGAGACTACTAGTTCTTAAACTTTCGGTAGATTGAGAAATGTGAAGCAAGGTTTTTGGTCAAAATAAACTTGCCTCTTTTCATTTGCTAAAAAATTATTTTTTACTAAATCTAACTTTTAAAAATTCATGAATTTTAAACTGAAGGTAGCTCACATTACCTTTATTACTCTACAGATGAAAAATGCTTAAAGATATCTATCATACCTCAATAGATTGTTTTGTTTAGATATTTTATCATTTTCAAGAAAATTAGGGATTGCAAGCTTGAAATCACTATTTTGTAGGACTATTCTTCATGGAAGTTTAGAGTATAATTTTCCTTTGATTTTCTTTATATTAAATTGGGAAGCAATTGACTCAAACTCTCCTTCTCTTTACAACAGTGTAGAGGTTCCTCAAAAAAATAAAAACAATTACCATATGATCCAGGAATTCCACTACTGGGTATTTACCCAAAAAAATGAAAACACTAATTCGAAGAGATATTATGAACTCCTATGTTTACTGCAGCATTATTTACAATAGCCGAGTATGGAAACAACCCAACTATCCATCAGTAGATGAATGAATAAAGAAAATGTGGTATATATGGTGTGGTATATATATGACGCAGTATATAAATGTATATACATATATATACACACGCACACACATACATACATACTTACATACAATGAAATATTACTCAGCCAAAGAAAAGAATGAAATCTTGCCATTTGTGACAACATGGATGGACCTAGAGGGTATTATGGTAAGTGAAGTCAGACAAAGAAAAACAAATACCATATGATTTCACTTATATGTGGAATCCAAAAAAAAAAACAAAAGAAATGAACAAACAAACCAAACAGACTCAAACACAGAGAAAAAACTGGTGGTTGCCAGAGGAGAGGTGGGTGGGAGGATGGGCAAAATGGTAAAGGGATTAAGAGGTACAAATGTCCAATTATAAAATAAATAAGTCACAGAGGTGAAAAGTATAGCATAAGGAACATACTCAACAATATTGTGAAAGCATTTACGGTGACTACACATGGCAGTAAGCATTGAGTAATGTATAGAATTGTCAAATCACTATGATGTACACCTGAAACTAATATAATATTATATGTCAACTAACCTTCAATTAAAAAAACAGATGCCATCAATTCTCTCTCAACACATCAGTATTGAGCATACCAAAGCATATACTCCTAAGGTAATTAGTATTGTAAAGGATCATCAATCATTCAGTATTCTTATGCAGTACTATTTACCATGTGACATAAAGTTCTATTTCTTCTTGTTTTGTATATATAACACATATGACATGTATCAACATTTCATAAATCAGAAAATGTTTTAAAGTCAATGTAAACATGTGACTATTTCAGAGTTTTTAAAAGGAACCTGAAGTAAGGGGTTAAGCTGTAATAGAGAGAATGCCATGACTCTAAATGCAGAAATAAGAATCAAGAATCATAGATTTCCATCTATGAAATATATGATAGATCAGAGGAATAAAATATTAGTCACTGATTGTGTCATAGTCGTTTCCTTTTTTACCCCTGTATAGATCTGTAACATTTTTTTCTTGCTCTTTCTCCTTGGTATGTGTCATCTTCCTATTTACTTGTTTTCCCTGTATTGAACCTAATTCTTTCATACCATTATTCCTAACAAGCACTTCCTTTCCTATTTCGCTAGATTTGTCTTTACTTTTTCCATGCTTATCCCTACTATGTGACCATTCTCTTTAAACAGAGCTTAGCTATTTATTGCTTATTAATTATTGTCTTTGTCCCTCCCCACTATTCCTTACCTACCCTTAACCTTTCCTCCACTCCAAACACACGCACACATTCACATTAAACTGGAAGCTCCGTATCTTATTCACTGCAATGATCCTGCAGAGAACAGTGCCTGATACATACTAAAGGCTCAGTATATATGTACTGAATGACTAAAGTGAATGAACAGCATATCTTTATGTCGGATCAAATGTCTCTTCACTTCCATACCATCAATTTTGTTTGTACATCTCTTACCACATTTCATCCTATAATACAATTCCTGGTCCAGGTGTGTTGGACAGCTGCCATTTTTCTATATTCATGGCAAAACCCTTAAGATCACATTCATCATCAAATCTTCCAAAGACCTAGCATATTCCATTGCATATAGGAGGCACCCAGTAGGCTAACTACATTAATTAAAAACTCCTAGGGGAAAAAAACTCAGAAAGAGCTTCTAGATCTTCTGGATGCTAAAACAGGTTATTCCTAGATTGCAACTAAGAAAAATTTCAAGTCTACTCTTTATCAGTTCAAGTTGTCCCTAGATTGCTAAGAGAGTTTCAAGTCTACCCATCATTTCATTATTACAAGGTAACTTTTAATGATATCAATCTACAATAATCTAGCTTGTTTATTCACACTGCAAGGCACTGACCACTGGGGATACAAAGGTGATTAAGATACTGCCCCTCCATGAGGAAGCTCACAGTCTAATGGCAGAGGGTGACACTGACATAATAAATGGAATGCAGTATAAAAGGTCCAATAGTTTAAACACGTATGATGAAGTGAAGGAAGAGAGGAAGAGGTCAACTTTCCTGGGGAGATCAAAAAGGTCTCTTGAAAGGACTGAGTTGGGCTCTTTTTTTAATTTTTCTGTATTTCATCTAATTTAATTTTTTGAGTAGTTAATGCCTTCACGTGGTTCGAAATTTGAAAAGAATAAAAAGATAATACAAACACAACGGTGAGGATGTCGAGCAATAGGAGCTCTCATTCATTGCTAGTAGGAATGCAAAATGGTCAGCCACTCCAAAAGATAGTTTGGTAGTTTCTTACAAAACATAACATACTTTTACCAAACCATCCAGCAATCATACTCCAGGGTATTTACCCAAATGAACTGAAAACTTACATCCACACAAAATCCTACACATGGATGTTTATAGAAGCTTTATTCATAATTGCCAAAACTTGGAAGAAACCAAGACATCCTTCAGTAAGTGAATGGATAAATAAACTGTGGTACATCCAACAATGGAATATTATTCCATGTTAAAAAGAAATGAGCTATCAAGTCATAAAAAGACATTAAAAAACCTTAAATGCTTATTACTGAGTGAAGGAAGCATATCTGAAAAGGATGCATACTGTATGATTCCAACCATATGACAGTCTGGAAAAGATAAACCCATGGAGACGGTAAAAAGATCAGTGGTTACCTGAGGTTAGGGGAGAAAAAGGGATAAACAGGCAGAGCAAGGAGGATTTTAGGGCAATGAAACTGTTCCATATGACACTATATCAATGGACACATGTCATTATGAGTTTGTCAAAACTCATAAAATGTACAACACCAAGACTGTACCCTAATGTCAAATATGGATTTGGGGCAATGATGATGTGTCGGCGTAGATTCATCAGTTGTAATGAATGTACCGTTCAGTTTGGGATTTTGATGGGGGAAGCTGTAATGTGTGGGGCAGGAGGTATAAGGGTATAGGAGAATACTATGTACTTTCCGATTAATTTTGCTGTAAATCTTTTTTTGTTGTTTTTTTTATTTGAGAGAGAGAGAGAGACAGATAGTGACAGAGATAGCAAGAGAGCACAAGCCGGGAGGAGAGGGCGAAGCAGGCTCCCCACTGAGCAGGGAGCCCAACGCGGGGCTTGATCCCAGGACCCTGGGATCATGACCTGAGCAGAAGGCAGACGCTCAACCGACTGAGCCACCCAGGCACCCCAATTTTGCTGTAAATCTAAAAGTTCTCTAAAAAATAAAGTCTATTTAAAAGAAAATACAGTGAAAAGTATTGTTCTTGTCCTTGACACCTGGCTGCTCAAGTCTCCTCTCTATAGGCACCAAAGACTCTAGTTTCCTGAGTATATTTCCGGGGATTTTGAGGTCTATGCAAACTATCTGTACCATGTATCATATCTACAGATATGATTTCCCTCCTTCTTCCTCAAATGGTAGTATATGACACATTCTGTTTTGCACCTTTTTTCACCTAATGATTTACCTTGGAGATTTTTCCATACTGGTGCATGGTTTATGTCTCTTACCAAAACATTTTGGCTAATATCTTGGCAATGACATTAAACAACAATTGTGGTGATAATGAATATCCTTATCTTGTTCCAAAGGAAGCTGAATCTTAAAGGATAAATATGAATTAGAACTCTTTTGATTTTTTCTTTTAATATTTTTTGTTTTTTGTTTTTAATTTTATTATGTTATGTTAATCACTATACATTACATCATTAATTTTTCATAGAACTCTTTTGATTTTAATTAACAGAAACCAACTAAAGCATGTTTAAGCAAAATCGGGGGCATGTGTTATATTGAGAGATGGTGTCTCACAATTCAAGGGCAACAGAAACCATGAGAGTGCCCTCTATGTCCTGTGCTCCTCTTCATATGTCTGTTTCGGGGCACCTGGGTGGCTCAGTCGTTAAGCGTCTGCCTTTGGCTCAGGTCATGATCAGGGTCCTGGGATCAAGCCCCACATTGGGCTCTCTGCTTGGCAGGAAGCCTGCTTCTCCCTCTCCCACTCCCCCTGCTTGTGATCCCTCTCTCGCTGTGTCTCTCTCTGTCAAATAAATAAAAAATCTTAAAAAAAAAAGCATATGTCTGTTTCATTCTTTCTTCTTAGCTTTGTCAGCCACTCAGTCACATTGGAGGAAGATGATTCACTCACAGTTGCTAATTTGCATGTTACAGATCAAACCGCAAAGTCATATTTTCCTTCAGTCCCAAAAGAAAGGATTCTGACAGTTCCATTCTGGTCCAAATAACTGTGATGATGAGAAAAGGGTCACATTACAAACCTCACTGCTGGGGACACAGGTAAGGAACAAGTTCTTAATGACATAATTTTGAGCAGGGCATTTACTCTAAAGGCAAGTCTACTACAGCATAGAAAAATACACATGTAAAAATAAACATGTATTTCAGGAAGCTACAAAGCAGTTGGTTGTGATTTCTTAAAGCATATGAACAAGCTTCTTTAAGATCCTCTGCCATAGGTTGGTTTCTCTGGAAGCAGAGCCTGAGACAGGGATTGAGATGCGTATCAACTACTGAGGGAGTGCACAAGAAAAACTAGTCAGGGAGAGAGTTCAGCAGTGCTGGGAAGAAGAAAAAGTGAGAAAGAATGTAGTCTCAGGTAAAGTCCAGCTGCGGCCTGATCTACAAGAATCCTCTGCAGAATTTTCTCTCCTTCAGATGAGAAGGCAAGCCTTTTGTAGTCCCTTGGCCATCAGTTACTGATGGGGGTGACCAGCTTTTTTGTCAAGGCAGCTCCCATCAGCAGAGGGCAATTCCTTGGAGAAGGAGCTGTAGCTATGAGCTTTCACCAGTCAACAATCACACTAGCTTTTGGGGAGACACTAAAACGGCAGCAACCACACCCTATGGTAATAAACTTTCTACCAAACAGTGACAACATAAGGAGATATCATGATGTTGCAACACTTGAAAAATATGCAAAAAGAGTTAGCTCTGTCGTGAAATCCTCTGCCCTTTTTATGTTTTCCATTTTTTCACATTTCTTGTGGTTAGAACACAAGTTGGAAATCGGAACAGAATCAACCAAGAGGTTAACACTTACTGAGCACCTATCATGTGACTTACATTGTGCTAAGTGCTGCTAAGAACAAAAAGAAATGCAAAATGAGGATTCTGTCATAGATCAGGAGGAATTTGAGGAAGAAAAGATTTAGCAAGCGAATAATCAGACATAATAGGACTAAACCAAGTGTATCATACCAGGAGAGTCTTAGAATTAAGTTCCAGTACAATGCTTACTCTATAAACTTTGAGTAATGGTGCTTAATATCTTTGCTCATTTATTGAGTGGAGTTTGAAATATTTTCCACCACTGCTAAGGGAAGTTGAAGAAGATAACAATGGTAAATTGTTGTAAATAACATAAAGGCAAGGACTAAAAGACATACCAAGTATATGTTGTTACTGGGCAGATTCTATTACACAGAGATGGCAAGGGAAAACCACAGTCATTTGCCTACGCATTCATTTCCCCGGTGCAAGTGGGCATTGTTCTATACCCCATGGCAGGATTAGAAATACCACCAGGGAACAAGTACACAAAGTTGTTATGGAAACCAGAATGCTTCAGCTCAGAGTTATTTACAGAGAACTTTCAGGATTATCACATTCAATAAAATCAAATCTGTTTTGCTTCACTCTGTGCTAGTACATCCCAATCACATATCTATTTTGAAGGGTCCTTCGATCAGCTGCACTTGAGTGAATACAGATTCAAGAGTCCCTGGATGGTGGTCACTTCACAAAAGTATAATTTATGTGTGGCCTTTCTGCAATACATGTTTGGTGCTTGTTCACACTTGCCCCAACCATTGTCAAGTTTGCTGGCTTCTGTACCATAGGAACAAGGTGGCTGTTGACTGCCATCGGCAGGGAAACATTTCCTCCAGTACAGCTGCTGTCTGTGTTGCCCAGTACTCATACAGCAGGACTTGTCTCTTCACTTTCTCTCAGCTCGACTTTCAAGCTAGATAGTAATAGCTGCCTCTGGCCATCATTTTTGTTCATAATTGTGAATTGGAATTTTTCCAGCTATCCAATTCTTTGAAAAAAGTTGTAGGGTTGGGGTTTTTTGTGTTTGCTTGCTTGCTTTGTTTTATTTTTTGAGAGAATGAGAATTTTCATAGCCTTTGAGGGATCTTTTGAACCATTTGATGTTTCAGTAGATGAGACCGTGGAGGCTGTCAAGCTGATGATAAAGGTATGTACTTTGTACCTAGGCCACTAAGATGTATACTAATTTTAACTACACAGTGGCTTTAAACTGTACATGAGGTAGAGATACTATTAGGCACATTTTCAGCAAACAGGAAACTAAAACTATTTGAAAATATCATTATTTGCTTACACAACAGTTTGATAAGAAGATAGTAACTATGGAGGGAGGTGTCAGACAGGAAGCAAACTGAGTCAGGAAATACTCCGGAAAAAGAAAAAAAAGTTTGACATCTCTTTATGAAATGTGTGGGTTGAGCACTGGCCAGAGTATTACTGCAATTCTCCATAAAAGGACAAAAACAGGACATTAACTCTTAACTATGTAAGTAGAGCATGCCAGTTGTCAGATGGCACGTTTGGTGAGCAAGCAACTATAAAGATACAAAGGATTTTGGAGATGGAGAGAACTTTAAACAACTTCTGAGCTACAGCCTCATTTTGCATCCAGTGAAACTGAAGCTCAGAGAGGTTGACCATCTTACCTACGATTATAGAACCAGAATAAGAAATAATTTGGATTCAGTAGCTTTCTTATAAATTTTTAGAAATATTCCCTCTATGGGGTGCCCGGGTGGCTCAGTCGTTAAGCGTCTGCCTTCAGCTTGGGTCATGGTCCCAGCGTCCTGGGATCGAGCCCCACATCGGGCTCTCTGCTTGGCAGGAAGCCTGCTTCTCCCTCTCCCACTCCCCCTGCTTGTGTTCCCTCTCTCGCTGTGTCTCTCTCTGTCAAATAAATAAAATCTTTGAAAAATAAAAAGAAAGCAATATTCCCTCTACAATGGGAAACTAAGACAAATATTTAGGTCTCAACCATCAGATGGTATGTAACTCGGAGATGATCATTCCCATTTGCTAAGGCTCATTTATTGAATCACAGTTACATGATATTTGGTAAATCACTATGATTACTGAAATCTAGATCTTCTAACACAGAGGCTCTTAACCTTTCTATGTCATGAATCCCTTTGGCAGTCTGGTGAAGCCTATGGACTCCTCAGAATGTCTTCAAATGCATACAATAAAATACATACAAAGAAAAGGAAACCAGCATATTGAAATACAATTTTCAAACATTAAAAAACAAATTTGTGATATAGTAACATGTGGGCTTCTTTATTAACACATTATCAAATTTTAGCAATGTATCTAATAACTGTTGTAATTTCAAAGTGGTGATCAGTATAATATTTTGAGATTTCTGCAGCAACTATAATGTGATATGAAAATATCTGTGATTTCTATTGGTGACAAAGTCATAGGTATAGCCAACTACTGCTTCTTTAGTTTGTTGCCTACATACATAATTGAAAGAAAATCTCAGTTTCATTTAGAGTTAATAAAAACAAAATATAGTTTTTTCCCATCTAAACTCTATCCATAAACTTTTGGAGAGGTGTATAGGCTCCAAGTTAAGAACCCTTGTCCTGTACTTCTTCACCTGTCCAAAACAATTTTATAATACTCAGTGAAAAAAAAAAATGTAAAAGAAAAGAGATTATATTACTGGTCTAATAATGTCAAGATACACTGTTTTTATAATATGCTATTGATTTTTAAGGATTATTTCCACATTCCTCTCTCTGAAGATGAACAAGGCAGGTGGTATCTGGAGCTGATGTATGCTGGAGCAGCCCTAAAGGACAGCTGGAATCTTGCTGATATTGGAATATCTTTTGGTTCAACTCTCAAATGCTTTGTTAAGGTATGATCAGAATAACAATTGTTCCAGATACCTACCTCATTTTGAATAAAGTTGTGGATAAGTCAACAAAAGTCATTTCATAACTTAGGAAGAAGTTTTCTCTTCTTGGCTTCTCCTCTCTTCCATTCGTCTAACTTGTCTTATGTATGATCTCTGCTGTATGGGGAAATAAGGTATAGAGACTGGATGGAGTTCCCTTTGTTTACTCCTTATGTCCTTTCCCTTCTCTATCCCCCTTGTTGCTGCACCAGTCATCCCAGAACATCCCACAAACCAATATTGGAATGAGGGCAAGGGGTGGATCTGAAATATTGATGTAGAAGGAAAATTCGATCACTTCCTCGGATTCACAATGGATTAAGGGCAGGGGAGTGAAGAGAGGGAAGAAATTCTCAGTAACAATAAGCATGAAAAGGCAATTTCTACATCCAAATCCAGCCAAAGTAGCCATTCATGAATTAGGGGTACATACCTACACCTGGAGATAGCCTTTTCCATTTATAGCGTCCTTACTTAGTGGTATTTAATTGGGGGTCCATGGATGGGCTTTAAGAACTTTACAAAACCCTAAAATTATAAAATATGCAAAATTATGTGCCTAGAGATTTTCTGGGTGGAGGATCCTTAATTTCTGACAATTTTTTTCTTTTCTTTTTTTTAAACTTCTGACAATTTCTTAAAGAGACAGGTGGCCTAAAGAGTTTAAGAGTTGATCAATAGGTAAGAAATGTTATTCAATACTAGTTCTTTATCCTATATGAAAACATGAGCCACAAGGAACCAAGAAACTAAGTACACATTCTCTGCTAAATGGGGCACTAATTTTCTCATATTTAGCATTAAAAAATTTTTACGATAGCCAAAGCTAACTTTTTTTATTTTTTTGGGGGGGTTTTTTTTTTTGGTTTTTTTACCATTTAATTTATTTCAACCTTTATTAAAACCAAATTTTTTTTGATGTAGTGTTCCATGATTCATTGTTTGCATATAACACCCAGTGCTTCATTCAATACATGCCCTCTTTAATACCCACCACCAGGCTAACCCATCCTTCCCCCTCTCCCCTCAAGAACCCTCAGTTTGTTTCTCAGAGTCCATAGTCTCTCTTGGTTCATCTCCCCCTCTGATTTCCCCCCTTCACTTTTCCCTTCCTACTATCTTTTTTTTTTTTAACATATAATGTATTATTTGTTTCAGAGGTACAGGTCTGTGATTCATCAGTCTTACACTATTCACAGCGCTCACCATAGCACATACCCTCTTTCATTGACTAAGTGAGAAGTTTTTGTTTTAAAAAAATCTAAAATACTTACTACTAACTAGCAAAAACAGGACACAGAAAAATTAGCATTGTGTGATCCCATTTAAGTAAACAAAAATAACATATTTGTACATGTGTTTGTAATGTTTTATGAGCATTTATTCATGTATTATTGTTATATTCTTAAAGGATGTTTAATTATCAAAAAGGTAAATAAAAACAACTCTGATTTCTTGTTTCCTCCTTCTGACACTAAGAAAATTATAGTACAATACTCTTTTAGGCAGACTAAATTCCATCTCATTTCTCTTTTTTTCATCTCATTTCTTAAATGTCTTTTCTTATGTCTTTAAATATATATACTATGTTTTGGGTGCTGTATAGGATAAACCCTTTAAAATAGCCTGGAGTTTTCCAGCACCAATAATGATGTTCGAGACCTTGTTCCTTGCTTACTTGGAGATAGTGGCATAAGTTTATTACTGATATTTGAGCTGCTGGAGGGATGGGATTGAGCCACAGCTATTGAGGGATGTAGATAATGTGTGTTAAGAGTATGAATAGGATACTATTATTTAACTCAGCCCTGGTTTTATTTTCTTTAATTAAAAAATTCTAACTTTTATTTATTTTTGACTAGGTAGTACATTCACACTGATACAAAAGACATAAAAAGTATATACAGTAAAAAGTCTTCCTCCCAACTCTGGCCCCCAGTTTCCCTCCCCAGAGGCAACCTATTTCATAGATTTACTTATAAAAATATTTCATAGGGCATCTGGGTGGCTCAGATGGTTAAGCGTCTGCCTTCGGCTCAGACTGAGTCCCGCATTGGGCTCCCCGCTCAGCGGGGAGCCTGCTTCTCCCTCTGCCTCTCTCTCTCTCTCTGTCTCCTATGAATAAATAAATAAAATCTTTAAAAAAATAAAACAAAAATATTTCATAAATTCTGCCAATAAAGCATCATCTATCGTAGTGGTGCAAGTTGTCTTTGCACTGAACTCTAACCTTCCCCTGGAGTTAAACTCCTAATGGAAAAAAATAGAGTATAGAGGTAAAATGGGTTTACTCAAGAGAGGCAGAATATAATTATGCATCATAGGACTGGCCAACACACAGGGTTTAAATAAAAACTCTCAAGTTCCATGGAAATCTTACTGATCTTAATCTTCACCTTCTCCAGATTCTCCAGTAGAATCACATTTAGAGAATTTCATGACTGGATTTGGGAAGAAAAACAGTATCTTGAATCTGAAGGAAGAGAATTACCTGCAAAGACCATAAATACTGGTTTTCATCCTGACTTAATTCCTGTTTAGATTAGATGATAAAAGAGGCCTATTTCAAAAGTCCACACTATTTACTGTGTATGGATAATCATAGCCCAAAGTGGGCTTACAACAACAAAAATACTTCATGAAAATATCACATGCCTCAGAGAATGCAGTCAGATCAGTTCTAAGCAGTCTAATCTATTTTAGGTAACAAAAGGCTACATTCTAAGTCATGTTGTTGCTTTATTGCATAATTAGATATATACAAATTTAAGTAGTACCTTTCTTCTTAACTATGTTAGTTCATGCAATTAATTCTACCTACCGAAAATCTTGAAGAGCTTGTCTCTTCATTTATTTTGGTACAACTTAGACATATCAAGATGTAAACCAATGCTTTTGCAAAGTTTAAGAATTTGCCAAGTAAGCAATTTTCTTTCTTGAAAAAAATGCAAGTAGAGGGGCGCCTGGGTGGCTCAGTCAGTTAAGCATCTGCCTTCAGCTTAGGTCGGTCCTGGGATCAAGCCCCGCATCAGGCTCCCTGCTCGGCGTAGAGTCTGCTTCTCTCTCTCCCCTGTCCCTGCCACCCCCAGCTCGTGCGCGTGCGCAAGCTCTTGCGTGCGCTCTCTCTCTCTAAGTAAATAAATAAAATCTTTAAAAATATATAAGTACACATTATGTGATGCAAAATAAATCCAAAATATTTGGTTTCTTTATTGTCCTTATATTGTGTGTGAATTACAAGGGTTTTTTTTTTTGTTTTTTTTTTCTTTTTTAAAATTTTATTTATTTATTTGAGAGAGAGAATGAGATAGAGAGAGAGCATGAGAGGGGAGAGGGTCAGAGGGAGCAGACTCCCCGCTGAGCGGGGAGCCCGACGCGGGACTCGATCCCGGGACTCCAGGATCATGACCTGTGCCGAAGGCAGTCGCTCAACCGACTGAGCCACCCAGGTGCCCGAATTACAAGGTTTTGCTTGTGTGAAAAGAGGGAAAGACTTTAGATAAATTAAAAGGTGATCTGCTCCTAAATACATTTTTTAGATAGTTAATATATTTTCCAGTTTCCCTGTGTATTATACCTTTTCCTTTAATAGTAATGTAGACATATTTGGAAAAGTGAATGGGGGAGTGATATGAGAATAGTGGGGAAAGAATATCGCATTAATTTTTCCTTCTCAGGGGAAAAAGTCCTATAGAAACCATAAGAAATACCTTCTATAGGATATACATCCAAGTTCTATTAACTCAGGAATCAATCCTGCCCATTCATTGCTGCTGCAGGGCACTGTGTTCTATAAACCATGGCATGATGCAGTGGAAAGTCCTAGGTTATTGCTGGGCATGCAGAAGTACTATCCCATTTGCCCCCTTTCCTCTAACCAGTGTTACTGTGGAAACTATTGCTTGAATCACTGTTGACACCCAGTGCCTAAAATAGTACCTGGCATATGGTAGGCTCTCTATAAAAATGTGATGAATAAATAAGTTGACAAAGGCCTTGAGAGGTAAAGTTTGAAAATTAACAAGAAGGTACATGATTGTTATCAGAAACGTCATAGCAAGGTATTGAGATGCATTTCAGGGTTTGGATTCCCTCCCTTACTGCAGCATCTCTCCACCATCTGTACCCTCAAGGCAAGGTGCTCCGGCATCCTTGCCCTTTTTCCTTTCCAGCATCAGGGTTCTTAATTGCAAACAGCAGCAGAAACAAAGCCTGGACAATTTAAGCGGAAAATAAACATATTGAAAAGCTACTGGGTAGTTCACAGTCTTGACAGGAAGACTAGAGAATCGGGTTCAGAGAGTATGCAGCCAAAAACAATGTCTTCATCATGCCCAGAAGTAGTCAGGAAGGCCACCCCTGTAGCCACCTCTGAGCCCTCAAAGCCTGCACTGGACACTGCCTCCAGCCCTGCCACCAGACCAGCAATGCATCATCAGATCTGCTACTGCCAGGGACAATGCCCTGTGTCTGCCGCTTCTCTGACTTACTGTCTCCTAATTCAAAGTAGGGCTGGTGGGTAGGCCTGATTGGCAGCACTTTGGCCACATGTCCAGCCCTTGCTGCAAAGGGGGCTAACAAGTAACTCTCTGACAGGTCGTGCCTTCTAAAGTATGAGGTGGGGGGGCACCTGGGTGGCTTAGTCAGTTAAATGTCTGACTCTTAATTTCAGCTCAGGTCATGATCTCAGGGTCATGAGATCAAGCCCTGTATCAGGCTCTGCACTAAGCATGGAGACTGTTTGGGATTCTCTCTCTCCCTCTTCCTCTGCCCCTCTGCAACCTCTCTCTCGTCTCTCCTTCTCTTAATAAATACATACATACATACATACATACATAAATAATAAAAATAAAATTAAGTGTGAGGTGGGCTCAGTTTCCCTAACACTCCTGCTGGGTTCCCTGCCTCCTTCTCTCACCATATTTCCACCAACCAAGCAAGGACTGGGGTTAATACTTAGTTAATCCTTTCTGGCATCCTTGGAATGTTGTTCTATGGTGAGAGATTGAGTTTACTGTTCTAATATTTTTTTTTTTTTTTAGATTTTATTTATTTATTTGACAGAGAGAAACACAGCGAGAGAGGGAACACAAGCAGGGGGAGTGGGAGATGGAGAAGCAGGCTTCTCGCAGAGCAGGGAGCCCGATGCGGGGCTCGATCCCAGGACCCTGGGATCATGACCTGAGCTGAAGGCAGACGCTTAACGACTGAGCCACCCAGGTGCCCGGTAGTATTTTTTTTTTTTTTTTAAGATTTATTTATTTACTCTAGAGGGACTGCAGAGTGAGAGAGAGCACCGGCGGGGCGGGGAGAGAGAGGGAAAAGTAGGCTCCCCACTGAGCATGGAGCCCAATGCGGAGCTTAATTCCAGGACCCTGGATTCATGACCTGAGCCAAAGGCAGATGCTTAACCAACTGAACCACCCAGGTGCCCCTGTGGTAGTCTTGAGTAGATGTCTATCAGACAAGTTGGAGACTCTTAAACGAAATTAGAAGGTCTAAAATTGGTTCAAAATAATATAGCTTTAGCTTTTGAAAGACACAGTTAATGCATAAACACCAAAGTACAGGAGACACATAATATGTGACTTTAGATATTAAATATATTTTATACACACCCCAAAAAATGTATAAATATGCTTCTAAAAAGTATAATTTAGGGGTGCCTGAGTGGCTCAGTCGGTTGGGCATCTGACTCTTGATTTCTGCTCGGGTCATGATATCAGGGTCGTGAGATCAAGCCCCACATCGAGCCCTGCGCTGGGTGTGGAGCCCGCTTGGGATTCTCTCTCTCCCTTTCCCACTGAGCCTCCTCCTACCACTCATGTGTGCTCTCCCTCTCTCAAAAAAAGAAAAATGTATAATTTACAAATGAAGGATGCTTGGCTGGCTCAGTCAGAGATACATGGGACTCTTGATCCTGGGGTCCTTGTTCGAGCCCCACGAGGGGTGTAGAGATTACTTAAATTAAAAAAAAATTTTTTTAACATAAAAACAATGTATAATTTACAAATGAAAACATGTTTCTAAAAAGAAATAGCTATCTTGGGGCACCTGGGTGGCTCAGTTGGTTGAGCGTCCAACTTCAGCTCGGGACATGATCCCAGGGTCCTGGGATTGAGCCCTGCATTAGGCTCCCTGCTCAGCAGAAAGCCTACTTCTCTCTCTCCTTCTGGTGTGCCCCCCTGCTTGTGTGCTCATTCTTTCTATCAAATAAATAAATAAAATCTTTAAAAAATAATTTAAAAATTTAAAAATGGCTATCTTTTCTAAAATAAGCCATAAAGAATAGTATGTAAGAAAGTTGTCTTAATTCAATGTCCTAGAATCCAAGTATAACCTCTCCAGGATGACTTTCATACAAAAGAAGGTTATGAGGTCAAGATGTTTATGAAGACATCTCAACTTGAACTCATTCGGTTTAACAAAAACAAATACTATTTCCTCTTTTCATCTACTCTGGAATAATTGAGGCAAGTTTCTGCTTATTTAGTGCTGCAACTCCAGAACAGCAAAATATAAAAAAACAGAACTTGTGAAAACTGTACAGCAGTGTTCAAAACTTGCATTAACTTCTGTTTTCTTTCCATCTGTTTCTCTTTAACTTTTCTTATTTTATTTATTTTTTACTTTTTTTAAAGATATTATTTATTTTTTTTTGAGAGAGAGAGAGAGAGAGAGACATCCCAAGCAGGGGGGGAAGGTTAGAGGGAGAAGCAGACTCCCCGCTGAGCAGGGAGCCCAATGTGGGGCTCAATCCCAGGGCCCGGGATCATGACCTGAGCTGAAGGCAGACACTTAACCGACTGAGCCACCCAGGCACACCTCCTATTTTATTGTTAATGCACATGTATTTATTTACAATGAGTTTGCACATGGGTTTTTAAGACAAAGTGGGATTCTTATCATGAAATAGACCTATGTATTTGTTTTTATTGAAAAGTAAGACACGGGGGTGCCTGGGTGGCTCAGTCATTAAATGTCTGCCTTCGGCTCAGGTCATGATCCTTGGGTCCTGGGATCGAGCCCTGCATCAGGATCCCTGGTCAGCGGGAAGCCTGCTTCTCCATCTCCCACTCCCCCTGCTTGTGTTCCCTCTCTCACTATATCTCTCTCTGTCAAATAAATAAATAAAATCTTAAAAAAAAAAGAAAAAAAGTAAGACATGAAGGGTACTAAAGGACAAAAATATGCAGCCAAGAATACTTTATCCAGCTAGGCTGTCATTGAAAATAGAAGGAGAGATAAAAAGCTTCCAGGACAAACAGAAACTAAAAGAATTTGTGATCAAACCAGCCCTACAAGAAATACTGAAAGGGGTTTTCTAAGCAAAGAGAGAGCCCAAAGGTAACATAGACCAGAAAGGAAGAGAGACAATATACAGTAACAGTTACCTTACAGGCAATACAATGGTACTAAATTAATATCTTTCAATAGTTAACCTGAATATAAATGAGCTAAATGCCCCAATCAAAAGACACAGGGTATCAAATTGGATAAAAAAGCAAGATCCATTGATATGCTGTCTGCAATTTTATTTTTTTTCCTTTTTTTTTTATTTTTATTATGTTATGTTAGTCACCATACAATACATCACTAGTTTTTGATGTGGTGATCCACGATCCATTGTTTTCATATAATACCCAGTGCTCCATGCAGTACGTGCCCTCCTTAATACCCAACACCAGGCTAACCAATCCCCCCTCCCCCTCCCCTCTAGAACCCTGTTTGTTTCTCAGAGTCCATAGTCTCTCATGGTTCATCTCTCCGTTCAATTCCCCCCCTTCATTTTTCCCTTCCTTTTCCTAGTGTCCTCCATGCTATTCCTTATGTTCTACAAATAAGTGAAACTATATGATAATTGACTTTCTCTGCTTGACTTATTTCACTTAGCATAATCTCCTCCAGTCTCATCCATGTTGATGTAAAAGTTGGGTATTCATCCTTTCTGATGGCTGAGTAATATTCCATTGTATATATGGACCACATCTTCTTTATCCATTCATCTGTTGAAGGGCATCTCAGCTCTTTCCACAGTTTGGCTATTGCGGACATTGCTGCTATGAACATTGGGGTGCATATGGCAAAGAAGTAGTCAAACTCTCACTGTTTGCAGATGATATGATACTTTATATGGAAAACCCAAAAGACCCCACCCCAAAACTGCTAGAACTCATACAGGAATTCAGTAAAGTGGCAGGATATAAAATCAATGCACAGAAATCAGTTGCATTTCTATACACCAACAAGACAGAAGAAAGAGAAATCAAAGAGTCAATCCCATTTACAATTGCACCCAAAACCAAAAGATACCTAGGAATAAACCTAACCAAGGAGGCAAAAGGATCTGTACTCAGAAAACTATAGAATACTCATGAAAGAAATTGAGGAAGACACAAAGAAATGGAAAAATGTTCCATGCTCATGGAGTGGAAGAATAAATATTGTTAAAATGTTTATGCTACCTGGAGCAAGCTACACATTCAATGCAATCCCTATCAAAATACCATCAACTTTTTTTCAAAGAAATGGAACAAATAATCCTAAAATTTGTATGGAACCAGAAGAGACCCTGAATAGCAGAGGAATGTTGAAAAGGAAAACCAAAGCTGGAGGCATCACAATTCCGGACTTCAAGCTCTATTACAAAGCTGTCATCATCAAGACAGTATGGTACTGGCACAAAAACAGACACATAGATCAATGAAACAGAATAGAGAGCCCAGAAATGGACCCTCAACTCTAGGGTCAACTCATCTTCAACAAAGCAGGAAAAAATGTCCAATGGAAAAAAGACAGTCTCTTCAACACATGGTGTTAGGAAAACTGGACAGCCACATGCAGAAAAATGAAACTGGACCATTTCCTTACACCATACACAAAAATAGAGTCAAAATGGATGAAAGACCTAAATGTGAGACAGGAATCCATCAAAATTCTTGAGGAGAACACAGGCAATAGCCTCTTCAACCTCGACCACAGCAACTTCTTCCTAGACACATTGCCAAAGGCAAGGGAAACAAAGGCAAAAATGAACTATTGGGACTTCATCAAGATAAAAAGCTTTTGCACAGCAAAGGAAACAGTCAACAAAACCAAAAGACAACCGATGGAATGGGAGAAGATAGTGGCAAATGACATATCAAATAAAGGGTTAGTATCCAAAATCTATAAAGAACTTATCAAACTCAACACCCAAAGAACAAATAATCCAATCAAGAAATGGGCAGAAGACATGAACAGACATTTCTGCAAAGAAGACATCCAAATGGTCAAACAGACACATGACAAAGTGCTCAACATCACTTGGCATCAGGGAAATACAAATCAAAACCATAATGAGATACCACCTCACACCAGTCAGAATGGCTAAAATTAACAAGTCAGGAAACGACAGATGTTGGTGAGGATGCAGAGAAAGGGGAACCCTCCTACGTGGTTGGTGGGAATGCAAGCTGGTGCAGCCACTCCGAAAAATCATATGGAGGTTCCTCAAAAAGTTGAAAATAGAGCTACCCTATGATTCAGCAATTGTACTACGGGGTCTTTACCCCAAAGATACAAATATAGTGATCTGAAGGGGCACTTGCACCCCAATGTATATAGCAGCCATGTCCACAATAGACAAACTATGGAAAGAGCCCAGATGTCCATCAACAGATGAATGGATAAAGATGTGGTATATATACATAATGGAATATTATGCAGCCATTAAAAAAATGAAATCTTGCCATTTGCAATGATGTGGATGGAACTAGAGATGAAATCAGTCAATCAGAGAAAGACAATTATCATATGATCTCATGGATATGAGGAATTTAAGAAACAAGACAGAGGATCATAGGGAAAGGGAGGGAAAAGTGAAACAAGAAGAAACCGAGAGGGAGACAAACCATAAGAGACTCTTAATCTCAGGAAAGAAACTGAGGGTTGCTGGAGTGGAGGGGGTTTGGGGGATGAGGTGGTGGGGTGATGGACATTGGGAAGGGTATGTGCTATGGTGAGCGCTGTGTGTTATGTAGGACTGATGAATCACAGACCTCTACCCCTGAAACAAATGATACATTATATGTTAATAATAAAAAAAAACCCTCATAAATAACTGTGCTCAAACAATACAATTCAGTCAGAAGCAAAAAAAAAAAGAAGAAAGAAGAAAGAAAGAAAGAAAGAAAGAAAGAAAGAAAGAAAGAAAGAAAGAAAGAAAAAGAAAGAAAGAAAGAAAGAAAAAGAAAGAAAAAAGAAAAGTTAGGGCGCCTGGGTGGCTCAGTTGGTTAAGCAACTGCCTTGGGCTCAGGTCATGATCTCAGGGTCCTGGGATAGAGCCCCACATCGGGCTCCCTTCTTGGCGGGAAGCCTGCTTCTCCCTTTCCCACTCCCCCTGCTTGTGTTCCCTCTCTCGCTGTCTCTCTCTCTGTCAAATAAATAAATAAAATCTTTAAAAAAAAAAAAAGAAAAGAAAAGTTAGACATGTACCTCCTACCATGGTATCTTGGTTTATTTGTAAAGGGGAAAATCGAATTTTACATATGTTCAACAATGATTTGTGATAGTATTGTTTATTTAATAAGATCTGACTTCCTTGAGTGTAACTACCAGTGTTCCTTATTTAGAATATTCGAGGAGGGTTATCATATAGAGAGATGCCTTTTCTTATGTACATAAGGTGAGTTGACAAGTTGCTGTTAATCCACATCCATCTGCTTGCTCTCCAAATAACCAACATGAAGAAGTGTCTCCAACTGGTGTGCCTCATTAGAACATACAATGAGTTTTCTCACAAAAATAAGATTTATGAAATGGTGGATAAATAGAGTTAAAATAGTAGAAAGAGAACTATTTTCAGATACATCATGAATTAAATGGGCCTGGGAAGTTCCTGGGGGCTAAAAAAAAAAAAAAAAAAAGAAAGAACAAACTCTGTAGGTGTTAATTTTCTTGCAATTTAAGAACCTAGCTCCATTAATTACTAACATATTTTCTTACTTGCACTTTTGATTTTCATCTAAACATTCCTATATATTTTGCAATTCTCCCTTATTACTTGTTTCAGAGTTTTATGTATACCAAGGTCATAGTTGCTTATGTTTATTCTTATTCTGAGAAGCTCCTTTTTAACTTACTCTTCTAACATCACGTAGTTTCTAGTTCGCTATGAAGAGTGACTTGGGCCTTTGCTACTTTGTTTGCACATTACACATTTAATTTTAAGTATAAATTTGTATCTGTACCAAAGGCTAAGAAGAAATCAGAGTAACCATAAAAGAAATAAGGAAAAGCTATTGCCTAAAATATAATTTGTCTCTCTTCCCCCCATCTTTTTCTTTAGTTTTCATAGGAATTTCTTCCTGCCTATGAATATCACATAGATTAGGTTGGACTTTAATGGAGCCATAGGAAAGCTTAAGCAGGTTGAAAGGGAAAGGGTAAATTCTATGTCTTTTCAATTTTTATTGCATGGGTTTATGAGAAGCTGTTGAGAAAAACTGTCCTAAGCAGTTTGGACTCAGGAAGCAGAGGGTCGGAAACTGCTTTTGGTGATTTGAGTCACTGAAGTGGGCCCCAGATCAAAGCACTGCAGCCTAATCGTTCAGCAATAATATTCATTACTCTTTAAAGGCTCTTTCAAAGAGATCTGAGTGTTGATTATGTTATGGCAATGTGTGATCTGGGAGGAGGGGAATGAAGTAATGTATTATAAGCCTGCAGCAGGGAGGGGCTCCTGGGGAATCTGGAGGCAAATTTTGTTTTTGTTTTTGTTTTTGTTTTTGTTTTTTAAGTTTTTCTTTCTTTTTTTTCAAGATTTTATTTATTTATCTGACAGAGAGAGAGAACGAGAGAGGGAACACAAGCAGGGGGAGTGGAAGAGGGAGAAGCAAGCTTCCCGCAGAGCAGGGAGCCGGATGTGGGGCTCAATCCCAGGACCCCGGGACCACAACCGGAGCCTAAGGCAGACGCTTAACGACTGAGCCACCCAGGCACCCCTGGAGGCAAATTTTGATAGGAGAAGGGGAGGACTGAACAGGGCTGAATAAGAGAGCAATGACTGCCTGGAGCCCCCTTGACAAACCCATGCCCACTTGTCAGTTTGCTTAAAGCTCCTCTCCAAGACTCCCACATTACAATGGTTACAGTGGTTACAGTGGTTACAGTGACAGCACCCTGCACCCTCATACCTGCCAAGCCAAAAAGAGGCCACTGAAGACAAACATGATTGTCCTGAATCCAATAAAGAGGACGTAAAGCCAGCCTCATTTTTTGGTTTGAAAACTGAAAATGTTAATAGTCTTCTCTCTGCCCCCTTCCCATTTTCCCAGTTTGCTGTGTTTTTAGTTTTGGTTTGGCTTAATTCTTCTGTTGTTAACAGGAGGATTAATATTTTTCCCAAACTTTCCATCTTAACTCGACTTGAGATATATCAGTTCCACTTGCTTTCCTATTTAGATTGCAAAAGAAAAAAAAAAGGAAAATTTTGTCACTTATATTTAGAACTTCCCTTTTTAAACAGCAAAAATACATGTTTTTTTAAAGTCAAACCATACAAACAATGAAAAGCATAAAATGATAAGCAAAACATTCCCCCAACTTGAACTCCATTCCACTCCCCAGAGATAAACTCTCAGAAAGGATTTTAAAAATTGACTGAAGATTTAGAAACCATAGTGCTTCCAAATCAAGTACATGATGGTAGAATTGTTTCTCAACTAACACATCCATAAGTGCAGCTTGTATATAATTATTAACATTCTTCTTGTGTTTCTGGTCTGTAGACTAAGAATAAGGGTCGCAAAACCCTGCCAAGCCTCCTTCATTTTACTCAAACAGGAGGACTCCTCAATAGTCTCAGGACAGATGAACAGGAGTCAGACCAGAAGTCAGGGAACTTAACTGGCCTTCGCTTTCATCCTTAGCACCCATGTCATGGGAGTAGGAGGCACTCAGAGCCACCCTCCAAAATGTTTCTCCCTTGTTCCAACCCCCAGACAGTGTTTATTCCTGAGTTTCCTCCTTTTCTTTTCCCTTAGGAAGAAGACAAGCCAACTCTCTATGTGTTTAATGCTGTGACCCAAGAGACAATGCCAATGATGGAGAACATTTCCCTTCTTGGTAAAAAAGTGTCTGATCTGAGAACCCTGGTAGCTCTGAGATGTGGCTTCCCTGTGAGTGTTTTCTGTCTCCGGACCCCAGAGGGACTGGAGATGTATGACTGCAACACCCTGAGGGACTACCAAACAGACATCGGTACTGCACACGATATTCAGTACTGGCTACTGCTCAGCACTACAGTTCTTTTTTTTTTTTAAGATTTTATTTTTTTATTTGACAGACACACAGTGAGAGAGGGAACACAAGCAGGGGGAGTGGGAGAGGGAGAAGCAGGCTTCCTGCGGAGCAGGGAGCCCAATGCGGGGCTCAATCCCAGGACCCTGGGACCATGACCGAAGCCGAAGGCAGACGCTTAACGACTGAGCCACCCAGGTGTCCGGCACTACGGTTCTTTGATACCAGATTGGCAACAAATGGAGTTCTTTCCAAACCAAAACTTCTGTAACCTCAGTGGGGATGTAAATTATCAATACCCCTCTCTGGTATCTAGGTCAGTAGACTAAAAAATAAGAAATGCCCCATGGACCTGCCATGTCTTGTTCTCCTTACTCAAAGCAGGATAACTTGTTAATATCCTCAGACTAGAAGAGCAAGACTCAGACCAGTTTATATTTTTCCCTTTCAAAATATATTTCAAGAATACATAGAAGCAAGTTCAAGTACACATTCTTTTTCTTCCTTTTAACACAGAGGTAGCATATGATACACAATGTCCTGAGCTTGCTTTATGTAATCTCATTTTAAAATACTGTCAGTTATATCAATATTTTAAATAGTGTGAAGCGGCTACTGTGCAGTATATCTGATGGATAGATTAGTGAGCTGGCATTCATCTCTGACGGACAGATTACAACCTTTCTTTACATATTATACTTCCAGGTTGTGTCTACTGTAGCCATACACCATTAAGACAAACTCAAAAGACTTTCAGATTGTTTTAACCCTATTGGAAAATAGTTCAAACCTTATAGAGATTCTTGCTTGAGGTGAATGAATCTTTGCCGACAATCAGCAGACCCTTATGTAATGTTGTGCTGTCACATTTGTTGCAATGGAATATGAGTTCTCCCAATTTATAGTAGGGCTTTGTAAACATCCTTGAATTAAGCAGTTTTGCTTTTTACAACTGCTAAATTTGCATCTATTGTTACTTCTCCTGACTATTATATTTGCTTATTCTTTCATGATATTTTTAACTGAGGCTCTCAAAACTTTGACAACATTTATCATCCCTGTTTTTTTGTTTTATTTCGTTTTAAAAATTTTATTTATTTATTTGACAGAGAGAGACAGGAGACAGGGAACACAAGCAGGGGGAGTGGGAGAGGGAGAAGCAGGCTTCCCGCCGAGCAGGGAGCCTGATGCGGGGCTCGATCCCAGAACCCTGGGATCATGACCTGAGCCGGAGGCAGACACTTAACAACTGAGCCACCCAGGTGCCCTCATCCCTGTTTTTGATCAAAGGAAGTGATGTTCTAGGATTTGTCCCCAGGGTCCCTCACAGGAAAGCACATACTGCTTTAATGCTTGCCAGGGAATCAGACCTGCCCAGAACATGGTGGGGGCTTATGTGAGTAAGGACACACAAGAGGGATTTGTTCCCAAGCAATTTATGATCTAGTTATTTACTGGAACACAAAAGAATACATAAAAAAAATTAGGGTGACTGCTCTTTAGGCCTATGCTGCTTAGATCATGATGTAACAGTTTAGAGCTAGAGCTAGAAGATAATTTAGAAATGGCTTGGCCCAATCCCAAATTTTTACAGATTTAAAGAAAGTAAAAATGTTCCAGATAGTTAAGGGTGTGTGAAGGACAACACACAGGCCTCCTAAAATGACCCTCTAGGAATGAGGGTTTTCACATGTCAGGTCAGGGGCTCAAGCATGACCAGAGTAGACTGCTTTGGCCGCCATGAGAACACAGGCCATAGGAGGGGAGGCAAGAAAAGAAGAGCCTCAAAGAGAAGGAGGAAAAGTCTTTGGTTGGCTTCATATCTTCACCTAAAGCAGGCCTAGCATTCCTCAAGCAGCCAGCCCACCTTTTTTTTTTTCAGGATTTTACTTATTTATTCATTTGAGAGAGAGAGAGAGAGAGAGCGAGTGTGGGGAGGGACAGGGGTTCTGTCCTAGAACCCTGAGATCATGACCCGAGCAGAAGGCCGATGCTTAACCGATTGAGCCACCCAGGTGCCCCAGCCCACCTTTTTTTAACTAGAGGGTAAAGAAGTTCTTGATTAGACTATCTTCCAGGTTCTCCCCTTCCCAGTCAATGAGTCATCCCTGATGCTTTTAGGAGTTGAAACTTGATGCCTTTCCAAAGGCAGTGGAAAATCAGAAGGTCTCTGAGAAGCAGTCAAGTTCATACTGAAAATCAAGGACTTCTGTAGCTCAATTAGTCACTGGACATATTAGCTCATATAGAAACACACAGATCTGCCTCTGCACTCTGAGCATTCATAATAAAGTGATAGAAATAAGACATGCACATATACTTAGTTACAGTAGTAAGTCAGCTCAATGTAAGCTGAAGGGCTTAAGGAAGGTATTCTGGAGAATGCTGGGTGTGAGCACACAAAGAGGTGGGAAATACGGAAATTTGAAAGGGAAGGCATTGCAGGCTTCTAAGCCAGGAGAAAAACACAAACTACAGGTTCATGAACATGGGCTTACTCCAGAGAAGACAAATAGCAGGAGACTTCTGAAAAGTGGAGGAGCCTCACTGAGACCAATCGGAAACACAACTGGGGTCAGATTGAGAAGGGTCTTAGGGCTGAGGCGACAAAGCACAGGTTTCATATGCTCGCAACCAGAGCCATGTACATTCTGGAACAGAAGTGTTTTAACAGAAGTTTAATCTGGTAGCAAACAGCATGAAATACAGAAAGGAGTGAGGGGGAGAAGCAAGGTGATACGCCAACAGGCACCTTTGAGAATCCCAGTATTAACAAATTCCACTAGCAATAGAAGAGAGAGACACATCTGAGAAACCCAGAAAGTAGAGACAGGATGTCAGGCTGAATTACATTTAAGAAGAGGGAAGCACCAAGGCTCTGACACTAGGACTATGGTGGTGAAATTGGGAAAAAGAGCTTATGCTTTGGGTACTAAACTTTAGATATAAAGAAATGCAGAGAGTATTTTTTTTCCCCCTAAAAGTTACTCTGCTAATTAGTGGCAAAGCTGTAAGTCCAACTGACATCTTCTGATTCTCCTCCATGACAAACGTGGAGTGAGGGCTTAGTGATGGGTCCGGTTAGCAGACGTTGCTGTAGGCACCCAGCCATGGAGTCGGGGACTAAGTAAGCCCTGTGAGAGGTGCTTTCCTTAGAGAGTATATACAGAGAGAAACATGTCAAGGGCCAAGCGCCAGTAGTCAGGACATGCTGAAGTCAGGGCAAATAGACAGAATAGGAGTCAGAAACTGGGACATGCAAAGCTGTCAGAGGTGAGAGGAAACGTGGGACTTTGCATTGTCACAGATGACAGAAACTGTTTTTAGGGTGCTGGTAAAAGGCCAAAGACAATGTCTGAGAAAAACCTTTTGATTTGGCCTAAAGGTCATTGGTGAACCCGGACAGAGCAGTTTTAATAAAGTGGATGGAGACAGAAAGATTGCAGGGATTGAGAAGATATGTAATAAGAGGATAAAGAGATTTTTTGGTGGTAGAATATTTAATGATTAACTTATCAAGAATTTATCAAAGCTAAACATTCCCTAATATATGTGATTTTGTGACCTGAGGCTTAGTGGCACATCATAGAGGTCCAACACACACACACACACACACACGCGCACGCGCACACACTTTTTCTCATACCACCATATATGGGACAAATATTCATTTTAGCCTCATTTCGAGTTCTTAAATCTCTATCCTGACTTTCACTTTCTTCTTGCTTATCTACCTACATGCTTGTCAGCTAATCACTCTGTCTATATTTTCTATATGCTTAAAAACTGACATTAATCCTTTCTGGAATAAGGTGTGCCTTATGTGCCTAACGAATGAATGAATGAATGCCTTTCCTTTACAGAATGCTGTCATTGGTATATGCCAATGGTAAATGCCTCACGGCACATATTCATGGCCAGAATGAGCAATCACATCTGAGAGACTATTCCAGGAGCAGAGTCCTGGCAGTTCAGACCTTGAAATCTCAGCTGGCTCCAAGGCCCCTCTACCAACCTTTAGGCCCCTTCGAGATTTACTATGTTATTTTAATTCCTTTTACAAGTAAGAAAACAGGCTCAGAGAAGTGACCTGCTCAAGGTCATATTGCCAAGAAATGGTAATCACACATTCAGGACTGGGTTCTTTCCAACAATTTATACTGCCAACCCAGAATGCTTTTATCGATATCTACTTTTATTGGTACTCTTAAGTTCTGATCAATGTTTTGTTTCCCATTAGGGGAAACCCACACCAGAGAAACAATTTCCATATTCAGGAAGAAAAAATCTCAAATCCGATAGGCAGATATTGACCTCAAAGTATGTATCCCCCACCAGGGATACAAGGACCACATGGGTAGAGGTTGGAGACAATTCCCTAGAATGGGTATTGTTGCTCATACCTGCTTTCCTGCATGGCTTGGCACAGTGATGGTTTGCAAGTAGAAAATGAGCAGATCCAGGTTTTATAGATATATACAATCTTGGGGGTCTTCTTTAAAAAAAAAATCCAGGGCGCCTGGGTGGCTCAGTTGGTTCAGCGACTGCCTTCGGCTCAGGTCATGATCCCGGAGCCCCGGGATCGAGTCCCACATCGGGCTCCCTGCTCAGCAGGGAGTCTGCTTCTCCCTCTGACCCTCCCCTCTCTCATGCTCTCTCTCTCAAATAAATAAATAAATAAATAAAATCTTTAAAAAAATAAAAAGAAAAGAAAATCCAAAATTAAGAATAGAGAATTAAAAAACTCATGTAGTGAAAGGCCCTGAAGTTTAAGTCTCATTAGTTTTACTTTCCTTTCAGTTATAGATTTTAGTTGTATTTTCTGCAGCAATGTAGCATTTTTCAAGTAAATTTCTATTTTCCAACAGAATTCCTAGGCTTACAAAGGAATTTAACATGTGACAAAAGAGGCATTACAAACCAATTGGGATGGAAGGATTATCCAATAAATGGTGCTGGTTAACTTGCTTAGAAGTTCTCTGGATAAGGTACCTGGGTTGCTCAGTCAGTTAAGCATCTGCCTTTGGCTCAGGTCATGATCCCAGGGTCCTGGGATCAAGTCCCCCATCAGGTTCCTTGCTCATCAGGGAGCCTGCTTCTCCCTCTGCCCCTTCCCCCGCTTGTGCTCATTCTCTTTCTCCCTCTCTCTCACAAAAATAAATAAATAAAATCTTTAAAAATAAAAAAAAAAGAAAAGAAGTTCGCTGGATATTCAAAAGTTGAGCATTAAGAGAAAAACCAGCCATTGTTACCTTTGTTCTTTGAGAAATTAGGACTGCTTCATTGCAAGGAACTGAAATTGATAGTTACAAAACCTGTAACAATTGCTCCCAGATAGGGAATTAAAGCAGAATAAAATACAGAGCTCGATGGAGGTGTCCTCCTGCTGATGTGGATTTAAATCGTATAGGCTTCTCTGGAGTTTTCAAAATCAGGGTTCATCAATAGTGGACAGGTTGAGCTAGGAAGAGCTGAGATCCTGAGACTAGACAACCACTTAGGGCAGGGCAGATGGGCCAGGAAGAGGGAAGTTAGTTTCAAGTAAGTCCTGCTGGAGGGAGCCCTGTGATAGGCCAATCAGTCTGCAACTAGATGCAGGAAGGCAGAGGTTGACCTCAGGGAGACCTAGCAGGGACCTGGTGGGTGAATGAATCATAACAGAGCATCAAGGTAGCAAATGAATAAATAAATGAATGACATAAGAGATGAAATACTAGACAAGCTGGTTGTTGATATCAGAGGCTCTGACAACATGTAACAGAAATCTAATCCCAGAGATTGGGGTTCAGAGTAGGAACTTCAGTTCCAGGCTCAGAGAACGGATGGACCTCAGTTCTGAAACCCAAAAGGTAGGGTAGGATATAGGCACTCATGTTCTGGGGTACAAGGTGAGAGCTTGGTCAGGAGGAATAGGGCAAGTTATTAGAACTGAGACAATATCCACACAGGATGGACAGGAACACCAACTTCCCACGTGACCCTGGAATCTTAACATATTCCCTCTTACTGGAATTGAGATTATTCTCTGGGCCTAAAGCTTGGCTGGTTCTTCAAAATGGAGGCTGTGTGGCCTCAGCTGTGGCGGACCAAGGAGGCTGGGGTACAGTGCCAAGCAAGGTTTTTAATACTCATCTGTGGGTAATTTTTATAGTAAACTACAAACATAGCAAATCGTTTAAGTCAGGAGATGAAGTAAATGCAATTTGAACAGTGTTTAAAGTCCCTTGTTTCCAATGTTACCCATAAGAATCAAACCTTTAAATAAGAAAATTAAGTACAGCAAGAAGTTTTAGAGAAACTAAATCTATGGTGTCAAGGATGATAAACAGCAGCAAGTATTTATTATGAACCTATGTCTGAGTCTGAGGATATATATGGATAAGCAAAGTCATGAATATACCCCCAGGTTCTACTGCCAATGTCATCATACTGATTCAAAGGCAGCCGGCCAATCTACAGATTGTTCAATGACATCAGTCAATTAAATTCTTGTTCAGAGACAAAGATAACTTAGAGGACAGGAATGTAGGCACAAGAGCCAGATTGCCTAGGTACAACTCCTGATTCCACTACTTACTGGGTATGTAAAACCCAGGCAAGTTACTTAATCTCATAGTGCCTCAGTTTCCTCAACTGTCAAATGGAGAGAATAATACAAACCACACTTAGGATTGTCATAAATTTTAAATTAGCTTATTCATATAAAGTACTTAGAATAATGTTGAGCATATAATAAGCATTCAGTGAATATTAGCTATTCATATTCAATATATTATTATTATTATTAATTATCATTAGTCTTGTGAATTCAAACTGGGAAATATAGAGAGACAAAACTGGTTACCAGTATGGGCAGAAAATGCATGGTGCCATGAAGAAAGGTTGGGTCATGGCCAAAGCAATGTTGCATGCAGACCTCAGTTACGGTAGGACAGAACCTGTAAGGGAGCCACAGGGCTGCCTGTCAGCAGAGAAAGGGAGAAGACACAGAGATATAGAGGGCTTGAGAGAGAGAGAGATCCTGGAGCCCATGGGAGAGAAGGGGAGTGGCCCATCTTGAGAGGTGCCTTTGTTCCTAATGTACAACAGATCTGGCCATTGTCTCAGTATAATAAATCCCATTTTCTTGAGGGCCTCCTTGCAACCCAAAAGCATAACTAGAACAGAGCCCACAGACTGGATGAGACATGATGCTTGGGCTCAAAGAGTTCTCCATTGGTGTTTACAAACTAGCAATTCCAAAGCAGAAAGGTACTTTCCTTTTTTTTTTTTTTTTAAGATTTTTATTTATTTGACACAGAGAGAGAGAGAGAACGCAAGCAGGGGGAGCGGCAGGCAGAGGGCATAGGAGAAGCAGGTTCCCCATGGAGCCAGGAGCCCAATGCCAGTCTCAATTCCAGGACCCTGGGATCATGACTTGAGCCTAAGGCAGACGCTTAACCAACTGAGCCACCTAGGCAGTCCTAGAAATGTATTTTCAATGATAAACAGTTTTTTTTTTAAAGATTTGTATTTATTTGTTGAGAGAGAGAGAGAGAGAATGGTAGAGAGAGAGCATGAGAGGGAAGAAGGTCAGAGGGAGAAGCAGACTCCCCGCTGAGCCGGGATCCTGATGTGGGACTTGATCCCGGGACTCCAGGATCATGACCTGAGCCGAAGGCAGTCGCTTAACCGACTGAGCCACCCAGGCTCCCTGATAAACAGTTTCAACATACATTTTCAACATACATTATGGTAGCCAGTTGAGCGATCCTTTTAACTATTTGCAGAGGTGAGACAATGACATAGTTAAGAAGAGTTTCCCGGAGGGAGTGATACCAGTTTATGTTGCATCATAAACTACTGGTAGAAGGGTGTGGGGAAGAATCACAAGAATTCAGACACCAAAAGAGCAGCAAAAGAAGCCCCAAGGCCAGATATAGCCTGGTGTGCACACAGAAGTGCAGGACAGCCTGCTGGGCTGCTAAGGGTGAGGAGGGCAGTACATGTCCAAAATGGATTTGGGGACTAGGGTAGAATTTCATTCAACAAATATTTATTGATATCTACCATGAGCCAGGCAGCATTGAGGAAAGTGGGCATAACAGTGTGAGCAAGAACAGCAAGATATCCTACCCTCTTGAAGCTTGCAGTTCAGTGGGAAACGTAAGCATCATTAAGGAAACAGAAAAACAGTGAATTTTAAATAGAAACAAGAACTCTAAAGTAAAAAAAAAACAAAACCAGGATATGGTAACAGAGAGTTATGTGGTAATGCAGTGGGGGAGGCTATTTTAGATGGTTACCCAGAGGAGGAGATGACATTTGAGCAGACTGGAATAAAGAGATGGGGAGGCTGGTGGGAGCTTCCAGAAGTAGATTTATGTGAAAGATCATGGAGGCCTGAAGTAGGGTGGAGCTAGTAAGACAGAGGAAAGGAAGTGGTTCTTAAACCTTCATGAGATAAACTTTACAGGCCTGAGCTATTGTACAAACGTAGGGCACGAGAAAGGGAAGGACAAAGACCAACTCCTAAATGTCTACTGAGGTAACAAGGAAGATAGTGGTGCTACCACCTGAGATAAAGGATGACGAGTTGTCTTTCAGAACAATGGGGTCATAGTGCAATCCCGTAGATGGTGATGTCCCAGCAGGGGGAATCTGGAGCTGGAGCAGAAGCCTGGTGTGGAGGTTTGGACTTGGGAAGGAATACACGTGGGTGGCCAGTGAAGCCAGTAGGGTCACTGAGATTGCCTGTTAGTCAGCCAACAAGTACTTAATGAGCACACCCCAAGTGCCAGGTTGTGTGGCAAGTCTTGAAGGAGCTTTCTTTTTAGTGGGGATATGAAAAAAAAAGTCTCCAAACAAGAAAAATGATTTCAAATACTGATGATAGGAGCTATGAGGAAGTTAAAATCAGGTCATAGGATAAAAAATAATGCCGTTGGGGAAGGCAGTGGGGGCCAAGAGGGTCCTCTATGAGGACATGATGCTTGAATTGAAAACTGAATAAGGACACTGTCCTGTGAAAATCTGGAATAACACTCTTTGAAGCAAAAGAAATTATATCCTTAGGTCTTGAAGTGGAGTGGACTTGGTGTATCTGAAGGACAGGTGAAAGGTCAGAGTGGCTGGAACGAGGGAGTGAGGCAGGCTGGAGGGAGGTGAGAGGTGAGGGAAGGCCAGATAGGAAGGAGATTGGGTTTTATCCTGAGGGAATGTGTAAAGAGAAGAGAAGGCTGAAGAAAGAAGACTCCTGAAAAACACCACCCAGAAGAACAAAGGGAATGTGGTGCCACAGAAAGTAGACCAGGAGAGGGTAAGTGATAAATTCTCCAGCAGCAATGAACATATTCCTTTTGTGTAATTACACAGAATGGCTATTCTGCGATGGATAAAATGAAAGGATTAGGGGCGCCTGGGTGGCTCAGTCAGTTGAGCGTCGGCCTTCAGCTCAGGTCATGATCCCAGGGTCCCGGGATCAAGCCCTACATCGGGCTCCCTGCTCCTTAGGGAGTCTGCTTCTCCCTCTGCCTCTGCCTGCTGCTCCCCTCTGCTGTGCTCTCTCTGTGTCAAATAAATAAATAAAATCGTTAAAAACAAAAAAACATGAAAGGATCATTCAACTCCACCCACAGCCTGCTTGTGAGCTAAAGACCCCAAAAGCCCATTAGTCCTGCCACAGTTTCTTTAGTTTCCTCTTCCAATATAATGGTTTTAGTTTACATGGTGATGTATATATCAGCATGGGATCAATGTCCACAGGACTGTTTTAAGGTAGCTGTAGAAAACATTTCAGCATTATATGCAATCACCGTGCAGATGAGAAAATGGAAGCACACAGAAGCTAAATGGCTTTTCAAGTCAATGCAATCCTAAGCTGAAAATAGCATCCCTGTCTACTTATTCCAAGGTTACTTCTCAGTTTGCATCGAGCTTATGCCTCTGCTTGGAAAAAAGCTATCCTTAGAAGTTTTATGGATTGCCAAACCACAGTGAGGGACTGGAACCATTAACGGCCTCTCTTGATCCACAGGCACGACACTTCGTTTGGACGTCTGGGATGGATGGAAGGAATTTCTGATGGGTTGTCTTCTGGGACAAAAACTTAAAGTCCAACGCTATTTATCGAATGAAGGACCAGTACTCAAGTATGGAGATAAAGCAAATGCTAAATTAAGTACTTTTTACTAAACTTCTTTAGGATGTTGAGTCTGCAATTCACTCTATAGCTGGGTTGCTGCACCATGCTGGTGCCACTGAGCATGTCTCAACCAGACATTATTATTGAGATATTTGCTGAGATAAGATGACAGGATTGTCACCAGGGCCGACAGCCTTTGGTGATGTATTGCAATTCAGGTAGACTTTCTTCAAGAAATGCTAACTATTTAATTGAGTGACTTCAGTTTGTTTTGGAAATCAGACACTTCACAGCACTTTTATTTTTTTTATTTTTATTTTTTTAAGATTTTATTTATTTATTTGACAGAGAGAGAGAGAGAGCACAAGTAGGCAGGCAGGCAGGCAGAGGCAGAGGGAGAAGCAGGCTCCCCGCTGAGCAGGGAGCCCGATGTGGGGCTCGATCCCAGGACCCTGGGATCATGACCTGAGCCGAAGGCAGACGCTTAACTGACTGAGCCACCCAGGCGCCCCCACAGCACTTTTAAAGCCTCTCCGAATAAGTACCTTGCCACCTTCATATTCGATTATTGTAAAAAGCACTAATTGCTAACTGATTGGCTGAAAATTCTGGCTCCCTCTTCCTAAGCTCCCAAGTAATTTTTCAAATATCTTTTAGTACAAGCTTTTTGTATATACTTTTGCCATACATGTGTGGCTGGGGCACTGGGCAGTAGGCCCAGAGTAGCAGGTCGTCATTTTATTTATTTATTTATTTTTTAAGATTTTATTTATTTATTTGACAGAGAGAAACACAGTGAGAGAGGGAACACAAGCAGAGGGGGTGGGAGAGGGAGAAGCAGGGCCCTGCAGAGCAGGGAGCCCGATGTGGGGTTCGATGTGGGGCTCGATCCCAGAACCCTGGGATCATGACCCGAGCCGAAGGCAGACACTTAACGACTAAGCCACCCAGGCACCCCGCAGGTGGTCATTTTGGCATAACTCTGCAGTCAGCAGGGTCCCAAACGTGTAAGCTGCATTACTCTTAAGGTTTTAATTCAGTGGTACTTTCGGACAGTGCTTCCTCCTGGTGATTTCATCATGCTTTACAGAAGCCCACAGACGCACCAAGAGCTCTAAGGGCTCTAAGAAGTAACAGATTAGAGGGGCACCTGGGTGGCTCAGTGGGTTAAGCAGCTGCCTTTGGCTCAGGTCATGATCCCATAGTCCTGGGATCAAGCCCTGCATTGGGCTCCCTGCACAGTGGAGAGCCTGCTTCTCCCTCTCAGCTCCCCGCCCCTACTTGTGTTCCTCTTGCTGTTTCTGTCAAATAAATAAATAAATAAAATCTTAAAAAAAAATAAAATAAAATAAGAAGTGACAGATTAGAAAACCAGGTTTTGCGATTTTACATAATATTCAATATTTTAAAGTAATTTCTATTTGGGGATAGTGATGATTCCCTTTTTTCATGCTCTAAGTCCAAAGAAATTGCCATGTTGTGTTACTTTTAATAGTGCGTATTTATTGAGTACGTTTTAACATGACACTGTGCTACATGTATTACCTAATCTTATACTTATGACAATTTTACAAGGTAGATACTCTTTTATCATGTTTTACAGATGAGGAAACTGACATTAAAATCTGACCAATGTCACACAGCTAGCCAGGTCACAACTGGATATGGAATCCCAGCAATTTAACTCTAATGCTCAGATGCTTAACCATTCCACTTGACTTAACCTTTAGATAAAATCTAAGGAGGGTGAGCAGCAGGGGTGTGCCCACATGCCTGCTTCAGACCCTGTCCCCAGCATGCACACATGCACACATGCACACAGCCCAGCTGACCCAGCTGGGCCACGTGCTTACTCTGCTCCAGGCCTTATCGGCTCTGGTGATCAGTTCCCAGGCTGAAATCTCCCTGCCCACACAATCTGTATTTCTCATCATCCTTAAACACACACACACACACACACACACACACACACACACACACACACACACACACAATGGAGAAAGGCACAAAGGGAGGAGAGGAAAAAGAGGGAAAATATGTCTAACAGCTCAGAAAATACACACAAACAAACTAAAAAGCTCCTTTTATTCTGTCACCCAATCAGCCAATACCCCATTGAGCAAGTACTATGCAAGATCCCAGGAACACAGCAGTAAACAAGATATGGACCCTGCCTTCAGCAACTTGCAGTCCAGCAGGGGCAACAGAAAACAAGTAACCAATTCCTTCAGAAGCAGAATTGCAAAATGTTTAGGGGCACAAACTCCAGTGCCCTTCTGCCTAGCTTCAAAGCCCCATCCCTAAGTGTTTAGCTGTGTAAACTTGGGCAAGTTATATAATCATCCTGTATCTGTTTCCTCTTTGCCAAAAAAGAGAATAATAATTGCATCTATCTCATAGAACTGTTTTAGAGGTTGCATGACCTAGTAAACATAGGAATTTAGAAGAGGGGGCTGGCACATGGTAAGCAGGACGTAAATGTTAGGTGTTGTTGCTGTTACCATTCAGTGTGAAAGTGTTAGGACACGGAATTAATGCAAGACGATATGGGACTGTATAGTATGGACAACTAACTAGACTTAGGGGTTCAGGTGAAGCATCCTGAAAAAAGGCAATTGATGAGATCTAAAGGGTTGGTTCTTAGGTAAACAGTAGGGAGGAAAAAAAAAGATATTTCAAAACAAATGGAACCACATGTACAAAGCCCCAAGGGGCAAGAGAATAGATTCAAGGAACTGAAACAAGTTCCACATGGTAGATCGTAGAGCGAGAGGGAGCTAGTGGCCAGAGGCTAGAGCTCTTGCAGGTACCCATAGGAATGTAAAGGAATTTGGACATTATATTTTCAGTGTTGGGAAGATATTGAAGGTAGAGAAAAGCCAGGATGAGATCTGAGTTTTAGAACGTTGGCCCTGGTTGCAGTGTAAGCAATAGAGGCAGGCAGCGGACAGGGTGACAGTGAAGAGGTAACAGTGGCCCAAACTAGGCTTATGACAGCATAAACCACTGTGCCAAGATCCATTTAGAAAAGAGAATCAGTTTGTCTCCGTAACAAGAGTGCCTCTAGCTCCCATAACATCAGTGCTAAGGATGAAAGCAAAGGCCAGTTAGTCCACCCAAAGAGGGGCTCTTCTCCCCAAATCAAGAAAACGGATCACATTCAGACGCTGATTTGCATTAATGAATTTTGGAAAAAAACTGATGTGTGAACCAAAATGCCAGTGTATTAATGTAATCGCTCTAATTAGTTATAATGTAACCACCACGATTATAATCTAACTGTGAGTCCTGGAGACCCACATGTTCTGGGCAGGTCATCTTCCTTACACAAGAAGCCACATACACATCAAAAGATGGTGTGGCGAGCATGTAATCAGAGAGAGGATAGTCAGTTATATGCAGTGGATTTTGGATGATAGCAAGCAAGTTTGCCTCCATCCCTACGATGGGGTCAGATAGCCGTGCCCAGATATATCCTGCATATATATTACTGTATACCTAGTGGACCCTGTCCAGGTTTGCCTCCCTAATTCTTACCCCTCTGAACGGCCTGCACCAGTCATTCAGTTTATGCCTTATGGGGTATTGTAGGGATAGTAGGAAGGCCAATGTGGCTGTAGTGTGGTGACAGGGAAGGGGGGTTGTGGGAAGTGGGGCAGGGGCCAGACTGTGAGAGGCCTTGTAAGCCAAAGTGAAGAGTTAGGATTTCAGTTGCAGGGGGAAGTTACTGGAGGGGAGTAAGAGGAGCTCCAGTTAGACTATGGCACTGGTGGTAGTACTGGCGGGGGCGCAACCTCCTGGTTTAGCTGAGAATAACAGTAGAGACTTTGAGAAGCCCAAAATAAAGACTGTTGTTAGCAAAGACAAAAAAACATACAGAACTTTCAAAGTTCTAAAACATACTGGACTTCTTCCAAAACTTTCCCAGTTAATATAAAGCTTGAGGGGGTGCCTGGGTGGCTCAGTCATTTAAGGGTCTGACTCTCGATTTCGGCTCAGGTCATGATCTCAGGGTTTTGAGATCAAGTCCTATGTCAGGCTCTGTGCTGGGCTTAAGATTCTCTCTCCCTCCCTCTCCCCCAGCCCTCCCTCCTCTCTCTCCCTCCCTTGCTAAAAAAAAAAATATAGATAGATAGATAGATAGCTTGATTTTTTTTTTTAAGATTTTATTTGTTTATTTAATTGACAGAGAGAGAGACAGCGAGAGAGGGAACACAAGCAGGGGGAGTGGGAGAGGAAGAAGCAGGCTTCCCGCGGAACGGGGAGCCTGATGCGGGGCTCGATCCCAGGACCCTGGGATCATGACCTGAGCCGAAGGCAGTTGCTTAACCAACTGAGCCACCCAGGTGCCCTGACAGCTTGATATTTTTCCTGAGCATCTGAGTTTCTTAAGAAAGAAAACCACTCTGGGAAAAGCACTTTGATCCATTTACCTGTGCATAGTGGGATAATGTGGGTAAGCAGGACCTGTGCAGTTTATTTTTTTAAAAAATACTTTATTTATTTATTTGAGATAGAGAGGGAACACAAGCAGAGGGGAGGGGCAGAGGCAGAGGCAGAGGGAGAAGCAGACGCCCCACTGAGCAGGGGGATCCATCCGAGGACTCTGAGATCATGACCTGCGCTGAAGGCATCTGTTTAACCAACTGAGCCCCCCAGGCGCCCCAGGACCTGTGCAGTTTACCTATATATTACACTATGCCTTTTCTGAAGACATTTTATGTAAAAGTTAGGAAGAAATAAACATTATAGCTCATATGTTTTGTGGGTATTTAGTGTAACTACATTTATCAGTTTGCTGACTTACTAAACACCCACTCCTACTTCTTTCATTCATTCAGGTATCAGAAAAAGGTGGCCCTGTACATCGCCGCCTTTTATGGGTACATTGAGCTCACTGAATGGGCCCTGAAGCAGGGTGTGAGGCCCGAAGAGGCTGTTGGTGTTCACCCCTGTCGAGCATGGTGCCATGAAGCCCTTCATGCAGATGTCTCTAAATGCCCCATTCATGCAGCGGCAGAAGCGGGCCAACTGTTGATTCTGAAGGCCTTTGTCAACTGCAGCGTGCTGTGCCTGGGATGTAAAAATGCAGCGGGACAAATTCCCCTGACTGTTGCGTTTAAACACAAGCATAAAGATTGTGCATTATATTTATTGAGTAAAATGTGGTCCACAGTTTCTTTTCCGAAAATTTCAGTCCCCATGAGGATTTATATTAAAATAAAACAATGGGTCCTCAGAGCTCAGAGTCACAACCTTAATAAAAGCCAGCTTTGCGGAGCAAGGGTCTTTGGGGCAAAAGTTGGAGACACCATGATGGTGGATGGTTTCACCACACCAAAAATGACCTCCAAGAGCTGGCATAAGGCTAGGTACAAGGACTCACAAAGCACTCTGGGCAAGTTACCGCCTCTCAGGGAAGACACTGCAAGCAGGAAACCTGTCAGTCCTTTGGCAATTTCACAGCAGGACGCAAGACAGCAAACCTTGAAATTGCCTCCGCTGGTAGATGCAACTACATTCTCTGAATTACAAAGACATCAACAACAGCATTGGAAAAAAATTACTGCCACAGCTGGGATAAAAGAAAAGCTCATAAAAAATACATATCTCCCTCAAGTCCCCCTCCCCCCAGTTTCCAGAGTGGGATACTCACACCCATCTTTTTACTGTGCAACACCCAGAGCTGACTTTTTACTCAAATCCTCCTTGGCGTGTTTCTCAAAGCACAGTGGTATGACTCCAAGGGAGAACGCCATCTACTGCTTAGCAGTGGCCAGGTAACGTTTTCTCTTTAAACATACAAGGGCAAACCTTTCATAGGGCAGGTCTAGGGCAGGGAATGGTCCATGAAGCCCTACCATGCCATATAATGTAACGCAGGTTGTTCCAATGCCTCTGTATCCAGCTTGAAGGACCTCATCTTAGCCTTATGTCTAGGACCAAATGAACCCATTTTACTGGCCAATCCAATCTGTGTAGCACCTGATTCCTCAAGCTTTCAGAAAGAAAAGAGATACAGTGCAAAGAGTCGTATCAAAAAACAAGGTCTCTTGCTTGTTCTTCTTCTTTTTTTAACTAATAAGAAATTGTTAATTATAATTAAAGGGAGAAGGGGGGAAACTTGAAATGTGGGAGAGAGGCATCAAAAGTGTCATGGAAGACTGGATGGTGATGAAAGTGGAAGGAGAGAAAAGAACAACCATAAAGACTTCCCTTGACTTACTGGGCAAGTCATACTGGTTGGGGAAGATCTAGACAGGTCAGTGTGATAGAGTTGATATTAATATTTTAGGTCAGTTTAAAAAGTAATCCATTGTCACATTTAAAGACAAACACAAGCGTTATCAGGAGTGGACTTTTCAGGCATATTCATTTCATAAGATAAACTTTTGCATATTGGTCATCATATTTCACTGAAAACACAACTCTGATCAGATCTCAGGTCCCATCCATTACTTATGAGGTCTTACTGGGTGTCAATATTACAGTAGAAATATAGAGTTATGAGCCGCTTTTCACTCTACTCAATATAATGAAAAGGAAAGAACAAAACAAGGCTAGATTGTTTTCGTTGCCTATCTGTATTGGTCTTTAGTTCAGCTCTACCTTATTTCAGTGAAGCTGTTGCCACCTAGTGGTCAGAGTAATTTGGGCTCTAAAACTGGTAAAATTCCGGACAGCAAAATGAGGTTGACAGAAAATGAAGAAAACTGCTTACCAACTTCAACCTTTGTAATTTGTGAGATAGCTCTGACTAGAATGTATAAAAAGAGATATTCTAAAATTCTAGAAAAAGACTAGAAAATGATTGGTTGAAAAAATTATATAGCCATCTTAAAATCAGGCTGTAAACATAGGAAACTGATTAGTTTTATCAACAGATGCACATTAGTAATCTAAAGATGCACTTTTGAAACATTCTAAAGTGCTTATTATGTCACAGTGAAGTGCATGCAAAGGTAAAGCAAGGAGTTAATCCAGAACATTAATGATGAATTGGGCAAACTTGGACAGAGTTCAAATATTTGAAACACTAAGGTACTTTAATGCAAGATTGCTTCTCATAGATTTAGTGAAAGCCCTTTAAATTTAAAGGACTTTGTCAGACAAAAGGAGCCAGGTAGAAGTGGCAACATGGTCAAGGGCACTGTTTTGTGAAGGAGTCAGAGAGAAATTTAGTTTTCTATGAAGTAAGTGGATCTGCAAAAGGCATTTTAGGGGACAGGGAGAAACTGGCTGAAGATGAGACTGGCAAGGTAAATTGCACCTACACTGAGAAGCATCTTGTGTGCCCAAGTGGAGAGTCTGCTTCTTAGGAGGTAGGTAGGAAGATCACAGAAGTTGTTTTTGTTTTGTTTTTTTATCAGGCAAGTCACATAATCAGTTTGTGTTTCTTTTTGAAGACAAATCTGGTGGAGATGGAAAGAAGTCTTATTGAAGCTGTGGAGGGCCTACAGTATATTAAGGAGGCTGTAATAAAAGAATCAAGGAATGATAAAGACCTGGACTAGAGCAGAAGTAGGTAGGGAAGAGGAGAAAAGCCAAATATGACAGATATTTCTGAGCAATGATCTGCAAAACTAGATCACTAATTAGATGTAGAAGCCGAGAGAGAAGGAGGAATTGAGGTTTGTTTCCAAATGGAGAGATGGTGAGGAAATAGCAAAGTGGCTCTGTTAGAGCAGGGATACTGAAAGGGGGCAGGTTTAGGAAGAAGATAAAAGACATGGAAATTGGAAGTGTGGGTCAGGATTTAGGAGTCAAGGATATGTGAGTTGAAGCAATTAGTAAATAAGGCCTCCCAGGATGAGGGTGCAGAGAGAGAGGAAGACAAAGGATAGAATCTCAAAGGACCCCTCTGTAGTAAATCACATTTATACCTTACAAAGTAGGAGTCATCATATTCAAATCTATAAGTCTTTATTAGCATATAGCCAGAGAATAGCTACCATAAAACATGAAATTTCATTGCATTTTGGTAAAACGCTATTTAATATTTTATCAATGAACAAAATATCTTTTTGTGTTGGGGGAAAAGGAGGAGAAGGGAGACACGTCAGGGAATATATGATGTATAAGGATGCCTGGGGAAACAGACAGAAAAAGTTTCCATCTAGAGAATTCTATATAACATTGAATGGTTTTCTGTTTCTAGGTGTGGGTGACAAATTTCTAGTATTGCCCTGGTAAAATATCATTTCCACTACTTCACAAGGAACTAGTTTGAGAAAGATTCCTCTTTTCTATTTTTACAACCTATCTTGGGTGACAAGATAAGCTAGCAGCAGCTACAAAATCAGCCTAGAGATTTCTATCATTTCAGCAATAAATAGGGACAAGATTGGACTTCCTTACAAATTATCTGTCTTGTTTTCTTGCAGTGCCTTTAAAGAGAAACGATGGCTTCAGCAGTTAGGAATAGCAAGAGTTCTAGCCAAAAAGAGCATTTCTAACCTGACTACACAAGGAAGCTTAACAGCATGTGAAAATCCTCCAGAAATTGTGCTTTGAAAAGTCACGACAACCCCAGTTTGGACAAAGACCTGGTCAAACAGAAACTTCAGTTCTAATATTATCATTTCAAGTAACTAATGCTATAATTTCTAATAACTGTTCTAATGCTACACAACTGTCAACAGGATATTTAATGTTTAACATCATGTTTTCTTGACCCCCATCACTGTAAGTGAACATTTCAGGCATGTGTTTTTACATAGTTTATTGAAGGATTCTTAAAAAATTGAGAGGAGTAGTCGCCTACAGGGTAGGAAAACTAGAAGGATGGGAAACAGGATGGGGGGGTGAGAATTTTTACTCTTTCTTTCTCTGTTTTTGTTTTCCTGGGTTTATTTTTAATGCTTTTTGTTTTTTAAACCGTATGAATGTTAGTACATAGTAAAAATAAATAAATTTTAAAACTCTCTATAGAGAAAGTCCCTAGGAGAGTTACAAATACCATTTCGGTCAAGTACTGGTCTTGGACATCTTTTGAACTTCTGCTAAAATATTTTTTATTAATTTTTAAAAATTGATACATATAGAAAATAGAGCTACCCTATGACCCAGCAATTGCAGTACTGGGTATTTACCCCAAAGATACAAATGCAGTGATCCAAACGGGCACCTGCACCCCAATGTTCATAGCAGCCATGTCCACAATAGCCAAACTGTGAAAAGAGCCTAGATGTCCATCAACAGATGAATGGATAAAGAAGATGTGGTATATATACACAATGGAATATTATGCAGCCATCAAAAAAATGAAATCTTGCCATTTGCAACGACGTGGATAGAACTAGAGGGTATTATGCTAAGTGAAATAAGTCAATCAGAGAAATACAAGTATCATATGATCTCACTGATATGAGGAATTCTTAATCTCAGGAAACAAATTGAGGGTTGCTGGAGTGGTGGGGGGTGGGAGGGATGGGGCGGCTGGGTGATAGACGTTGGGGAGGGTATGTGCTATGGTGAGCGCTGTGAATTGTGCAAGACTGTTGAATCACAGACCTGTACCTCTGAAACAAATAATACATTATATGTTAAAAAAAAAAAAGTTAGTAGGAAGGGAAAAATGTAGGGGGGGAATCGGAGGGGGAGATGAACCATGAGAGACTATGGACTCTGAGAAACAAACTGAGGGTTTTAGAGGGGAGGGGGAAGGGGGGATGGGTTAGCCTGGTGATGGGTATTAAGGAGGGCATGTATTGAATGGAGCACTGGGTATTATATGCAAACAATGAATCATGGAACACTACATCAAACACTAATGATGTAATGTATGGTGACTAACATAATAAAATAAAATTTTAAAAAAAGTCTATAAAAAAAGTTGATACACACAGTGAATTACACAAATCTTAAATGTAAGATTTAATGGCTTTGACAAATATATACATCAGTGTAACCAATACCCCACATAAGATGTAAATATTTCCATTACCTCAGAAAATCTGTTCAAACTTCTATAACAAAGTCCATCCCAATACCGTAGAGGCATCCACTACTCTGATTTCTGTTTTTTTTACAGTGAACTATTACTTTTAATTCTTTCTATTGTATATTTGCTTTCTTATTTGTTAATTTCTTTTTTCTTTTTTTACAGTTTCTACTTCTCTGATTAAATTTTTCATCTGTCATCTAATGTTTTGGACATATTTATTCTTAGTTTTTTTGGAGTCCAGATCTAATAACTCCAACATCTGTACTTCCTTCATTCAGATCTTTCTTAAACTTTTTCTATTACCTAGCATATTCCATTGTATGGACATACCATAATTTATCTGTTCAACTGTGTATATATATTTGGGTTGCCTCCAGTTTGTGTTATTGTGAATAAAACTGCTATAAACATTATTGTAAAAGTCTTTTCCTGGACATACACTTTCATTTCTCTTAGGCAAATACTTAGGAGTGGAATTGTTGGGTAAGAGGGTAAATGTACATTTAATGTTATAGGAAATTGCATAACAGTTCTCCAAAGTGGTTTTATGATTTTATACTCCCATTAACAAGGTACAAATGTTCTGGTTGCTCCACAAACTCATCAAAATTTGGTGTCATCAGTGTTCTTGATTTTTGTTTTTCTGGTGGGTTTGAAATGACATCTCATTGTGTATTAATTTCCATTTCCTTGATGATTAATGATACTGAATGCTTTTTTATGTGCTTATTGGTCATTTGTGTATCTTCTTTTGTGAAGTATCAACTCAAGAGTTTTGCCCATGTAAAATATTGGGTTATTTATGTTTTAATTATTGGTTTATTGGAGATTTTTATATACTCATGATACAAATTCTCTGTCAGATACATGTATTGCAAATATTTTTTTCCAGTCTGTGGCTCACTTTTCCATTTTATTAATGGTGGCTTTTGATGAATGAAAGTTTTTAACTTTGATGAAGTACAATTTATTGTGTTTTTTTTCTTTTATGGTTCATGTCTTCTGTTTCCTCTTAAAGAACTCTCTGCTTATTCCAAAGTCGTGAAGATATTCTCATATGTTTTCTTCTAGAAATTTCATATTTTAGCTTTTTTTTAAAGATTTTATTCATTTATTTGTCAGAGAGAGAGAGCACAAGAAGGGGACCAAGGGAGAGGGAGAAGCAGGCTTCCTGCTGAGTGGGGAGCTCGATGCGGGACTTGATCCCAGGACCTTGGGATCATGACCTGAGCCGAAGGCAGATGCTTAACTGACTGAGCCACCCAGGTGTCCCTCATGTTTTAGCTTTTATGTTAGGTCTGTAATCTATATTGAATTATTTTTGTGTATGTGATATGAGGTGAGGGTCAGGATTCATTTTTTTCCCAAAGGTTTATCAAATTGTTCTAGTACCAGTTGTTGAAAAGACTTTCTTTTCTCTCATTGAATTACATTGGTATCTTTATCAAAAATCAATTTACAATATATGTATGGATCTATTTTGACACTCTCTTTTTTGTTCCACTGATCTATTTACTTATGATTATACTAATACCACACCGTCTTAATTATTATAGCTTTACAGTTGGTCTTGAAATCAGATAGTATGTCTACTCTGGCTTTATTCTTGTTTTTCCAAGTGTGTTTCAGTTATTCTCGCTCCTTTGCATTTTCATATAGATTTTTAAATAAACTTGTCATTCTCTATAAAAAAGCACAAATAATATTTTAATAATATTGAATCTTACAACCCATGATATATGTCACCATTTATTTAAATCTTCCTTTATTTCTCTCATCAATAGTTTTAGTTTTTAGGGTAGGGGTCTTACAAATCTTTTGTTAAATTTTTCCTAAATATTTTATATTTTTTGATGGTATTTGCTAGGGTTTCTAAGACAGACTTTGTTACAACAATCAAAGGCACCTAAAACCTAAAGCTCATTTTTAAAAATACTTTGAAGTTTCTAGTTAGATACTATGGGATTGGGGCACATAAAAGGTTAATGTAAAAGCAAATACAAAGATGATGCCGAAGAGATGTTGTAAGCAGCATGTGTACAGGTGTCAGTTCACTGTACATACAGTAAGAGGAGATGGTAACTGGAAAAGGGCCCTGCAGAGGTTCTGGGGTACTGGCAATATTATACTTCTCAATCTGGGTTAGTAGGTGTGCTCAATGGGAGGCAATTCAACAAAAAGTATTTTTTATCTTCCCCAGTTTGTTTGGATTTTATAATCCAATTGAAAAAGTGAATTACAATAATGTTTTAGGGGCGCCTGGGTGGCTCAGTCTGTTTAGCGTCTGCCCTGGGCTCAGGTCATGATCTCAGGGTCCTGGGATCCAGCCCTGAGTCCTTCTGTCTGTCCGGCTCCCTGCTCATCGGGGAGCCTGCTTCTCCCTCAGCCCCTACCCCCTGCTCATGCTCACTCGCATGCTCTCTCTCTCAAATAAATAAATCACATAAATAAATAAATAAATAAACCAAAATAATTATTTAAAAATCTAAGGAACTAATTCATGGAGTTTGTGGCTGCCTCAGATTCATGAGAGGGCAATTTATGTGAGTGATGGGTATCACCAGGCTTTTATCCTCCTCATAGTATGCTGAACTGAACTGCAATTCCTTGCAGAGGATGATAATATTTTATGTAACATTGAAACACAGCCAAGGAAATGCTGGTGCAAAGATTCTGAGGCTGGAATGCCTAAGAAGGAAAAAAGAAGGTGGGGAAATCTAAAGGAAAAGGAAAGTGGATGAGGTGGAGGGAGATTGAAAGATAAAGAGAGAATGTGAGAGGACAACTGATATGAAGCCTTGTTCCCTGCCAGAATCAACAGAAAAAATACCGAGTATTTATTCTTTCTTCACTTTAGCCCCAGAAGTAAAATAGCGTGAAGTGACTTTACGACCTTATATACTTACAAGGTTATACAATTGTAAAACATTAGTATTAGCATGCACAGGCATACCCTGGAACAATTATTCTAAACCTGAATCTATTGGAGTCATAGTCAATTGCTACTTTCTTTATGGTTCCATATAATTTTGTTCAACCCTCAAGAATTATCACTCCTCATACTGTATTGACTTCACTTGATTGTCTCCCTCACTTTATTGTCATCTCCTAGAAGAAAGGTCATTGTTTTATTCATCTCCAAATTGCCAAGGCATAGCATATGCTTGAACCTCCGAGTAATTGCTCTATATATTTGTTGCATTAGATAAATGGATTAGCAGATATTTGTTGCATTAGATGAATGGATTTTAGGATGATTATGCACACGGAATTCTCAATGATTTGGGCACATAAAATCTTCTATAAAATATAAATGCTTCCGTTAAAAAAACTTTCAAGTGTTTAACACTAACTTATTATTTCATTTGATCATTAAAATCAATTTCCTTTTTAAAAATTTTATTTATTTATTTGCGATAGAGTGAAAGAGAGAAAGAGAGCACAATGGGGGGGGCAGAGAAAGAGGGAGAAGCAGACTCCCAACTGAGCAGGGAGCTTAATGTGGGGCTGGATCCTAGGACCCAAGCTGAAGACAGATGCTTAACTAACTGAATGAGCCACCCAGGCGCCCCTAAAATCAATTTTTTAATGTGAATTTATTAGTTCATCTAAGCACGATAACAGCCCTGCATGGCACATAAAGGCAATAATCATTAAAACACCCATTTACAAATGAAGAGGCTAAGTTTATAACATATAAAAAGAACTTGTTAGCAACCTCACAGGTAGTAGGTATGAGAGCCAGATCTGGAATCTAGACTTCTGATTTTTCATTCAGGTAATTTCCTCTAAACAACTGTATGGCATTTGGTAACAAAAAGTTGCCCTGCAAATTAACCCAGAGAGTTTTAACTCCCAAGCTGTTTTCCCTCAGCTATAACTTGGTTTCTTGACCACCTTCTTTGGTCACCCATTCTGTTACTTCTATTCCCTATCTCCTTCCCCTGCTCCCATTTTCAGTTCCTGAGATCACAGGAAAGAAAGACTATACCATATTGGCATAGCATTATGTCTATCTGTAGATTCATTTCAGCATTCCTTATTCCCTATGGATGTATGGTTCTTGAATTATCTTCTTTGTGCCAGTTGAAACTGGTTCTTACTGTAATCTTACTGATCCCCTCATTAACCCATGGGTCCAACACAATCTTTGGCATGTATTCATTATATATTTGTAGAAGAATCATGGTTTTACCTTTTCTGAAAATTATTCTTAAATAATGGACATTTTCTCAATAATGTATGAATAAAACCTCCTTCAGGAAACGATGCCATTTTTCCTGATCTGCAACTTAGAGTCTAAGAAAAGATTGTGCTCTCTCTGCAAATGCTGTTTCATGACCTAATTAACAAGTTTAAGGACGCACCTTTCCGTGCAGCAGTGGAGGAAACAATGTGAAGGACAAGGTATACACAGTGAACAGAGCTGAAAAACTTCCAATTTTCATTTCTGCCCAAGAGAATCAGAGCATAGAAAGAGTTATCTCAATCCTTAGATATAACAATAGATATGAAGTCTCTCTCCCATCCCCTTCCCTTCTCCCCCAACAACTCCCCCACCAAGGGATTGAAATTAGGAGAGTCATATTCCTATCCATTAGCAATTCTGTACTCTGATATTTGAACCACAGCAGGTGAGAAGAGAAAGCTGGGAAAAGAACCAAATTTTCACCCTGTTCTCAACACATTAAAATAAAGATATCGTTCTGAACCCTGCAAGCATCATTGTTGTTGTCATCACCATCCTAATTCATAATCATTCACAGAACTTGTTACAAACCTTCAGTTTTCAGCCTGCTGTGTAGAATGATGGGCTTTGGAGCAGGTCGTCAAGGGATCTGACCTCTCCAGTTCTGTCTCTGGCTTATTATGTAATCTTTGGAGCTTTGATTTTTCATCTGTAAAAACGAGGTCATAGCTATTGAGCGAATTAAATAAGGTCAATCAAATAAAATAACATATACAAAAGCTCTGTGCAAACTAATAGCTCTATAAAAGTTAGTTTCAATTGCTTGACCTTTCTCTGTTTCCTTATCTCTAATGGGAACAATAATGGTATCTACCTCAGGGAATTCTTTTGAACTCTAATAAACCTAAGAACATTTCCTGACATAAGTGCTTAATAAATGTTAGCTATTGATATTATTAATGTAAGCCCCACAAGGGGACGTGTCGGATTTTAAACATCTTTTCCTCTTCCACAGAGCATAGCACCGAGCACCAGCAGGCTACATCTTTTCAAGATGATTTGCGAACGGAAGAATCTTCTGACCCCAGAATACACCACCCGCGGGCGTTTGCATGTAGGACTGCGATAGACCGGAACCCAAAAGCTGGGGATGTTGAGGAGCCGGAGCCTCTTTGCGCTTGGACGCTGGCCCCGGAAGTGGCGAGGGCGGCGTCAACGCTGTCAAGAGAAATCCTCCGCCTTGCGAAGATGCTGCTGGACCTGTCGGAGGAGCATAAGGAGCACCTGGCCTTTTTGCCGCAAGTGGACAGCACGGGTCGGGGGCGCGGCAGCAGAGGGTGGTGTCCTGTGGCTTGGGGGATCAAGGGGTACGCCCAGCGCTCATGGTCTCCTGGCTTCCCTTGCAGTGGTCGCGGAGTTTGGGCGGATTGCGGTGGAGTTCCTGAGGCGAGGCTCTAACCCCAAGATCTACGAAGGCGCAGCCAGTAAGACGGGGAGAGTTGCTGCACGGGGAAGTGCGGGCCATTCTTTGGCACCCTGGAGAGGAAGGGTTTTTTGCAGCTCCAAGGGTCTTACTCTCATTGTGGTAGAATAAAAGCAGAAAGGCTCTCCTGGACGCAAATCCTGCCCGCCCCCTGAATAGTTTTGCGATTTTTAAAGCTTCCACTGAGTCGGTTTTGTCACGCGTAAAAAGCACATAATACCATCTGCCAGAGATACTATGATGCTTAAATGCACCCAAGTATGTGGAGTGGCTGGGTGAGGCATTAATATCCTGCAAGTGTTTGGTTACAATTAGTTGTTCAGACATCCGCTTTTGCTGCAGTATTGTTTTTTCTCTGCTGGACGGGGGTGGTTTCTGAGCTTGTCAGTCCTTGGAGTTCCTCTTATGCCAGACTTGAAATAGCTGAGCATTGAAGAGAAGGACTGTACTGATATTAGACTCCATGGGTCTGCATTTTGTAAAGAAAGTTACACAGCGGGAAATACTGGAGGCAGCTGCCTGGCAGTGGAAAATGAACAGGAGACGATTACCAACTCATTATTTTTCATTACAGTGCCTGAAAATAGGAATAATGGATAATATTTATGCCTAAATAAGAATTTGAATAAAAGGATAAATATCACACAATAATTTATTGGCTTATTTTTCCATTTTCCCAGGAAAACTCAGTGTGAGCAGTGACACTGTCCAGCATGGTGTGGAAGGATTAACATACCTCCTCACTGAAAGCTCAAAGCTTATGGTAAGGGCTTCTGTGGACTGTTTTGTATTTCTTTGACCTTAAAAAGGTCCAGTATACTCTACATCATAGCCCTGGCAGGCACCTGCTTGTTTCAGTAATGTTGTTAATGGTTTATAATTGACTTAGTGAAGCCATGCATAAACAATATGACTATAGTGTGATCTCCTGGCATGAATGCCTCTTCTAGTATAAATTAGAATTACTTCTAATTCTACATATTATTAAACCCTATACAATAGTATGTATCCTAGGAGGAGGGAGAATTAAATGACTTTTTTTTTTTTTTTTGCATATTAGCAATATCTAGCTTGATGGAAAATAGGAGAGAAACTGTCCATTTTAACAATTCTTTTTATGTTTTTTTAAAGATTTTGTTTATTAGAGAATGAGAGAGAGAGAGACAGCACGAGAGGGGGAGGGTCAGAGGGAGAAGCAGACTCCCTGCTCAGCAGGAAGCCCGATGTGGGACTCGATCCCAGGACTTCAGGATCATGACCTGAACCAAAGGCAGTCACTTAACCAACTGAGCCACCCACGCACTCAACAGTTCTTTTTATGTTTTAATAAAAGTATTTTTATGTATCAGAGACTCAGATTTTGAAATAGTGGGCAGGAGTTACTTTTAAATATAAAGAATGTTATTTCTTTTACCAGGCAGAAAAGAATTAGGGGATAGCATATTCTTTTCAAGTATTTTAGCATTTACTAGACAAAGAAATTTAATGTTCTGTTAAACTTGATTCACTTTCAGATTTCTGAACTGGATTTCCAAGACTCTGTTTTTGTTCTGGGATTCTCTGAAGAATTGAACAAATTATTGCTTCAGCTTTATCTGGACAACAGAAAAGAGATCAGAACTATTCTGAGTGAACTGGCACCAGACCTTCCAAGTTACCACAGCCTTGAATGGCGACTAGATGTACAGGTATGGCTTTTTTTTCCCCACCTGACATAGAATATAAGATTAATTTTAGTTCCATGCTCTTAAGCTTATTTTATTCTTTACCACCTTAACCAAACTTTGGTTTGAAACTAATTTTTTTAATGTTTATTTTGAGACTGTTTCACAAATAGTTCATTTTCTTATATGCTTAATGTGTTTAGATTAGCTTAATTTGCAAAGTTTGTAAGAAATAGGTGATTTTGGAAAGGAGATGGGCATGCAGATTTTTAAAGTTGTATTTGATTTTATGAAACTTTTATGTTTAAACAAAACACACATATATTAAAGTGCACAGGGCATTGTAAAGCTCAGTGGATTATCACATGGTGAAAACATCCATGGAACCAACACTTGCCCATGACAGGCACCCCAAAAAGCATCCTCTTTGCCTCCTACCAATTACTTCCCCTTCCTGCCTTTGCAAAGGTAACCAGTGTCCTGACTTCAGATACATAGATTGCTTTTGCCTGTTCTTTAACTTTCTATATATGGAATGATTCAGTAAATATTCTTTTGTGTCTGGCTTCTTTTACACATCCTGTTTATTTAGTTGTTTTAAAGCCACACAGATAACCGAAAGGGAGTTCTCAGACTCTTGCATGTAGCCCTTTATCAAGCAGTGACAGATAAGTTAATAGATGTTTATTGAATGTCATCCATTTGCTGATTAGAACTGTGCTAAACGCTTTAAAGAAGCATAGGACATTTTCTCAGATGGAAAAGATGTTATCATCTAGTTAGGGATATTAGATGTTCTCAAAATAACTAGTACTTAAAGATAGTTGTGAAATAGATTTCTGGAGGGGGGAAATATAATTGTATAAATGAAGGTACAACTGAGTATTATATTTCAAAAACCTATAGCTTAGGTAGTTCAGTGTATGCTTTCACAGTCCAGAAAAGTTTCAACAAAAGGAGGTGAAATTTCAGAAGGATGAGTGGAGAAAACCAATGTTAATATTCTTGGAAGAGGAAGCAGCGTAAGTTGTAAAAGCCCACATGGATGTGGGAATGAGAGTTGAATATGTGGTATAGCTCACTAGTCCTCAAACTTGACTGCATATTGAAATGGCTGGGTAGTTTTAAAATATTTTCATGTCTGTGTTCTACCCCCAGAGATTCTGATTTATTGTTATGGGGTTTGACCTGGCCATCAGGATTTTTTAAACATTGTTACCCAGGTAATTCTAGCTTGCAGTTTATAAACCACTGTTACAGTGGATTCTTACTGATTTGAATGGTGATAACATGATCCAAACAGGTTACAGAAATTCAGTTAGAGGGTTTAGCAAGTATAATCCAATGTGATGAGTGCTTGAATAAGTACAAACACAGATATGGTATAAACCAGATTATAGGCTTCATGAGGGCAGTCACTATGTCTTGTTCACTGCTCTGTCCCCAGCACAATGCCTGGTACATAATAGGCATTCAGTGCTGAATATTTAAAAGCTTCGTGTACAGTTATAATGTGCTAGGTGATGTGGATTCACAAAGAACCAGACACAGTTCATGCTCTTGGAGACATCGTAAGAAGCAAATCCTGTGGGGTTCCCGGGAAGGAGATCACTATTGCTAAGCTTTTACGTTTCAGTCCTCTCATAATAACCAGGTAGAGGAGGTGTGGGATGGTCATGTTCATGACATTCAGCAGTAATTTATCTTGTACATCTTTCGAATGGGGATAATTTCTGAATTTGGGGTCTGGTAGCCATTAGAAGTTATTTTTTTGGCTTTGTGATTTGCTTTGAGTTTTTCCATTATGAATACATTTTTAGAAATTAGAAACTTAAGCAGTCGTATTTTCTAAAACTCAGGAGAGCTCATTTACCCAGGGAAATGGGTTTGAATAGCCGTGTTATTGCAAGGACTAATAGATTTTAAAGTTGAGGGTATACTGAATGAATGTTGCTTCATATGGTGAAATGCATCTATGGCTAAAAAGCTACTTAAAGAACTAACTGATTTTCTGAGCTCATTAGTCTTAATTATTACAAGGGATTTTAACTGGAGTAGATTCTTCTGTTTATGGGAGGAAGACTTTTCAGATGAAGATCAGCTAAATGGCTGGGAAACTAATAATAGGATATAGGACCTTTCATTTTTGAGTAATTGATTTGTCTCATGAACACTGGTAGTGAATGGACAGTTACCATCTAATTATTGTGCAGTTGCTTATGAGAAATACATTAATCGTCATAGTTTAGTTTCTAATAGAAACATTTCCCTTCATAAATTGCCACCACAGTTAATGCATTTGATAGCAGCAGTAAATTGAATGCATCTGAGATTGGTGTGGGAAGATTTACCTTTAGGGCTGGTCCATTTAAATTGCTGTTATTTTTACAAGAAGGACAGAATTCCCTCCCTATTAAAAAATAAGTCCATATCAAGAACCTTGTGGCCTACTGTTCTTTATCCTGTATTGTCCTCGAAATTTCTTGCCGAGAAAAAATTAGGTCTGATTATGTCTTACTAGCTGTTTGTTAGGGATGTTATGTAATCTTTATTTAGAAATTTTAAAGAGTGGTACGGATACTTATTTGTAAAGGATATTAATTTAGGTGTTATGTTGTCTAAAAATTTAAGGATAGATTGAGTGACCCTAAGTCTTTATTATATGTGCTGCCAAAGCGAGCACTGACCTTAAGTCTCTAAACAAAAAGTTGATGGCTTAATTACACACCTGGATACATTTGGTCCCTATCTGTCAATGCAGATATATAGAAAAAAAAGAAGTATAAACAATGCATAAGTGAATCAATAGGTGGTATTTTCAGTCATCATACTTAATAGTTTATCTATCTTTCATACCTATAATTTTCTGTACTAGAGAAATGATCTTAAAGAGATACTTTAACTTAAAAGTACCTGTATTCTGTTTGGGAACTGGCTCACTCAAGGGGATTGACTTGTTTCCAGATTATTTTTCGACATCAAATTTCAGCCATGGGTCAGTATATTAGGTTCTTTTGGAAGCCAGATCACCTAGAATTAATTGGAAGAAGTTATTAGTCAGAATATTCTGTGTTGTGGTGTGAAATTAATCCTGAAATCTCAGGTTTAGATTTGTTACTGGAAGTCTTTTCAGTTTGGCTTCTTGTCCTTTTGCCATGACTCCAATAGTTTTAGGTAACAGACTTGCTTTCTTGTATAACAAGATGTTTCAGGTTCATCTTGTACAATTGTTGTCCCAGACTTCTAATCACTTATTCCTTTAAGAAGGTCCGGTTCCTTTTAAGAAAGAATAGTCTTTAGAGAACAGTCTTGTGCTAGGACAGTTAGCCACTGTTTCTAGTATTTGGATTTTTTTTCTTTTGAAAATATGTCAATTGTACTTTTTAAAAAAAATTCAGAATATATCATTCTGATATATTCTATATCAGAATATATATATCAAGATTATAGATACTCAGTTTAAAGAATAATAATAAAACAAATACCCACTGCCAAGCTTAAGAAACACAACAAAACCATGTATGACCTCCCCCAGTTACAACCGCTCCCACTCCTCTGGAGGTAAACATTATCCTGAATTTTCTGTTAATCCTTTCTTTATAGTTCTTTTTTTACACATGTTTTTTCATTTAACTTTAGTTTTTATGTATTACTCTGCAACTTGATTTTTTATTTTTTTAGATTTCTCCATAACAATTTATATTGCTGCAGTTCATTTCTTTTCATTGCCATTTAGTAAGCATTTTATTGTATGAGCATTCTCAGTGTATCCATTCTATTATTAAAGAATATTTGAGACATTTCTAATTTTTGACTCTTGGAAACAAAAACAATTACTATTATGAATGTAATGTATGCATGTAAAAATGCAAGGTGTATACCTAGGAGTGGAATTGATGGTAATGTATATTTTCTGAAGCCATTCTCTTTTCACTCTCACCAGCAGTGGGAGAGTTCCCATGACTGTTGCTCCCAGTGCCTTCATTTGGACAGGTTTTTAATTCTTGCTGGTCTGATATGTATAAAACAAAACTTTATGGTTTTGTTGGCCATTTTCCTGATTTCTGATAAAGTTGAACACGTTTTCCTATGTTTATCTATTTGTGTTATTTCCTTTGTGAAGTGCTTACTTAGGTCTAGTGCACATTTTTCTCTTGATCTTGTAGGGGGTTTTTTTTTGTTTTTAATCAGAACCATTTTTCATACATTCTGAATACTAATCTTTTTTTTAGCTGTATGTGTTACAAACTATCTTCTCTAAGTTTGTGGTTTGTTTTCCCACCATCTTTAGGTATCCTTTAGAAGAAAATGTAACAATTTGCAGTTCAGTTTACCGGTTTTTTTCCTTTATGGTTTTATGTCTTTTATATCATGTTTAAGAAATCCTGTATGGCAAGGTTGTGTATATATTCTTTTTTCTTTCCAGAATTTTTTAAAATTTATTTTTCAGGGATGCCTGGGTGGCTCAGTCGGTTAAGCGGCTGCCTTTGGCCCAGGTCATGATCCCAGGATTCTGGGATCAAGTCCCACATCAGGCTCCTTGCCCAGCAGGGAACCTGCTTCTCCCTCTCTCTCCCTCTGCTTGTGCTCTCTCTGTCAAATAAATAAAATCTTTAAAAAAAAAATTATTTTTCATTTTGAAGTCTATGATTCATGTAAAACTTGATTTTTGTATATGATATAAGGTAATTATAAATACTGTGTGTTCAGCATGATTGTTAAATAGTTATTATGCTCTTATTCCATTTAAAATGAAGCTTGCAAGCAGAAGCCTCAGGCAACAGATTAAACCATCAGTGACTATAAAGCTACACCTTAATCAGAACGGAGATCACAACACCCAAGTTCTGCAGACAGACCCAGCCACTCTGCTCCATTTGGTTCAGCAATTGGAACAAGCATTGGAGGAGATGAAAACAAACCACTGTAGGAGAGTTGTGCGCAATATCAAGTAGTTCCAGTTTTAAGGATTTATTCCCTTTGAATCACTTGTGAATTGATGCTAACAGTTACTTTTCAAAATTAATTTTTTATTAATTGACAGTGATAAATACATATCGTTTAACCCATGCAATTTCTTTTCCTATGACAAGATATTGAAGTCATGATCAAAAGCTAAAGTAAAGTTTCTTTCCTGGTGCTAAATGTGGTCAGTTTCTTGACAAATTAAGATGTATTTTATATTTTAAATGTGTAAGTAGAATTGAATCAACTGGAAGTGAATCTATACTGTTCATATCTTTTGTGTATATGAGTGTCTTTTTTTGGTACTTCTTTTGATTGCTTAACTTTATTATTTTCTTCTTTATTGGCCAAAATTTTAAAATAAAATTCACAATGTAATTCCATTGCTATTCAGAATATTTTTAGACAGTTCATTGTTTTTGACCTTTAAAAGCACCCACAATGTTAATGGCCACAGAATAGCTGGAAGTAAATATTAATTTTTTTAAATGCTGCATTGTTTAGGCAGTTCATGCATTTTTCCTTGCTAGTGAAGGTAATAATACCATGTTGCTTAAGTTTGAGTTGTCATGGATAATTGCTTACATAGTACTCAAATCTGTGTGATAATGTTGCATTTTATCAAGGACTACTTTTTTCCCCTAGTACTCAAAGCATCTAAAAGATGCTGTCATTTACATTTATATACAGTGGATGCAGGAGTAATATAATCACTTCTTAATTATCTGAATATAAATTACAGTCCCTTTTTATAATTTTATTTGAATAAAGTATAAAGAGGGCAAAGGGAGGCCATGGTTACTATATGTAAGTATCCCTACTTTACAAACTTGATTTGTTTGTTTTTTAGTAAGTAACTATAAGCTGTTAGCTTGAAAAACTCAGATGCTGATGTGTCACGTCAGCCTGATAGAGTACAAGGACACAGGGAGACTTAGGGGGACAAGGAGACTTGAGTGGCAGACTTAAGGAGAAAAATCATGGAAGGGTGGAAATGGGGGTTCAGTCTTAACTATGTATCCAGGGTCTTATTCTGAGAGCCTCATCCCCATGGAGCAACTCAGGAATGCCTTTAGAACCATCAAACTCTTAAGGTGCACTCTAGGTTCTGTCAGTACCTTCCATCCTAAGAATTAGAGATTTTTGGGTCAGAGTGACATCGTGTTTCTTCTCTCTTAAGTGAGAGCCTAGCAGGGAACAGAGGCCAGTGGAAGGAAAGCACAAGTTTAATTGCCATCCATTTAATTGCCACTGCAAGCAATTGGGCCACCCTTTCCCAGAGGCGTATGTTCTATAGTGGCAAAATAACTAATATTACATATTAATTGAACTCTAATCAAATAAATTTTAATTATAATAACTTGATTAATGAAGCTGTCATGTTAACCTTACAAACAAAAAGGAACTTTATATATTACATGAAATTACACACATACACACATATATATTATGTGTCATCAGGTTTAAAAGCAATATACCTGCCAAGCTTATATGATAAAAACAGCTCTATGAGGCTTCTTATTTATCCACATTTGGTGGAAGATAAACAGGGCTGACCCCAGCCAAGATTGAAATGAGAGCACTGTGTTGCCTTCAAGGCAACCTTTCTTCTATATCCACCGGTCTTTCCCTAATCAAAACAAGAAAGCGGCTGTTAGTCTTTATTTGTGTCAAACTCCCCTGGCCTCCTTTCTCTACTCCCATTATTCTTTCTGGTGGTCTGCCTTCTTCACCTTTTTGGGCCAGAATGAGTTGGGAGCAGTCTCCTACTAACTTCTTTTTTGTTTGTTTTGTTTTAAGATTGTATTTATTTATTTGACACAGGGAGAGAGCAAGCACAAGCAGGGGGAGCAGTAGGCTCCTGGCTGAGCAGGGAGCCTGACGTGGGGCTTGATCCCAGGACCCTGGGATCATGACCTGAGCCGAAGGCAGCCGCTTAACTGACTGAGCCACCCAGGCGCCCCTCCTAACTTCTTTTTGAACCTGAGGCTCATTTTTTAGTACAGGGCATTGAATGAGCCTCTTTCTTTTCTTGTTTAAACATTCCTTATCCTTAGGAACTCCTCACCTGCCTTGTTTTATGGCACATTTGATTTTTTTGTAGCTTGTATATGAACATATTTTCTGCAGATGTAGTCACTGTTCCACTCTGCTGTATGAGCAGGTTTCTTGACTGGGTAATGTGCCTTTCCATCTATAACTATCTAAATTTTTATTGAATGATTTTGGATTATAAGTACGTTGATTTTTCAAGATTGGCTAATGCATGTTTAGACTTAAATGTCGTATCTTTCATGTCTCAAAGCCAGAATAGTAACATCTCTTCCATCAGAACAGAACTATGAGTAGGGAATGACCAATATATATATATATATATATCACAAAGTCTATATCTACTTCATCTATTGGAAGTCTTTTTTGTGTTTCACAAGATTTCAGTGAGCTTGTTTTGTTATGATGTTTCCAAGCTTAAGCAAATTTAAAGCAGCAAATTGGAAAGGTGGTGGGGATACCATAAAAAGAAAATATATCTTTGAAAACTGAAAAACGAGAATCTGATGCTAGGGAAAGTTTGAAAAATTATAGTGTCAAGGATGCATGTGTGGGAGCTCTTAAAATTTATAACAATATGTGGCCTTTTAGGGCACAAGCCTTGGAGAAGGTTAAGAGGTTAGTCTTTGGAGCTGAACAAAAAGGGTTTGAATTTAGCAGAGTAACATAGATAGCATAGTAGCAGGCTTTAGAAAATACTTATGTAGATTTGAGGATCTCATTTTACAGCCTTGAATTACGTTCTGTGTACTTCCTGGTGGTTTCTGGGTGGTAAGATTATGGCTGTTTCTTTTCCGTTTTAATTTCTATAAGTTTCAATGACTCACATAGTATTTTTAAAAAGCCTTTGAGGGCGCCTGGGTGGCTCAGATGGTTAAGCGTCTGCCTTCGGCTCAGGTTATGATCCCAGGGTCCTGGGATCAAGTCGCGCATCGGGCTCCCTGCTCCTTGGGAACCTGCTTCTCCCTCTGCCTCTCTCTCTCTCTCTCTCTCATGAATAAATAAATAAAATCTTAAAAAAAAAAAAAGCCTTTGAAATCTGAAGGGAAGAATAAAGATCATGATATTTAAATACAATTCTAGTAATATTTTCATTCAAAATTTTAATTCTTGGGATGATATACACATACCTCTCCAGAAAACTCAGCTATTCAAAACTACTCAGTCCCTAAAGAACTCAGGCTGAGAGTTGTACATATGGATTTGGTCCAGAGTCCCTTTTTTCTGTCTTTTTTACCTTCATACTAGTGAAAAAAAAAATGAGAGTGTCAAGACATTAACTAAACCAGTTCTCTTTTCTATATAATATTACATTTAAGGAGAATTATCTGTGTTCCCACTTTCCAAAGGAAAACACATTATACCTCTTTCAGTTTTTCACTGCCCTTATGGTTGGGAAGTTCTGTCAGCTGCTGTATTAAAGTCTTCCTACTATAATATACTCACTCTTCTCTGTATTTTTTTCTTTCTTTAAATTTTATTTAAATTTTGTTAGTTAATATACAGTACAATATTGGTTTCCAGAGTACTCTTTTCTATATTTATTTTTTAAAAATATATATTTGATTAAGTCCCTCCTTAACTTACCCTTCCACAGTTTACATAATCATAGGTTATTCTCATCTCTTTTCCTTTCTTTCACAAATGGTAGAAAATATTTTGGTGAAAAGAGTATCATACTACATTGCTTCTAATACCAGTATTTACTTTTAAAACCACCACGATTGTTGCGTTCAAACTTAAACACTTCCCTTAAGAACAAAATAAGCAAGCTCAATTCCACCATTACTGTGGTTAGTTCAGTGAGCTTTACAAACTTTGAAAGTAATGTTTTAATTATAAAAGCAGAATAAACCCATTATTTCTCAACCTTGCAAAAACAGTATACTACAGAGGTAAAACGATACACTTTATGGCAATAAAATATATATTTTAGTGGTTTGATCACTGAATAGTAATGGCTCTTTTCCCCATGTTTATATAGCTCCACTCCTCTCTGCCCAGGAATTCAAGTGACTTAATTCTGCCTGATAGCCAAGAATCCATAAGATTCTACTTACCATATGGGAAAATCTAGGAAAAGTAATTTTATGTTCTTAATGGACTCAAAGTACAATGGAGTATCAGGAATTCAAATAGCTGCATCAACGTACTCTAAGGTTGTACTAAGGTTGTTGTTTTAAACTCAAGCAACTTTTTGTAGGATGAATTTTTTAATAATTGTAGTGTAAATTATGTTTGTTATCATAGGAAATATTACTAATTATATAGCCGTCAGTGTGGGAGGCCATGCTCTTTTATTGTTCTTGAGACTGAATTGACCCTTTTTAGTGGAAAGACTACAATTTTCATTTTCCTCTCTTAAGATTATCACATTTTCTCTTGTAGAGCAGTCTGCCCAACAACCAGCTAAAAAGAGCAACACAAATAGGGTGTTTGGCCTTTCTCACAAACCATATGAGGTGTTTCACCTCTTTTATTCTTAATCTTTCTTACTCTTTATTCTCTTACAGTGAGCTCTAATTCACCCATTTATGTTTGTCATTGTGTTGATAGAAAAAACAAAGCAAATTTTAAAGCCTTTTCTAACTCTTAGAATGTTACTGACCAATTCTGTTAAATATTAAGTGTGATCCGTGTTGTGTGTTGAACAAAGGATAAAGTCCTAATCTCAGTTTAGAATGCTCTCAGGCCATTCCATCCTTGAAAGTAGTTTAATCCATAAATTTATTAGATTTAGAAAGGAATTTCCTAAAGAGGCTATTTGAAGAAGGGAAGTTCCTCTGGGCTGCTGTCCCTTTTCCTTGAAACGCCACCTTTTTCTGAAAGGCAAAACTAATGATTCAATACTAGAGCTCTAGAAGTGTGCAGAGGAAAGGATAGACAACTGAGGAATATTGTGGAACACTTGGACGTGGTTAGGATGGCATAAATCGGCCTTCCTTCTTTCCCATCAAAGTGGGGTTCCCTGAGGTAACCGGAGGTGTGATGGGAAAAGCAAATTGAATTCTTTTTTTTACCTGCATGCCAATGTTGTGATTGTCATAAATCCAATGAGAAGTGGATGCCTGTGGTTTTGAAGGAATGTGCTTAGTTCACAGAACGAAAAGACTTCTTAGTTAACTCAAAGACTAAAAACACACAGATTAAAATTCAAAGAATGAGGAAAAGAAAATCCAGGGAAGTCTTTGAGTTTCACTGGGGCAAGTATAGATGGGTAGGATATGATTTCCTGGCATGGAGTACAAACTGTATGCTTTTATTGCAAATAAATAAAAAGTTCTTACAAAGCTCAAGTGATTTTAAATGATACAACATCATAACGTTGCTTGATTTGCAGCTGAGACTGTTGCACAATTCATAGCCTAAAAGAACTAAGGAATGCTGCTGGTAATTTTTTAGTACCTAAAAAAAAAGAACAAGTCACCATATACTTTCCCAAAAGGGGAAAATGATTTGTCTCATGAACACTGTAATTAAAACCTTTATTTTTAATGTTTAGACTCTTAAGGATGTAATTACTGGGTATTCTTATCTATGCTTTCTTTCTTCCATCCTTTGTCTTTGCCTGGATATTAATACCAAATTCCATGCCTTTCTTAGGCCTTTACAATATCTTTTCATGCCAAATCTCATAAGCCTCCTCCCTCCTTTAAAAAAAATTTTTTTGAGAAATAATTCACATAAAATTCACCCTTTCAAAGAGTGGTTTTAGTATGTTCACAGAGTTGTGCAACCATCCCCACTGTCTGATTACAGAACCTTCTCATCACTCCAAAAAGAAATCCACATCCATCTGCAGTCACTTTCCATTACCCCCGCTTCCAGCCACCCCCCCCCCCACTCCTGCCTCCCCTGGCAACCACTAATCTACTTTCTGTAGATTTGCCTCTTCTGGACATTTTGTATACATAGAATTATATAATATATGACTTTTTTTGTGCCTGGCTTCTTAGCATAATGTTTTCAAGCTTCATGTTGTAGCATATATCATTACTTCATACCTTTTTTATGGCTGAATAATATTCCATTGTATGGATATTCAGTATTTGACTTTTACAGTATTTGAGTCTTATTCTTGGTCTTACAATGGAATTAATCTATTGTATTCTATTTTATAGTGTTTATAAGAGAGACTCTGACAGATTTAATCATGTATTTTCTACCATGGTGGTTTTCTAGAATTACCTTCCCAAATACAAGTTAGAAAAGTCAGAGAACAGTTTCTTCCTAGCCAGTTAATAGTAGAATTATTCTCCAGTGAACAGAATGTTTTATTTTTAGCCTTATTCAAAAGTTATACCAGATGTTATACCAACAGTTAAATTGTTGGAGAGACTTTTAGCTGAAATCAGCTGCAGAGAAAATTAGATTAATATTATGTCTTTTTTATTTTAATATAAAAGATTTCCAACTAAAAGGAATGTTCTGTGAACATTTTATATATTTAGAGAAGATAGGAAAGGAACTAAGGAGGATTTATGTTTTCCCATGTTCATTGCATGTATTTTCATATTAGGTAAAACTTAAAAATTTATAAAAATTGTCTATAATAGAATAGAGAAAAAAGGCATTTACTTCTGCTTAAATTTACTCCTCAGAATATTTCTTTTTTTATTAATTTATTTTCTGAAAGATTTTATTAATTTGACAGCGAGAGAGGTAACATAAGCAGGGGGAGTTGGAGAGGGAGAAGCAGGCTCCTCGATGAGCAGGGAGCCTGATGCGGGGCTCAATCCCAGGACCCCGGGACCATGACCCGAGCCAAAGGCAGACACTTAATGACTGAGCCACCCAGGTGCCCCTCTCTCAGAATATTTCTACACTAATTTTGGGGAATCTCTAGGATACCATTCTCTGGATAATGCAACTGCTGCAGCCAGTTGCCATCTGGGCTCATAAGCTAGTAGATGAAATGGAAAGGTGCATAAACATTGATTCAGAGTGTGATAAGGCATAGGAAGAGATACAGCAGCTAAGGAGCTCTGCATACGTAGGAGAGGGAGGGAGTGGTTCTCACTAGGGGCATCAGCTTGGTGCATTTTTTCCCTTGATCATTTTTGTTCTTTTGGTAATTGCATCCCAAGTTACATTTGGGAAATAATCTCTTCCCAGTTGGATATTGTTTGGTGGGACTGTCAGAAGACTCCACGCCTTCTGTTCTTCATGCTGAGCCTATAATATAAGTCTCTCCTGGGACTTTGAAACCTGAGGAGTCAGAGAGACTGGTTGACAAAAATTCATTTTATTATTTTATTTTTTTTTAAGATTTATTTATTATTTTAGGGGGCAGCAGGGGCAGAGGGAGAGGGAGAAAGAGAATCTCAAGCATACTCCCCACTGAGTGTGGAGCCCGACGTGGGGCCCAATCTCAGGATCCTGAGACCATGCAAGACCTGAGCTGAAATCAAGAGTTTGGCATTTAACCAAATGAGCCACCCAGACACCCCACAAACTCATTTTAGTGACAGCCTTGCAAGATGCTTGAGACTTGTTACAATAAAAGTGTTCCTGTCCTTTAAGGACCTGCTCAGAGCTGCCCTTTTATTCTGTAGGGTACCTAATATGTCCAATAAATTTATTCTCTGTTAAAGTTAGGATCTAATGAACCCTAAGCATTACAGAGGATAACACTACAATTAGATTAATTTTGTAAAATTGCATACTTTATTTCATAAAGTGGGATTTTTGTAAAATAGCTTTGCAAATTGTCATGCATCTAAAAGACATTATTTTAAGATGTAGGTTGACTGTAACAAACTCATGTTAGGATTTCACCATCTGATTAGTGAGACAAGATTCAAAACAAACAATCTTAATTAGCATTTTTCTTTTAATGCTCTATTACTATTTTATTTGCTTTCTGTATCTTCTCTGTTATGGCTGTAAACTGTTTCCTTAGAACTTACAAAATTTGGTGGTTTTACTGTAATCCTTTTAGTTAGTATATTACAGTTTGCTTGTAGAAATAAGATGAAAACATAAAACAGTAATTAATCAAATGAAACAATGCCTATATTAGTTGCTGGCACATAATAGTTAAATTAATGAACAAATCAATGAGTAAATAAGAGTGATGAGTGAACAGTATATACAATATGTTCTGTGGAACTTCAGAGTAGGGAAAAAGCACTGCAGCTTGGAGTGGTCAGAAAAATGTTTCTGAGTTGTTGAGAGAAGAGCAGGATTTGAGCAGATATGTTCCTGGGTCTCTTTTAGGTGCTTGGAATACAGTGGGAACAAGAGAATATGACTGCTCTCAGTGAGCTTATGTCCTAGTGGGGTGATGGATAATAGGGAAAATAAATGTGAACTATAATTTCAGGTTGTGCTAACTGCTCTGAAGAAAAATAAAAACAGATTAAGGGTCAGAATGAGGAGTCAGAGTTGAGAGCTGCTATTTTAGGTAAACTGGCCAGAAAAATCTCAGAAGAGGTGATGTTGGAGCAGAAACCTGAATGAAGTGAGGGAGTATGCAGTGGAATATTTGGAAGAAGAGCATTCAAGGCAGCAGGAAAAGTGTGCAAATGCTCTGAGGTGAGAATGAGTTTGGTATGTTTAAGGGAGTGCAAGAGGTTGGTGTGGTTGGAGTTAAGTGAGGATAGAAGTGATCAGAGGACTGGGCAGCAGCAAGATACGGGGCCTTTAGCTTCCATGTTTTCTTCTCGCCCAAGTCCTTCCACCAAACTGGGTTTGTGGATGATCAATTCAACATCTTGGCTTCTCATTTCTTTTTTTTTTTTTCCAAAGATTTTTTATTTATTTATTTGAGAGAGAAAGAGAGCCGTGTGCACGAGCTAGGGGAGGGGCAAGAGGGAGAGGGGAAAGCAGACTCCCCACTGAGCAGGGAGCCTGATGTGGAGCTTGATCCCAGGACCGTGAGGTCATGACTTGAGCTGAAGGCAGATGCTTAACTGACTGAGCCATCCAGGTGCCTGGCTTCTCATTTCTTTGGTCTCATTTCCCAAGGGGTCCTCTGTTTCTTTCAGCCACTTGCCTCCACTGCTGCACTCTGGACCTTGTCCCCACCTGAACTGTGCTGTTTCTGAAATCAGTTTCAGACATTCCATCCTCTGAAATTGATCCCACTCATTGGTCAATATGACGTCTAACTCCCCAGTTCTTCAGCTTCAGATGGACCTTCAATTTCCTTGCACTGCCCTACCTCTATTTAAAAGCCTCTGCCTATCTATATTTCCCTCCTTATCCAGCTTGGATTCACAACCCATCACTGCCAGTATTCCAGATCCTTTCTGTTGTACCTTGCATTGCACCTATCTTGTCTACCATATATGAATTCAACTGTCCATCTTTTTTTCTTGCTAGTATATTGGCTGCTGAGACCTACGGGAAAGAATATGCAGAAACCACTCAGACTACCAGGCTTCTGTATTAATGGTCTTTAATCTCAAGCCTTTAATACTGCCTGACTAGCCACTGTTTCCTTAGTCAGCTCTCTCATTTTCAACAACTATCTCAAGCTTTCTCTGCTCCCGTTAAGCCTCTGACCCACTCACCACCCCTTCTCATTTTCCATCAATAACTGTCTCCTTCACAGAACAAATAGAAGTGATCAGATAGGAATTTTCTCCACTTCTGACCAACAAACTTACTGTTCTGTGTGCTGATAACCCTCTTTCTCTCCTATTCCAGTAGAAGAGGCACCCCTCATGTTTCTGGATTCTGTTTTTTCCAGTTATCTCACCACTTTTGTATTTTCTATTTATCCATTTTCCTGATTTCTTCTCATAAAAAAAAAAATTCCAATCTGTCTCATCTTAATATCCCTTGACCCACATCCCTCTCCAGTTACCACACACTCTCCTCCATTTCAGTAACTTCTGAAAAAGTTCACCTTCCCTTCCCAAGCCACTTCTGGTAACATTTCCAGGACCTTCCATGTTGCTAATCCAATGCACAGCCTCATCTTACTAGATGTTACAGCAACATTTGACATACTCAATCACTCTCTCTTTCTAAAAAATACACTTTTTTGGAGGGGGAGGGATGTCAAACACTCTTCTGTTTTACCCTCTGCATCTCTAGCAATGTTTTTCAATCTTCACAAGACTGTCCTCTTAGCTGTACATTTTCCCCAGAGCTTTGCCCTTAGCCATTTCTATCCACAGACATATGCCAGGTAATTTGGTTCATTTCTTTGGCTTTAATTACCATCAGTTTGCTGATGACTATCCACTTTAGATCTCTAGCCCTTTTTGCTCTCCCAAATTTGAGACACATGTAACTATCATCTGTTTGTGCTTAGATGTCTAACAGGTACTTCAAACTCAAGATGAACAAAATTCAACTTATCTTTTACAAACTTGCTCTTCCAGTATTCTTTATTCAAGAAATAACATTGCTTTCCAACCAGTTGCTCAAATCAGAGATATGTGTGTCACTCTTGGCTTCTTTCTCTCCCTTTCACTCACCACAAATGATCTATTACCAAGTCCTGTCAATTCCACCTTCTTAAATATCACTCAGATTAGTCTACTTCTCTCCATTCCCATGGCCTCCCTGCTCATGCTTGGGCTACCTTCTCTGTCTCCAGTTAACTGGTCCTTTGACTCCCTCTTATTAAGCTCCCCATTCTCCTCACCCTATGCATTCCCTACACAGCAGCCAGAATTATCTTCCAAAATAGAAATCACACCCTTTGACTGCTTAAAAGCCCTCGGTTGATTTGCATTGCTTTTGGGATAAAGCCTCGGCTCCTGCCTTTAGCTCCAGTCTCATTTCTCTCACATTCTCCCCATCCCATGCTATGTTCTTTCATTTCCTTCACTTCCACTGTCTGGATCCTATTCCGTCAGCTTCCAGGGTAACTCATATGCATTCCTCTGGTTTCAGCCTTAAACATCATTTCCTCCAGGAGGTTAGGAGAGCTGTTCTGTTTACATTGTACCCTGTGCTAGTCTTATCATAGATTTAACAAATTTTGGTGTAATTACTAGGTTAATTACCTTTTTTTCTGGATTGTAGGAACTGTGTTTTTCTTGTTTTCCTCTGTATCACTGGTGTCTGCCACTATGACTGGTACATGTTAAGCTCCTATTAAATGTTGCAGAGAGAGAGAAAGGAATATAAAATGGAGCACAGAACAAAATCTGCACACATTTTAAAGGTAAAATAAGACTCCAAACAAATTTTGCTTTTCTGTCACACAAGTATGGTTTGCATTAACCTCACAATACAAGTTATATATCAGCATTTCTTTTTTTCCTTTAGTGGGAAGACATGTTTAGAACATTTAGTCTGCAGATTCTATTGAATGGACAAAACCAGATATTTACTTAGAACAGTGGTTTTCAGCCTAGGCTGTCCTTTGGAATCACTTGGGGAATTTTTAAAAATTCTGTTTCCTGAGTCCCATCCTTGTAGATTGTCATTTAGTTTGAGATTTGTGAAAGCTATCTGCCTGATTCTGATCTACAGCAGAAGTTAAGAACATGACAGGTACTAGACTTTTTTCTTTGTGACATGCTTCATTGACTGATATTTGAACCTGTTGGAGAACAAGAAATTCAAACAATCCAGATTCAACAGTGCCCCGATCCACCCACTGGAGTTTCAACTGCAATTAAAAATGGCCGAAACAGTAAAAAGAATTTGCTAGGACAAAAAACTGTCAAGTCCAGAGGAAGTGTTGGCTTCAGGCAAACTTGATCCAGTGGCCCAATGATGGCCCCAGGGACCCTATATCCTTCTGTTTCTCTTACTTGTCCTGGTGTTGGCTTGCTCCTAATTTAGACCCTCCTCATGGCCAAAGATGACTGCCAAAGATGCCTGGAAGGTGAGCCCATCTTTGTCCCAGTATCATTATTAGAAGAAGTTCTTAGATTCACTCTAATTGGACTCGTTTAAGTTATAAACCAATGGCTGTGTTCAATGGGTTGGAATGTGCTAGAACAAAAGTGGAGCTCTCTTGCCAGGAATCATACCAATTCCCAAACAAATAGAAGGTCTTTTGGGAAGGACGAGGGGAGAAAAATCAATGCTGAGACCACCAAATAAATGTCTGCTATAACTTCACAGTGGTTTGGCCTACATGCAGAATTTATTCACAAAACTGTAATAGTATTTTATAGTATTATACCATATACTCTACTATAAAGTACATAGTATGTTACAAGTAACAGAGATCATTTGTATTTCAGAAACAAAAAATAACTCAAAAAGATAAGTAACATAGATATGTTTCCGCATCAATTTCTGCAGTTAGTGACTACTAATAAACTAAATATGATTTGTATTCAATACAAAACCATTTAGTGAGAAAGAACTTAAGAACAGAAAATTTTATTTGGATCCTGCAGATGTAAAGTTGCCTCATGTATGGTGTTTGCTTAGTGCCTCAGTGAACAATGGTTTTTTTTGCCTCATTTTGAAAAACAAAACAAAAAAAATCTTAGACCCTCCAGAGTGTCTGATTTGTGGATTCCCACCCTCCAAGCTGAGTGTTACCAGCCAAAAAGATTCTGTTGAGCTTTGCTTTTTATAATTTTCATTATGAAGGCAGTAGGGTTTAAATTTCCCCCGAAATATATTATTGAATTATAATATTGGGTAAGCCATTCCTAATGACACATGCTAAAAAAGAAACACCACACACACATACACACCCCCCCCACACACAAATTCCCCTAAAAGCCCTCCTCCCTCTGCCTATCCCCCAGGGGCTGCTAACTCTCCCTAGTTGGAAACTCACAGTTCTAGAGCTTACTCTCACCAAATATCCTTCTAATTATAATGCGGCTTTGCATAAAAAGTTTCCCATAGACACAAAATGTGCTAACCAGCAGACATAACCAGATTTGGAGTCTGCTTATAGTTACATTTCTCATTGCAAGTTAATTCACTGGGGTTCATCAGGACTTGGACACCACACATTGTGTCTGTGTGCTAACATTTAAGTTTCTGAGTTTATAAACCTGAAGACCACATTCCAGAACAAAAACTTTACTAAGACCAGAGATGTTATCCTGTCTTGGTGGCCTGACAGTTGTCGTCCAAGCCACCCTCACCAGACTCTTTTCTGTTCAAATTGTACCAGTAAAATCCACTTAAAAGAGAGGCATAAAATAGCACAGGGAGAGTTTCTTTTACCATTTAGAAATGCAGTACTTGATTTCTGTTTGTATACCTAGCAAGATAGTGAAGAGAGAACAAGACCCTCTGGTATCATCATCAACCTAGAAGTTCCCTGAAACAGAGCGCTTGTGGTGAAGAACTCAGTAGCTAGAATGTGAGCATTGAGTAAATACTGGCCATAAAATCTTTGGAAACATCCATGCAGGGAGAAAAGAAGCTTATTTGCAAGAGGTGGAGACCAAATTCATCTGCAAGGCTTCAAGTTCTGCTCTTCTTTAAAACACTTTGAGGGTCTTCCAGTGATGAAACATCACGGGCAAACCCTCTGCAGAGATGCAGTTGTTGTTTTTAGCTACAGGGGATTTTTTAAACATATACAAAAGTAGATTGAATAGTATAATGAACCCTCATAGGCCTATCACTTAATTTTGGTAACAGTGAACTCATGGCCAATTTTGTTTCATTGAAACCCCACCCACTTTGCTCTGTGGCACCCAATTCCACTCCCACGTAATTTTGAATAAAATCTCAGACATTTCTGAGATGGAGATTTTTTTAGTCGAAGAGCTAACTTGTTTTCGATGGTAATAGGAAAATGGTCACTGCAGTTAGGAAACTTGCATTTCTTCAGATTATGATTCCCTTACAGTAATGTATGCTTGCTAAGTATGGGATTTGGCTGCATTATCCCAGTAAAATTTCATTCGTTCTCAGTGGAGTATAAGGCGTGCTGTTATTTAAGTGGCTGACCACAGGAAATCTAGGGCAAGTCTGAGGACTGCAGGAAAGGTGCACGGGCCAGGTCCTCACCTTGAGTCTTAGGGAACCAGCCTGGGTTTGACTCAGCACAGTGGGCCATGGGAGACTCCTGCTCCCACACGTGGTTTTGTTCTACCACTGAAGATTCCAGACTGTGGAAAACATGTCATGAGTTCTGACTACCTTTTGAGTCAAAAACCACAGTTTCTTCTAAGTGAAAAGGTAAAGGCATTCCCTGAAGGGAGTATAGACATTCCCATTGTCATTTGGAGGTAGATAGCCACGGTGGGATTTGACTGACATTAATATACATGCCTTTCTCTCATGGGCTGAGGGAACTTGAGGGCTCATACTCCAGTTAGGAGAAACAGGCTAGAGGGCCACCTGTGAGAGGCAAGAGACCTGGCCCTTGCGTTTTTCAATCTGGCTGGGAGTTAGGCAGAGAAGGTCTAGGATCATAGGCTAAACATTCTGATAGAGGCCACATCTAGGAAGAATTATAGGTTGTCTTCTGTGTTGTATTTTCCTTCTATAATCTCTGAATCTTCAACAGAGTCATTATTAAAAGTTGTGTTTGGTTTCACCAGGCTGGTATGAAATTAAGAAAAGAGGCTGGGTACACACATAGGACAAATCAGTACAATAGTAGCAGCAACGTGCCATGAGAGACTTGTCCTGACATTGCAGGAGGCATTTGCACAGAGGTCCGTCCCTCACCCCTCAAAGCCAAATGCAATGACTATAATGGTCCTATGGGACAGTGGGGTATTCCTAAGGATTCTTAGGGTTACTAGGGAAGGGAACCTGATGAAGACTGGACTTCTGTTACCCCATGGGTAGGACAGAAGTAAAGGAAATATGACCTGTGAGTCCTGAGCCTACCAGAGATAAATATTAACATGTCATATACATAGTTGTTGTGGAGAGCAAATTTGTAGGTTACATAAGAAACTGTTGGGGGGGGGCAGGCGGTGCGGGGGTGCCTGGATGGCTCAGCTGGGTAAACATCCAACTCTTGATCTTGGATTAGGTCTTGATCTCAGGCTATAAGTTCAAGCCCTACGTTGGGCTCCATGCTGGGTGTGGAGCCTACTTAAAAAAAAGAAACTGTTAACAGGGTTCCCTTTGGAATTTCACTTTGTATTCTTGATACATTAAAAAAAATGTTTACAAAATATATGTATTACTTTTATAATATAAATTAACTAAGATAGAAATGTATATTTAAAAATATATATTACCTAAAACCATTTTACAGCTGAGCCAAGAAGTTTATGCTACATTAGGAATTAAATAAGGGAGAAAAAATAGCATATTTTAATATTACCCCAGGGTGGTTTACATTTGCCAAGTTCCTTCTAAATTTTCCTTCCGAAATTCAGCCCCCCCTTTTTTTTAAACAAAAAAAGACAAAAAAAAAATCTATTATTGAACTACAAGCTGTGGAACAATATTAGCATTCCCCCAGGCTTACACCACTAGTAATGATGTCAATTCCTTGCATGCAGCTTAGACCAGGGTTCTCATCCCTGGCTGCACACTCGCAGCCAGGCCCCAACATCAGTAAACCTGGAGTAGTAGTCTCATGTGAGCCTACCTCTTTTCTTAATTTCCAAAATTCTACAGGTGATTCTGATGTACAGCCACAGGTGAGGTCCTGCATTAGAAGAACTGGGGAGAATGTACAGGGAACACCCTCAGAGGACTCAACCCAAACTTCTACACAATGTGAGTAAGCATTAGTTGACTAACCCATCCCGAAGTTTCCCTACAGATTAGCAAATAGCAGACCCAAACATAAATTGAATCCTGACAACGAAGCATGGACACCCTTGTAGTTAAAATATACTTGTTAAGAAATTATTTTGAATTAATCTTTAAATTAATCTGTTCTGGCTTTTGAGCCTATTAATACTTTTTTCCCCCTTGCATTTCATGAAAATGCAACGCAGGTGAATGAACAGGAGAGGAGAGAATAGGCTATGCTACAGAAGATATTTTTAGGGTGGGTTTTAGGGTTATTTTGGAGTTGTTCTTCAAAGGGGCAAGCAAATAGTAGCATATGGTTAGTGTGAAAACTGTTGGCGAAGCCTCTAGTTCTGTTGCTCACTCTCCAGGATTTGGGGCCAGCACATTATGTCTAGTTGCCTCAATAGAACAACGAGAAAGAGCTCTGAGCGTCTGTGAAAGGGCACCCTGTGAGAAGGCAGGGGAGGCCGAGGAAGGGGGACTTACCTTATAGAATAAACTAAACTGGGATTCTTAACCTGCAATCTTTGGAGGGCTTCGAGGTATTCAGGAACCTCTGGAAATTGTAAGCAAAATTGTGTGTGTGCCCTTTTTTTCTGGAGAAATGGTCCAAGGCTTTTATCAGATTTTCAAACCATTGGAAAGGATTAAATAGTGCTTCCTTTTTCCTTATTTATTTTTTTAAAACAGTCTGGAGGGGCACCTGGGTGGCTCGGTCAGTTAAGCGTCTGCTCAGGTCATGATCCGAGGGTCCTGGGATCGAGTCCCACACCGTCCTCCCTGCTCAGTGGAGAGCCTGCTTCTCCCGCTGCCTGCTATTACCCCTGCTTGTGCGCTCTCTCTCTCTGACAAATAAATAAAATCTTCAAGTTAGAAAAATAGAAAAGAGGGCATATTGATTTAGTCAGCTATCTGGAGGGATCCCATTGGTTCTTGAAGCTGGAGCAGAAGGCAGGTAATCACATTGTTTGAAGCCTGCCATGGGGGGAAAGGCAAAGAAGTGGATAAGAAACCATAGATGGAAATTCCAGGTGCGAGAACAGGTAGTTGGTAATTGTTGAAACTGCATGACGGTCCATAGGGATTAATTAGGTTTGAAATTTTCCACAATAAAACATTTTTAAAAAAATAAAGCACCCCAGAGAGAATTCTGGGAAGATGCCAGAGTAGGAAGCACCAGAAATCTATCTTCCCACCTAGACAATAATTGCACTGGCAGAATCTGTCTGATGTAACTATGGTAAAACTCTCAAGTCCATGGAAGGCTTGCAAATTCCAGGAGAAAGGTTGGATGGTAAGTTGAGGTTAATTTTGGTCAATTTCAGCTCTGAGTAGAGTAGCAGCAACTCATCTCCCACCCCTCAGCCCCTTGGCAGGCCTCCCAGTGTATGTTTCTGGAGCAGTTTGCACAGAGTCTTTAGGAGCCAGGGTGGGAATAAAGGACTCTGTCCTCCAAATACCAAGGATCTGTGCTCTGATTATAGATTGCTGTTTCTGATCACAGAGGTGCAAAGAGGCAGGCAGCCATTGTTGTACCCTGCGCCAACCCCCCACCCAGTCCCCCTGTTGTTGCAAGCCCCTACCCTTCTGGGGCTTACGTAACTTCCAAGGGATTTAGAGAGCTGGCACCTTCCTCCCACCCTTCAGTTTTTCTTTTCTCCCTTTTGCGAGCCAGGCATTGAAAACTAGGACATTGAAAAGCAACTGCATATAAGGGGAAATGAGAAAGTCACTGCACATTCTCAGGGTAAGACACAGGCTCATAAAAAACTTGAGAAGACCTTAAGCTTACACCTCAGGCTGATCCTTGGCACAGAGACAGCCTACAACAAAAATGAAAAACAACAAAAAACAGTAAGCCTTGGGGAAGGGGGAGAATCTAATTGTCGGAGGTATCACATTATCAGATTCAAATGTCCCATTTTCAACAACATCAACAAAATCACAAGGCATACAAAAAAAAAAAAAAAGACACACAGGAAAGTATGGCCCATTCAAAGAAAAAAATAAAACAACCAGCAGAAACTGTCCCTGAAAAGGACTTGATGGGGCATTTGGTAGACAAGGACTTTAAAACTACTGTTTTAAAGATGCTCAAAGACTAAAAGAGATGTGGAGAAAATCAAGAATGTGATATATGAACAAAATGGAAACAAATAAAGAGACACCTTAAACAACAACAAAAAATTCTGTAGCTAAAGAGTACAATAACTGAAATAAAAAATTTGTTAGATGGATCCAAAGGCAGATTCGAACAGGTAGAAGAGTCAGTGAACTTGAAGGGAGGACAATAAAAATTATAGCATCTGAAGAACAAAGAAAAAAGATAGAAAGAAACAAAGCCTGTGGGACATCATCAATGGACCAAAGTACACATTGTGGAAGTCCCAGAAGAAGAGAGAAAGGAGCAGAGAGAATATTTGAAGAAATAATGGCTGAAACTCTGTGAGAATTCTGGAAAATTTACACATTTGTGGAAATTAAAGAAGAACTCACACAAGAAATTAGAAAACACTTAGAGATGAATGAAAACAAATACACAACATACCAAAACTTATGGAACACAGTGAAACAGTACTAAGGGGGAAATTTATAGCTGTAAATGCTTACATTAAAAAATAAATATCTCAGGGTGCCTGGGTGGCTTAGTTGGTTAAGCGTCCGACTCTTGATTTTGGCTCAGGTCATGATCTGAGGGTCATGAGATCCAGCCCCACGTCGGGCTCTATGCTCAGAGGGGAGTCTGCTTGAGATTCTCTCTCCCTCTGCCCCTCACCCTGCTCATTGTACGTGAGTGTACACGTGCATGCATCTCTCGCAAATAAATATTAAAAAAAAAACAAGAAATATCTCAAATCAACAACATCACTTTACAACTTAAGGAACTAGGAAAAAAAAGAGCACACTAAACCCAAACCTAGAAGAAGGAAGGGAGTAATAAAAGATCAGAGCAGAAGTAAACAAAATAGAGAATAGAAAAATAATAGAGACAAAGTAGAATGGTGGTTGCCAGGGCATAGGGGCAGGAAGGAATGGAGAGTTACTGTTTAATGGGTATGGAGTTTTGGTTTTGCAACATGGAGAGGGTTCAGGAGATGGATGATTAAGTGAAGGTTGCGCAACCATATGGTACTTAATACCACTTAAAAACAATATGGTACTTAATACCACTTAAAAATGGTTTAAGATAATAAATTTTATGTTTATTTTACCACAATAAAAAAAATTAGAAAAAAATTAAATAAAGGGCCCCAGATGAGATAGCAAGAAGACCCTGAGAGCCAGAGTTTGTCCTGAGAGCAGAGGTGAATCACCCATGTCACCCTGTGGCTGAGTGGTTGGTAATGATCTCCCCACCATCTGCTTCCTTTTCTTCCTCAATTCCCTTTTTCTGATCTGCTTTTCTGAGAGAATAACCCACTTTCTTGAGATCTTAAATGCCAAGTTTGATGAAATGATTATGAAAAAAAAAGGTGTGAGGTTACTAATGGAAAGTAATTTTCTGACAGTCACATAGACTTAAAAAAAAAGTCTCTAGGGCCTAGTAACTTAATAGTACTGATACTGAGGCATCGTGTAAAAGAGTAAACAATTTTATGATATTTTTGGGTTGATGGTCTAGTTTTCCTGAATAGGCATTTTAGGGATAGAATTTTGTTTAATTCCCCCTGTTGTTCCCTTATTTTTCCATATAAATCCAGCCTTCATGATATGACAATTTCTGTTCTTTCAAAAATGAGTATAATAATGTTGCTTGTTGGGGCCCCTGGGTGGCTCAGTTGGTTAAAGCGTCTGCCTTTGGCTCAGGTCATGATCTCAGAGTCCTGGGATCAAGCCTCATGTTGGGCTCCCTGCTCTACAGGGAGTCTGCTTCTCCCTCTGCCCCTCCCCCCATGCTCACACGCTCTCTCTCAAGTAAGTAAATAAAATCTTTAAAAAAAATAATGTTATGTATTTTATTAACAGTGATATAAAATCTTGGAGAGAAACATCAATGCTTAGAAAAAGTGAATACTCACAAGTTACTACAGTCTTTTCCTAAATTTCCACTTAAGTCAGACCTTCCAAATGTATGAATTTTTATGTCTTTACCTTTACCTGTGAATACCCTCTTTCACTACCTCTTCTTCACACCTAATCAGGGAATTAAAGTCCTTCAACTAGTTTCACATTTACAAACTGGTTACGTGAAAATTGGCACCCTGTCCTTCACCTCTTGGGCACCAGAGGGCAGACATCTTAAATCTCACTTACCGAGGACACAAACCCTTTTCCCCTCCACTGCAAAGTTTTCTCTGGATTTGCTCCAGCACCTTGCAGAAGCCTAAAGGAACAATTCAGTTTTGCTCTTCCCGACAATATCTTTCCAATGGCTAGTTGGTTCAACACACCCAGCAGAGACAGAAAGTAAGGATGACTCAGGAGGCAGCCCCACCACTCTTTATCAATCTGCACAATCAAAAGTGTCCTTGTAAATAGTCTTTGTAAACAATCAGTTCATAATCTTCTTTTTTGTTCTTGTTAACTTTTAATTGTTTTTAGGCTAAAGACAATCTGAAATTCAATTCATTACTCTAGCCTTCAAAGCTTATGAAGATAATAGAAGTGAAACTGCTTTCAAAGGGGAAAGAAGAACCATATAATTGCAAAGTAGGTTACCTCCAGGAGATATGTTAACAAGACAAGGTCGTTTGCCTAATAAGTAATTAATAAATGGTCAACAATGATTGCCAGGGATTCATTTTTAAAGGAGTAAAGTTAACTTTTGGTCCTTGTGAATGTAGTCTTATAGTTTGTTTTTTCTTGTGATTTTGTTTGTTGTTGAGCTTCCTTTTTGAAAAAAAATTTCATTTTCTAAAAAAAAAAAGGAAGAAAAAATTTTCATTTTCTAAACCTGTTAACTCTTGTGGACTTATCCTAAACTTCACATTCAGAACCACTCAAATAGACATTTATTCATTTACAGAATATTGTGGATTTTAAGAAATCTAGAAATTGAATTTAAAAAGTAAAATATGACTTTTTGTTTACTGTGAGAAATCAGGTCTCAACCATCAATAAGTAAATAATTCCAAGAGAAAATGTAGAAGTACAGATATGTAGAATATCTTTTTTTCCCTATACCAAATAAGAATATTTTTATTCTCCCTTGGGCCATTCCTCAATCAGTATATTTAGAGTAGTTTTAAATTTCTTAGGATTGTTTTTAACGTCTTTTTCATCCTTTGACAAGTATGATCAGATTTAACTGAAGGGATCAGAGACTTCACAGAGTATCATAACTGGCAGTTCCTATTTTTTTTGTAAGATTATTTATTTATTTGTCAGAAAGAGAGAAAGAGAGCACAACCTGGGGGAGTGGCAGGCAGTGGGAGAAGCAGACTCCCCACTGAGCAGGGAGCCCCATTTGGGACTTAATCCCAGGACCCTTGGGATCATGACCTGAGCCAAAGGCAGATGCTTAACTGACTGAGCCACCCAGGTGCCCCACAGCTGGCAGTTTCTAAATTCAACACAAAGAGCCCTCCCTGGATAAAAAGATTTTTTTGCTCAACGTTTTGTCAGTGTTTTGTCAATTTACTTTAACTGTTTTTGTGATTACTGTAAGCAGTAGGAAGAGACATTAATACTTATACAGCCCTTATTCATACATATTCACACTCATCCATCTCCCAACACTCATGTGAAATACATCTCCACTTTATGGGATGGACAACTGCCTCAGAGAAGTTAATATTCACATCCTTACAGGAAAATTAGTGTTTCGTTTTTGTTTTCTATTTTTTTAGAATTGGCATAGACCATAGTCCCGTATTTCTAATGGTTTATGTATGAAAAACTTTTTTTAAGTCAAATATTTGAACTTGAAATATATTTTAAAATTAATACTGAGTACATGGGAAAATATATTCTGAATTTCAATTCCCCCAACTCCAATCCAATCCCAAATCATAAGTTCCAGGCTCCTTCTCATTCTTCAGATCATTAGTCTTGCTTATACACAGTTTTGTCTTCTGCGGCTTCAGTTATCTGTGGTCAACCCTGCTCTGGAAGCAGATGATCCTCCTTCAGAGGAATCAGCAGAAGGTCAACAGTAGCCTAATTCATTCACCTTGCCTCATCCCATCCTAGGCATTTCATCATTCACATCATCACAAGAAGAAGGGTAAGTACAGCAAATAAGATGTTTTGAGAAAGAAGAGACACCATGTTCACATCACTTTTATTACAGTATACTGTCATAATTCTTCCATTTTATTACTAGTTACTGTCGTTAATCTCTTACTGTGCCTACTTTATAAATTAAACTCTATCATAGGTAGTGTATAGAGGAAAAGGCATAGTATATATAGGGTCTGATACACACGTGGTTTCGGGCACCCACTAGGGTTACTGGAACAGATCCGCTGGGGATAACCAGGGACTACAGTATTACCCTTCCTTTGCATCCACATACCCTCCTCACCAGGGTAGTCATTCACATCACAGGATATGTCAAATCTGGATGTTTGCTTGAGAGGCAGTGTGGGTAGAGAGGAAAATGTAGCCCTGGGCATCAGACACCTCCTTTCCCTACTCATTGACAGCATGACCTTGAGCAAAGGTGGTGATTTGATTGAGCCTCAGTTCCCACCTCAGCAATCACACAGTAATAATATATACCTCTTAGAGTTATTTTGAGGATTAAATGAAATATCATTTGCATTGTCCTAGAGTGTAATTGGTTCTAAAATACTTCCATCCTCTTTAGAGTTGAATTGGGTAATAACTACCAGTTAATTATTTTGCCATTTCAGTCATGGCTTAGAGTAGTGAGTACAGTCAGGAAACCTAGGGCTGTTACTATGCCAAGGGAATTAGCTTTGGATTGGCTTCACCCTAACTAGTGTCTAATTTTTAAAAATGTCTTATTCATAAATTTCAAGAATGTGAAGGTGGGGGTACACAATCCTAATGTGCAGGGAAGCTTGCTTTTCCTCTTTTTTTTTTCTTTTTAAGATTTTAAAATTTTTAAGTAATCACACCCAACATGGGGCTCAAACTCACAACCCTGAGAACAAGAGTCACAGACTCTACCAAGGGAGCCAGCCAGGCGCCCCTGCTTTTCCTCTTGATACAAACTTTTTTTTTTCTAAAGATTTTATTTATTTATTTGAAAGAGAGAAAGCACAAGCAGGGGGAGAAACAGGTTTCCCGCTGAGCCGGGAGCCCAATGTGGGACTCGATCCCAGGACCCTGGGACCATGACCCGAGCTGAAGGCAGACGCTTAACCGACTGAGCCACCCAGGTGCCCCTGAAACAAACTTTTATCAGCAACTAAAACACCCAAGCTGAGTGGTCAAGAAGTGGGGTCATGTCATATCACAACACAGGAATTGTTGTGAATTCAGGAACAAGAGAATGTTGATTAAATGCCAAACTGAGGACTGAACATGAAGAGAACCATGGCTAGGAGAAAATCTGACTTGGGGAATTGATCATTATTTGTGTTTTTGCTCATCCCTTCTTCTCTTTTCTTTATCAAAGTTACCAATAGTTTTAAGATTTCAAACAGCAAAGTAAAATTCTGCCTTCCTCCCCTCCCCTTTTCTTGCCTTTTGGTCACTTCAACCTCACTCAGCATTTATTCAATCAAGACATATAAACTGAGCACCTATTGCATAATAGACACTGTGCCAAGCACTGAGAATACAATGATGAGCAAAACAGCCATAGTCTTTGATCTTAGGAGACTCATATTGGTTAGAAATGCAGACAGGAAGTAAGCAACAATGAATAAATGAGCATAAATAATACGATGATTTCAAAGAGTACTAAATGTTATGAGGAAAATGAAGCGAACAATATAACAGAGTAACTGGGAAGCCTCTTTAGATGGGTTGGTCAGAGGAGGCCTCTCTGTGGAGTGACCTTGAACTGAGACCTGCCTAATGAGGTCTGAGCCATTTGCAGATCTGAGAGAAGAGCTTTATAGGTTTGGAGGACAGCAGGGGTCTAGGCTTTGTGGTGGGAATGAACGTAGTCTGTTGTAAGGAACAGAACTGGATGAGTGATGGGAGAATGGTAGGAGAGAAGGTCAGAGAGGTGCGCTGCGGGGAGGGACATTTTGTGAAAGACTGTCTTGATGGTGGTTAGGTTTTAGATTTTGTTCATAATTATCTTAGAAGGTGACAAGTGTTCTAAAACAGGTTAGGGTAAGGAGGATTAGGATTGTGAAGGTGGAGCTGGTTTGTGATTTTTCAATAGGGAAGTTGGGGAAACCTCACTGACAAGGTGACCGTTAAGATTTCCAAGAAGGGAGGAGTTAGCGCTGTGCATCCCTGGAAGGAGAGTGTTCTAGGCAGAGCCAGGGCAAAGCTGGTATGGAAACAGCAAGAGGGCCTGGAGAGCTGTGCACTAGGCACTGGGAGAAATCCCCGTGGGCTGTAGGGCCCTCCATGTTGAAGAGGTCAGACGGATGGCCAGGAAGCTGTCAGAGAAGACTGAGCAGGAGCAGCCTACGCAGTAGTTGGAAAACCAGGAAAATGTGGTGCCGTAGAAGGCAAGAGAAGAAAATGTCTCAAGAAAAAGGGACTGGTTGGCTGGTGCTTCCGAGAGGGTAGGTGAGATGAAAACCAGGAGTGACTGTTCGAGATAGGTTTTGGTGACCTGGGCAAGAGCCGGGTCAGTGGATGATCTGGATGGAAGCCCAGCTGGCGAAGGCTAAGGGGGAGAAGTCTGCAAAGAACAGAACCAGTGGTCAGGTTGTGTATGCCCAGCCTCTGAGGTCGCTTTTTCTCTCAGAGACAACAAGTTCCAATGCCCTTCTCTCATGAAACAAATGCATCTTATAGCTCTCTTGGGTGTAGCTGCACAGCCTTTGGTGGCACTCAATGAAACATCTGGCCGAGCTGAACTACTTTCATTCAGAATGACCACACCACCAAATTTATCCATGAGCTCATCTTCATGAAAGCCTAGAGTGTATTACTAAGTCTCTCTGAACAAGTAACTTACTTAATCGTTCTGTGTAATTTCTCCACGCGATAAGCAGGGTTGCCAGAAAACTTGTTAGCCACTTCTACGGTTTTTAGAAGTGTTGCTATGAAGAAACGTTAAGTACTGAACCTAAAGCTATGGTTTAGTTGTAAAATATTATTATTAAACATCCTTCTCCCTTCATTTTTGGCATTTATTTCTTATGAAAATGGCCTTCATATAAACCCCTAAGAAGAGACGAGAAAGAGAAATAACTTCATAGTGAGTGTCCCATGGCTGGTGAGGTGAGTGGAATCTGGGCACAATAATGTCCCCCCACTTTCCAACACACATACACTCCCTCACACCCTCACTCCTGCTCACACACACTCTAGAAGTTGCTGACGCTCAACTCAAAATAAACAGAAGTGACTCTACTTGGTTTATATCACTTCTAGCAAGTCACGCTAATAATAATAGAATTATTTGTTATGATTTTACTACTGATCTCATATCCTTTCGGGAGTATATCAAGATTCGGGTGATTCTTTTTTTCTGGTATGTAGGGCTCCCTCTTCTACCCTTTCTTATTTTCCTCGCAAACTGTGGCCGTGTAAGTGAATCAGTACATAATCAGCTTAGGTGGAGTTCATTAGTAAAAGTGTCCTGGAACTGGGGAGTGAAATCACTTTGGCAGAGTGGTTAAGAGAACAGAGTTCAGCTATGAACCTGGGTTAATATCCTGGCTCTGCTCCTTATGAGATATGAGAACTTGAGCAAGTTCTTTAACTTCTTTATGCCTCAAATTCTTCCTTTGTTAAAAAGGGATAATTTTAATGTTTTATAAGTGCTTTGCAGGTATTAATTCTTCTAATCTTAACAATAACCTTATAAGGGTGGCTCAGGCGTTAACCGTCTGCCTTCGGCTCAGGTCATGATCCCAGGGTCCTGGGATCGAGTCCCACATAGGGCTCCCTGCTCAGCGGGGAGTCTGCTTCTCCCTCTGCCTCTCCCCCTGCTTGTGTTCCTTCTCTCGCTGTGTCTCTCTCTGTCAAATAAATAAATAAAATCTTAAAAAAAAAACAAAAAACAATAACCTTGTAAGATAGGTGCTATAATTAAATCTTTTTTTACAGATGAGGAAACCAAAACACAGATATTAAGTAATCTATCCTAGGTTGCAACCTATTAAAAATAGATTCACCATGTAATCCAGCAATTCCACTTCTGGGTATATATCCAAAAGAATTGAAAGCAGAGTCTCAAAGAGATACTTGTACACCCATATTCATAGCTGCATTATTTCACAATAGCCAAAGGAAGACACAACCCAAGTGTCCATCAACGGATGGATAAACATAATGTGGGATATACATATAATGGAATATTATTTAGCTTTTAAAAAGAAAGAAATCTGAAACATGCTATGACATAGATGAACCGTGAAGACATTATACTAAGTGAAATAAGCTAGTCACAAAAAAAGACAAATACTGAATGAGGTACATAATACTATATGAGGTACTTAGAGTAGTCAAATTCATAGAGAAAGCAGAATGGTGAGTGTAGAAAATGTAGAGGCTGGGGGGAGAGCAAAATGGAGAGTTGTTTAATCAGTACAGAGTTTCAGTTTTACAACATGAAAAGAGTTCTGGAGGTTGGTTGTACAACACTGTGAATGTACTTAAAACCATCGCACTATACACTTAAAAATGGTTAAAATGGTAAATTTTATGTTATGTGCATTTGACCGCAATTAAAAATAAAACAAATAAAAACCAACCAATAAAACAAAATTAAAAAAAAAAGAAAACTAGAAAAAAAACCCCACCATAGTGGGACTGAGAACACAGTGATTCTCTACTGTTCAGAGTAATAGAGTTTAAAAGGCTGGCTGCCCATTGGGTAAGGAAGGCATGAACCCAGTCACTGACCGGTTCAGGTACAGTGTTCCTGAGTGAACCAAGTAGGAATGTCCTGTCATCAGTTAAGGATGCCAGTCTGAGGCTGGTGATATGTACCCATGGAAGCGTTAGGAAGACGAAGCAGTAGCCCTTTACTGCAGGGTGGATTAGATGGGGGAAGGTGAAGGTGAGGACAAAGGAAACATGGAGGATGACTGCCCTAATTCTAGTTTAGGAGGATGTGATGGTACTGCATAACCCAAGAAGGGGAAGCTGGAGCCTGAGCAGGTGGAAGAGGCGATTGTGAGTTCAGTAATGTGTGTGTTAAGTTTGGGATATGCAAAGCTATTCAGGAGGCACTTAGTTTGACATCTGAGAAGGTGACTGGGGCTGAGAAGCCACATTGCCTCTTGTCTTCATTTTCTCACGAGGACTCAGTCCTCTGAAAACTGGTTCCCTCTGATATTCCCAGTGCCCATGAACATATCAGAGGCCCTGAGAGTGCTTTGGGAAAGAGAACTGCTTAACTTTGTTTAACCTAGGTTTTTCTAAACTCATTTGACTGCCCAGCCCTTTTTTTCCATGAGACATCTATTAATTTACTAAGGACTACACAGGAGGGAATTGTTCTCTGGTCTATGCAGATATTTTTCTGTTGAGAAAGTAGAGCAAAGGAGAAACTGGTTAGAGGGTTGGTAGCTCTGCGGGTAATCAGTGTGGATCTATTAAGTCACCAAAATGGAGTGAGGAAACTTCCAGAAATCCAGGCCTGACCTGGGAACTGAGGACACTGACCTTTCTGCGTGGGGAGTGGTGGTGAAGGCTGCTGGGGGTTTTGATCAAAGACAGCTTGCTGTCTTGGCTTTCTACCTACATTACATGTGCCAGTAAAGCCCTGGTCCAATCCCTCCCCTGGTTCTTTTTTATCCTCTACATTGGCTTCTTGTCCTTGCTTTCACATTTGCATAACTAATGCACACAACACAGAGTTCCTGCAATTTTAAAGACAGCTGGCCAGCACGTCTTGGATGCTGATGTCAGGAAACATCTGGAAGAGGGCTAAAGTTACTGCAGGCCCAACTGAGAACAATGGAAGCACATTAATGTGGAAAACTCAGTATGGGGGGCTTGTGTACATAAAAATGGCTGCCAGGCCAACTTATAAAAGCCTTATGCAAAACGGTCTTGTAGTTTGGGCATTAATACCACTAAGCAGTTGAGGGGTAAGCCAGCTAAAACTGAAACACTCCTACTCTCTTTTGGGCCCTTATCTTTGAGGCTTTCCTTTTCTTAAAAGCTTTCCTAGAAGTCCTGCCAGTTAACCAAGATACTCTTTTCTGAAGAATCACAAACTAGTATTTTATTTTATAGTAATTTTAAGCTAATCTCCATCTTTCCTTTTTGTTCTCTCTCAAAATATAAAGATATAGTTCTGGTACACATATTTTTGCTGCCTCTAAGTAGTCAGTGTTGGCAGAAATACTGAGCTTTATAAAAACTGTGACTGAAATATTTAAATATGAACATTACTTCCCAATGCTGCATGGCATCGTGGTTGAAAGAATGGGTTTTGGAGTTTGGATTCTAGATTGTAGGTCTGTGTGACCTTGGGTAAATTACTTAATTAGCATAACCTAATCTGTAAAATTGTGGTAATTATTTCTGCCTATTTAGATTGTCATAGAGAGTATACAAGCTGGGGTGCCTGGGTGGCTCTGTCGGTTTAGCGTCTGACTCTTGATCTTGGCTCAGGTCATGATCTCAGGGTCCTGAGAGGGAGCCCTACGTCTGCTCCACACTGCTTAAGATTCTCTCCCTCCCTCTCTCTCTGCCCCTTCCCCCCACAAAAAAAAAAAAGAAAAGAAAAAAAGAGTATACAAGCTAATGTGTGTTAGAAGCACTTAGTGAGATGCCTGGCCCAGGTTAGCTATTATGATTGTGGTTTTGTTGATATCCAAGGATTAAGAAGAAATCCTAGCTATAACCTATTTCTCAATCCAACTCCAACAAAACATGGAGTATTTGCTTTCAGTTTCTGGCCTACAAATGTATGTTTACAGATTAGGGTTTCTCCCCAAGTATTCTCCTAGAGTTCTACCTACTGTTTCACTTTATTCTGTAGAAACGGAAGTGGTATTCTGTCTCTTATATAAATTAATAATTCCCATCTCATACGGTTTTTCAATATTCAGACTCCTGGTTCTTTTTGTTTTGTTTTGTTTTAAGATTTTATTTATTTATTTGACAGAGAGAGACAGCGAGAGAGGGAACACAAGCAGGGGGAGTGGGAGAGGGAGAAGCAGACTTCCCACTGAGCAGGGAACCCAATGTGGTACTCGGTCCCAGGACCCTGGGATCATGACCTGAGCTGAAGGCAGACGCTTAACCCACTGAGCCACCCAGGCATCCCCAGACTCCTGGTTCTTTGTATGACACCTGTTTTTTCCCCTCTGAAAGCTTGTTGGATTTTCTCCTATCTCCAGGGTTCTGAAATTTCACACTGATGTGCTTTGGTGTTGGTCTATTTTAATCCACTGCACCAGGTATTTGTTGGGCCCTATCAATCTGGCAGCTTGTGTCTCTTGGTTTTGGAAGTTTTCTTGAACTGTTGATTTATTATGAGTTCCTCCACATTATTTCTGCTCTCTCTTTCTGGAACTCCTATTTACTAGAATATTGGGCCTTCTAGACTAATCCTCTGATTGTCTTCTCTCTTCTTTCCTATTATCCTTTTCTTTGTCTTTTGGCTTTATTTTTCTGAGAGCTCCTCAACTTTGTCACCTTAAACCTTCTGTTAAGTTTCTAAATTCTTTTACCATATCTTAAATTTCCAAGAGTTCTTTTTTTCTCTACTGATTCTTTTTATAGCGTTCTAGTCTTATAATATCTATTTTGCTTTTCTGAAGATATTAATATTTGCTTCTTTTTGAAGCTTTTATTTTGCTCCATAGTCTCTGTTTCCTCTCTAGTTTTTTTCCCCCCCTTTGTGATGTTTTGTTTTGTTTTGTTTTTTGTCTCTATATTTCCTGGTAGAGGCTTTCTTCAGATGTCTGGTAATCCCTGCCCTTTATTAATATTTTAGATCTGATGGGAAGTTCTGTGCCATAGATGAAGCTTGTTGAGTTTAGTCTTTAGGATGATATGCCTGGGCCATTTATATTGGGGGTGGGGAGAATGTCATTGTCTTTAGGTTTTTTTTCTTGGTCTGTTTAAGTTTTTCAGGGGAAAAAAATTTACTCTTTTCCTGTCTACAGGGGTCAGGTATATCAAGCTGCCAGTATTCTGGAAGTGGACTGGGGATCATAGTACTTCATTATATAAACCTTTTTTCCACATCTCTCTTTCAGTATAGCATTCCCAATCTTAATCGTGCCTAGTGCCCCTAATTCTGACTTAGGGACCTTTATTATACCCTTTATAGAAGAAAACCTCAAGTGTTCCCATGGGACTGGGGAGAGGCAATTAACTAAGCTGCATTTGGGAGAGGATTTTTGGTGTGACCTATCCTGGGAACTCGGTTACTTCCTGGTTTTCCTCTCTGCTAGTTTAGGACTTAGCTTTCTCAATTTACTAACTCAGATAACAATTGTCCTATTTTTCAGCTTCTAAAATCTCATTGCTATCATTATGTCCTCCTCCTTTTAATTTTTAAAAAATCCCTTTATTTCTATTTTTAATGGATATTTGGGGGAGGGGTAAAGACATTTGTTCAATCATCCATCTTTAATCAGTATTTTTCATAGAAGATATTCTTAATTTAATGATTTATTTGAAAAATTAAGGGGTGCCTGGGTGGCTCAGTCGGTTAAGCGTCTGCCTTCAGCTCAGTTCATGATCCTAGGGTCCTGGGATCAAGCCCCACGTTGGGCTCCTTGCTCAGCAGGAAGCCTGCTTCTCCCTCTCCCACTCCCCCTGCTTGTGTTCCTGCTCTCACTGTCTCTCTCTTTCTCTGTGTCAAATAAATAAATAAAATCTTAAAAAAAAAAGAAAAATTAGATTTTCTCTGCCAGAATCCTAGATCAAAGAATTCTGTTGAGATCAATCTACTTGAATATTTTTATAAATGTATTCATTAATTTCTAACCAGTTTTTAATATTTTGTCCATTACAACTGCTGTGTGGTAAATGTTTCTATTTGTTGGCAAAACCTTCTTGGGTTGTTCATCACCTTTTATGTGGTTGTAGATGTAAGCAACATGTGTGCCCCAGATGGGCTCTGAAATCCAGGCTCCCACTTTGTGACATACTCCTTAACAACACCCGAGTCTTCCAAACACAAGTCCCTAAATCTACTCATTTCGGCTCATGTCCTGGCAACTCTCAAGGGAGAAATCTCTGATGACTAAAATCTCTATAATGAGAAACTCTTACATTTCAATATCTTTTTTTTAAAGATTTTATTTATTTATTTGACAGAGAGAGACACAGCGAGAGAGGGAATACAAGCAGTGGGAGTGGGAGATGGAGAAGCAGGCTTCCCGCTGAGCAGGGAGCCGGAAGCGGGGCTCGATACCAGGACCTGGAATCATGACCTGAGCCGAAGGCAGACGCTTAACGACTGAGCCACCCAGGCGCCCCTCAATATCTATTTTGATAGGAAACTTCATATTCTACCTTCTTTCTATAAAGTGAGGTGTGGGTAGATTTGGACTTAAGGTATCAGGGGTCAAAAGTAACCAGGTGAGTAACAAGATAAGCAAGGATTTAGGTCCGTGGTAAATGTTAACACCTTCTACATTTTAAACCTTGACTTTATTTGCTCAAGTAAGGATTCCTACAACTGATAGCCCTCCTGGCAGAGCTGATTTCAGGGGTAGGGGTAGAATGGTGGCTGCCAGGGGCTGGAGGGTAAGGGAACTAGGGAGAGGTTAGTAAAATGGTACAAATTTCATTTATGAGATGAATAAGATCTGAGGATCTAAAGTATATCATGATGACTGTAGTTGATAATACTATTTTGTATAACTGAAATGTGGTAAGAGAGTAGAATTTAAATGTTCTCAATAACCACCACAACAAAAGTACACATGTGAGGTGATGGATGTGAACTTGAAGATGGGATCCTTTCACAATGCATGCATACATCAAAGCATCACATTGTACACCTTAAATATATTTAAATTGTATTTGTTAATTAAACCTCAATAAAACTAAAAAAAATTTTAAGTCAATTGGACAAGGAATGACTGCTTGATCCAAATTGTGCCAATGAGCCCTTTCATCTGGGACCTTGGAATTGGTATTAAGAAATTTCCAGTTCATCCACTGGGTGTGATCACCTTCTGCTAAGTGAATAGGGAAACTGAGAGAGCTGAACTTCAAGAGAAAAATAAAACAAAAAAGAAGAGAGATGAGAAAGAGAGGGATTTGGGGGTTCCCTCCAGCATTTCAGACCCTAGATCTAGAGGGCTACTGAGGCCTAAATCCATCATCTAAAATGCTCTTGGTTTTTATGAGTTAGCCATGAACCTATGTGTTCATTCTCTGGTTTGTAAAAACTAAACTAAAAATAAATTATTTCAGTCAGAGCAAGTCCAAGTTTCACAAATTCAGTTTGTATGCCATGATGCAGAAGGTTTGGAAGCATAGGATTAGAGAGATGTTTAGACAGTAGAATTGCACTGGAACAGAGGGCTGGAAACTGTGAGGATGATGTACAAATTTCCGTTTTCAACAACCAGTTGGCTGTGATGGCCCTTCTCAAGAGAGGGAATGTGGGGTGAAAAACAGATTGAGGGGCGAGAGTGAGACGATAAGCTCGGTTTTGGACACATTGTGTTTGAAGTGCCTGTGGGAGCACCATGAGGAGATGGTGTCTGGAGCTGGAAAGGGTTCTATAGCTATACGTTTGGGACTTGTCAGCATATGAAAGGTAGTAAAAGCCATGAAAATGGATGAGTTTGACCAAGATAATCATGTAGTGAGAAGACAAAAAGGCAAGGACAGAACTCTGACCACCATCTCCAGCCCTAGGGCTATTTGCATCTACAGTGCAAATGGTCTCTTTCATCAATGGTATTTTGGGGGAAAGACATTTTTAGCAAATAGGAAATGGCTCCCTGGAGTATCACACTGCCTTGGGACTGTGCTCTCTACAAGAGTCTTCAAGTCATCCAGGTGACTTTGGAGACTGGATGGTGGTAATAGACTTCAGGGTTTAACCCTCTTTTAGGTTGTTCCTTCTTTGACTTTTTAGCAGATTTCTTCCATTAAAAAGTGTGCGCACTCCAAGGCCCATTGCCTTTCTGCTCAGACTCTCTGCCTTAAAAAAGTGGTGTGTGGCAAAATGGGTATATGCCTTGGCAGCAGGCTGGCTTGATTGAGAATTCCAGCTAACTGTGGCCTTGGACAAGTTAATCTGTCTAATTCTGTATTTTCCTCATCTGTATATCTGACTACCAATATCTCCCTGGTAGGGTTGCTGAGAGGACTGGAAACAATACATATGTAAAAGCATCCTACACAAAACCTGACATACTAAAGAAGGGCCTTTTATCATCAAATAGGGCATCTACTCTAATGGATTTTTTTTCTTGTTTCTCTTTTCCGTGAAAAACACAAAGAATCTAATTAAAGACTATGCTCTGATTAAATAAGAATGAGACTGAATTTTCATATTGCTGAGGTGATGGTAGAGGATTGGGACTCCCCTTTAAAACCAGAGGTGCTAAAATCCTTAAACTATCTAGAAACACTCCCATTAAATTTTGCTGATGAAGAAGTAGTGCTGAAAATTTTTTTGTTTCTTTCCTTTCCCTATGGAGAAAGAAGATTCCTGTTCTGGAATATGAATAGATCTTTATTGTAAGCATAGGTTGGCAGGGCTCTCTCTCTCTTCTTTTTCTTTAAGCAGATGGTAATTTATTATTTTTCCTCCGATGTTAGATTTCCCTCAGGGGATTTAGGTGTGGGACGTTAGAACAGGGACAATGCTCCTCCCTACTTCTTTCCTTTGCAGATACCAGTTTCTGCAAAGAACTCCACATTGACACTTGGGGCTCTGATTTCACCCCTAAGCTCTATTTTCATGCATCTAATTAGGTGCTGGCCATTTCCACCTTGAAACACTGCCTCTCTTCGTGTTCAACATTTATAATACAGAGTTTCATTGTCTTCCTCCAGATCTTTCCTTAGCCCTGACCTTCCTTATTTCTCTCATCAGTGCCTTTATTCTTCTAATAATACAAGCTCAAAAACTGGGAGGCTTGGTGGCTGAATTACATGATCAAGGACCTCAAATTTTCTTGATATTCAGGCCCTCTGGTTGTAAGATGGTTTCCGGAGATCTAGGCATCACAACCAGACACGCTGATGTGCAGATAAAGAGAGGACACCATCTCATGTATGTCTAGTAAGAATGATGAAATCTGTCCTAGAAGTCCCTTAGCAGACTTCTCACATCTCATTGACTGAAACTGGGTCATATGCTCATTACCAAAACAATCAATAGCAAGAAGTATAGGATTCTCATGATTGGCTTCGACCAATCAGGATATACCCCTGAGCCAGGCATAGAGTCATCTTCTGTTGAGATGTGGATACACAAATAAAAGTTCTACTAACAAGAAAGGAAGAAGAAATAAAAAGAAGGAAGATATGTCATTCTAGTTTCTTCCTACCATCTTAGTCCAAGCCCTTGTGACCTCCATCAGGGACAAATATAATGGCTTCCTAACTGGTCTCCCAACATTCTTTCCCTCCCAGCCCACTTACACAATATGGTCAGATTCATCTTCCAAAAACACTGCTTTGCCACGTAACCCTTTCATCGAAAAATGTCATCAGTTCTCTCTGACCTTCAGAGAAACATTTTTCAATCTTACCATAGAATGTTTTAATATCTTTTTTTTAATGGAAAGAGGTCTTTAATTAATTAGTGTTAGAAATAGGGTGTACCCCCAACATGGGGCTTGAACTCATGACCCCAAGATCAAGAGTCACATGTTCTACCCACTGAGCCAGGCAGGTGCCCTTTACCATAAAAATTTCAAAACATAGAACATAAGAGTTGGACGGCCCAGGGAGATTGGAATGTCAAAGGCTGGCACCAGGACTATTGGCTTTAAATGGACTAGAAAACAGATGTGTGTGGGTGTCACCTAAACATTTATTTTTGTCTAACCAAAGGCACAATCTATAGAAATCTCCCTAAAAGAGCAATCATCAAACTGAGTTAAGTAACTTTCCAAGGGGGTGTATGCACATGGATTTATTTTTCTAAGAGAATCATTTTCCAGATTTTCAACTTGTTCTTTATGAAAACTAGCCATGAGGTAATACAAATTCTTTCTTTTCACTGTGCATTTCAAAAAAACCTTCCTTCTCCTTACCCATCTTGGATCTTACCTTGGAACATTACCTCCAGGGTCTTGAGAACCTCTGGGGAATGGGGGGAAAGGAAAACAAAAGGATGATTTGAAGTATTGATTTTGGGAAAGCGTCCTTTAATGATTAAGCAAAATCACCAGGTAGATCTTTCCATTAAGGGTGAGGTGTGGCTTTAGACATGGGGTATTTGGGCCTGTGTTGGGAGGCTCTGAATTCAGATATGTTGTAAGAAGGTAGAGGTGGAGTGATTCAGTATCTCTTGTTCCCTGATTATTTTCAAAGAATGCATAACTCTTGAGAGAGACCCATGATAGCAAAGTAAAGAATACTTCAAGGGCTGAAAATGGTGTCTTCTATTTGTTTTCAGTTATTCTCAAAATTCAGCCCTAGGAGGTACCATTAGTTGGAAAGAATCATCTATGCATAATAGAAGCTGTGCAGGTTCCTGATGCTCATGCAGGGCTGAATGGCACGAGTGGCACAACTAAATGGCGCACACGTTGGATTCTCAATACATATTCTGAGTGTTGTTCACCTTAGTAGAATACATTGTGAATGATGCTCTCTAAACCTGAGCAACTGGGGGGGGGGGGTGATATGCAATTTTTAGAAATTTAATTTAAATGTTTTCTGAGAACACTGCTCTACTATACTAGATGACTTATAGATAAAAATTTTATGTGCTTTCTTGATATTATATGGGCATCATTGAATAGAGTAATTAAAACTTATATATATGAAATGACATCAGGGAATATTTTTCCACTGGTAGTTAGTTCTCATTTATTCTTTTAAAATATTATATTTTCATGCACCTGGGTGGCTGAAAGAGAAGGAGAAGCAGACTCCCCACTGAGCAGAGAGCCTGATGTGGGGCTCAATCCCAGGACCCTGGGATCATGACCCGAGCCGATGGCAGATGCTTAACCGACTGAGCCACCCAGGTGCCCCAAGAAAGAGTATTTTTAAATTGCTTTATACATTTTTAAAGTGGATACATTAATTACAATAGCTGTACATCCTGATATATGGCTTTTAGTAATTTATCTTATAAGATGTGTTCCATAATTTTTCAGTGGTTTCATACTATTCCTCAAATTGCATTTTGACTTACTTATTTGAATTGATAAATGAATTCAGACTTTTCCAATAGAATATAAATCTGATTTAGCTGATTGGTTTGACAATGAGGAATGCCTTTTCCAATTAGGCTGTATGGGAAGTATTTCCTGTAAGTTGAATGAGCTAAATCAGCAGCCCTAAGCTTCTGACAAAAATATTTAAAATGTTAAAATAAAAGCATTTAAAAAATGTATTGGCAAAAGTATATTAAAAGCAAAATTTTTATTTACAGAGTAAACAAGGCACCTTTTTTTGGAAAGATTTTTATTTTATTATATTTGAGAGAGAGAGAGCACAAGCAGGGTGAGGGGCACAGGGAGAGAGACAAGCATAAGCAGACTCCCTGCTAAGTGGGGAGCCAGATGTGGGGCTTGCTGGGGAGCACGGTTGGGCCTTGATCCCAGGACTCTGAGATCATGACCCGAGCCAAAGTCAGAAGCTTAACTGCCTGAGCCACCCAGGTGCCCCCAACAAGGCACATTTAATTGAAAGAGAACAGAGGTAGTTGTTTGATATATCTTAGTAGAAATTTTTAACAAACCCCCTGTAAACTGCAGATGAGAATGGCTTTTTTTTTTTTTTAAGATTTTATTTATTTATTTGACAGAGATGCAGCGAGAGAGGGAACACAAGCAGGGAGAGTGGGAGAGGGAGAAGCAGGCTCCCCGCTGAGCAGGGAGCTTGATGTGGGGCTCGATCCCAGGACCCTGGGATCATGACCTGAGCCGAGGGCAGATGCTTAATGACTGAGCCACCCAGGCGCCCCGTGAATGGCTTTTATAACTGGGTACCAAATCATTTTGCAGGTCAAGTTGTTTCTTTCTTTTTTTAAGATTTTATTTATTTATTTGAGAGAGAGAGAGAGCATGAGCTGGACAGAGGGGAAGAGGGAGAGGGAGAAACAGACTCCTGTTGAACAGGGAGCCCAACCCGGGGCTCGATCCCAGGACCCTGAGATCATGACCTGAGCCGAAGGCAGACGCTTAACTGACTGAGCCACCCAGACACCCCAAGTCAGGTTGTTTCTAATAAAAAACTTTCCATAAAATTAAAGGAGTCCTTAGTTGAGTTGTTAGCTGATGATTTGAATACGTTCATATAATTTAGTTAAGACTGCCTTCAAATAAAGCTTCTTCCATTCCCATTTCCTTATTTTTATGGAACTTTCTTGGCAGTAACATTTTTAAAAATGAAAAATAGAAATAAAACTGATGTTCTAACTTGGGAAACATGAGCTAATTGAAAAGAAAATAGTCTCATCCATCTTATTAAAACTGCACCTTTGGGGGTGCCTGGGTGGCTCAGTCGTTAAGCATCTGCCTTCAGCTCAGGTCATGGTCCCTGGATCCTGGGATCGAGCCCCACATCGGACTCCCTGCTCCGTGGGAAGCCTGCTTCTCCCTCTCCCACTCCCCTTGCTTGTGTTCCCTCTCTCACTGTGTCTCTGTCAAATAAATAAATAAAATCTTTAAAAAATAAATAAAAGAACTGCACCTTTGGGGCACCTGGGTAGCTCAGTCGGTTGAGCATCTGACTCTTGATTTTGGCTCAGGTCATAATCTTGGGGTCTTGGGACCGAGCCCGGAGTCAGGCTCCTGCTCAGCGTGGAGTCTGCTCGAGGATTTTTCTCACTTTCCCTCTGGCCCTCCTCCCACTCTCATGCATGCTCTCTCCTCTCTTTCTAAAATAAATAAATAAATCTTTAAAAACAAAGAACTGCACCTTTAATAAAATTTTCCTTTTTATGTTTAATGTTTATCTTTTTTTTTTAAGTAGGGTGGAGCCCAGTGCAGGCCTTGAACTCATGACCCTGAGATCAAGACCTGAGCTGAGATCAAGAGTTGGACACCTAACTGACTGAGCCACCCAGGCACCCTTGTTTAATATTTATCTTAATCCATCATATATGTGGGTTATTTTGATAAATTTTACACGACTAGTCATTATAACATTCTTTTTGATACTTTAGAGCCCGACAGTGGTAGATTCTACTAGTTGCTTCCTAAAATTTGTTCTCCCCTTCTTTGGTTGCACAGCTAGCCTACATTTTCCCGTTTTCCTTGCTGTAGGATGTGGCCATGTAATTCTTCTGGCAACACAAAGTGCGTGGAAGTGATGCAGGTGACTTCCAGGACTCTCCCCGTAAAATCTCTTCTATGCACTCTTTGCTTCTTCATGAGGCTTTAGGAAAGGGGTTGTCAAACTTTGGTAAAGGGCCAGACAATAACTATTTTAGGCTTTATAAAGCCAGGTAAGGCCTCTGTCTCATATTCTGCCTTTTTTTTTTTTTTTTAATAGCCCTTTAAAAATGTAAAACTCCCAGGGCACATAAAAGTAGGCTGGCAAGCTAGATCCTGTTCAGGGGAATGGCAGAGCCATGTAGTAGAAGGAGATTGGGTCTCTTAATCACTGTGTGGAGGAGAGCACCTTGTTTATTAGAGCATTATGTGAGAAAGAAATAGACTTTGTGTTGAGCCATTACATGGTTGGGCCAACTTGTTACTGTAGCTCAGCCTAGCAAAAATACAGAAAATTAAAAAAAATTAATTTACAAAGATTTTTATTGCAGAAAAGTATGATAATGAATAAGAAGACCTTTGGATACAATAATATAGATAAAAGTCCATAGGAGAAGTGGTACAAGAATATAAACTTAAGGAGAAAAGGGAATGATGTAAAATTTCTGACTGTTAAAGAACTTGTTTATATTTTTAAACGGATTATGATGGGCATCAAATTGCTTGGGTTTTAGATGCAACTGGATATTTTAAAAAGTATAGCTACAGTTTATTTTAAAATATGTATATTAATAATGTGCTGGAAATTATAGCCTTTGTAATTAGTTAAACATATGAAATATTTTAGATGTCAACTAAAAATTTTGTGAAGGGATTCATGGTTTTAAAAAATTCCCTTAGGAGACATGCCAAAAATCTTTGAAGAGAATTCCAAGAACCTTTAAAGACTCAAAACCAAACCTCTTGTGAAAGCTTCATGGATTCACTGGGCTGGAAGAATGAGCAGGGGCTTTTTTGGTCCACCTCTGCCCTTTCTGAAATCCCATGTCCAGGTCACTTTAGAAAGTGTGCAAACAGAGGAATGTCTCTGCATGTCAAGAGTCCTGCCAGTGGTGTCGCTCAGCTAGGTGTAGACTGCATTTCTTTTGACCTTAGATTCCTCACTGAATCATGAGGATGAGAGCTGTTTTCTTCCTTCCTTTCAGAAGTCTTCCTTTCTTGGTTGTTCTGAGGATTCCTGCGTTAAACATTTGTGAAGTACTTTGCAGTATTTGGCTGAAACTACAAAGTTGCATTTGTTATTGTTGGAGGGATGAAAAGTATTATGCAAGTGCAAAGTATCATTTTCTTTCCAGGCCATACACCATTACCAAGCTGAACCCCCAGGAAACTCTTGACCCCATCCCCTTGCAAGGCCTCTTCATTTACATAACCAGCCACACAAATTGAGCTAACTAATGTCTCCTGGGAGAGGATTTGCACTTTCTCCTTTTCCTCAGAGAGTTTCTGTCGGCCTAAGAGGTGTGATAACTTTGTCCTCAGGCAGAACTGATAGTCTTTCCTTGGTCCTCCTATTCCAGGAGTCAGTAGGACAGTGAGTAAATTATGAGGACTGGGTTCTTATTTTCATCTGTCCTTGTCTACTCACAGTGACTCATAAGTCACTTCACCTCTCTGAGCTTCTTTTCCCTGATCTAAGAAATGACGGAATTGGAATAAGTAATTTCTATGGACCCTTCACACTTAAAAATTTCCTCTTAGCATGTCAAAATGCTGAAAAAATGCTCTGAAAACTTCAGTATATTGGTGTGTATCATTTGGGAATGTGCAGTATATGACAAGAGAAATACAACCGAATTAAATGAATGAGAGATGCTGTTATCCAAATAAAGTTCTTTATTTAATTCCAGTTTTCATAAGTGTGTTTTATACTGTTAGATCTGTGTGGCTATTGCTGGTAAGTGGTAGAGGTGATGATGGTGATGACGGTGGTAGGGGTGATGATGGTGATGGTGGTGGTAGAGGTGATGATGTGATGATGGTGGTAGGGGTAGTGGTGGTGGTGAAGGTGATGGGGGCAGTGGTAGACACAGTGGTGTAAACTTCACAGTGACCTTGAATAAAAATACATAAGCTAATGTTTTCATCACAGAGTCAGTTCATCTTTATAATTCCCATAGTGCGTTAGCATACTGCCTTGCAAAAAGCAGGTGCTCCGTAAATGTTTGATGAAAGAGTATCTGGCAGATAACTACAGATGCATCTTACTCTCATATCTAAGACAAAACTAATACTCTTGTAAGGTCTCAAGTTTCATTTCACTTAATATAATAGGCTTTCTTTTTTTTTTAAAGATTTATTTATTTATTTGAGAGAGCAAGAATGAGAGAGAGAAGGAGAGAGAGAGTACATGGGGGGAGGGTCAGAGGGAGAAGCAGGCTCCTCGCTGAGCAGGGAGCCCCAGGCGGGACTCAATCGGGACTCCGGGATCATGACCTGAGCCGAAGGCAGTTGCTTAACCAACTGAGCCACTCAGGCGCCCCAATATAATAGGCTTTCTAAGAAAGCTCTGAAAATACTATCACTGAAGTCATTTTAATTGATGTTGCTCATACTTAACTTCCCAGAGAAGGATGAAAGTGTATGCAGATTATAAGAGGGCTGTTTCTCAGTAATGGAAAAAAAGGCCACTGAAGTCAATCCACTCAAAAAGGGATCAAAACTTCACAGGAAGAAGTTCAACTTGGACTATATCTGATTATTAGAATTAAAATTATAAAAATAATTTTATCTTATATGTAACCAAATTTAGGTTATTATAGAAACTAAGGGCTAGTCCTTGAAATGTACAAAAACTGGGTCAAGTATTGCTTTTTTTTTTTGAGGGCACATAATTTTTCCAACAAAAGTTAACAACACACAGAATACCCTTCACTTTAACATGTAGAAATAATCAAAGGGTTTCAAAATCTTTCCCTAGTGCCTTTCTTAATCTTTGGATTTTCAGATAATTCCACTGACATATGATCATCGTTGATTTTTTTTTTTTCTAGTTGTTAACTGGTCTACCAGTTACACAAGATTCCAAATTCAGTGGTCCCTCCTTATCCACTGTGTTGCTTTCTGGGGTTTCACTTACCCATGGTTAACTGCAGTCCAGGAGCAAATGATTCTTCTTCTGATGTATTATCAGGTTAATAGAAGTTTATTGCTACATTACTATACTTACATCATCACCTCACTTCATCTCATCACTAGGTATTTTATCATCATCATAAGAAGGGTGAGTACAGTACAATAATATATTTTGAGAGAGAGACCATATTTACTTAACTTTTATTATAGTGTATTGTTATAATTGTTCTATTTTATTAATAGTGTTGTAGGTAATCTCTTACTGTGCCTAATTTATAAATTAAATTTATCATAGGTATGTATGTAGAGGAGAGATATAGTATATATAGGATTTAGTAATATCTGTGGTTTCAGGCATCCACTGGGAGTCTTGGAATATATTCCCTGTGGGTAAGGGGGACTACTGTGTACTCTAAAAATAATTGACTTAATGAAATCTTTTATTTTTTCAAGATTTACCTTTTCATTTTGCATTGTATGGGTAAATAAATACTACTTCCAATAATCAGAGATACTCGCAGTGTTAAACGGAGAGAGATGCCTTATGTATATTAGTGAATATTTTTATTATGGTGACTTTTGCTTTCCTATATTACAGTGTTTCAGTGGAGCTCCTGAGAATTAATATTCAGATAACAAAGATACCTTGTATTCACTCAGCCAGCATCTATTCAACATTATTGAAAGAAACTTACTGTGGCAGGTAATATTTTCCAAAGATGGCTGTACCAATATTTCTCATCCCACCTGATCACCTTACCACGTAACCTTGCTCCTTTCTGATCAAGAGTTGGCTGGAGTGCCTGGGTGGCTTGATCAGTTAAGTGTCCAACTCTTGATTTCAGCTCAGGTCTTAACCTCAGTGTTGTGAGTTCAAGCCTGTTTTGGGTTTCCATGCTGGGAGCCTACTTAAAAAAAAAAAAAAGGTGGCATCTATATCCCTTCCTTTAAACCTGGGTGGACTTTTGTGACCTTTCTGCCAACAGAATGTGGTGAAGTGACTCTGGGTGGTGATTTCAGAGGTTAGATCATATGATGTTTGTAGTTATAGTTTGTTCATTCTACATTCTATTGCTACGTAGTGCCTCATCATTTATGTATTCAACATACTCTTGAAGAGTATTTGGGCATTTTAAATTTAGAGTTTTTAGTGCTATGAACTATGAATATTTTGATACATATCTTTGGGAGAACATATGTAAAAGTTTCTGCTTGGTTTGTACCTAGAAGTGGAAGTTCGTGGCTTTAAATATTTTGGACTATTAAGATTGGTTTTTAAATGAGTCATCTTTGACATTTAATGACAGCATTTAAAATATTCCTTAGCCTTTTTCACATTCTAGATATTGTCCATGACCTGTAGGGTACTGCTTAACGTCTATAATCAGAATAAGGCAAGAATAAAGGAAAAGGAAGTTAATACTGGTCAAACCAATAAAACATTACCAACCGTTGCTCAGTTCCTGGGATCTGAGCCAGTTGTCAGTCAGGAGCCCAACTGTCTGAAGAGAGGACCAAATTCTCAGGAGCAGGGACCCTGGAACACCATGGCAAGTAATACTGGAAGGATCCTCAGCCATTTTCAAAGGAGTCTATGGCTATTTTCTTGGGTGATTGTGTACTGGAGAAAGAATCTTCAGACATTTCAAGGATTATCAGATAGAGGTTCTCAGTTGATACTGACATTTGGAGCCCCGAAGCATTGTCGTGCCCCTTTGCCTACAGTTAGATATAGGGATATGGGGACCAGATAAATAAATGGAGTTCTGGCTAAAGTTTGACTTAGAACAGATTCCCTAAGTCTGCAGATCCATCTCTCTGAGTATATAATTGAGATTGACACACTTGGCAATAGGACTAATCCCATATTGGGCCCTTAGCCTGTGGAATGAGATCTATCACGGGGGGATAGGCCAGCCACATCTTCCTTGTACTTGGTATGAGTGGTTGATTTGGCGAATGAGTTGTTTTCCGTTCCAATTAGATAAGAGGGTCAGAAACAGCATTCACATGGAAGGGACAACATTTATTTATAGTTTTACCCCAGGGATATGTTAACTCTCCTACCCTTTGTTATATATAGTTCATATATAGATCGGGACCATCTGAACATCCCAGAGAACAATACTGTGATTCATTGCATCAGTGACACTGTGCTGATCAGGCAGAATGAGCAAGATATGGCTAGGATGCTGGAAGCCTTGGGGGGAGACATTCACACCAGAGGACAGGAGACAAACTCTATGAAGATTCACAAATCTGCCACTTAAGTAAAGTTTAGAAGGATTCAGTAGTCAGGGGTAATTTGGGATAACCTCTCCAAAGTAAAACATAGAGTGCTGTATCTTGCATCTCCTACTATAAAAAAGGAAACACAATGCCTGGTGGGTCTCTTTATGTACTAGAGGCAACATAGTCCATACCTAGGAATGTTACGGTAGCCCAAACACTAGGATTTATGGAAGGCTTTATTTATGGGAGAGACCCAGAGCTAGAAATGACTCTATAGCAGGTACAGGTTGTGGTGGGAGCAACACTGTTACTTTACCATACCACCTGCCAGAGCCTATAGTGTTGGAGGTAGGAAAAGATACAGTGTAAGTTGTATAGTAAGCCCCAGTGGGAGAATAACAACATAGGCCCTGGGACTTCTAGAGCAAGGCCCTGTCATCCACAGCAGAGAGTTACACATCTTTGGAGAAACAGCTCCTGGTGTGTTACCCGGACCTGGTGGAGATAGAGCAGTTGGCCATCGGGCACTAAGTAAGCATGCATTTATTTTTTTAAAGATTTTATCTATTTATTCATAAGAGATAGAGAGGCAGAGGGAGAAGCAGGCTCCCTGCTGAACAGGGAGCCCGACGCGGGACTCGATCCCAGGACCCTGGGATCATGACCTGAGCCGAAGGCAGAAGCTTAACCATCTGAGCCACCCAGGCACCCGTGAGCCTGCATTTAGAATGGCCTATTCTAAGCTGGATTCTTTTGGATCCATCAAGTCATACAACTGGATAGGCCCAAGAGTAGTGGTACATCTGGGATTGAGCCTGAGAAGGATCAGAGGGCGTAAGTAAACTGCATGAGTAGGTATCCCAGATATTGCATCATCCACCATGCGTGTCCCGGCTGCCCTCATTCTCTGTAGGGTCCCAACCAGGGGGAGGAAAAAGCTCAAGCCTGGTTTATGAATCAGTCAGTTCAGTATGTGGATGCAAGACAAAAATGGACAGTGGCTCAGAAACTTCCCAGTGGGTAGAGCTTCAAGGATTTCAAGGTTGCTTACTTTGTGTGGATGGAGAGGTGACTGCCTGAGATGCGAATATATACACTTTCCTGTGCAATGACCCTGAAAGGGAAAGGACTGCAACACTGAAGACCAAGAGGTCAGAAGCAGAAGCATGTAGATGGATATATGACAGCAGGCATGAAGCATGAAGATTTTGTGTTACAGATTAATGCCCACTCCAAAGTATTCACCATTGAAGAGGCGCTAAAAAAACCCAAGTAGGCAAAATGGATCTGACCAGTTGATGTCGGGCAGTCTTTGCCATCAACCATCCCAGAATTGACATGATAGACAAATGAAGAGTAACAGAGACAGAAGCTATGCATGTATCCAACAGCATGGGCTCCCACTTACCAAAGCTGCTGCTTCTAAAGGTTCAATGTACCAACAACAGAGACAGCCTCCAATATGGCACTGTTCCTAGAAGAGTCCAACCAGCCATTTGGCAAGTTGACTATAGTAGGCCCCCTCCATCTAGTTTGTCTGTATAGGAATAGATAACTATTCTGAGTATAGATTTGCCTTTACTGCTTACAGAGAGCCTGTTAGCACCGCTATCTAGAACCTTACAGAATGCCTGATGCATAGACATAAAATCCCACACAACATAGCACTTGATCAGGGAACTCACTTTGCAGTGAAGGAGGTACAGAAATTACCCCTTGGCTATAGAATGCACTGATTGTATTACATACTGCAATATTTAGAATTAGCTAAACTGATAGTCAAGGCACAGCTAAAGCACCAGCTTTTAGGCAATATTCTGCAGGGATGAGGTGCCACCCTTCAGGGTGCAGTGTATACACTGAATCAAAGACCTCTCTATGATATTATATCACTTATAGGGAATGCATGAGTCTAAGAACAAAGTGGTGGAAGCAAAAGTGGACCCATTTAACATCACTCCCAGTGATCCTTTGGGGAACTTTGTGTTTCCCATTTTCACAACTTTGGAATCTATAGGGTTAGAGGTTCAGGTCCCAAAGGGAGTGCACTCTTGCTAGGGGGACATGACAACAGTACCATTTAACTATAATCTGTGAATGCCATGTACACACTTTAGACTCCTCTGTCCAGGGGCCAACAGCAAGAAGAGTCACCATCATTCTGGCTGGGATCAACGACCCTAAGCAGCAGGAGGAGTAAAGGCTGCTATTACACAAGGTGTTAAGGCAGTGAGGGATGTGCACAACCAGGTGATCCACTTGGTACCTCTGGGGATTATTTTTCACCATTATAATTGTGAATGGATATACTCAGAAGCCCCAGTCTGAGAAGGGTGGGATTTCAAGGGCTGGGGCCCCCTTAAAAATGAAGCACCACCAGGTAGGCAAGCCATCAGCACCTGCAGAGAAGATGGCATAGGCTGTGGAGACTTCAGGAAGTGTATATATTCACATCACAGGCATAGGCTGTGGAGACTTCAGGAGAGAGAAGATAAATACCAGTTCTGGCCTCAAGACCAACTGCCACAGCAAGGACTGTGATTTGTCTCACTAACCACTTAAATTTCCCCTCAGGAGAGAGGTCCTGGAGAACCATGGAAGAACTGCATCCTGAAATGGATGGAGGAGTCAGTCTGTTCGATGCAGCTTGTATAGACTGTGGTGAAAGCCATGTGGGTTCACTGCTTAGGGCTCCCTTCAGTAGAGAACCTCCTATGAGAGCAGTCAGCTGACAGCTCCAGCCACCACACCTGTGGAATTACTGCCTCATTCACATGGGGAAGCCCATGATCTCCTCAGAGTGCCGGTGATTGAGCCCAGCGGTGTGCGAAAGCTGAGCCATCCCTGCCCATCCTTGGACACCCCTAGTGGTCAGTCATTGACTTGAAGTTTCTCATCACCCTGGCTAAGACTTCCTTCAAGCCGCGCTGCAATCTGAGGCACCTCTGCATGATCTTCCTTCCTGCGCTTTCCTTCTTTCATAGGTGTCAGACCTCCATGGCAATCTGAAGGCTTTCCTGGCCTACTCTTCCTCCTTCTCTCCTTCACTCTTTTCTTTCTTTCTTTTTTTTTTTTTTTAAGATTTATTTATTTATTTGAGAGAGAGAGCAGGGCGGAGGGGCAGCAGGACAGGGAGAGAGGGTCCCAAGCAGACTCCAGGCTAGGCATGTAGCCTGACAAAGGGCTTGATCTCATGACCCTGAGATCACAACCTGAGCTGGAACCAAGAGTCGGTCACTCAGATGACTGACCACCCAGGTGCCTCCTCTCGTTTATTGTTTATGGCCTATCCCCTAATTCATTTCTTGCTCGCTCATCTAATTCCATCTTGGTGTCTGCTTCCCGGTGGATCTGAACAGACCCACAAATCATTAATGCTAGTTCTTTTCCAAGTAGTCATCTGTTTTCTCAACTTTTTTGTGTCTTGATGAAGAGTTTGAATCCTGAAGGTTAAACAGACACCTACCTTATAAATACAGGTATTTCTGCTAGCCAATTTACTCTAACCTAACTCTGCAGAGGAATTACAGAACATGTTAGTGTCATCTAGAACTTAAAGGTTCATTTTTGTGTTTGCTGAAGGGCAAGTTCACGTTTAGTGTTTTCCTGGATTACTTTCATCGTTTCCTCCTTTCTCCCTCCCATTGGACGCCAGTGGTAGGGACCTTGTTTGTTTCCTTTAGATCATAGAACTACAAATTCAAATGACATGGCATTTTGGAGAATAGAAATTCCTGATTTAAGTGAGGCTGTTTTGAGTCCAGATGGATTTGTGATAACTGAAAGAAAGAACGGTCTTGTTCCCAGACCAGCTACACGCTGCTGCTCCAAGCTGTGGATTAATGAAACTGGCACAAGAATAAACTTGGTTGGGATTTTCTTTGGTGGGATTTTGCGGCCACCAAGAAGTTTCCCTTGCAAGTTAATAAGTCTGGGTGGGAAAACGCCTGTATGTGAGGTTCTTATTTCCTCCCCCCAAAAAAACACACCCCACCGGCAGTGGTGAAATAGAAAAGATTGACTAATAAGGGTAAAAATCTGGACTTGGCACAAAGGTTTTTGGTGATTTTAGGTAAAATGGTCTGGTCTCTTTCATACCAACAGCTTGCTTTGGAGGCTGTAAAGTTTGGCCTCTCCAAACTTATTTGACCAAGTTGTCCAGAAAGTCAAAGGATTCATTAGCAAGAATGAAATTTACCACCAGATTGTGTCTGTCCTTTGAGCCAAACAGACTGAAACTTACTTCTTGGCAGTCTCTTTGTGGGGTGTTCAAACACTAACACAAAAAAGTTTTGAAAGCCCTGTGATGTCTTTTGGTGAGTAGAGTGTCTATAGGAGCTTATGTGGAGGAATCAATGTAACTGTTGCTCCTGAGTTGTCAGATAATTCATCAAAAGGGTCCCCCTTTATTGGGGATGAATTTTGTTCCAAGAATGGAATCCATCACTTCTAACTCAAGACCTTATCTTGTGATGTGACATAATGAAGCACCTGGGACACCTTAATATACCTGTCCACAGGATGGCCAGAAGAGATAGATTTCTCCCTTGAGAATGTGTTTCAATGAACATCACAACTTTGTCCTTTCTCCTTGAAAGGTCTACGTTGCCATATTTAATTATTTAAGGCAGTCTTGCAATAATTTTTTTTAAAGATTTTATTTATTCATTTGAGAGAGAGAGAGAGACAGAGCACAAGCAGGGGGAGAGGCAGAGAGGGAGAAGCAGGCTCCATGCTGAGCTGGGACCTGGAAATGACGACCTGAGCCGAAGGCAGACGCCCAACCATCTGAGCCACCCAGGCGCCCCTGTCTTGTAATAATTACAAGAGAAGTGGAAGACTAAAATTCTAGAGGCTTTTTTCCTTGAAGGCCATTAACCAGTTTTATTTTTATAGATGCAATGCCAACCAGCCAAAGTCTAAATTATTATGATCTCTAATATTGAACTCCTGGCCCTGCAATCTAAACAAGGGAACAGCCTTGACTGACACTTTCACAGATAGTAGTTATGGATTATTATTATTATTTATTTTTTTAGTAAAGTGGTAGCTAAATCTCAGGGATCTTCTCATTCACTTTTTCTTTGGCATTTTATTTCTTTTTCTTTGGTGTTTTAAGTTAAACTCTTCTCAAGTATCTGCAGATTATTTTCTCTTCTGTGAAACACACAATTTTGACAGGTGGGAGGAAATAAATAGAATGAATGTCTCTTGCCTGAAATCTCTGCTCAAAAAGTGCGAGATGATGATTTAATAGAATTACAATGTGCAGCCTTTAGGTTAGTGCCCAGGGAGCCCTAAAATTGTTTGGCTGTCAAGAGCATCATGTGGTTCCTCCAGGGATTTTGTTGTGGTTCATTTCTAAAAGGCAAACAGCTGAAAGACTTGTGTTCATGCTAAGAAACACCAAGCATATGAACTCAGGCAGTTATTCCATCTCTGGGGTTCTCTGCCTGGGCCTTCTTTTCTGGGAGCTTCTTGTCTTCCCTTTAGGGTTATGCTCATTGTACTTATTCTTGACCTTGATCTTCCTCCTCCCCCACCATCAAAAGTGACTGGTCCAAAGATGGACACCTGATTCAAAATAATCAGTCAAGGACCTTTCCCTGGGAATTTAGACCTGAGGCAAAAGTCCATTTCTCTTTTAAGAGGAACTGCTTGTACGGGCACCTGGGTGGTTCAGTCAGTTAACATCTGCCTTTGGCTTAGGTCATGACCCCAGGGTCCTGGGATCAAGCCCTACGTGGAGCTCCCTTCTCAGCAGGGAGTCTACTTCTCTCTCTCCTCCCCTCACCCCCGCCACTTGTGCTCGCTCTCACTCACTCTCTTTCTCTCTCAAATACATAAAATCTTTTAAAAAAAGAAAAAGAGGGACTGCTTGTAATATGTGAAATTGTGAGGCCTAGAAAACGATGTACCATGTAGATTGAAGAGCAGAAAAGGCTGATTTGTCCAGAAACAATGAAGTAGATAACGTAACAGAGACCAGAGACAGGGAGAGGGAAACAGGAGAGGGAGGGAGGTATGCACTGCCTTATGTTCCAGGCCGTATCCTTATAACTGCTCCCTTTTGCTTATGTGAACAAATTTTTTTACCTGCAGCCAAGAGGAGTCTTAACTACTTTTCCTCCCACTTCTCGAGAATGTGTGATATAGAAAATGTGAATTTGCCCAACCAGGTAGTCCTGATGTCACAGGATATGTTTTGACCCTTCAGGAGCCTCCTCTTGCTGCTACTGTAGAACAAATCTGCCGGCTTTCTGTGTTCTCCTGCTCCCACACCAGTCCTCTAAGGGTCTAGAAAGATTCAACTTGAGGACGAGGACACACTGAAATTTGGGGGCTCCCAAGGATGGCTGTGGTGCCTAGCCATCATTTGTAATATATTTTTTTCTCTAACAAAACACATTCTGAGTTTCAAATGACCAATTTATAAAATAACTCTAGAAATAAAACCCTTAAAAAAAAAAAGTCAGGACTGACTGCTCCATATTAATTAGTAGTGAGGATTCACATGACAGAAGGGTTCTTTAATACACGCAAGTACTCCATTAATCAGAGTTTGATTGCATTTTAAGTATGCTCCAACACATTTGAGTTTTCATTTATTTAATGAGAGGGAGGAGACAACTAGAATTTAAATTTTAGGAGCCTCTGAGCACTGAATGGCCATTAGATGACAAAGCAATTGTGAAATGTTATTAGAGGGATAGGTCAATGGAGGAAAAAGAACTAAAAATACCCTCTCTCTCTCTCTCTTTCTGAGGGACAGAATTCTGTAATCTCACAAAAGAGGAAGCAATTAAGACTCTGATTCAGTTAAGAAGTGATGAGAGAAATAGGGGAGCCTGGGCGGCTCAGTCGGTTGAACATCCAGCTCTTGATTTTGGCTCAGGTCATGACCTCAGGGTTGTGAGATTAAGCTCCACATTGGGCTCTGCACTCAGCAGGGAGCCTGCTTGAGATTCTCTCCCTCTCCCTCTGCCCCTGCACCCCCCTCTAAAATAAATAAATAAATCTTAAAAAAATAAGTTATGAAATGGGGTGCCTGGGTGCTAAGATGGTTAAGCATCTGAGCCTTTGGCTCAGGTCATGATCTTAGGGTCCTAGGATTGAGCCCCACATCAGGCTCCCAGCTCAGTGGGGAGTCTGCTTCTCCATCTCCCTCTGCCTCTCCCCCTGCTTGTGCTCTCTCTCTCTCATAAATAAAATCTTTAAAAATGAAAGAAATATAATATGAAGGCTTAGAAGCACTACAGGGTTTGAGTTCTGGCTCTCGTTATAAGTTGATGACCTTCGGCAAGGCACAAAGTTTTCTGAACCTTGTTTTCCTCTGTATAATAGGATGCCTAGTAATGCTTGTCTGCCAATTCTCAGAGTTACTGTAAGATTCATGTATAATTGTACAGGTGAAATTGTTTTATAGTCTGTAAAACATATAAATATTATTTAATATTACCATGATAATTGAAGTACTAACAACTTTTAATTATTATGACTAGGTGGAAATGTCTATGGTCAAATGGTCCAATTAGGACTTACGTGGCAGACACTACATGAGAATAAATTAACTCTTTAAGATCATCTGTAAATATATATCTTTAAAGAAAACTTTTGTCATTTTTAAGTGTGACTTGAACTTATGTCCATCGGGTCAGTGCTCTTGTGGAGAAGAATTTGAGTCCTGGGCCCTCTCTCCATCCCACATTGGTTTGACTGCTCCTCTCCTCTTCTTGGCTCCAAAAGGGATTGACCTTTTCTGACCAGGCATGAAAGGTGGCCTCCCTTGAGTCTGGACAATGCTGAGCCAGAGGGTAAGAGTAGAGCTTATATATCCTGGGCTCCTGTCAACGTGACAAATAAGACCAGAGAAGGGCAGTGGCTTGAACAGCTGGTGTAACCAGATCTGGGACTTATTTGGGTAGAGGGAGGGGTTCAATGACATCATCAACCAATGACTATCCTATCAGGTGGCAGACTCTTTCAAGTTTAGCTTGAAAGATCACTTCTGTGTTGCATGCAGTGGGCACTCAAACAATATATATATTTCTTGAATATATAAATAATGCTGAGAACCTTGAAATTTACCTCCAAACACTGCTAATTAGTTCTCTCATCATACCCAAAATGATATTAATAATATGGTTTGGGCTTCTGAGAGTGATGATTCAATTTCTCTATCACGTAATGCATTTATAGATTTACATAGATCTAAGTATATAGAAACATTTATCTTTTTTATTTTTACATTTTATTTTTTAGTGTTTAGGTATTATTTTTAGCATCTTTTCATTCATGTTTCCCCCATGTTTTTGAACAAAGTTGTAATTATAGTGTTCACAGATACTTGTTTTCAGATGTACTTATTCAAAAATAATAAAAATTATCTTTTTCACATTGGTACATTGTCTTCAGAAGTTCTATTTCATATTTTAAAAAAGATTTTATTTCTTTTTTTTTTTAAAAAAAGGGGGGGCAGTTGGTTAAGCATCTGCCTTTGGCTCAGGTTATGATCTCAGGGTCTTGGGATGGAGCCCCCCATTAGGCTCCCAGTTCTGTGGGAAGCCTGCTTCTCCCTCTTCCACTCCCCCTGTTTATGTTCCTTCTCTGGCTGTCTCTCTCTCTCTGTCAAATAAATAAAATCTTTAAAAAATAAATAAAATAAAAAGATTTTATTTTATTTATTTATTTTAGAGAGAGAGCTCGCATGAGTGGAGGGAGGGGCAGAGGGAGAGTGAGAGGGAGAGAATCTCAAGCAAACTCCATGCTTAGTGAAGAGCTCAAAGCAGGGCTTGATCTCAGGACCCTACGATCATGACCTGAGCTGAAACCAAGAGTCAGCTGCTTAACCAACTGAGCCAGCCAGGCACCCTCAAAAGTACTATTTCAGATAGCTACCAAAAACTTCAGTAGGTATTAAGCTTTCACAAATACTTAGCCAATCTCTTGTTAAATATTTAGGATACTTCTAATTAAGATTATGGGGCAATTGGCAATATAGCTTTGCAATATAGCTTGATAGCTAATCTTTATTTTTCTTTTCTATTTTTTCTTTTTATTTATTTGACACAGAGAGACAGTGAGAGAGGAAACATAAGCAGAGGGAGTGGGAGAGGGAGAAGCAGGCTTCCCGCCGAGTAGGGAGCCCGATGTGGGGCTCGATCCCAGGACCCTGGGATCATGACCTGAGCCGAAGGCAGACGCTCAACGAATGAGCCACCTAGGCGCCCCTCTATTTTCCTTTTCTAAGAAAATATGTATTAATTTATTTTTTCCATTTAAAAATATCTTCCCCAGGAAAAAAAATAGCAAAAATACTAGAGGACAAACCACTTGCACACAGTACTCAAGTAAAGACTAAATCTCAGAAATCCCCCTTTCCTCTAGTCCAACTGCATTGCTGAAGCAAGAGAACATGAGGCAGAACAGTCCCATCCATCATCATCATTATCAAAATTATCTTCCTTATGATCATGCCAGTGCTGTATTTATTAGGAACACTAGAGTGAAGCCTGACAATGAGACCTGCACCTGCAAAGAATAATATTGTGCAAAAATGTGTGGCAGGACCAACTCATTTTGATTTAAGTATTTGTAAACTTGCTGTGCGCTGGACATTTTGCTAGGCATTTGGGATGCAGTAAATTATGAATACACAAGTGTCACATTTGATTTGTCAAGGAACTGGTCAACGCTAATCCTCCTAGTGAAATAAAGATTTATCTTATGCAACAGTTTTCTGGACTCTTTATTATTCAAACCCTTATCTATTCAAGGTCCTGGTCTGTTTAGTTCCTCTTCAGTTGCTAATGGTGATTCTGCTTTGAGAATTTTCTCGACTAGTTCAGCAAGCCCAGGCCGGTTCTGCCTCAAGGGCTTCTGGGCTGGATCCTGTAACAACTTACCCACCCCACCAAGTTTCTGACCATTCCTCTTAGCAGCAATCAGTCACCCACACCAAGTCAGCAATTCAGAGGGGTAGGGCTGAAGAAAGCAGCTTGTGGCTTTCCTGAGGCAAATATGGCAGATGACAAAGTCAAGACAATGGCCATTGGGCTGGGTGACCACCGGTACTGAACCCAGCTGTGTAGGGAACACCTTCTTAGGTGTGGGGAAAAACAGGAAGAAAACGAAGCCCTCTTAGACCTGTCCTCAAAGAGCTTGCAATTCTCTTAGCTGATTCCATATGAAGTCCCAAAACTGTAACGAATGGTAAGAGGCTACCTTACAAACTGTTAGGAGTATACCAGTGGGCGCTAAAAGAAAAATGGGCAAAATCATGTAAGGATCATCATGCCCTCAAGGAACTATGGGCTTCAAAGGAGCATTTCCATAAAGAAATGTAGGATTCTTCTAGCCCCAGGAGGCAAGAGATAACTGAGGTAAAAGGTAGAAGACAGTGTTTTATATGATTATGTGTCAAAGAAACAGACAAGGAAACAAAGAAAAAGACAAGAATAATATGAATTTAGGGGAGAGAGACTAATGGGGGCTTGACAATGGAATATGGAGGGCAGTTTTGAGCAGGGTTCAAATAGAGGTATATGTAGTGAAGGAATAGGCTAAATATGCTTGGGTCAGAGCCTGGCTGGAGTGGATGAAGACACATTTGTGTAAGAATCAAGGTCAGAAAGCAATGAAGATGGCAGTTTGTTGCAAGTCCTTGGGTGCTAGATTGATAGCTCTGACCTTTATTCGTGTGGGCAGTTGTTAAAATCTTGTGAGCTGGGGAATGACATCATGAAAATAGGAGGCCAGAAAGGAGAGACCGGAGGCAGAGAAACCAGGTAGGAGGCCACTGCAAGCATTCTGAGATAAGGTCTTGTTGTGGGAGCAGGAAGGGAAGGATGGTCTTGAGGGACACCAGGATAAAGAATCACTTGCTGTTGCTTGGATGGAGACAGAGAGGGAGGAGGGATGGATGGCTCAGGGAAGCTTTCAGTAGGAAGTGTGCTGAGGGGAAGATTAGGAAGCAGGAATCAACTTCTAGTGGAAAGTCTTTGCAAGTGGAGAGAAATTTACTTACTCTCAATTGATTATCTTATAAAAACTGTGGAGTTTCTCTATGAGATAGGCATGCAGGAGGTAGCACACTGATTTAAAATGACAATACCAGGGAGCAAATGGTGACTCGCACAGGATGGGAGAATAGAAAAGGCACTCTGATCTAGGATTAATCCTTGGCTGAATCTGAGGGTTTTTTTCATGAATTCATTGTGTGTACTTAGACAAAATGTTCTGGAGTTCACTGGGCCAGATTCCTTATCTGTAAAATGGGGATATAAAATATATTATCTATTCTTTGGGCCTCCATGAGGCTTAAATCACCATCATTTGAGTGCTTTAGTATGTACCAGAATTTGTGTTAAGAACTTTATTTCCATTTTCTTTTTTAATCCTTAGAATGCTCATTCTGCATTAAAAAAATGCCAAAATTTAGTGGCTTAACCCAATAGCCATTTTATTTGCTCACAGTTCTGCAGTCTGGGCCGGGCTAGGCTCTGTGGTTCTTTTATTCATCTAGATGGTAGTCACTAATGTGTTTGCAGTCAGCTGATGGGCTGCTAGGGGCTGGGCTCAGCTCAGAAGTGTGGTGGCTGGACTTCTCCCTCTCTCCACATATCTCAGGGCCTCTCCTTCTCCATGTGGTTTCTCCAGCAGGGTAGTTGGACTTATCTAGGGACTTAGGTGTCCCAAAAGTACAAAAATAGAAACTTCCACACCTTCTTAGGGTTCCTGGTTAAGGCAAGTCACCAGCCTAGTCCAGATTTACACTGGATGGGACTCCATAAGGGAGGATGGTCCGCTGAAAAGCAGCAATGTCACGGACTACCACAATATTATCACCAACTTGTAATGAATAATCTGTGACTTAGGGAAGCTAAGTTACCCGCCCAATGAAGAGTAGAGCTAGGCACTTCAAAACTTGTGTTCTATCATGGGTCAATGGATAAAATTTGTCGTGTTTTAACCTAGGACCCCGTGAAGTGGGTACTGTTATTGCACCTAATTTACGAAGGAGGAACCCAGGAATAGAGAGCTCAAGTATTTTGCTTGAGGTGACTCAGGTATTTTGCTCCAGAGATTATACATTTAGTCACTACACTGTGCTGCCTCACATGGGTAGTACCTGACACATACAAGGCACCTGTAAATGTTATGTCATCTGAAGCTGTTGTTTTTGAAGGATGGAGCAAATGTCTTCAACCATCCACCATCACATCACATAGGCGATTTGGGAACTGGGGGTTTTCCATTTGAGTTATCCTGTGATCTGGGCAATTTCCTTTTCAGGCATCAACTTCTCTGTCTTTCACCATCTATTTCTTGAAGGTTGGCAAGGAATGAAGACAGCATCCTTGCCCATCCAATCCCAACCCTGATTCTCACAGCTCCCTCAGCATTTTCTTCTTTGGTAGCTGCCAGATAACTCCTTACAAAGCAGGCCCTTCCTTCTTGGGTGAGGACCTTCCTGGAGTAGGGCTGGACTGAAGTTTCCATCCTTTAATCATCAAGTTGGCCTTGCAGCTTCTGATTAGTAACCACTTGGTCCGTTTACTTCCTTTAGTTTCATAGCTAATTTCCCCATTGTCATAACTGTGGTGGCTTTTGACGATAGCTTGCTGATGCTATTTCCAGTGGAGTGACATGTCGCTTCCCCCTTCCTTCTGCTGGTCCTATGGGCAGAGGATTTTGCTGCACGGGAAATCTGGGGTTCCAGAGTCTCTGGAGAGGAGCTTATGCTCTGCTTATCTTTGAAGGTGACCCATGTGGCTGTCTTTCTCTAAGGCAGCCCTGATTTTTCCCACTCTGTGGGGAGTCTGGAATCAGAGCACACCCTCAAGTATAGATAATGGGGTGACAGGTGCCTCATTTTGGTGGGCTCTGTTCTATTGTGGGCATGACAGGGAGTAGCCATTCAGAGAGTGGCCCCGAAATACTCCCTGGCCTTTTCCAAGGCAAAACTATGGGGTGGTCTTGTCTTTCCTGTAAACTTTTCTCCTTCAAAGTAACTCCAGATTTTGACTTTATTTCACCCTTATAAAAATAGTGAGGAGCAATACTTGCACTTAATACAATTCTATTTTATTTAACGGAGAGGTATGTGGATGGGCTGGGTGCTGTTCTAAGTGTTTTACAGATCTTTCCCGATTTAGGTAGGATGAGGTCCTCATGAATCCACTGTAAATTGAAAACACCGTAAGTTGAAAATGCATTTAATACCAAACATCATAGTTTAGCCTAGCCTATCTTAAATGTGCTCAGAACACTTACATTAACCTACAGTCAGGCAAAATCATCTAACATAAAGCCTATTTTATAATAAAGTGTTGAGTATCTCAAGTAATTTATTGACTACAGTTGAAAGTGAAAGACAATTGTTATATGGTAACAGAATGGCTGTTAAGTGTAAGCTGTTTACCTTTCTGATGGCAGGGCTGACTGGGAGCTGTGGCTGCTGTGGCCCAGGCCCAGCATCAGGAGAGTAAGGCAGGGCATGTCACTAGCCTGGGGAAAGGTCAAAATTCAAAATTCCGAGTAAAGTTTGAATGTATATCCCTTTTGCACCATCCTAAAGTGGAAAAATCGTTAAGTCCAACCACTGTTAAGTCCCGACTGTCTGTACATATATTGCCTCATTTGACTTATTTCGAAAAACTTGTTTGAATCAAATGGCATGGGGTAGGGACTTTGTGAAACGTTACTTACCTCGCAGCCGCTTTCCCTTTCCCTCCAGTGGAGAGGGGACAAGGGAAGAAGGAATTGAGCTGCTCCGAAGGCCAAGGCTGCCTCCCACTTCCCGCAGCTGTCTTGCCAAGCTAGATCTAGGGGCTGGGGGGTCTCCACCCCTCTCCTAGATCCAGCCGGTGGGAGGGTGGGTGGTTTTTTCCGGGTCACTGGCGCACCCTCTCTACTCCCAGCCACCTGCTCTGGTTCCATCCCGGCTCCAGGCTCTCTGGAGGGCGTCAGGGACATTCCAATCCTCCCACAACCCGCGCGGATGTCGCGGGGGAGGGGGGGGGTGCGATTGCTCTCCCTTTTCAGTACCCAGCTTTGACCAGGTTTCTTCTCAAGTTCTAGTGACCCGAGTCACGCAAGGAGACTAAAGATTGACGAATGGTTTCAAGGTTGTTTGTTTACAACGCACCCACTGGCGAAGCCGCAGCTCTAGTGACAGAGGCACTTTCTGGGCACCGTCTGCGCTCTAGCAGACAACTGCAAGCCAAACAGCCAAGATGCCTCCTCGCCAGACCAAATATGGTCACAAGCGCTAAGCAGCCTCCCGTGGAAAGGCTGGCCTGTCTCCCTGCGCCAGGGCGGACCCGAGCCCGCCCTCAGGCAGAACCTCGGATCGGCGCGGCGCTCTGGGCGCTCCGGGCCTCCGCACCAAGCACGAAGGGAGGGTGCGGCAGCCAGGACCGGCCCTTCCTCGGCCTGCGCCGCTCACTCGCGTGCCCTCCGCCGCCCCCAGCCTTAGTTTCGGTCCACAAGCCCTTGATTAAACAGGCGCAGGCCACTTTCCCTTTGATCCCGCCCTAAGTCCGCGGTAAACTCAAAGGAATGCAGGTCCAGGGCTCCGCGGGAAAGGTCCGCACGACCGGGAGGAGTGGATGGGGGGCACCCGTCTCCTCTTACCCAGCAAAGTACCTATCACGCCCAGGGTTCTCTGGAGCCGAAGTGGGGGAGGAGAAGGAGGAGGAGAAGGAAGGGGAGGGACGAGCGGGGGCAGGCAGGCTCAGGACTTGGAGGTTATGCATAATTCAACAGCTCAACTTTCGGGCCCGCCTCTTTTCTGGGAGTGGGAGTTCGCTCCAAACTTTGTTTATGGGACAGTCCGGGAGCCGCGGCGGCCGCGCTGTCTGCTTCTCCTCCGCCTTCTCGCGGAGCACAAACGCCTGAGGCCAGTTCGGGGGATGTGAGAGCCGAAGCCCCTCGGCTGCCAGGCACCAAGTCGGGATTTGCCAGCCGGACCCCGGCTACAGCCCCGCGAGCTCGGGACGCACGCGAGCGACTGAGGCCCGACGGCGAGTTCGGGCGGGACGGCGGCCGCCGCACGCCCAGACTCGGCTTCGCTGCGCGCCCAGGTAGAGCCCGCTGGAGCGCGCCCGCTCACCCCGTTCCACCCCAGGGCGCCTGGGCTCCTCGGGCTTCCGGAGTCGCGATGTCGTGGAGCTGGCTTGGGTTGAGACTTTGGGGGGGCTGCCTGCCCGGGAAAGTTGCGACCTGTCCTTCGCCACCAGCAGTTCAGCCACCTCCCGAGTGCAGTTACCCCCCCCAACCCCCGCCCTTCCTTCTCGTCCTCCTCCCGGCAACTTACTTGCTTCAAGAAAGTTGCATAATTCTCCAGGCCAGGAGGGACCCCTCCCCCATCCGGCTGGCCTTACCGCTGAGTGTCTGGGATCCTGAGGCGGACACCTATCTGTCGCCTCTTTTTCTTTTGTTTCTATTCTGCCCCTGGACTCCTTCCTCCGACTTTAAATAAAAGGCTGATCTGACCTTTCTCTTTGCAGAAGATGAATCCGGCCTCGGTGCCTCCCCCGCTCCCGCCACCCGGGCAGCAAGTGATCCACGTCACGCAGGACCTAGACACGGACCTCGAAGCCCTCTTCAACTCGGTCATGAACCCCAAGCCCAGCTCGTGGCGGAAGAAGATCCTGCCCGAATCGTTCTTCAAGGAGCCTGACTCTGGCTCGCACTCGCGCCAGTCGAGTACCGACTCGTCCGGCGGCCACCCGGGGCCCCGGCTGGCCAGCGGCGCCCAGCACGTCCGCTCGCACTCGTCGCCCGCGTCCCTGCAGCTGGGCACCGGCGCGGGTGCTGCAGGCAGTCCAGCGCAGCAGCATGCTCACCTCCGCCAGCAGTCTTACGATGTGACCGACGAGCTGCCGCTGCCCCCGGGCTGGGAGATGACCTTCACGGCCACTGGCCAGAGGTACTTCCTCAAGTAAGTCAGCCCGAAGTCAGGGGGCACAGTCACGGTGCCCAGGGTGCGCATGCTTGTTGGGGGGCGCGCGCGCGCGCGCCGTGTGTGTCCTTCCACGTTTGTTTCCGAAAGATCTGGGAAGATGGAAGTAGGGAGTGAGTCTCTGGGTGTTGGAATGGTAAAGGGTCAGAAGAAGAGCATCTGGTGAGATTCTTCCAGGGTCCTGGAATTTCCAAAAGATTGGGGACCTGGAAACTCGTAGAAGGAGGAAAAAAAGTAGTTTTGGGGTGATGCTCATGAAACACATAGGTGACTTTGCCCTGAATCTGGAATAATGACTTCTGGGCACAAACCCTTACGCCCTTACCTGTCCACTCCAACTCAGATGCCCCAGAGCCTGGTCCATTGGGATGTGACACAGAGATAAATTCTAGAACATTTTTGAGGCTTGGGAAGGAGAGGGACTCTTGGTAGTGTAGGTGGTCTGCAGTCTCTCCATTCTTAGGAAAAGCAAGCTAGAAAAGTGAACACTGCCTGGTAGGCCTTTCTGCTCGCAGCTGAGTGATGGATGTAATGACCACACAGCACAGTGATGTAATTAGCAACTCTGTGGTGAAGTAGTTGTGGGCTGGAAAATCAATTGTGTGGAAATTGGGTCAGGAGTTACATTATGTTGCAGTTAGTAACCTAAAATACCAGCGGATCAGGAGCCTGTTTTGTTGTTACTCTTCCCTTTCAGGTTGTTAGGGCTTTCCTGATGTGATGATTTTTACATTAGACTGTAAGGGAAAATACATTCACAGACATAAAGAAGATTGTTTCAGTTGTGGTACCCTAAGATAATTATGTTCCAGAGGAGAAATCACGCTGGAACTTGAAACATAACCAGTGAGGTCAAGGGGGGGTCAGGCTATTGATGGCCTGGCTGGAGGTTGTGCCAGTGGCTGGTCCACTTGGTTCCAGATTGCCTGCACTGACTGGCCATTCACTGCCATGGAAAGAAACTTCTCTCCTTAGAACCTGCCTTAGACTTTATTTTAAAGCCGAAATTGCTTTGATGGAGAAGCCTTAGTTTAAAACTTATGCTAGGACGTTATGTGCTCTTTTAAAAATATAATCAAGCCTTTCTTTGTCACTTGTATTTGATTGCTGTCAGTTGGATTTTATAACAAATACACAGTAATGGATGAGGTTTGCTGTAGTCAACTCTTTGACTCATACTGGTGACCAATTATTCCTTCCCCATCCCAATGCTGTTGACATCTTGTGCAAGGAGGGGTTCTTTATTTTGTTTCTGGGGTTGGTGTGATGCTGAGAAGCACTTGTCCGGAAACAGACTTGATGGTCATTCCACAACTGGCCTTCCCCCAGGCTTTGAGTGTTAGTGTGGACATGTACTCAATGCTTTGACTTCTAAATGGCTGGTGGAATTCAAGAATGTGATGTAATAACATGACATTTTTCTAAATGTGATGATACTGTTCTGAAGGCTGACATTAGTTTCTATGGTACATAAAGCTCCAAAATGATCTTGTATTAAGTTTACTTAGGTAAGTGCGGTTTTGAGTATTTATTGCGACTTTTATAGAAATGGACTTAGTAGTAAATGCAAATAGAAAAATGGTCCAATAATTTAGAGTAATTTAGGGGGATCTTTTTTGGTCCCAAATGACTTAAGCTGTGCTTATGAACATACACCTGCACAAGTATGTGATATATGATCAGTATAACTGTGGTTATTAAAAATATGAAATAAGAGGCTTGCCTGATATTAGAGGAAAGCTAGGAAAAAAGGACCCCCCCAAAAGCAAAAAAATTCCCTTTTATGCACAAATGCATGATGATGGAATGATTGAAACCAGGGCAGAAATGGAAGTTAGCTTCGGGTTTAGAGAAAGTTGCTCAGATTCATTTGTCCATCCCCCCAACTACAACCACCCTGCAGCCCAAAGCAGAGTACATCTTCTTCCACTTTGGATAGTCAGTGAAGACCACAGCTGAAAAAATGTGTTAGGTAGTAGGCTAGCCTGATTTGATGCGGCCCCTGGAAACTTTCTGGCCAAGTAGCTAAGGAATTTAAGAAATTAAGTCATTGTGACTATTGTCTTTCAGGACAAGCAATCTGCCAGGAGTTATCTGAGCTTTTTGGGGGGCTTTGTTTAAAGTTGGAATAAGTTAAATGTTGTGTGTCATACTTCGTTGCATAGCCTCCAAAGGCAACATATTTTGATGGATTAAATAGAAGCTTGAAAAATAGTGGCAACTGACCCTGAATTGTCATAAAATCTATTTTGCTCCATCATCTGTGAAATGGGGCTAACAGTGGCATCCATCCTATCATTGATTCTGTCAGTCAAGGCTTTTATAAATGAGAGATTAAAAGGATTTCAGATTGGACCAGGGTCAGGTTTGATTTTTTTTTCTTCTGTTTTGTTTTTTTGGCTAGAAAACCCAAGGCCAGGGAAGGGTGACTGTGTGACTTTGGGAAAGTCATGTGGTTATTTAATGGTAGACCCTGGACTGGACCTCTCATCTGTTGCCAACTACTTACAGAGCACTTTTCCATTTTCCTCACTCCTACCTTTAATCCCCCATGTCACTTCCCCAGCTGAACAGTGAGCTTTATGGGAAACAAAGCCTGGCCATTAAGAAGCTTTAAAAAGCTTTTTGTGATTTTCTTAGGTAAGATTGTTGCTATGTATATGATGTAATGACTTTCTGCTACCTCTTAAAGGGGACCTTTTCTGAGCGGTCACACCTTTCTTTGCAGAGTTTCTTCAGGGTAGCATACACAAGTGGAGAGGGTTGATGTTAAAACACACGGCCCCTGAAAATTACTGCCCTGTTCCTGCTGCGCTTTAAAGCTCATAAATCAGGCTGGGGGCATGTAGGTGTTGGACTCTTAGCCACCTGGCACACTGACTTTGACCACTGATCACATTAAAAATTAAAAAAGAAATTCTGGTTATAAATGGGATACATGTTTATTACACATAAACCAGAAAACAGAATTATAAAGAAGAAAACAGTTTGACTTCAGTAGGACTTTATATTCTTAACAGAAAAATTTTATTTGAGTAACATTCTATAAGAAAAAATATTTTATTCCCATTCCTTTTTTTTTTTTGAAGATTTTATTTATTTATTTGACAGAGAGAGCACAAGCAGGCAGGGGGCAGGGGGAGACGGAGAATCAGACTACCTGCTGAGCAGGGATCCCAATGCAGGACTCGATCCCCCGACCCTGGGATCATGACCTGAGCTGAAGGCAGACGCTTAACTGACTGAACCACCCAGGAGCCTGCTATCCCCACTATTAAATATAATTTCAGTGATAACATTTGCTTGCCACTCCCAGTTTTTAGTAATAATTTTGGTGTTTTCCCTTTTCTGAAAAGTGTCATAGAAAATTATTTTTGACAAAGTGATCTTTGCGCTTAGTAACAAGTCCAATAGTACAGAAGGACTTTTGTTGAAAAACAATGGTTTCCTTCACCTCCTCAAGGCTCACAGAGGGATCCTTTTAGGTTTTATTTGAACTGTTTCTGTATTTAATTCTTAGATTGTTACTTCCTTAACCCTAATATGCTTTTACCACAATTTTTTGATTTATCGACTTTTAACTTCTGATTGAAAATGAGAATGTAGCTCCTTAAACTGTTTTTTTCCTCCCCCAAATTTAATATTTATATTATTTTTAGTTTGTCTGTTAGATCACCTTTGTTATTCTTTGTCAGCTTATTTCTTGACTCCCCCTTTTGCAAGTCAAGGAGGTTTGGGGGCTACCTGTTCTACAATTCACTCTGTCCGTGACACCTTAACGGTCCAGGCCCTGAACCCATAACCAATAAAAGTTTTGTGCTTTGCTCTTAACTTGACCTTCTTATTCATAAATTATTATTAAAGTTGAAAATCTAGAGACAACATTTACATTATTACATTTCTATAAATATAATTCGTTGCCTTTTATATTAAGATTAAAGTTTAGACTTGTTACATTCAGTCTGGTGTCAGGACTCCTGGGCAATCAAAGGAGGATATATCCAGCACCAAAGTTGAATGGATTCTTTCTTTCCATCAAACTCTTTTTCTGTTTGTTTTAAAGATTTTATTTTTTATTTTAGTGATAGTGAGTGTGCAAGTTGGGGGGGGGTGTGCAGCAGAGGGAGAGGGAGAGAGTATCTCAAGCCCTGAGCACAGAGTTGGATGCGGCTCCATCCCACGACCCTGAGATCATGACCTGAGCTGACTGAACCACCCAGGCACCCCTCAAACTCTTAATCAGTTGTTTAAATTTGTGGTATCATGGTGTAGGGGCAGGAGTACAGGTTTTAGAATCACATAATTCTAATCCCATCCCTGCCACTCACCTGATACGTGAGTGGCAGGGATGGGACCTTCACAATTGGACCTTGACTTTCTGAAACATTTTTTCAAGAATTTCTAATTGCCTTCTTATTTGTTTATATATTATTTGCCTCCCAAAAATTTTTAGGCTCTAAATTCCATCAGTTCTATCAAGTCTTGTTTCCCTAAGCTTTTATGCCCAGATTCCTTTATTTTTCTATGCCATTCTGGATTCTGATTGTTCTCTAGGCCTCCAACAGAGCTGTCATCCTGGTACTTCTCTTTACTTCTCTCCATGGCCAGAAGTAGCATCATTTCCATTTTCTTTTCTCATGTCTTCCTCTTTTGATTTGTGCCCTCATTTTGCTGGAGTACATGCTTAGGTAACCTTTTTTTTTTAAGATTTATTTATTTATTTAAGAGAGAGAGAGAGAAAACAAGGCGGGGTAGGTAGAGGCAGGAGGAGAGGGAGAAGCAGACTCCCTGCTGAGCAGGGAGCCCAATGCGGGGCTCAGTCTCAGGACCCCAGGATCATGACCTGAGCCAAAGGCAGACGCTTAACCTACTGAGCCACCCAGGCGCCCATGCTTGAGTAACTTACTAAGAAGTGTTTATGGGAGGTAAAATGTTCAAATACTTTTTTTTTTTATTTTTATTTTTTTTAAAGATTTTATTTATTTATTTGAGAGAGAATGAGATAGAGAGAGAGAGCATGAGAGGGGGTAGGGTCTGAGGAAGAAGCAGACTCACTGCTGAGCAGGGAGCCCGATGCGGGACTCGATCCCGGGACTCCAGGATCATGACCTGAGCCGAAGGCAGTCGCTTAAACCAACTGAGCCACCCAGGCGCCCCTGTTCAAATACTTTTTAATTTGAAAATATTTATTTTCTTAAAAAAGAACTGACTTTTTTTTTTTAATTTACCTTTGGGTGGCAATATAATGTAGTTGTTTTCATGAAGGTCCTTTTGTCCTTAAAAAAAATTGTTAGCTGCCTCAGTTTCTTTGTCTGTAAAACACCTGTTAGTAAGAGTAATACCTTATTTCATGATATTTGAAAGACTAGATGAGATAACATATTTGAAGTGTCTGGCACATAGCAGAATTTCAGTGCAAGTTCATTCTTGCCTCCAGTTGCCTCTTTGTCCACACACATATCCTTTCTACCCAGCCAAAATCAGATGCAGAAACCTTGACAAAGTTGGTGTGACTCTTGGTTATAGTTATGGCTCTGAATGACAACCTGAATGTGGAATTGTAAGTCAGCTTTTTATCTTTTTTTTTTTAAAGATTTTATTTATTTATTTGAGAGAGAGAGAATGAGAGATAGAGAGCATGAGAGGGAAGAGGGTCAGAGGGAGAAGCAGACTCCCTGATGAGCAGGGAGCCCAACCCGGGACTCGATTCTGGGACTCGGGGATCATGACCTGAGCCGAAGGCCGTCGCTTAACCAACTGAGCCACCCAGGCGCCCAGTAAGTCAGCTTTTTAAATTTAAAATAAAGACTGAGTCAATTTTCCTGTTAAAAAACTTAAATAGGAATGCTCACTATGGGTGCCCTGTGACTTAAGCTTCTTGGGCAGAGGATACGGCATCTCTTCTGAAGAGGGTCTACTTTTCGGTTTTTTGGAATCTGGCTCATAGCTACTAGTTGGGCCCATTTTATGTGTAAGGTGGGAGGGGGGAGGGATCAAGAAGTGGAGAGAGAAGAGGAGGGGGGAGTAAGTGACATCTGTTGATGACCTGCTCTGTGCCAGACAAGGCAGAGAGCTGAGTCAGTGCTTTCCAGAGAGACAACCCCAGAATCACCCGTGGAGCACACTCTCAACACGTGTATGTGAAACTTTTTTATTTTTTAATAACCCTAGGCACTTTCACATATATTCTTTTTTTTTTTTAACCCTCACAGTGACCCTGTGAATAGGTACATATTATCTCATTTTGTTCTTAAGGAAACTGAGGCTCAGTGAAGTTGAGGAAGTGGCCCAGGGTCATGTATCAGGTGAGTGGCAGGGGTGTGATTAGAGTTATGTGATTCTAAAACCTGTACTCGTGCCCCTGCACCACAATGCCTCATGCCAATTATGTGCCCATAATTAGGCCCTGTAATTAGGTCTCCCTGGTGACCAGATAACTCTGGAGTGGTGGATGGAGCATTGGAGTTTGCTTCTGAGCTCCGTCTGGGTGGTCAAATTTGGAGCTCTGGGTGCTGGAGAGAGAGAGGTGATGAAAAAAAACAAACCAGAAGTGGATAGTATATCCACAGTGCCTATTTATATTTTATTCATGTCAAGGTTTCCACCATTAATAAATGTGTATCATTTTATAGGGAACACAGATGTGACAGGGAAGGCAGATGACCTAATGGATCAGGTACACTGACGAGGGCTTGTTAAGAGGGTTAATTAAATAATGTTAGTGAAGTAGTTGCAAGGGAAGAAAAGAGCCAGGTTGCTTCTCATTGCCTTTATCATTGCAGAGATTGATGAGAAATAAATTGCTGTCCTCTACAGCAATTTTGCTGTATTGAGTCCTGGGTTTTGTTTGTTGACCAGTTAGGACTTGTAGGAATTACAGTCTTCTATATCATTCTCTCCTTCCTCTTCCTTCTTCAATTACGTATCTAATCACAGGACAGGGTGATGGAAGTAAAAGAATCAACCAATCCTAGGGACGCCTGGGTGGCTCAGTTGGTTAAGCGTCTGCCTTCAGCTCAGGTCATGATTCCAGGGTCCTGGGATGGAGTATCACATTGGGCTCTGCGCAGCAGGGAGTCTGCTTCTCCCTCTGCCGTTCCCCCTGCTCATGCTCTCTTTCTCTCAAATGAATAAATAAAATCTTAAAAAAAAAAAATCAACCAGTCCAGGGGATGGTTTTCTTTTAGAAAGGTGGTTTGAAAGATGGGACTGAAGTAATTAGCTTATTAATGAAGGGCAGATTCTGAGAGGGTGGCCCTTTCACTGATCTGAGGGTGACTGTGCATGTTTCAGTGCATTGAAATATCAGGAGAGCAGTGTTTTCCAAACTGTGTTCTTTGGAACCCCAGTCCATTCAGATGCTTTGTGAACATGGAGTTTCTGGACCAGGAAGTTTGGGATATGTTGCATGCTCTATCCCTCTCTTGGAATTTCACAATATACATTAAGTACTCCAAAGTCACTTATCAGAAAAACTAGTTTATTTTTGTTTAAGCCAGTATTTCACAAACACATGTGATTTGAACATTTTTATTCCAACTATTGTCTTTGCCATCCACTCAGGAATGTTTTACAGACCATACTTTGGGAAACCTTTTCTGTGCCTTTTTATAGTTGAGATTTTTTTTAAAAAAGATTTTACTTACTTACTTGCAGGGAGAGTGGGAAAGGGAGAAGCAGGCTTCCCCCCGAGCAGGGAGCCTGATGTGGGGCTTGATCCCAGGACTCTGCGATCATGGCCTGAGCCGAAGGCCGACGCTTAATGACTGAGCCACCCAGGCACCTATAGTTGAGATTTTTATATTTGAATCAAGTTAAAAGTTTTGTTTTTTTTTTCAGTGTTCTTTGTGGATATGTAGTATGTTTTCATTTATGTCTCTTGATTTAATAGTTAATTATTAATGCTTGGAAATAAAAAGTCCTAAATATCAAACAAGTGGGATATAACAGAAGAAAACCAACAGTTACAATACCTAGTGATAATAGCATAATCCTGATGTTACGTTTAAAGGTGTGTGTGTGTATGTGTGTGTATCTGCTAGAAGGATAGGTACGAAATGTTTTCAGTGGTCATTTCTGGAATTCTGGATGATTTTTCTTGTTTACTTTCTGCCTTTCTGTATTTCCAGATATCCTTCAGTAAACATATGTTTCTTTTCTTTTCTTCTTCTTCTTCTTTTTTTTTTTTTTAGATTTTATTTATTTGACAGAGAGAGCGAGAGAGCACAAGCAGGGGGACCAGTAGGGGGAGAGGGAGAAGCAGACTTCTCACCGAGTAGGCAACCCCATGCGGGGCTCGATCCCAGGACCCTGGGATCACGACTTGAGCTGAAGGCAGCCACTCAACCCTATGAGCCACCCAGGCGCGCCATATATTTCTTTTTAAATTGGAGGGTGGGAGAGTTATAAAAACTTCAGGAGAAAGAAAGCAGAGAAGCATGTAAAGATGAAGTTGTAGCGGCGCCTGCCTGGCTCAGTCAATGGAGCTTGCGACTCTTGATCTCAGGGTTGTGAGTCCGAGCCCCACACGGGGTGTAGAGATTACTTAAAAATAAAATCTTAAAAACAAACAAAAAAAAAGGTGGAGTCGTAGATTTGGGTAGGTGTGGTAGGGTGTGAGGAAATCTCTCAGCCATAGCTCAGTAACTGAAGCCTGGAGCTTATGTTACTAAATGGATGCTCTTTGGGAACTACTTGTGTTTTTCTTGTTTGGGGTTATTTTTTTTTAGGAATGAACTGACACAGTAATTGCTAAACTCTTAACCCAGAATTCTCCATTAAAGTCGCCTCAGGATAAGAGGTAGGATTATGGCAGATCCTTAGGTCACACGAGTTTCCTTCAACGTATTCTTTATTTGCATGCACCCCTTCCTGGACTTCTAATGTTCCATCCAGGCGCAGCAGATGATAGATAAGAAAGGGAGACATGGCTGGTACAGTAAGCACTGCTGACAGTTTATTACTGTTACTGGTCCCAGGTGAGATGGCAGTGGTAGGGATGTGTGTGCGATCTCCCGCGACCTTTCCTTCATGCCACCAAAAGGATCGTTAGCTGTTTCAGCATCGACAATGAAAAATCACCAGCTTCTCTTGTGTGCTAGCCCTGTGCGGTATGCTGTGAGGGGAGAAATGTGTGGCAGGTTTCCCCGAACTCAGGCAGCTGACGGTCTAGCTGGGGAGACGAGGAGAACACAGACGAAATCAGGCTAAATAGCGGCCTCCAGGCCCTCTGTGGCCGTAGAGCCTAGAGCAGCTGCTCACTGTGGTGTTGGAAGTTCTTGGGAGGTGTGTCATAATAAGGCAATCGTTTCTATTATGGTTACAGGTCTGAGACTTGCAGCCGTGCTGAACGTCTCTTAGTTCTCACATTGGCTGTCTTCCCGCTGGCCCCAGGAACTTGGCACAATCTGTTACCTGTGCCTGGAACATTATTTTCCTGCTTCTTGCCTGGTTAACTCCTATGCTGCTTTCAGGCATCAGCTTCGATGCCACCCCTGCGGGAGGTTTTCCCTGACTCACAGGCCCCCCACACTAGTGCCATATTTCTGTTTAGTTATTTCTCTTCTTCACTATATCATCACCTCCGTGAGGGCAAGATTGATATTTGTCTTGCTCATCACTGTATAAGTTGAGCACAGTGCCTGGCACATAGGTGCGTGCCTGATAAGGAAGGACTCCTCTAACACTTGCTGGTGGCCATCTGCATTGCAAGCTCATGCACTAGAATTCCTCATGGGACTCTGCCATGCTTGGGAGTATAATTGCATCATGTCTGTGCCCCTTGGACTACAAGTTTAGAACCCTAGCTCCGCATACTATGAGGCAGTGGAGAAGGTAGATAGAAGGGGAGTGGTTCTTCAGAGAAGTCTCTGTAGAGGTGGTTGGACATACATGGAGCCTTGAAAAATGGGAGGAATGTGGGTAGGTGAACAAAGAGGCCTTCTGGGAAAGAGGGGTAGGAAGGGAAGTTCAGGGGCAGAAGTGCTCAGGGTATGTTTTTGAGGCCCAGAAACGTTTGGCCTGACTTGGGTTGAAAGGTAAGTGATGTTTGGTGGATGACCTGTGCGTCCCATTGAGGCTCTGGAACCTCAGCTAGGACGGGCATACTGACCTTTTGCTACTCAATGTCAATTTTCTCATCCCCTAATTTTGAGATACACCAGTCCTGGCTTTATCCAAATGTAGCACAAGACCCCACCATTGCCTCCTATGTTGAGATCTTCCTAGTCTTAAGGAACTAAGGATTTTATACTGATATAAAAGAGTCTGAAATAATAGAACCTTTCATAATAATTCATTCACCCATCTGTCCCTCCATAGATCTATCTATCTGTCATATATTCAATTTAGCATATGCTGTTCCACAGTAGTGGGTGGTCTTTGCTTTCCAAGTTAGTAGGATATGAGGCTACCCTTGAGTCAGGCCCACCCCCACTGAATCTGCCATTTCTGCTTATAAACAAATAGCTTGCAGGTCTGGCTGTTTCCAGAATACTTTCTTGTGGTTCTGAATAGTTTCTCAGTTTTCTCTGAGACTGATCAACGGGGCAGAGGCAAAATGGAGATTCCAGAGCACAGTTATTCCACTGAAGCCCACCTAGGTCCTGTTCCCTGAGGGTGCCTGGCTGAGCAGCTCGGGAACTCCCTCTCAAGCACATCCTTCCTGAACTGTTAGTGAAACCTGTCGAGAGACTTTTCACACGAAGTCACAATGCAGAGTCACGTGTTAATGTTTTTGGATAACGTCTTTAAATTAAAAAAAAAAGTTTTTGACTAGGTAGTAAGTACACATAAATGATAAAAAATATTCAAATAGTACCAAAGCGCATACTGTGAGAAGTTTCACCCTACCCTAATCCTCTGGTCCTCTCCCTAGAGCACCAGTTTCTTTTGTCTTTCCAAAGAAACTCTATGTAGAGTTTAAGCATGTGTATGTATATACCCACTTAGACTGTTTTCAGTGCAGTGCAAATGGTAGTGTACTGTACACACTCACCGGCACCTTTTTTCACTTAGTATTTCTTGGTGGTTATTTTTCCGTACGTATATATATCTGTTTTATTTCTTTAATGACTATAGTAGTCTATCGTATGGATGTAGCATAATTTTTTTTTTAACTGATCCCTTATTGATGGGACATTTAGATTGTTAACGATTTTCTCTTTTTTAAAATATTTTATTTATTTACTTGGCAGAGAGAGACACAGCAAGAGAGGGAACACAAGCAGGGGGAGTGGGAGAGGGAGAAGCAGGCTTTCCGTGGAGCAGGGAGCCTGATGTGGGACTCGATCCCAGGACCCTGGGATCATGACCTGAGCCGAAGGCAGACGCTTAACGACTGAGCCACCCAGGCGCCCCGATTTTCTCTTTAATTATAAAAATAATATATGCCCAAACACTACTGGAGGAATGAAAATGGAATGAAGATGGAAAAACAAGTTCTTCCGATCTTCCCTGGATCCCTGGTTATAGAGAACCATTGTTAACACTTTATCCAGAGATACTCTACACAAAGAGCAGCAGTATGGCCCCTATCTAATTAATTACCTGTCTAGCTTGCTTGTTATCTAATTTATCTATCACCTACTATCCTAACCCTATTAATCATTATACCCACCCTTCTTATACAAAGGTGGTGCATGGTTTGGCAAATGCACACTGGCCAGTTAGATGGATGCCCTACCGATTGGAATGAATGGCATCCCAGCGTGAAGTGGCTGATTCAGGTATCTCAGTGCGACTCAAAGTGTGGTCTCTGAACTGACACTAGTGTGCAGATGTATGTAACTCACCCGTTACAGACTAGATACAGAAGTCAAGAATGTTTAGAGACTTGTGTACAAAATGATATTGCTTCGACATCTAAGCACGTGATCGGTGGGATTGTCTAATTGAACACGGTAATTTGGGTGTGCCAAATTTGTGTGATGAGTCATGTGTGGCCCAAGCTATGTACAAGGCATCTACAATAGGACCACATACCGATCTTGACAGATTGAAAATAGAAAAGCACTGATCCCTTTCCACAGATAGTTTGAGAGACGCTGATAGGTTTCTCTTAACTCTTTTTTTTCTTTTCTTTTTTCTCTTCTCTTTTCTTTTTTCTCTCTTCTCATCCACCATCCATTTACCTACGTATCATTTTATTTTTGCATCCATCCTTACAACTGCCTTTTATGTATCAACCAACCAATTTATTGTACCTCTCATTAACTTCACAAAAATAATTAAGATGTTGAATATTGAGTCCTAATATGAAAACAAATTCTGTGGGACAAAGAATGATTATCATCTATTTTCTAGTACATAATATATTTTATGTCTTTTTGGCCCCTGTGCTCATTGTTTTAAAAATATGCTTTGGCACACTTCAATTTTGAACACTGTAGATAATCCTAAATCCTGTTCTTTCTTGTGACTAATCTACCTGCAAGCACTGTCAGCTACAGACTCAGTGCAAAACATGGTGAATGGAGAAAAACACACATGCTGGATAATTTAGTAAAAATACTTATTCCTTTGGGGTGGCTTTTCTGCAAATACTGTGATACTGAATATTCGTCTTCCTCTCAATTTGTTCATGAAAAACAGTTCGTGGCCTAGGGTTCAGAGGTTGAGGAAGCCATTGATAACCCATCAGACATCAGAAAGTAGAAAATGCAAACAAATGATAAATGTAATTAAAATGAACAGACATAACTTTTTTTTTAAGATTTTTAGAGAGAGAGAGAGAGAGAGAGAGAGAGGGAGACACAGGGAGAGAGAGGGAGCACAAGCAGGGGGAGTGGGAGAGGGAGATGCAGGGCTGGATCCCAGGACCCTGGGATCATGACCTGAGCCGAAGGCAGACGCTTAACAACTGAGCCACCCAGGCTCAGACATAACTCTTACTGACTTGATTTTACTTTTAGGTTTATTTTTAAAAACTGGCTTTAAAAATTTTTTTTGTCTATTTGAGAGAGAGAGTAGGAACAGGGGGAGGGGCAGAGGGACAAGCAGACTCCCCGCTGACATGGGGCTCCAGCTTAGGACCCTGAGATTATGACCTGAGCCGAAACCAAGAGTTGGATGCTCAACTGACTGAGCCACCTAGGTGCCCCTAAAAGCTGTTTTTTTTTTTTTAATAAAAAATAAAGCAGAACTGAAGGATATAAAGTGAAAAGTGAAAGTACTCCACCCACTAGTTTTACTCCTCGATGTAACCACTATTCACAATTGCTTGTATATTTTCCAGGGATTTTATTATGCATTACATGACTTCATTTATAATGGCATCAGTTGGTTGTTTTGGTATTGTGGGAAGCACAGCGTGGGTGGTCTTTGTTCCTTGCTGACCCTCACATAACCTCAGGACTGAGTATAGCTGTGGATTAAATTATGGAGAACTAGATGTGATGCCTGATGGAGAGGTCTCAGGATGAAAAGCTTTGTTGGTGTAACTGTGGTTCAGAGCCTGGAGTTTAGCTTTGTGGTTCAGGAGGTTGATGTCTTTGGTGCTCCGAAAACTGATCAGGTTTTCAAAGACTTTCTGCTGTGGGCCATACTGGGATGAAATGGGGGTAGACATTCTAGCTGCAGTTTCAGAATTCAGGAGCAGTGACTTGAATAATCTCCCACTCTGGATGGAAGGTACTCATAAGAGTGATTTAATGGCTGGGAAATTGCTTTGGTGGTTTTAGTAAAGGGAAGAAGTGAAACTATTTAAGGGATATTAAGGAAGTAATTTGACAGGCTTTGGTGATGGATTAAATATGGGGAGTGAGGAAAAGAGGTGAGAAGGAAGATTTGCAAGTTGCTGGCAGTCCCTGGCACGAACAGAGGTGCCTGTAATTGTGACAAGTGGGAAGTAAGTTTAGAAGAGGTCGAGAAAATTTTTAATATGTTGAGTTTGAGGTGAATTTAAGATATCCAAGGGAGATATATGTATATTTGCAGACCTTTCTCTCTAATTAGAATTACAAATATATTATTTGTAATATTTGTAATTTTGTAATTATTACATATAATTATTCTAATCCAGGTCTGGTTGAGATCCCGGGGAGAGAGGTTACAGATGGAGTGAGAAAAGTCCAGACTCTGTAAAGGATAGACAGCCAGAGAGATTGGAGAAGAGGCAGAAAATAGTACAGGAAATCCAGGGAAGAAATTGTCTGTAAGAAAGAGGAACGGTTAATTCTGTGTCATGTTTCTTAGAGCTCTAGGAAGATGAGAACTGACAGATTTTCAGTGAATGGATTTTTCCACTGAGGCTGCTTTCTTTCCCCAGGGTAGAGCAAAAGCTGGGGCCTGGGGTACTAATTCTACAATCTAGTTTTTGAAGAGGGAAAAAATGAAGAAAATAAGCATCTCAGTTAGATGAGGGGCATCCCCCAAATTCCCGTATACTCTACCATGTCCCTGCTAAGGGGCATGGTTCTCTCACTTTGCAGATCCAGTGCCATATGGAAAGACCACACATTTGCTTATTCAAACATCCGGTTAAAACAAGGTTTGAAATCAGTGTTTTATAACTGACCGAGATAAGTTAAAAGACTTGGGTAAAAATATTACTCTAATTGATATGATAATCCCTTGCCATGAGGAAAATTACAGTCTCCAGTCCTGACTGTGGTAAAACCTTTGCCACAGTTGTAGCACACAGGACTGTTATTGCTGGGACGTGTCATACTTAATGGTGGCCATAAAAATAGCAGATTATGGTTGGTGAGTATCAGTTAAAAATTTATGGTTCAGAATATTACGGAACTGTTGTTTCAGATAAACGTTTATCTCTCCTATCTTTTGTTTCTCCATTTGCCGGAACTGATTCTGATATTTGGCAAAGGGGATTCCGAAATTAATGCAGGTAAATGGGAGGCCAGTTTACCCTTTCACAATGTAAGGTAAATAAAACATGTTTGATTGTATCAAACTGGTTTGCGTTGGAGTTTGGGTTTGGATACATTTTGTAGTCAAAAGGCCATTCTGGGGGCCCCTGGGTGGCTCAGTCAGTTGGGTGCCTTGCCTTCGGCTTAGGTCATGATCCCGGGGACCTGGGATTGACCCCCACATCGGGCTCCTTGCTCAGCGGAGAGTCTGCTTCTCCCTCTCCCTCTGCTGCTCCCCCTGCTTGTGTTCCCTCTCTCTTTCTCTGACCAAAAAAAAAAAAAAAAAAAAACGGCCATTCTGCTGCCTTCTGCTAATTTGGGAGTACCTGGTAGCCTTATTACTGGTTTGGGATTTGTATAAACATGTAAAGTTAGTAGCTGGGATTAAGAATCATAAAAGAAGCAAAGAACTTTGGTGCTGTTTATAAAAGTACTTATGTTTTCTGAAGACACATTTTCTAGTGCAACTGTTTCCACTTTCATGGGTCTTTGTTCTATGTACTGTGTGAAATAACTAGCCTATGCATATAGAACTTTTGGCAAATACGAGTTCCTCTTAAGTAATTATACCATCCAACATGTATTTGTCTTTTTGTGCATTTTAACATAAAATCCAACCGTAAATATATGTTGGAGAAAATTGAAGGAAAGCCAGGAAGAGAGAAAGGATGAGCTACTTAAAGGTAAAGCTTTACCCGAGTGTGTTTTACAGATATAATTGCTTCTTTACTTAGGCTTTTAAAGTTTAGTTATTTGTGGTCTGAAAAAATTAAATTCAAATTTATTGATGTTGCATTTCTGTAAGTGTTAGAATAGCAAGGGCTATGCTTTGGGCTTTGGAAAGCGGAGTTCTCAGCAAAGGTCTAAGGGCTGTAAACCCATACAGTAGACAGTGGATCCATTGTTCTCTGTATTTGTCTGTTGCTTACATTTTAATAACTATTGAGCAGTCAGTGATTATTAACAGATACTTAACAGTAGGAGCAGATTAGATTGTAGGGTCAATAATTATGGACAGTTTGGAGTGTCAACATGAAAGAAACGATTTTAAAGGTTAGATCCAGAATTGTTGAAACTTTTACCTGAAACTTTGTCAGGTGAGCAGCGCAGGGGATGGACCAGCACAGCCTTTTTTAAATTATTAGCCATGGTAAAGTGAGTCAGGTTTTGCCATAGTGCTTTTCATTTAACCTAATAGTTGGCCAGCCCTAGTTAATTAGTTGAAAACCATTACAGGACGCAGATTTCCCAGTTGCACATGCTTTGGAATGTCCAGCTCACCCCATGTGTGGATCAGAGGGCCCATGGTGTGGCTAATTAAAGTCATTGTAAGCATTAAAAACAAAGTTGAAGAGTTCTCTGAAGGTCCTTCTGAGCCCTGGTCAACATCCTGGTTGACTGGTATGTATCTCTTCGGAGTCTAGTTTCCAGAGCTGTTGAAAAAGAGTATTATACACTTCCAAGTGAGCATGGAGGTGTAAACTGATGCCACAGGGTTGCTTCAGCTGAAGTGAAAGATCATACTTACTGACACTTATTACAAATGGGTTTTTAAAACAATGTCTGTTTTGTACAGTGAGAGTAAAGTCTGCCAAGTGTAGAACAAAAAAGTTACATTGTGGAATAAGATAAAAGGACATGGCATAATAAATAAATAAAATATAAGGTTTCCTTCCCAAAATATAAGTATGAGCTTCTAAATGGATGTTTTCAAAGTCTGATTTTTCTTTGATTTGCCTAGTGACTTGATACATAAAGAGATTATGGGTTTGAATGTGTACAGATCTAGACTACTACAATAAATAATACACATGTATAGCATGCAAAAGATAAATAAAACTCAAATGGCATTGTGTTTTAGTGATACTGTAGAAATTGGTTTTTTATTAAAATAGGTTGAAAGTAGCTCATTGGAAGTAAGCAAAATGTTTTCATCTGTCAGTTTCTAAGACTAGAATAACATATCTGATCCAGAGTGTATTGGTTCAAACCTTTATTCATAGACAGAATCATTGGTTTATGAAAATCAACAAGGAAGCATAAGCAGAGGGGTAAGCTGTAGAAACATTGAATAAATCCTTTAAGATGTGAGTGTGTGGATCTGATAAGTAGTTCAGATTGTTTGCTCTTGCCCTGAATGGATTTTGAACATGAGGAGAGATTGCATGGAATTAAAAATTGGTGTTTTTGTTTTTGTTTTTGTTTTGTTTTGTTTTGTTTTTGAAACTTCTGATCCTGCTAGAGAGGCATTTATCTGACTATAAGGAGGACCATAAATGTTGCTTAAAGGGATTTTGTAAGAAAAATAGGCACAGTTCTTGAACAAAGTGGGCTACCTGAATAAGGGAGATCTAAGGAGTCATGTTTGTGCCTCTGTACAGGTGTAAATTTCAAAGGTGAACTTTTGGGGGGGTGGTTTGTTTAGCGGAGGGAAAGATAATGGGATAGGTTGAGCAGGTGTCCAGAAAGTTAAGGGTTTATAAGACACCTTGAGATGTTTGTAGATGTTCTTTCCTATAGAACATGGCCAGAAATACTGCCTGAGTAGTTTATAGGAGGATAGAAGAGGTAATTTTAGTCTACTCAGAATAACAATGAAGAATAATTTATTCATTTTAAAGATGTTTTGAAGAGGGGCCCTTGGAGACCACCAATAGATCTTTCTTGGATGGGCTGACTTGAAAGCAGAGAGAATGTAACCTGGGGTCTTTAAGTGGCATGTGTGGTGACCCAAAGATAAACTATCTGATTTCTAGACTTGCTGGACGTGCAGAGATACCCAGACTTCTGTTTGAGCTAGTGCCCCAGTGTTTCTGCTCTCAAGCCTGATGGTGGAGTGGCTGGCTTTGATTTGCTTCCTGCCCGAATTAAAAACCTGTTTGTTTCGCCCATCATCTGGCTGGGCCTTACCCATAATTCCTGCACTTTTGATTATGGGGGTTATTATAGGACAAGAGCTTCTTTGTAAAAGAGCATGTTTAATACTCTGGGGTCTAGCGTGACTAGCGGATATAAATTGTATGGAAGCAATTAAACTCGAAGGAAATGTCATGTGGGCTGAATTTAAACGTACAGGCTTGTGGCATTGATTTTTTTTTTTTAACTTAACACAGAAAAGGGTGGAGAGAGAAAAATAAAGGAAGAGAAAAGAGCAATGAGCCAAGAGAGTGAAGGAAACAGATACAGAGACAAGAGAAACGACTCATTTTGAACATTTGGTTAAAAATCCGAAGTCCAGAGCCAGTATTATGCTAATGCCATTGCCCTTCATATGAACTCTTTTAAAATTACAAATGTCAAGGAATTATGTACTGCTCTCTACTTGGGACTTGTATCCCTTTCCAGGCAGTCACCTTCATGTCAAGGCATACGTGGATGTAACTGAGCAGTGATTTTTTTGGAATATGTTAATAAACAGGCCTGAAGGCAGCCCATTATGATCATGAAGGTCCTTCTCTCTCCAGTTTTTTATTTTATGCTCAGGGCCTCTGCATAGTTCATACAAACCGGCTTGTCTTTGGACTTGCTGATGAAGAGTAGCGTGTCATTTCTCTCACTGGCCTAGAATGTCTTCTAACATTCAGCCAACCCCATCTCCTCTCTAACACCTTATTGGACCAACCAGCTAGAAAAGATGACCTGCTACTCCAGATCCCCAGACTAATTTGATCTGTCTGAATAATTTGGCACTTGATCTTTTCTCTTGTCCCATTAAAATGTCATGTAAGGCTTGTCGTTGAATGAATGGATTTATTTCATTTCCCTAACAAGTCAGCTCTTAGAATATGGACCTGGTGTTGTATTGTCCTTCATGCCTAGCACATATGGGTACCAGGAAATATTTGTTGAGATCAGTACTATTGTTGAACATGCTGTTAATCAAAATGTTACTGGGTGGTCAAAGGCAGAAATGGATGCTTTTACATTAGACGTAATAGTACAACAAGTTTGATATGAATTTGAGCGTTGGAAATAATAGGCAACCCTTGATGTTTTGCCCCAACAGAAAGTGCTTATGCTTTATTTTCATTCTTTAATCTGTGAACTCTTAAGAACAAAAAAGAAATCTCACCTTGCCTGTAACTCTCCAGTACCGGGGGCAATGCCTGGCACACATATGAGTTCAGATAATACTTACTGAAAGAAATAGAAATGATTTTTTATTTCTTCATTATTTAAGTCATCTGGTACTTCTTTCCTATGCAATAAGCCAATTAATATTTATTGAGAACATACTGTGGCAGATGCCGGTTCTGTGCCCACCATAGTGGGTATACATACAGTATATTACACTTTGGAATATATTTTGTTTTCTGTATTTAATTATCGGTCTTACTATAAATTCTAAGAAATCACTTCCTCAGACTGAACAATGATGATCCAAGAGAGCAAAAGTTGCTGAGAATAATTCAGTATATTTATCTATTCCTAGATTATTTCCACATTGCACTCAGTACTGGACGTGTGCCCCTCCCTGCCCCTCTTAAATAATCGTAAGATTGTAAACTTTCCAAACAGAGCTGGAGAAGGTAGTAGACTGTTTAGGTTTCAAAGGACTCTTCAGGATGCAAAGTAAATAGGGGAATTTGAGATATCAACAAAACTGTAATTAAGCAGATTAACTGTGTCAATAGTGAATACAAAGATGTCAGAGGAGCTAGTTGGTTGCAATTATTTAAACACAGCCTCAAGTTCATTCCTAGTGGTATCACCATCATCCACAAACAAACTTGAAAGGAAGCTTAGCCAGATAAACCCAGGAGAATCATTTCTCCTGGGAGCATCACATTCTAAATCATACATCCATTATTAATATATTTTAAGATTTGGCTTGGGGTCTTTTATTCTTTACATGCTCCTTAAGGTCGCACAGAACCAGAATTTAATATTACCATCTTTTCAGATCTCTGAAGAGTGGAAAATGAGCCCCCTTCTGACCAGAATAAAGGGAGGAAGAATTTAAAATTATAAACCAGCTTTACTTTATTCATAGATGATCGCATATTTACATGCAACAGAATCTATTGTTTCTTTTCTTTTTTTTGCCTATTTTTTTTAAGATTTTATTTATTTATTTGACAGAGAGAGACACAGCGAGAGAGGCAACGCAAGCAGGGGGAGTGGGAGAGGGGGAAGCAGGGAGCCCGACGCGGGGCATCATGACCTGAGCCGAAGGCAGACGCTTAACGTCTCAGCCACCCAGGCGCCCCTCTATTTTTCCTTTTAAAAAATTACCCAAGTTATACTTAAACACTTGTGTTTTGAGAAATTCAGCCAAAGTGACAATGTCTCTTACTCTCTATTCCCGATCCTGCCTGTCCTCCCAGAGTGTGAGCCCCCTTCCCAGTTCATGGTCTGTCCTTCAGACATACACATCTGTGCATGTACAAACCTGGTTCAGATATTTTTTACATGTTACTTTAACATTCTTTTTTTTCCTACTTAAAAGCATGCTTTTCTGTAACAGTAGCTAGATATCTATTTTAATATTTATTATCCCATCATATGTTTGAAGGACAGGTTATTTACCCATTCTAATAGTGGGACTGTAATGTTATTTAAACCTCATCTGAAAGACCTAGTATAAATTGAATTCTCAATTCATTTGAATTTTTCTTATCATTTGTGAAGGGAGATTTTTTTAAGTAATTATCCAAGGATATGAGACTCAAGTCCAGTTACTAAAAAAAGACTGCATTTGTATGATAGTTTAAACGTCTTCCAAGTATGGGCACTGTATCCCTTGTGAGTATGCACAAGCGGGGTCCCGGTTGGGGAGACACCACACATTTATCACAACCCCCTGAAGTTGAGGGTAGAATGGAGCCCTGTTCTGATTCGGACCATCCAGAGCTCTTTAGTTAAGACCTCCCCTGCAGAATGTGTTTCTCCCTCCTGTGCAGAAAAGGCATGCGTCCCTCCTCTCTGTTGGCTGCGCGCTCTGCCCAGAGCTTCCTGGCCAGCATTGTCAAAGCATTCAGGCTGTGGCCTTAGAGTCTTTGATTTAAATTGTGAGGAACAGGCGCCTGGGTGGCTCAGTCGTTAAGCATCTGCCTTCGGCTCAGGTCATGATCCCGGGGTCCTGGGATCGAGCCCCGCATCGAGCCCCGCATCGAGCCCCGCATCGAGCCCCGCATCGAGCCCCGCATCGGGCTCCCTGCTCCGCAGGAAGCCTGCTGCTCCCTCTCCCACTCCCCTTGCTTGTGTTCCTGCTCTCGCTGTCTCTGTCTCTGTCAAATGAGTAAATAAAATCTTTAAAAAAAATTAACCACAATTTATTTGATATAGTTATGTAACGTGTTTTATATATGGTATTTTTATATAATTAATTATAAAGGAAAGAAAGACATCTATAACTTTCCAGGTTTAAAACATTGAAGATAGGGGCTCAGTCATTAAGCATCTGCCTTCAGCTCAGGTCATGATCCTGGGGTCCTGGGATCGAGCCCCACATCAGGCTCCCTGCTCGGCGGGAGGCCTGCTTCTCCTTCTCCCACTCCCCCTGCTTGTGTTCCCTCTCTCGCTGTGTCTCTCTCTCTCTGTCAAATAAAATCTTTAGGGCGCCTGGGTGGCTCAGTTGGTTAAGTGACTGCCTTCGGCTCAGGTCATGATCCTGGAGTCCCGGGATCGAGTCCCCCATCGGGCTCCCTGCTCGGCGGGGAGTCTGCTTCTCCCTCTGACCCTCCCCCCTCTCATGTGCTCTCTCTCTCTCATTCTGTCTCAAATAAATAAATAAAATCTTTAAAAAAATAAATAAAATCTTTAAAAAAAATAAAATAAAAAAAAATAAATTGTGAGGAACAGGCATGGTGAGGAGATACCGTGGCCAGGCCCGGAGGGTGAGCCACCAGGAAGCAGGGCAGGGAAGAGCCTCAGTGATTCCCGGTTCTGAGGCACTTCTGGAAAGGGCAGCCCTGCGGGTGAAAGGTGAATGCCAGCCAAGCCTTACCTCAGGGCACTGGATGCTTTTTAACAGGAGAATTGCAGGCTTGCATGTGGAACACCAGCCTGTCTGTCTAGTCCAGGGTCTTTCACTTGCTGCTTTGGCTGCCCACCAGGAATGTTTGTTCAACCATTTATTATGCATGGATTTTGGCAGAGAATAGTCATTGTTCTGTTTTCTGGCCTATTTCTCCCTGGAGGCCCACCCTCCAGGGCAGGGAGCATGTTTTATTCTTCCTAGAATTTAGAATCTCGGGATGAATAAATGGGAGAAAGTGAGTGAAAAAGGACGCTTGGTGGGAGATAATGAGGTTTTTCCATGTTGCTGTTGTCATCTTCAGAAGCTGGGTTATAGAATGCTTGATATGCCTTTGCATTATTTGTATAGCACTTACTCAGTCCCAGGCATTGTTCTAAGCCCTGTCCACATTTAAATCTCTCAACAACTGTTTGACAGAAACGCTATTTTTTAAAAACATTTTATTTATTCATTTGAGAGAGAGAGAAAGAGAGATGCACATACACACGCACACACACGTGAGTGGGACCAGCAGGCAGAAGGAGAAGCAGACTCCCCGCGGAGCAGGGAGCCCGATGGGGGACTCGATCCCAGGACCCTGGGATCATGACCTGAGCCAAAGGCAGATGCTTCACCGACTGAGCCACCCAGGCGCCCCAGAAACACTATTTTTATTCCCACTTTACTGAGGAAACTGAGGCACAGAGCATTGAAGTAACCTGACAAGGCACAGCTAGTAAGGATTGAAGCCCAGGCGGTCTGGGCCCAGAGTCAGTGCCCCGGCTGTCCCTCTTTCTCTTCCACAAGTCTTGACATGGGTGGGTTTTGTTGTTTTTCCCCTGCTTGTCTCCCTTCCTCTCCATTCCTATCGCCCCTACCCGCCCCTACCCTCGTGTGTGTCTTGATAGCTCATTTGCACATTACAACACACTGGCCCTCTGACCTCAGTCCCTTGCACACTGTAGCCAGGCTTGTCTTCTGTAAAGACAGCTCTCATCCTGTCGCTTCAAAATGCTCCCTGGCACCCTGTCCTGTTGGGACCGATCTCCTGCCTCTGTTCCCATTCTCCTTGTGTTGAGACTGTAGTGTTACTCAAACCTCATCTGAAAGACCCGGTATAAACTTAATTGCTTGCTTGGCAGCTCCTGTCTCACTTCCCTGGAGTGCCCTCACCTCTGTTCTCCAGCCCTCCATCCAGTGCATTCCATCCTGAAGGCCCATCTCAGGTCTCGCCTCCTGCCTGACTCCTCAACTCCTGCGGTCTTCACCTCTTCTGAAGCCATGTTGGCTATAGCTTCGTTGTTCCAGGCTTGAAAAGGCCCAACCACATTTAAGCTCCCAGTGTCCCTGGCCTGGCACCGAACCGAGTACCTAGGGGACAGTGAATAGTGGTACTGGGAAGCAGAGCACATTGGGACACCGATTTAGACCCTAATATTGGGCTTCTGCTAGGTTTCCTTACTTTTAAAAGAGGAACTTGAAGGAGATAATAGCTGAGGGCTCTTTTAATTTGCTTAACATGACACTTATTCTTGAAAAACAGCTTTCCTGAGATAGAAGTTATGTATCATACATTTCATCCATTTGAAATCTACAAGGCAGTGGTTTTTAGTATATTCGTAGGTATGTGCAGTCATAACCACAGTCAATTTTAGGACATTCTCATTACCACAAAGAGAATCTCTTACTAGCTAGCTATGAGCTATCATCCCCTACCCCCTGAACGAACACACACACACACACACACACACACACACACACGGGCTCTCATGCACGTGTGCCTTTATCCTCCCCAGGCTTAAGCAGCCAGTAATCTAGTTTCTGTCTCTATAGGCTTGCCTCCTTGATATTTCATATAAATGGAATTATATATTATGTGACTAGTTTCTTTTACTTGGCATAGTGTTTTCAAGGTTTATTTATCCATGTTGTAGCACCTACCTGTACTCTGTTCCTTTTTTAAGGCTAATTATACTTTATTGCATGTATATACCACGTTTTGTTTATCTGGTTCTCAGTTGAGGAGCATTTGGGTTGTTTCCCCCTTTTGGCTAATGACACTTACTTTTCAGGGGGAAATGGTCTTCCCTGCAGCGGTTCCTACAGTTGCCAACTGCAGTTTTCCTCTGTTGCTTTGAAAGCAGAAATCTGGGTCTGCTGTCTGTGTCTGCGCAGTGTGACAGACAGGTGGGCAGATACTGGGTCATCGGTGGCAGGAAGCTGTCATAGGGAGTACTCGTGAGCTTGTTTTTTTTCCTTGTACTCATGAGCTTTGTAGTCAGACATTCTGGCTTGAATCATGGCTCTGCCACTTAATGAGCTTGCATAATTTCAGCAAGCTCCAGTTTCCTTGTTTGTAAAATGGAAACTACCTTGCCTGCTTCCTTAGAGTCAGGGTCACACTAGAAAGGGTATGGAGCCTGGGGCAACTCAACCAGTGCAGAAGGACATCATTATGACTAGAAAAATAAATAAGTAAATAAGCAAAAATCAGTTATAAAAAATAAGTGCTTCCAGTTGCCAGTTTTCAGCAGGGTGCAGTGCCTTGCAGCGTTCCGGCCAAGCATGGAGCCCAGGGCCATCACTCCATCTGCAGTCACCAGGGTGGACCTGCTTAGTCTTGTTGGAACAATTAAAAGTCTTCCCTGGTGTGTCTTAATGACCTTTTTTGCTTGTGGGTCTAGATTTGTACTCCCATCACAATTTCATCATGTCATCTGAGAAGAATAACCATTGGGGGTGAGACCTTTTTGGGCTTTACCTGAAGCTTGTTGTCTCAGAATGTAGCTGTGTTTATGGTTATTAAACATCTTTTGGCTCATATATTTGGAGTTTGTACATGAAGACTGAAAATGCCTTTTTTGGTAACTGGGTGAATAAGGGATAAAATGTAGATACGATCCAGACTTTACTTGGAGGGTGGTGTTCATAATAATATCACTGATTTGGCTAAGTGCTGTTATTAAGAATCAAGGAGCCCTACCATTCTAGATTTTAGGCATGGCTTACCTCCTCACCCAGAATCACAAAAATATTTTTTATTGTTTTATTTATTTTTCATTTTTTAAAAAGATTTTATTTATTTATTTGTCAGAGAGAGAGAGAGAGAAAGCACAAGCAGGCAGAGGGAGAGGGAGAAGCAGGCGCCCTGCTGAGCAAGGAGCCCGATGAGGGGCTCGATCCCAGGACCCTGGGATCATGACCTGAGACGAAGGCAGACGCTTAACTGACTGAGCCACCCAGGCATCCCTTCTATTGTTTTAAATAAGTAGGTTTTAGAAACACATAATTCTTACATTTACAACAGTAGGTGTTTTGAGAGAATTTGGAACGTAAGTCATTTTCCTCATCCGAACTTAGCTTCTGCCCCTGAGAGTTTGGTGGGAGGTAGAAAAAATCGATTGTAGGGTTATATGAAGCTTTACTCCCCATCTTCCGTCCCCCAGGTGCATGGGGACAGGTCTAGTCTGAACTGCGCACAGCAACTGTGAACAGGTTGGCATTTCCAGGCTGACATGGTGACCACATTTTGTGTGGGAGATCTCAACAAAAGAATATTTGTTCCCAGGGGACTGATGCCCCCTTTTTCCCATTAAGTCTGACCTTTTCATCATTAGATTGTGACTGTTCTCAGAGTTAAGTAGAGCTTAGAAACAAGGAAGGAATGAGTAAAGGAAATTGAGTGCAAAAAAATGCAGACTGTGCAAAAAACCAAACCAAAACAAAACAAAAAGGACATCATTCCTGGGTGACTGCAGGCCCTGTGTCTGCATCATGATCCTGGAAAAGGAGAGTGTAAACATCTGGGTCACTAGTGTTGTGACTCTGTTCCCTGTTGGTCTCAGGGCTCAGGTGCCCTGAGTTACGTGCACTCTGCCATTTGCCAGCCCAACAAGGGCAGAAGAGCTTGGGCACAGGGCTGGGGCCTCACGTGAAGCCACAAGACCTGACCGTGCATTTCTGGCTCCTGGCTGCCCGGATTTGTACAGTAAGCTGAGTGGCCTGAGCCGGTCTAGAGGAAGTACATGAAGAAATGCTGATCACCCATCCCCAAATAGAGCATATGTGTCTATGATAGTGGAGGTAGTAAGTGACCTCTGGAAATTTTAGCTATTTGTGTTTGACTGTGGGTCTGAGAGAAGTTGCTGCCATTTTTTTGTCCTGTATAGAAAACCTTTTCTCTGTCTCTTCCTGTTCATGGCCACAGCATGAGTATGGTTCACTTAAGTATTAGAATATTACTTTTTGTAGACATAATTTATAATGGTAATTAGAAATTTTTTTAAAAGGGAAAGAAAGGCCCACGGAAAATCTCTTCACTCTAACTTCATGTTTTTGCCTATGTGCTTGTATATGTGGTTTTTGTATTGTTAAATATTTTCATCAAATATTCCAGTGTAGATGGGTTGGCTGCTTTGGAAAAAAATTTTTTTAAAAGATTTTATTTATTTATTTGACAGAGAGAGAACACAAGCAGGGGGAGTGGGAGAGGGAGAAGCAGGCTTCTTGCTGAAGTAGGGAGCGTGATGTGGGGCTCGATCCCAGGACCCTGGGACCATGAGCTGAGCCGAAGGCAGACGCTTAATGACTGAGCCACCCGGGAACCCCGAAAAGTTTTTTTTTTTTTTTTTTTAATTAACTCTGATATGTGTTGTTACCCAATTTAAAACTTACAGGAGCTTTTAATGCCTTATTCAGGGTCAGTCTTTTGTCTAAAACAAAAATACTTCTCAAAGATTATTGTGTTGGGAAGGGTATCTTCTGGCTTTGTTTCAGACCTTACCGAAACGCTGGACAAGTTACTAGTATTTGGAAAACAGAAGAGAGACACAGTTTTCTTCAAATTCAGCAATGACAAAGCATAGGCATGATGTTGGGGAGACCACAGGGTGCCGTGGGAAGAGTCTTTAGTCCTAGACATTCGGGTCCTAGTTGGGATTAGCTTGGTTTAGCAGGTTCCCTCACCTAAGAAATATTGAACTTGAATTTAGATGATCTCTGAGGTCCATCTCTGTAAAGATGTAAATATCCTAAATAAATAGGTAGGGAGTGAAAATACAAGTATTTTTGTGAGCCCGAGGGACTCTGCTGTAAGATCAAAGACATTCTTCAGTTTGATTGAGAGAGAAGTGAAATTATTTCTTATGAACAGCATGATTTATTTAAATACGGGGGCTAAGGCTTTCCTAAGTCTTCAGACTTGAAAGTGCTAGTGTAGTTGGGGAATACTTTTTTCCTTTTAAACCTTTTGCACAATTAAGAAAGAATGTTTTTCTTAGAGTATTTGTTGGATATCACTGTTAGAAGAATGATCTGTAAGTATCATCAGATGAAAACGTCCCCTTGTGCTAAAGCCTGGAATAGGTGGGCTTGGTCTCGATAGTCATTTTTCCAAACTTCCAAAAGCTCGCCTGCATTTCCTGTTGGTAGGGATACATGCACTGTATCGTGTGGAGAAAGAGACCTTGGAGGGAAGAATACAAAGCAATGGACAATACCAGGACTCAACATTTGAATAAAGTGGAGACTATTTGTTAAAACAGTGTTTGTTCATTTTAGCTTTCCTGTTGCAAAGCGGAGTGCCCAAACTGGCTTAATAGTGGGGTTTGTATGCCTTTAGAATTTTTTTCAGCATAATACTTCCTTTTAAAAAAAAATCCTCCCAGCCTACACTCTAGGAAGAACGGGGAAAGACCCACCTTAGAGAGCTTTGTCAACGGATAACAAACTTTTTGTGGTTCACAGGCCACGTGGAATGGATGTGTCTGGTTGGTTTAGTGCAGATTTTGACCAGTTTGGTGTTGGGGTACCTGCTGTGGCTGTAACTTTACTCTATTTGGCTGTCACGACCTCTGCCTCGTTCCTGGCTTTTCTGGCATATCAAAGAGGGGCAAGGAAGGGCTCGGTTTAAGGCAGCAGGCATCCTTTCTTTTGTCTCAAGCTTACTCATCCCCAGGAGAATAAAGAATAGTTTTTCCTATCAACAGTTGGTGTTTCTTTGCTCATTGCATTTCATTGCTCTGTGTAAATTCAGGGCTGACTACCCCACGTGACACCCCACATGGCTGAAAATGGGGAAGGAGTTTTCCGGGAAATTTGGATATACTTGGAAAAGGAGTAGGAATAGATGATGGATAGTCAGCAACAGATGTTTACCCCAGGTAGGGCTGTCGGATAAAATACGGATGTCCAGTTAAATTTGAATTTCAGATAAACAGTGGTGGGTAAGTTTCTAGTATAAGTATGTCCCAAATGTTGTGTGAAACGAATTGTTGTTTATCAGAATTTCAGAAATAATCGGGCATTTTGCATTTTTATTTGCCAAATCTGGCAGCCCTAAGTCACTAAGACACTTCTCCTGTCTCATTTCATGTTTTTTGTTAGCCTCTAGCGTATCTGGCCTAAATTTGCTTTGGAGAGGTGCTGGGAGTGACCCCGTGGCAGGATATTACACTAGTGTGACCTGAGAGAGGGCAGGGTAGGGCGTAAATAAAGTATTGCCCAAGCAACTGCTTGGTGGCCTCAGGACAGAGTAGGTGCTCAACTACCTGTTCACTGTAGGACAAGGTTGGGCAACACCTTGTTTTTGATACTATTCTTGGATGCACCCCTATGTTCTCTGGATTTCATCATCCCATCTGAACACTCATTCAATATGGGCAGTGTTCCAACTGATGCTCCTAATGGGCATACACCCACAGTACCTTTTCTTGAAATGTGGAAACAGAGGAGTAGAATTTTATCTCTCACCAATAATACTGAGTCTGCTTTTGGATTTTTCATGTGAGTTATTTAAGTAAAATAAAAATTATTTTCATTTGTATGCTAAACATCTTATTGGTTCTGGCCAATGTTTTTTGTTTTTACTTTTTACACACTATACACTATGTATATTATTGTATACAAACATTCTCTTTAAATTATGGCTCGATTAAGAGAAGTTAACTAGCTTTGTTTTTTGTATAGTGACTGATTTTATCTAGATGGATTTTAGGGGAGAAAAAACCCATGCAAAGTATGATCATGACTTATAAAGGATACGTACCTGAGATGGCCTGCCCCTGGATGTTGCATTACTGACTGCTGGGTTTTTGGGCACCCTCCTCGGAGGCTCTGTTATTAGTTAGTAGGCTCCAGTAATGTATGTGGAGGATTGACAGAGTGGGATTGATTTATTTACAATCGTTTGCCAATGAAAACGTCCCATGCACAGTTTCTCCAACTTAAGGCCTGTCATATACCTTGGTTTGACTCAGAAAGCCATCTGTGATGTTTTTATTTCTTGGGCCCCGCAGGAAAACTCATTTGTCATGAGTAACAATGACTTTACAGTCATTATGATGGTTGCAGCACATTTAGTGCTAAGAATGGTTTATGAGTGTCACCTTAATCCATGAGCTCAACTGGGTGTCAGACATCTAGGAAGGGAGGGACTTGGTAGGTACTTAAATGGGAAACTAGGGTGCCGTATGGGGGTGTATTAGTGATTAACGAGGTGGCATTTGGTTTGAGTCAGGGCTTTTAGTGCTGTGCTTAGAACAGTTCGTGTCATCCTTATGAGAAAACCCTTATTTGCATGTGATTCTAATTTCTGCTTCATTAAAAACAGTCAAACCGAGTCACTATAACTCTGTCACAGAAGGCAGGGATAAAAAAGGGCAGACTTGTCTATTTCACTAACAACAATTTTTCCTGAGAAGAGAATTCCTGTGAAAAATTGAGTGGTGCTGATTTATTTTACTAATTTTCGTAAGAAACAGAACAAGCCAGGTCCTTCTCCTTAGCACAGACGCTGGTGTCTTAGAAGGATGCAGCAAAGTGGATCTTGTGTGACCCACACTTCCAAGGTGATAACCCAGTTACCTGGAGGGCTTGGCAGGCACTGACTGTTCACAGGGCCATGAACGTGGCACAGAATGTAGAGTCCTATCTCTGGCTAGTGTGAGTGAGTGTGGACCAGTCAGGACTATCCCAGTTGAAAGTGACAGATGTCCAACTCCTCCTAGCTGGTGCATGTACCAAGTGAGGCCAAGGTCGACTCCAGATCCGGGGTCTGCCTAGGTATCACTTGGACTCGTCTCTGTTTCCTTGGCATCTCTCTTCTCTGTGACTACATCTCTTCTCCTATTGGCAGGAGTGTGGTCTCAGGCAGATCGAAGTTTCCCATATCCCAGGTGGGCAACTCAAAGGGAAGAGAGGGCTTCCTTCTACCCTAGCTTCAGTGTATGCCAGTATCTGTTCATCTGCCATCCCCCAAGCCCAGTGAAGCAGGGCACAGGATTGGTCACCAAGGAACACATAGTTGGAATGGAGAAAGAGCAGCTTCTCAGTCATGGTGGTGGTGGTAGGGTGAAAGGTTCTTTGGCCAGAAGAGGGAAAGACATGCCAGGCAGACAGTAACCATTTGTATTCGCTATAGTAGGAGATAAGGACCCTGGCTTTAACCGTGTAGTCTAACTGGGGAGATAACAAGCATACATGGGAACAAGCATACATGGGCGGGAGCGTGGCGTCACCCAAACTACATAAAGGTAATGAAGAGATGCAGAGTTGAATGAACTGCATGAACTGTGGTTATTCAGAGAGGACTGTGAAATTTTAGTATTGCATGCAACTTCCTGTCTGCCTTAAGTAGTAGCCCTCCAGTTCATCAGGATTTTATTTCTTTTCTCTGTGGGCTCTTAGAAGATGATTAGTCCTGAAAGCAATTATATAATTTCTATTTCTACAGGTCTGCATTTACCTGTAGAAATTGTTCTCTCCTGTTCAAGTAAGGTGTCAGAATGCAAGTTCATGAAAGTGATGTTATTCAATGGATATAAGCTTTCATTCATAAAAAAGACAACATATTTTGCAAACAAAAATGGTTTGAAGTGCCTTTCACAACTAATGGCGTCATAGCATGACTTTTAGTGACTGTTCAACATCCCGTTTGTTGGTTGTACCCTAATTTATTCAGCCCCATTGCTGATTATTTGTATTGCTTTTTTTTTTTAAAGATTTTATTTTTTTATTTGAGAGAGACAGTGAGAGAGAGCACGGGGTGGGGGAAAGGGTCAGAGGAAGAAGCCGACTCCCCACTGAGGAGGGAGCCCAGTGTGGGACTGGATCCTGGGACTCCAGGATCCTGACCTGAACCGAAGGCAGTTGCTTAACTGACTGAGCCAACCAGGTGCCCCATTGCTGATTGTTTAGGTTGTTTCCCATTTTCACACTTTAAGCCACGTGAAAACATTCTTATAGATTTTTAAGATACATCCATGATTGCATCATTAGAATTAATTCTTAGAAATGCAGTTACTGGATCCAAAGCTACTATTGCTATGGATCTTAAGAGGCTAGTGAGGAAAGGATGATGATCAACTCAGAACCATTTCATTGGTTATTGAATCAAGTGCATTAATTCTTTATTTTCTTTGCTATGTGGGAAAATGGAATAAGGAAGTAAATCCCAAAAGATTATCATTATTTTTATATTATTCGTATTTTATATTATACTGTTGATATACATTCATTATTTAATATCCCTAATAAATTGACAGTTGGTTGTATTTTTGTGGTTTTTGAAAAATAAGTCTCTTACTCACATAATAGCCACCTTGATAGAAAAGATACTAGCACTTGGGAAAATAATAACAGCACAATCTCAAATTTGCTCTCATCAACCTAGCTGTAACTAATACTTCATTGTCGGGGAAACATCTTATAAGACTGGGTTAAAACAAGCCCCTTGCTGCTTTTGAAGTGAACACTTTTATATTCACGAACAAGTTGTTATTACTGATCATGTCATAAGATGGAGGGGGCAGTGAGTAGCAGATAGAGCTATTATTTTTGCAGGCAGAGGGTGTGGGAATTGGATTCATGGTTTCTACCAAAGTGGTTTTTTTTTAGGTAAAGGTGAGTGAGCGAGATTTGAAAGAATAAAAATGAGGAACATTAAATGATTGAATAAGACATTTTGACTCTTTGGGATCCAGAGAAAACACCCTTATAGCTCCAACGAAGAAGCAAATACCACTTTTGAAACTCTGCCAACAACATGTTAAAATGATAGTAGAGGAATTCAAAGAGTTTAATGTCAGGTCACTTGGTCTGTCTTCTCTGTAAAACTTTTTGAGAACACCTGCAATGTGTAACATCAGACAATAGGACATACATAGTTCTCTAAAAATAGATCTGCAGTGTAATGGAGCATAGACCATACAGCATGACTTCTGCCTTCTACTGAATTTATTTAAATTTCTTCCTCTCTTTGGTTTTTGTTCTTCTTACATTTTTTCTATCATCTTTGGCAAAAGATGGCCGGTGAAAGGAATTGCACCTGATTACTTTGGGGAACACGTCAAGAGAGCTGGGAAGCCTGGTTGCTAGTCTCCAGATAGTGCTGGCCGTGGTGAGATACAACAGGGCTACTGTGGGGCCGCCGGCTCTTTCTCTATGGGGCCTTATTTCTTACAGCACTTGCCACCAGCATTAGTCACTTCTGTTTGGGTACTGTGGTTTTCTGCTTCCTTCCAATAACATTACTTGAGTTAAGAAAAAAAATCACAGAAATACAGCTTCACAGAGACTTCTGTGATTAGAATTGCTGTCTGGAATTTTAAAAAGTAGACAGTGAAGAAGCAAACTTGAGCTTGAAAAGTTTCAAAACAAGAACCATTTCTTCATAGGAGAGGTCCGGAAGCTGTCGGGTTAGTGTGTTTTTGTCCTCATTAAAATGCCGTATTTAGTATACCTGAAAATAGTTCAAGCAAGGCAAAAGGCAAGGTAGAAAGGCATGTCATCCTGTGACATTTTCAGGATCATAAAGTTAGAATGGCAGCAAATTTGTTTTCGGGCATTGGTGGTTCATTCAGCCAAAATTCATCTGAGTTCCTAGCAAGGGTGACATGGATTCTTTTACGAGGCTCCAGATTTCTGGTACTTTGCGCTCTCTCTGCCTGTGTCATTCTGAGCAAATAAGAGTAGTCGGAAGGCACTGAGAGCCTTATGTAAAAGGGTGATGTGTGTGGTCTCTGCAGCCTGGAGATTCGGTTTATTCCCGGATGCGGGGTAGACGTAGCTGTAATTTTTTGCAAGGGCAGTGCTGTTAGTGGAATTAGATAGATGGGATTTGAACTGGATCTTGAGGTGTGGATAGGTAAGATCTACATAAAAATGATGTAGACATTCATTTCAGCTCCTATGGCAACCTCCTCTGTCTATTGAGTCGATAAGAAGCTGCTCTGTGTTGCAGGTGTGGGTGTCGGTGTGGCGCAGGAAGGGTACGAAACACCGTGATAGGCAGTTGCATGAAACCCCGCTCCCCAAGGGGTCTTCTTTAAGGCATTTGGAGCTGAGTTGGAAAGCAGCTGATCCCTGAATACTTTCCTTTCATCCAGATTTGTCAATCTAGCTAAGCTCTGCAGTTAGATTTAACTATCATCTTGGAAGGTGAATTCTGTTGCTTCAGTTTGAGGGCTGACCAAACAGGTTCATAAAGAAAATCCAGTTACATCCTTGGGTGTCACAGCACTGAGGTTGGGATGTCCACGCATGACCTTGTGCCTCAGCTTACACGCTAATGTTATGCTGCCATTTGTGAGTACCTCTTTTAAAACACAAAGAAACCAAGTGACCCTAAACTGTCTTTAGAGGATTTGGTCTAGTGTAGTGGATGAGGGTATAAGTTCAAGAGTCAGAATGTTTGGGTTCGGTTCTTGACTCTGCCTTTCAAGAACAGTGTGACCCTGGGCACATTGCTTAATTTCCTTGTGTCTCCATTTCTTCATCTCTAAGCAGAAATGGTAAACAAAAGCACCTATCCAGCAAGGCTGATGCCAGGATTAATAAAACCGGTCTATGTAAAGTACTAGGTAAGTGCTCAAGAGTGCCATACGGCGGATCCCAGGACGAAAATAAATAAAAAAAAAAAAAAATCAAAGTGTAGTTGTTAAGTGGAGCCAAGTCCCTAACTGGACACCTAAGGGAAGGTGCAGTGATAGAATCCTAGAAGCTTCCAAAGGACTACCAATTTGGAAAACAAAATTGGGAAATCAAATCTCTGATAATCTTGACAGAACCACAACGTTGGTGTGATACGATTGGCAGATTTCACCTATTTTGAGGATTAACCAGCAACCCGAGCAGGCCGTATTGCTGGGTCATCTTCGGGCAATAAAGGTGAAGTGTGGGCTTCCCTTTGGTAGTCAGTTCAAGCTTGAACAAAAGCACCTTTGAGTGCTGTAGTAGAGTCTGGGAATTGAGCAAATCATCGAGTACTATACACCTAATTTTAATAATACTGCTGAAAAACACTGTCATGTAGGAACTCCTGTCAATTAGTATGAAGAGTTTGAGGGGAAGCAGTGCTATTTTTCATTCTTGGAGAAGTTGCAGGGGGCCCAAGATACTGACTTCAGGAGAGCCCCTGCTCTATACCACAGGGTACAGCCTCAGAGAGGTGTGACTGACAGTGAATTTCATCTCTTCCTGAAAGGTGCCATGAAAACAGAGCAGGGCTGTACCTCTTTGCCATTGTTTCTGTCTGTCTCCCAGCAGGATGAAGTCATGACAGAATGGCAGGTTTATCTTGGATTTCCTTGTTTGGCCAGCAGCCTAAGCATCGCTGGGTTTAATGTCTCTGGGTATCACGTAGATATCAATGGCTTGGAGGCCGTGTTGGCTCCTGCAATGCCTCCTTCTGGAGCCTGGTGGCACTTGGGGGAAGGGGACGAAGGAAAGGGGACAGATTTTTACTTCTCAGGTCAAATCTCACCTCTGCCCTTTATAGGGTTTCTCTGCTCTGTGCTCCTGAATCCTCCCGTCCTTGCCTTTCACTGACACTCCTCACACCTGACATGAAATATCCCTTGATTTTTTTTTGCCATTGTCTGTGAGCTCCAGATGCATGGGGACCACATCTTTGTACTCCACTGGTTCAGAGCACTTTCTGGAGCCTGACTTACCTGGCTTCCAGCCCTGGCTCTGCCATTTTCTGGCTGTGCGAACTTGGGTAAGTTATCTAGCTTCTTGCCTGCCTTGGGTGTCATCGTGAGGATTAGAGATAAACATGTATGGGGCCTCTGGCACCAAGACTGGCACAGATGGATGCTTCCAGAGGTCGGTCCACCCACTCCCAGCTTGGTACTAGCGCCTAAGTGTCTGCTGACCCATTAGCATGCCCGGACGTATCTGTCGGCTGCATGACATTGTAGCCCCAGGCTTGTGGCCAACTTGGGCAGGCAGCCTACTGGCTCGAGGAGCCCCTCATACCATTCTTCAGTGCCTGAAAGAACGTGCCTACAAAGGACACAGACTTTATCTTTCGAATCTCTTGTTTCAGTCCATCTGTAAGAACTTAATAGTAGCCTTTATAAAGTAACTCTTAAAAATTACTTAAAAAATAATTATAGTGTTATCTAATGAGGGGGGAAATCTCCCATAACCCACCATTTGAATACCCATTGTCCACTGTGGTATATATCCTTACAGGTTTTTCTGTGTACATGTATTGTCATAATAGTTATTTTCATTTATCCAGTGGTGGAATATTCTACGTATATTTTCATCTCCATGGGAGAGGTTTTTAGAGTTCATGAATAATATTGCTATGATTTATGGAACTTTAAAGGGCTTCCAATAAACCCTTTGTTAGGTTGAGGCCAGCGAGAAATATGAAAGCGCCTAATCCGTGGAAATCCGTTAGCCTCTAGTAGTTGTGAACTTGAAGAAACACAGTGGAGTTGCATTGTGCGTGCATCAGATGAGGGGACAGAGAGGAAGTGAAGATGGGTTGCATAGTGTTGTACTCTGGCTCGAGGAATGTATGCCCTGGAGTGAGTGTGAAATGAGATGTAAGTCTGCTTTTCCTTCTGCTCATCTTGGTTCCAAGGAGACCCTCGGAGTGTGACCACAATATGGTGCCTAAGTGCAAGCCAATTATCTTCCCAGCTGTCTGTCCTAAAGCTGGAGGGAAAACTGGGTGTGCTGACTTTATTAAGAGATAGAATGTTTAAAAATGGCACAGCAAACTAAAATGTTCAGTTAGATTTTCAAAAGCAGTTTTCCTACATCAGTTTTGCCTTTGCTTGGTGACTTTAGGGCCTCATGCCCTTACTAGACTCATTTCTGGCCTATACGTATAAAGCAACATTTACTCCCTCCTTCCTTCTTTCTTCTCCTTCCACACTGAGCTGCTGGGACTGTGGAGGGTAATAAATCAATTCATGGCTTTTGCCCTAAATAATTGACAGCGAGTTTTAGAGAGAAATATGAAAATGGCTAATCATAATACATGGCAGTTGAAGGAAATTCATTAAAAGAGATGACAGCCATCTTATTGGGGAAGTACAGAGGAGGGAACACTTTGTCCCAGCCACGGAATTACATGGGGCCACAGAGGAGGATGCTTCCTGAGCTGGGTTTTTAGGGATCGGGTAGTTTTGATAGGCAAAAAAGAGAGGTGGGGAGAGGTCCTCTTGGTTGAAGGAAAAGAGACCTTGTAGAAGCTTGAAAGCAGAGCCATTTGAGGAATAGAGTTCATGGACTAAATCTGAGATGACATGGGAAAAACAGTGAAAATGCCAGTTGGGGAGTGCAAGACAGTATAGCTTCCACTGAACGGTGTGGATGTTTATGCTTATTTGAACCCTGTTGGAATATTCCTGGTTTATTTTATGAAGGGATGTCTCTCACTGAGGATATTGACTCAGGGACGTTTCCTTTTACAGTCAGGATGGCCTCCATCAGACTAATATTGTTCTCGGGCCTTTTTGTTTTGTTTTGTTATCTTGGATAAACAGAGAGAGGCTGATTCATTTTTCTAGAAAAACAGGATGCACTAAAATACTGCAAGTGACAATGAAATAGACATGCTCACGTACAATAATATTTATAAAGGGACCAAACAATATGTGTAGCAGATACCTCCATGGTGTGGCTGATCTCCTTCTTCCATCTCGATTGCCTTGGGTCCTTGGCCACGTTGCTTGTTTCATTGGGTCTCAGTGTCTTAAGACATCAAACCGGGACCAATAACACCTACTAAGCAGGCATGTCATGAGGCATGAGTATAAAGTGCTAGGAACAGTGCTGGGCACATAGTAGCCACTCCAGCAAAGCTTAATAATCTTTACACTGATTATAAAAGACATATTCATGGTAGGAGTAGTATTTTCACAGTGATTTAAGAAAAACTTCGTATTAGAAAAGTAGAACAGTGTCATCAATTCCCATGTACTCCATCATCACCCCACTTGAGCAGCTATCAGCATTCTGCCATTCTTTTTTTTTTTTTTAAAGATTTTATTTAAGTGCGTGTGCACGGGCGGGGGTGGGGGGGTGGGGGCGGGGAGCGGGAGGGAGAGGAAGAAGAAGACTCCCGGCTGAGCAGGGAGCCCGAGATCATGATTTGAGCGTAAGGCAGCTGCTTAACTGACTGAGCCACCCAGGTGACCCAGCATTCTTGTTCATCAATCTGTTTTCTCTCTTAAAAATATTTTAAAGTTTTTAACGGTCAATTGCCAGCTAAATTATTTTAAAGCAAATTCCAGATAGGTTATAATTTTGCACATAAGAGTCTGAGAAATCAGTGGGCCAAAGAAGAAACTCTTAAAAATGGCAGACTCGGTGTCTTAAGTTTCCCAGCTGAGTTTTAGGTGTTTCTACATTAAATGAGAAGATATTTGCATTTTTTTTTTTTTGAAAACATCCTTGCTTTCCATTTCTTAATGTCTTCTAATAGCAAAAGAAATGATAATAACCTAGAAGTCTTAGAAACAAGCCAAGGCTTTATGACATCTTTGATACTGAGGTTCTAGGTGGCTAATTATTCCGAGAAAAAAACATGCATAGACAGAGGAAGTCAGTCATGGTAGAAAACCTGAATGGTCATAAATTTCATATTTTGGGGGCAGTTGAATCCTGGTGGGTTTTGTTTTTGTTTATTTGTTGTTTATGTTGGAGTGGGTTCCATAGGGTGCTCTGGTATTGGTAAGATTCCCAGAGTATATAAATATAAATGACAGCATTTTTTTTTTTTTTCTTAATTCCCCTTCACCCATTTTGTCAACCCTTCCCATATCCCCTTTGGCAACCACCGGTTTGTTCTCTATGAGTCTGCTTCTTCTTTGTTGTTGTTTGGCTTTTCATTTGTTTTGTTTTTTAGATTGCACATGTAAGTGAAATCATGTGGTATTTGTCTTTCTCTGACTTATTTCACTTAACACAATACCTTTTAGGTCCATCTATGTTGTCATGAATGGCAATATCATTCTTTTTTGTGGCTGAGTAATATTCCATTGTATATATATATATATATATATATACCATATCTTTTTTATCCATTTATCTATTGATGGGCACTTAGGTTGCTTGCGGATATTTTATTCAAGAGTTGCACTTTGAAAGTAAAAGTTTTGTTTATTTCATTTAGTGTATTTCACATACTAGTCTGCACATAAAACAGTACTTAGGTGCATGTACAAAGCATTTTTTATAATGGAAGATTTCAAACGTAACGTAATACTGTTAGATTGGTATAATGAATCCCCCCCCCCAGTATCCATCACCTAAGCTGTCACTCTGATGTCTCCTTTTGAAAGACGTTCATGTTGTTTGTAAAAGACTTCTGGGTCAAAATGGCCTTATTAATTTGAAAAAAAAGCATAGAACCAAATTATATGACACTAGATGGAAAGAAATTCTTAGTCATCAATGCTGTTGCCTTTGAGAAGTATGTCAGTGATAGCTCTCAGAAGAACTGATTTTTTCCGGATGGAATTAAAGTAAAATCTGATGTTTGAAAGCAGTTCAAGAAAGACCCCCTCAAAAGACACGTAAGCAAGAATAAGTTTGGAAGACAATACTGAAATATTAGCAGTGGGTTCTCTTGGTGGATTTGCCTTTTTTTTTTTTTCCCATCCATTCACCTTTCTCTCTCATTTTTGTTTCTCTGTACTTTTACAGTTTTTTTTCACCATGAGCCTAGATTATTTGCTTGTTAAAAGAGTAATATAAGAGTATATATTACCAAAGTAAAAGTAGGCGTACATAGAGTAGAGACTAACTGTATTGACGTGAGTATGTCAGGGTAAGGTAGATACTTTTTCTTAACTACTAAATTTTTACCCTTGTCTTACTGCTTATCTCCAGCCCTGTACTTGGTCCCTGTCTCTTGCCTGTTTGCTTGTTACTGGTGGTGGGGAGTGATGCTTGCCTTCATGACATCATCTCCTCAGGCCAAGTGGGAGGACTGTTAACCCTGCTTCCCAGGCCAGTCCCCTAAGCTGTGTTTCCTTTTCATACTTGATTCTATTCTGTCCTCGGCCCTCACTTTTCCCGATTTGCCTTCTGCTCTGGCTTCAAGAGATGGGTATTGGGAAAGGCTAGGAGGTAGCGGATGCTGGGAGACAGGACATTTAGCTGAATGACTGGGACAGGGGCCTCAGAGAGCCGGCTTAGTTCCTTCTTCTATTGTGAAAGCATACAAATGCATCTCTGCGTTGCCTCCAGCCTACCCACCCCGACCTTGACAGAAGAATTACTATGTTTTTCAAAATGATTTTCATGTCTGCTTTAGAACTTTTATCTGTTCTGAAGTTAACTATAAGAGAAATAATTTAGTTACAGAGGACCCTAGACAGGCTTAAGTAAAACAAGTAGTTAAAGAAACAAAACATTAAAGATTGTGTAGGAAGAGGTGTTCCGGGGGATCCGTGGAGGTGGGATCGGAGTGGAGAGACATGAGGAAGGGGTTGAGAAGAGCCATTTATTGATACGAACTCGGTGATTGTGGAACTCTGACCTCTGGAATGACAAATGGTGGGGGAAGCAACTCCACTGTTTTCCTGCTAATTTACTCATCACACTGAATATCCTGCTGGTGGAGAAATTCACTGTTATGGCCTCATATCCTCTTCCATAGGAAATACTTAGCGACCAGAGGTATTAGAATCTCTTTTATGGCACTTCCCTGAAAAGAAGATATTACTCAATTGGCAGGCAACTGGGGTTTTTAAGGGACGTATTCAAACCCTGTTTATCGTGTACTTGCCTATACAGAGTGACAGGGGGGAAAATAATTATTAACAGTGCATTTCTCTTAAGGATCCTAAGTTTTCCAGTGCAAGGTGAAATGATCCAACTGCCAGGGTGATTATTGGTAGGTGTTTTGTTTTTGTCTATAATGGGTTCAAGTTAATCCATGTGAACATTTGCCTAGTGCCTGTTGTAACAAAACAATGGGTATTGATCACAGCTCACTGAAACACAGAATGAGTTTACCTCAAACTCTTGATCTTTGATCTAGATTTGGAGTAGCACCAAGCTTTAGTTAATGCGGCTGTCAGGCCACGGTTCAGGTGTGGCAAGGAAGTTTCCAACAAAAGCATTTCTCTTTGATTATTTGGCGTTCGATTATTGAACTTCTAGTCTCGAATGTAGTCCATGTGGCAACCCCTCCAGTATTTCAGATAGTATATATGAATATGTGATAGCAGATGGCAAATATTTCAGCTTTGCCCACTACACAGTCTCCTTGTATCTCCTCATCTCTGCCACGGTAGCATGAAAACATTCAGGGACAAAACATAAATGACCTGGTGTAGCCATATTCCAATAAAACTTAATTACCAAAACAAGCTGCCAACTGGACTTGACCTGTAGGCTGTAGTTAGCCAACCCCTGGCATATGTCATTGTCTACTGCGTAGCCTTTATTGGTTCTGCACCCATTTTACCTTAACCTGCGTTAGTAATTTTCTTTCCTTCTTTTTAAAGATTTTATTTATTTGACAGAGAGAGAGAGAGAGAGAGAGAGAGAGCACAAGCAGGGGGAGCGGCGGGCAAAGGGAGAGGGAGAAGCAGACTCCTGGCTGAGCAGGGAGCCCGATGAGGGGCTCAATCATGACCTGAGCCGAAGGCAGACGCTTAACTGACTGAGCCACCCAGGCGCCCATGCATTAGTAGGTTTCTTACTGGCAAAGGTCAGGCCTTTTGGCTCTTTGTAATCCCTTGGATGTTGTATAGGTATAGGAGAGTTTTGTTGGCAAACGAGTGAACGGTGACCGAAGGGCTGCTTGTTTCAGGCGTTGGCAACTTTAGTGTCCTTATGGATGGCTGAGCTCTTCCAGACTTCTGGCGTCCTGTTTCCTCTCCCTGCCCTGCTTGGAAAGGGAGAAAAGAGGCCCTGTAAGCTGTGTGTCCATCCCTTGTCTCTGTCTTTCTTAGCCAGTCTTCCCCTACTTTGAGCAACTACTATTTACAACTCAAAGAATTCTTTATTTATACAGTGTTGGAGACTGTTTACCCATGTTGAACTAACATTAGGTTTCTTTAAATGTACTGTTAAAACGAAGAGTGGCCGTTTGTAACTTCAGGAGCATAACAGCTGGGGTCATGATGTAAGAGAACATAGACACCCTTAAAGTTATTTCCAAAGGCCCTGGGAATGGGATTTTCCTACTTTATGCATTGCAAGGCAGTCTTTTGTATATTGGTGGAGGAAAGTAATGTGAAACAAAATCCAACAAAAGATTCATTACATCTTAAGTATCATTTGCAACACTGAGCAGGTATGAATTGGGTGCTTTATTTTCATCCAGAAAATTGGCCAAGTTGAAAATTTTAGCATGGACATTGTAATTTTCAATTTTTAGAAGATGCATAGTATATAAGGGCAGTTCTCACATTTTAGTATTAGAAGATTAGCATCCCAAAGGAAAAGAAAAATGTTTTCAGTTCCAGATAGTAAACATTCTTTTTTTTTCTTAGTGTAAATTCATTTTTGCTAATCTAGCTAATTTTTTTGTTTTTTGTTTCTTTCTCCCTGAATCCTTCATTGTAAAAAGTGACTCCTCTGAATTCAGTTGGGGAAAATGATACAGACAAACTTGTGAGTGAAGCATTGCTTTTAACTTCACTGGAAGTGAGGCAGATGCGGACCTTGGAAAAGGAAGGTTATTATTTCCTCTGTGGAAACTTTTATCTTTGTTTTCTGAGTAACTGGTAAAAACAATAGTTTGCTGTGGAGTTTCAGTAATCAAAGAAGAGGAAATAGCATGTGAGTGACTACAGCTGGTTGGCGGACTCATTCGGAAGGTGAAATCTACCAAAGTCACATTAACTATCTCCTCGTCCAAGGGTTGGCAGACATTTTCTGTACAGGGCTGGATCACAAGATGTTTTAGACTCTGCCGGCCGCATAGTCTCTGTCCCAACTATCCAGCTCTGCTGTTGTAGAACAAAATCAGTCATAGGCAGTATATAAATGAGGGTGGCTGTGTGCCGGTAAGACTTTATTTGTGGACACAGATACTTGAATTTTCTTTTCTTTTTTTTTTAAGATTTTATTCATCCATTTCAGAGAGAGAGAGAGAGCATGAGTGGGGAAGAGGGGCAGAGGGAGCAGAGCAGGGAGCCTGATGCGGGGCTCCATCCCAGGACCCAGAGATCCTGACCCGAGCCGAAGGCAGACGCTTAACCGACTAAGCCACCCAGGTGCCCCAGATATCTGAATTTTCATGTGTCACAAAATATTATTTGACTTTTCTCTTCTTTAAATTATTTAACAGTGTCAAAACCATTCCTAGCTCGCTGACTGTGCCGAAACGGGTGTGGGTGGGCTTTGGCTACCAGCCATGATTTGCTGACCCCTATACTGGTGAATCTGCATGATAATTTCTGGAAGGGGCTGGGAGGGTGTAGTAGTGAACACATTGCATATTCATACTTTTAAGAGATAGTCTGATGTGATTAGTTAACACAGATTTGTGAAGAAAATCCCTGGTGGAATGTGGATGACTTTTTACGAGTCTGGTGTCCTTGTCCTTGTTCAACTAATACAAAGTCCAGGGAATTTGGGGCCTGCTGCCCATCTGGTACATGATAAGGTTGGAGCAGATGACATCTAAGGCTTCATGTAGATCTTAATATTTTAGACCCTTTATCACTTGTGTTCCAGTTATTTTTTTCTGATACTTATTACAATTTACCTGCCTAAAAATTATTTAAATATTTCTTGAGAAATAGATATGCTCTGGAGCGCCTGGGTGGCTCAGTGTGGTTAAGCGCCTGCCTTCGGCTCCTAGGATCGAGCCCTGAGTCAGGCTTCTTGCTCAGTGGGGAGTCTGCTTCTCCCTCTGCCTATGGGCCCCCCGCCCCCAGCTCATGCTCTTTCTCTCTCAAATAAATAAAAATCTTGGTGTTCCAACTCTACAGGGCGTGGCAGCGGCAGTGGTGGTTGTGTGTATAGAGGGGGATGGAGGGGGGTGTCAGAATACAAAAATGTGTATTTTGGTATTCCAAATGAATAATTTTTCTATATTGTATAAAACAGAAAAATAGTCTTTCTTATAGTTTAAAAAACAATACATTGGAAAACATTTATTAAAAATAATAAAATTGTGAATAACTCAAAATTCAACAAAAATATCAGATACCAATATTTGCACTGTTACTTCAGTTCCTCATTTATTCATTAGTGCAATGTATTTTGTGAGCACCTACTATGTGCCAGGCACTGGACTAGGCATTGAGGACCAAATTGTTCACCTCTACACACACACACACACACACACACACACACACACAATTTTTTAAAGAGTATTTATTTGACACAGAGAGAGTACACACAAGCAGGGGGAGCAGCAGGCAGAGGGAGAGGAAGAAGCAGGCTCCCCGCTGCTCAGGGAGCCCCATGCGGGGCTTGATGCCAGAGTCCTGGGATCATGACCCAAGCCCAAGGCAGACGCTTAACCGACTGAGCCGCCCAAGCACCCCTTGTTGGCCCTTATAAAGCTTGGGTTCTTTTTTTTTTTTTTTTAAGATTTTGTTTGTTTGAGAGAGAGAGCACAAGCGGAGATGGGGGGTGCAGAGGGAGAGGGAGAAGCAGGCTCCCTTCCTGAGCAGGGAGCTCCACGCAGGGCTTGATACTAGGACTCTGGGATTATGACCTGAGCCGAAGGCAGATGCTTACCCTAAGACTGAGCCACCCAGGCGCCCCTCTTTTTTTTTAATTCATTTTTTTAGACTATAAAGCTTATATTCTAATGGAATCTTTTGTTAAAGATGATGAGTGGGTGGTTTTATTTCTACTTTTCACAAGAGTCTGCTTACTCACTACTTGTTTTTCAAGTTTTTTTTGTTTCAGTTATCTTGACAAATCTCTGAGTAATGTTTTTGAATTATCAGAGGAAATTTTACAGTCACACAGGTCTTTGTTGACTTTCCTAGTCTCCTAAAGTTGTTAATCATTGAAGATAACTCTGATCCTTCAATGACAGAAAATGAATTCATTCTTTTAAGTTATGTTAGCTAATTTGGAAAGCACTTCAGTTAACTTAAAACTTTAGGGAGGGTCAATCAAATAGGTCTTTTAGAAAATCACTGTCAGATTCTCAAAGGACACCTAAGTTAATTCATACAATCAGACTTCAGAGCAGTAATAGTGAATTTATATTTGTGGTACACAATACTCCTTATAAAAATATTCCACATGCATTTATTAAATGAATACCAAAAAAAAAAAAAATTGGGAGCAGAATAAAAGCAACCGGAAATACTTAGTAGTACCTGTTAAAGCTTTCTCATGGCTTTGCCTTGATGTCACAAATTTTGTTTATTTTTATGAGAGGGTGGTGTTCTTGGACTTTACAACTAAAGAAAATAACCATTATAATAATAGCATGATAATAATAACAATAATGAATAACCCAAATATAGTGAAAGCTGTCACTCCTCATCACTTCCCTCTAGACCACTCCCCTTCTGTTCTTCTGGTCAGAGTGGTCATTCTCAGTTTTTCTAATAAAATAAAGTTAAATCTGGCCTCAGACATTTCACACATTCATTGGCCGCTCCTTGGGATTCTGCTCACTCTAACCGTATCATCTAGTTAATTCCTGAGAGGTCTCATGCTAAAAGATCCCTGCTACCTAAGCAGTCCCTGACCCTCCTGGGGACAGAAGGATCCCCTTGTTTATATGCGCTTTATGTTCCAATTCTTCAGAACAGCTGTAATTATTTGTCATTGTCTGACGGTAAGCTACACGAAGGTGTAGACTTACCGCCTGTCTCTCTTTACTCAGCACTCGCTATGCATGGACTTGCGTATGTATGTCCATCCTCCCCTCACAGAGGAGACTTTTGAGGCACAGAAACCTAAGTAACTTGCCCAAAAGTTCATCTCTATCTGTGTTGGAGCTGGAATGCCAACCCAGGTTTGTGTGACCCCAGAGCCTGCCTCTTGCCTGGGCACTTCAGTTAGAGAATTACCACTTTTAGCTGCTACTCATGTGATTTAGTGAGAAATCTTGATGTTTTCTCATCCTGTGGTTCTGTGTGTCTTTTGTGGGTCTCAATCTTTCATGAAATATATATAATTACTTGCTGGCTAGATTTGTTCAATTACTCTTTGAGGAGATGCCTTGGAAAAACCAGAGTGTATACTAGATACCTTTGTCTTTAAACAGCTTAAAGGTGGGTGAGACAGGAAAATTTATACGCATGAAATAATTAATATGTGACCAATGACAGTGTCTGTCTGTCTCTACACCTGTCTGATCTTTTCCCCCAGTACCTCAGGGATACTGTACAGGCCATTGAGTTCAGGAAAGGAGTCCAGAATAGGAACTGGTGATAAGAAAGCAGCTTTATGGAGTGGCTGAGGCTTGATGGGGTCTCTACAGCGTGGCCTTTCTCAACATTTCAGTTAGGAGAAGGTTTAAGCAGCTGTATGCAGACAAGTCCCCAGTGTAAACCCCAGCTTACATCTCTCTTCTGAGCTCCAGGCCCTTATGTGCATTTGTCTGTTAGGCGTGTCCACTTGTGTGTGCCATGGTCACCTCAAAGGCAACATGTCCAAAGTAGACACTCCCCAACATGCTTCTCTCCCATTGTTCTGGAGCTTGCACATGTTGCCCATGCCGGAACTTCACCCAGCATTTCTTCCTCACCCATCACATCCAGTCCTTCTGCATGAATTTCCCTGTACTCGTTCCTAGTCTAGGACACCAGCATCTCTTGCTCAGGCTTCTGCAGGACTTTTCTAACTGATTTCCCTGCTGGTGGATGGCCTTACTCTCTGATTCATTTCCCATGCTGGAGTCAGAGTCATTTTCTTAAAAGACAAGTGTCAGTATCATGCTGTCTGCTTTGAAGTCCTCGTTTGGCTTTAGGATGAAGTCATATGCCATCACCGAGCTTACAAGGCCCTCGTGACCTAGCTCCTACTTCCTAGCCATATTGAATTTCTTACAGTTCTTCCTACTTTCTAGCCATATTGAACTTCACACAGTTCTTACTATATTCTGTCCAGTCTCTGGACCTTTGCAGTGCTGTTGCCTCTGTCTGAATTACTTGTCTTTTCAGTCAGTGATCCTTTCCTCCTCCATTGTGTAGGCTCGAAAGCCTTTCCGTGAACTTGAATACCCTGAAATCTGGTGGATAAGGTAACCATGAGCCTCAGCAACTCCAGCCTTCGTTGACATTTCCTCATCTGTGCCTGGTGGGTGAGAATGCAGAACTTATGGCCTCAGCTTCTGTGCGGGCCTTTCCCTGTGCCTGATTTCTCTTGGCACCTGTCCTCACACCTGCCTTCTGGCCTGCCAGGGTGTCTGATCTAGGAAACGTGGGGGGAGGGTGTGAGGGTGGGTCAGCGGCTTCAGCAGGAAGGGCAGCACGTGGAGGCCCAGGAGGCTTGGGCTTGCCTGACATCTGCCCCCGGACACTCCTTACACAGAAGCACGGAGCAGCTGGTCAGTATGTGGGCTGGAAGGAATGGGGCTAGGCTAGGGACTAGGGATTAAGGCAGCCCTTGTAGCAGCAACTGTGACAGGGGGAGCACCTGGCGCTCCTGGAAGCCCCAGGGCTCGCTCTTTGACCTCTTCCTTCACTTCCTGCATTTTCTGATTTACAGCTCAAAGTTGAGGAGTTGGAAGGGAGACCCACTTCTCTTTTAGCGAAGGGGCTCCTCTGGATGAGAGGCGTAGAGAGCTACGCCTAGCCTATACTGGTGCCCTTGCAAAGCCCTGTGGTAAACCCCTTCCCAAGCTGCCCTGAAACTTACACACGGTGAGCCGTGATGAGGGGCCCATCCCAGGGAGCGGGGTCTCAGCTACGGTCTAGCGGCATGATTTTAGGCAAATTATTTAACTTCCAATCCTGTTTCTTCATCTGGAAAGTGGGAATGATAATACTTAATCTTCCAGGGTTGGAGCACGAAATAAGTATTAGGAGGATCAAAAGCAAAAATGCTTCACATGTTAGGAAATGTGAAAATACTTTGCATATGTTATTTATAGCATTATTACTATAGCAATATTATTACGGCTTACAAAGTTCAGAAAAAATCTGCCCATGAATATGTGTCATGAACTTACTCTCTCTAATTATCCCTGTGTATTATGAATGCAACATAAAACCCATGACTGTGGCAAAATACCATCACTGACCTTGGTTGTGGGAAATGTGTTCCTTACTGAGATGTGTACTGCTTCGCATGCTGTTTATATGACATTTATGTGGCACCAGTAAAGCATTTTACCATGGCAGCATTTTTTTTCATTGACATTATCTCATAATCCAATCATTATTAGGGGAAAATGTCAGTTGATTTTCTGCGTTACTAAGAACATGAACAAAGAAAACTGTGTTAACACAGAACTTTCAATGTGGAAGAGAGAAATCGAATCACTCTCATGATTTCATCAGTGGCGCAGTTCGCAGCTTTAGGGCAAGCTGATGAGCTATACCACTTCACAGTTAACCAGAGAAAGAAGAAACAGCGGAGCATAATTGGGGGGTGGGGAGTGTAATTAGAGTAGGGAACAGAAGGAAAAACCCTTCACAATTCAATTATTAGGATTATTATGAAGGAACCGTCTTTTGAATTGTTTTTAAGCAAAAGAAATCACAAAACAGTATTTTTATGTGACTGTTTCTCATTGCATTTGAGGTTTACATGCCAAAAATTCTTCATAAATCTTCATTAAGATGTCAGAATTCCTTGTGAGGCCTGTCTTCATTTGCATTCCCTTGTACAGTCGTTAACAAAAGACCCTCTATGTCTCCACCCAGCTTGATTTCAGTCATGAACTCCATTTTCCTTTTATTATTTCATAGAATCTAGTTACTTGACTGAACTTAGTAAATCATTCTTGAGGACTTGGTGGCAAGCCAGCAGAGTGGTAGTGATGAGGGCAGTGTGTGAGGTTGGGGACCGGGACCCAGAGGGGCAGGTCGCCAGTGACATTGGCTCCTCCAGCTAAGAAGAACCAAATTATTGACTCAGGGACTCTTGTCGGATTTTAAAAATGCTTGCCCAAAGTTAATAGGTTTTGCAGTTTGAGAATAGATTTTTACAGCTGAAGCCTGGAGTTGGATGAAGCTGGACAATAACAATAACAATAATAATAATAATTCTATTAATAAAATTAATAATATATAATCAAATAATTATTAATAATAACTATTTAAAGTTAGCCTTTCCTCATAAATTATCTAAACACCAGCGTGGTCGATTTAAGCAAGGAAGAAAATATGAAACTCCTATTTAAGGAGTTTCGTGGTCCTTTAAAAGTTGTGTTACAGTCATGCACCAGTGCTGGAGTTGAAGTATCTGCTGAGATCTTGTGCTTCATACCTTTGAAGTCTTTGAGATTGAGTCAGGAGGTCTCCAGGCACTTAGGACAGTGTGCCTGCTGGGATTTCAGTTTCCCAGGGCTCCGAGTGAAACGAGGGAGGGAAGGTTGCTGCTACTGAAAGCATCGTCCCGTCTCGGGCTGCCTTAGTCCACAGCCTTTGTTTATCCTTTTTTTTTTTTTTTAAGGAAGTTGAGGATTTTTTTAAAATTTTATTTATTTATTTATTTATTTGAGAGAGAGGGAGAGAGAATGAGAGAGAGAGCACATGAGAGGGGGAAGGGTCAGAGGGCGAAGCAGACTCTGCTGAGCAGGGAGCCTGATGCGGGACTCGATCCTGAGACTCCAGGATCATGACCTGAGCCGAAAGCAGTCGCTTAACCAACTGAGCCACCCAGGCGCCCGCCTTTGTTTATCCTTTAATCCAAATCCTTAGCTCATCCCCAAATAGTTGTTAGCAAAAGTATATGCAAATACTCATTGAAGAATATGACAGTTATATCCTTTTATACTGTGACTTTGGGAATGAAAAATTCTAACTGGACTTTGCCTTGACTTTTCCTAACATTCCTGCTGAACCCTACATAGATGCAGTTTTCTCCTGTGGGAAAACTTTTTAATTTTTCCCTCGCCCCCTCCCCCCCCAGTACTATTGTAGTGTCTACAAAATGCATACTGATAGTTTTTCTGGTGGAGCCTGGTTTGTGGTTGTTAGAGGTGAATGTGAAGATTAGATGTGGGCCAGGTTCAAAAGGAGTTTAAAATCTGATAGAAATGAGACCCACCACAACCACTAGTATAAATCTCTCTGGATAAATGTAGCTGCAAGTATAATGCACCTCATCTCTCTCATCCTGCTGACCTTGAATTCCCTCTGTATTGAGACATCCACACCATTCCATATGCTTACATGGCTGCTTACTTGCCATCCTGCCTTTAGGACTGTTTGCTGAGTGTTAGAAACATGTATGTCTTATTTCTCAAGTAGATTGGAGGATTCTTAAAAGGTACACAAGGAACAGGATCTTGTAAAAAAAAAAAAAACCTAGAAAAAAAATTTTTTTCATATCCTAGGTCATGCCACTTTTTTTCAGTGACATTATAGGATGAAGAATCGGGGCATGTATTGGTTTGGGGGTATTTGGGCTGGTTAACTAGGTAAGTATTAGGTATTAACCATGGGAAAGTTCTCAAGGGAGGATTGACCTTGCAGTTTTAGGAAAAGGAGAAATAATCATCTCTGGTCCTTTTCTGATTGCTTCTTTTGAAGGAAAGTACCCACCTCTTAAATCTATGTATTTTTGAGTTCAGAAATGTTGATTAATTAGAACCTGAGCAGGCTTTATGTTTTACTGAGATAATGTGATTTTTTTTTTTTTTTTTGGGCTTAAAACATCAATCATTTATTTTGCTCAGATCTGCAGTTTGGACACAGCTAGGCAGAAATAGCTCATCTCTGCTCCATATAGTGCCAGTTGGAGAGGCTTGATTTGGGGCTCAGGGAATCATTTTCAAGGCAACTCACTCCCATGGCTCGTGTTGGCTGTCAGCTGGGTATATCAGTTCCTTTCCTTTTGGTTCTCGGTTGACTGCTTGAACTTCCTTATGGCATGGTGACTGGGTTCAAAGAATGAGTATTTCAAGAGACAGAAAGTGGAAGCTGTGAGTTTCTTAAAACTTAAGCTTGGAAACTGGCACCATATTCTTTTGGTCAAGCAGTTTATAATGGGAATTTTAAATAGGCGGTTTCATAACTTATGGAAATACTTTATTTGAACCTCACTTAATGTATCGAATGGGTACTCTCCAGGTTGGCTCCTGCCTTGGGGAAGGTGGCCTTACTTCTATCAAGGAATAAAGGAAGGAGTCAAGTTCATGAGGTATAGTTAATGCTTATTATAGGTGAATAGAGGGTCAGGGACAGAGGATGGGGTCCTCGCTTGAGCTTCTTAGAGGGATGAAGAGGGTACACTTGTGTTAGGAGTGGGGTAAGGAAGTTGGCAGGCTGGCTTCTCTTTTCCCTTTTGGCCCTGTGACTTTATTAGCATAGCTAATACTTACACAGTGCTTACTATGTACTAGGCACTTTACATATATTAACTCAGTTATATTCCCATAGGAGACTGTTACAGGTAGACTTAGAGTACTACTATTGATTCTTAATAATGACATTACTTTTTGAAGATATTACTATTAATAATCTCTTTTCCTATTTTATTACTCTGTATAATATATACCTTGTTGCTATTTAAAGATATTCTAAGGATATTTTGAAAATTCTTAGGATTTTGATGTTTTTGAACACATACCTAAATCCTTCCTTGTATTATTATAGTTTCTGTTAACAGTAGAATAGATATTATCTATTATTTGTGTATTTTGCATTTAAGTTAAAAAAATCTGATTTAATGAGAATCCGAGTATTTTAGTTTGGGATATTACCAACACTGTCAGAGTTGGCAGGGTCTTCCCTTGATTAAGTCTTATTTCCACTCAACACCATTTAATAGTATTGAGATTGAGTATAATGAGCACCAGTGCGGGACTGTCCCCTCTTTTCAGCCAAGGTCAGCTGGCAGCCAGCATACACTGTTTCTTTATTTTGGAAAGGTTTGCTTGGGCAAAGACTCACTCTTTTAACCAAATCCTGCTTTTCATCTGTTTTTGATGGCAATGGACCATATTTCCCAGCCATTTGCAAACAGTGCCTGTCTGGCGGGATTTCCTGGACACAGAGCCTTGACAACCATTGCGGGCCAACTTTTTTTTTTGAACTTCAGTGATTAACCTGGTTATTTGTTCTATATTTTCTGCCATGGGAACCAATAAGCTTATCCTTTTGAAACTAGTAAAAGGTCTAAGAATAATCCATTTGCTAATTAGAGCCATTGTCTTTCCCACCCTATTAACTTTGTTGAATGAAATCTTCCTTCCAATACCAAGCTTTTAATCTATAAGTCCATACTATGCAGAGTGATGTTAATTTCTGAACAAGATTCCTATGGTAGACCTTGGTCATTGCAGTTTTGGAATCCTTACCTTATATCATGACATTAACCAAACATGGCAGGAACAGAACATCAGTGGAGTGTGACTGAAAATTGGTTGGTCAGTTAAAGATAATTTTATAGTGCAAATATCATTAAAATGCTCTTATATACAAACAGTAATTTAAAAGTCCATATGTAATGAGTTATCCTTAATAATAGGGTGATCTTTTTTTTTCCACTCTATAAAAATAAGCAAAAACTAAAACTTGGTTGTGGCCACTAGCCACCATGATAATGCTGGTCCTCAAAAAGGAGAACAAAGCCCTCTTCACAGTGGAAAACCGGACAAAAAGGAGAACAAAGCCCTCAACAATGGAAAACTGGAGAGGTCCACAGGTCTGGCACCCAGAAAACAATACTTATGCCCAAGTCACATTCTCTTTCTTCTGTGGGGTGGGTTGAGATGCTCTGTGAGATGAATGTCATCCTGGTGCTTCTTGCTGTCTCTTGGGAATGTGGCACAATGAAGCAGATGAGAAATTAACAAGGAGGTTAGATTAGATGGTTTCTAAGGTTTTTTCCATTTCTTCTTCTTCTTTTAAAAGTAGGCTCCATGCCCAATGTGGAGTTTGAACTCGGGACTCTGAGATCAAGAGTTGGTTGCTCTACCACCTGAACCAGCCAGGCCCCCTGGTTTTTCCATTTCTTAACATCCTAGGTGTGTATGGAATGATGCATACATTTTTGTCTCCTAGGAGTAAGTTCTTTGATCATAGTGAAAATGAAAGGAAAAAGGTACTTTGATTTTAAAAGTTGTATTTGAAAATAGCTTTTGAGAAGTGCAGCCTTTCTGATAAGTGATGAATTGCTGGATACTAATAATAAAACCATGTATTCAGTGGAGGGAGCCTGCCCCAAAGATACCTGCAAATCTGGTCTGTTCCAGAGGTTCCCTGAGGGCTTTAGGTAACACAAGCAGTTTGAGGAACATGGGAGTTTATTGGGAAACGATAGATGCTGCATGATTTATGGTTGTTGTAGTCAATGACTAGAGAGTTGCCAGAGATATCTGGGATGTATTTTGGGTGAATATTAAAGAATCCCGATATTTTAATTATCAGTATATTTACTCAAGTTGTACAAAGCTTGATGGGAATGAGGCAGGTGATCTGTGTTTGGAACATCTTTGCAAGACCCATCTGTGGTCTGCATTTGGAAGTATAACTGTTAGTCCTTATATATGGAAAAGTTTATTTAAATGTATTTTTTCCTCAAGGGCTCAAAAGTTAAATATTAGAGTCCTGGCTTTGATAGTCCTAAGTGTCACTATAATACCAAGAATTTATCAACATTTTATTCATTTTTGTTAATTAAAAAAGCTAACTTCTTGTATATACAAAATTATAGGGATAGTATAGGCAAAAAATGTCATGAAGCCTTACTCCCCCCCCCCCCAGGTCAGATCTACCACTGAAGGTCACAGTGATTAAAAACACCCATCTATATTTTATTTTGCTGGGGAAGAAAAAATTCCTGAATGATTCCGCTCCCAGCAGCTTTCCCCTTTCAGTGGAGTTTTAGCTCCTTGAAGATCAAGTCTGGAAGAAAGCCTGCCAGTTGGGTGGTAAAAGAGAACAAAAATGTGGAAAACATAAATTTATCTAAATGCAAGGTTTACAAATTCAGCTTTGTGGCACAAAGGCAGTAGCTACAGTTTGGGTTACTTTTCTTGAATTGCAGCCCAACTTCAGACGCTATATAATGGCTGTCAACTGCTTTTCTCCCCCTTGCTGCTCAGCGTTGGAATCACATTCCTTAGTGAGAGGGAGCGCTTCCCGCCTTCCTATTTTCCTCTCTCTCTCTCTCTCTCTCTCTCTCTCTCTCTGTGTGTGTGTGTGTGTGTGTGTGTGTGTGTGTGTGTCCTTCTGTGTCTCTCTGTCTTTTAATACCTCACCCACCTCCCCAGGTATTACTGGACCTGAGAATGTTCATGTCCGAGTAGGGAGGTGGCCGGGGATGCCTGGTAGGGGACCTGAGGCTGTGGTCACCACTGTGGATGGCCCCGCGAACCACGCAGGAGGCAACATGCTCCGTGTTAAGCAGAGTGCAGGGGCGGGAACCCCGCCGCCTGCATTTGTTTGGAAAGTGATGTCTTGCTCCGTACAGAGCCCATGGGGGAATTCTTGGACTCTGCTGGGCTTAATTCTTAAAAATATTTATTTTCTTTTAATTTTGGATTCAGATTCTTAAGATTCTGAGTATCTTCTTTTTTTTTTCTTCCAAGGGACACTAACAAGAAGATTAAAGAAAATTTCAGGAGTGCTTGGCTTTGGCGCCAGGCAGACCTGGGTCTGAATTCCTACACTATTTATGAGCTGTGGGGCTTCAGGCAAGTCTCTCGTCAGCTTTTCGAACCTCTGTTTCCTCATTCATAAAGTGGGGATAATAATTTCTCCTTGCGGGATTATTGTATTAAATGAGATAATGGTGCAAGTGAAATTCTTGAGATTCTATAGGAGACCAACAGCTGGGTGGTAGCTAGTACTCATAGCTTCAAGAAGATGCTCTTGAGCTGTCTTCTGGACTTTGGCATTGTGCTGTGAGTTTTGCCCTGTTAGCTTCTCATCCGACATGCTACTGAGAAACAGAGATGAGATGAAGCATCTATTGGGAGAATTTGCCATGATGGCCTTCCTGGTCCACTATAGGTCAGGCAGCAGCACCTGTGTTAGGCACTGTCAACATGTTCTGGGACCATCATTGTGCCTGAGATGGACCAACAGCACCCACCCGAAGGCATGGACTCTTGAATACAGATGCTGATTATTTTCAGTTAAAAAGGTACAGAAAAATCCGCATCTACAATAGCATTGATAAGGGGGGCTTATTACTTTAGGGAAAATAATCACTCACTTTCCAAAAACACTTGTGACAAACTTACTTTTCAAAGGATGCTCTCTCTGTGCATTTAAAATATTTTTTTAAAGATTTTATTTATTTATTCATGAGAGACAGAGAGAGAGGCAGAGGGAGAAGCAGGCTCCCAAGGAGCAGGGAACCCGATGCGGGACTTGATCCCAGGACCCTGGGATCATGACCTGAGCCGAAGGCAGACGCTTAACCATCTGAGCCACCCAGGCGCCCCTCTCTGTGCATTTAAAATGTGATTTTAAAAACCAGCATAAACTTGGAATAGGACAAAGTACACTTGTGTCCACATCTTCCCAGCATCTTTCTCAGGGCAGTCTGTGATTTTTCCCAGCACTTAGTATTTTATATTTTCTTTTTCTTTTTTTTTAAATTAATTTATTTAAGTAATCTTTACCCCCAATGTGGGGCTCAAACCGAGATCAAGAGTCACACGCTTTCCCTACTGGGACAGCCAGCCACCCGCTATTTTATATTTTCAGCTAAGCTTCAGGATACTTATGCTAATATTCAGATGCTATTTTAGTTTTTCTCTCTCTTTCATGGTGGATCCTGGAGGCAGGGAGAATTTTAGGAAGTGGAATGCAGTAGTCATTGCTGTCGGCATACAACAGAGGGAAAATCATTGAGTCTTTTTGATCCTGTTTCCTCATCAGTAAAATGCTAACACCGGCCTTGCTTACCTAACAGAGTTATTGGGAAACCCAATAATAATAGCAAATATTTATAAACAATTATGATGTGCAGACATTAGGGCTAAAAGCCTTAGCTGCCTTAGTAACGTTAATTTCAAGAAAGCTTTGTGGGGGGAATACTCTTGTCCTAATAATAGTGATAATGGTAGCTAATGCTCATTGATGGCTTTCTACCTGCCAGACTTTGTTTTAAGGTCTTTGTATGTCACGGGTATTGATGGGACTTGGATTCACGGAGCACTTAAGTAACTTGCTCAAGTTTATGCAAGTATTAAATATAGGAGTTAGGAATAGAACAGAGTCTGGTCCCAGATCTCTTTTCTTTTTAACATTAAAAATTTTTTGAAAATTAGAAGTGGTTTCCAGTTTTATTGAGCTATAATTGACATACACCATTGTGTAAGTTTAAGGAGTGCAATGTAATGATTTGATAGATGTATAGAAAAATGATGACCTCACTAAGTGTAGTTAACATCTATCACCTTACAGTTTCACATTTTTTTTTTCTTGTTCTGAGAACTTTGAAAATCTCTCTACCAACTTTCAAATGTACAATACGGTAGTGTTGGCTATAGTCACCATACTCTACATTACATCCCAGTGACTTGTTTAACTTATAACTAGAAGTCTATACTTTTTGACCACCTTCAGCTGTTTTCCCTCACCCCTTACAAACCTATGAACCAGCATTGGCTATCTCCATTTTACAGATAAAGAAACCAAGAAATAAAGAGAGGCTGAGTAACTTGACCAAGGTCAGCTAGTAAGTGGCAGAGCTGAGCTTCAGCCAGATTCTTTCTAGCCCCACTGCCCACACCGTTGCCTGTTGTGCATTACAGCCCAGAGGCTGAGGCTATGGGATTAGACACTGCTCCGAGGGCCTTTTGCCCTCTGTTGTCCTAACCACAGAGAGAATGCATAAGAGGGGCAGGTCCCCCTCCAAGGCCCCCCTCCAAGGCCTGTTGCACTACCCGTTGCCTTTTGGATTAAAATCCACGGTTGCTTGGTTCCCAGGGTTGGAGAACTACAGAGAAGTGGGTTCTCCTTTTCGAAGGTGATCTAGGTGCTGTCCTGGTAGCAGGTTACAGATCACCTGTGGTGCTAGGTTCTGGGGGTCTGGCAAGGGTATTGGAAGTACCGGAGCTAATTCCCCAATGGAGAATGATCCAGAAGGAAAAAACAGAATTCCTGAAGGCTGCTGTGTTATGAATGGTAGCATCTGAGAGAGCAGGGCAGGAATGTGATGGCTTGTCTTTGGAAAACATCCAGAGAATTGTCAGGTTTCAGAACAGACTTGAGTATTTCCTTTAGGACACTAACCATCCCTTCCCCTAATTACTGTCATAACTGGAGTTGAGAGGGAAGTGTGCCATTTGACTTTGTTTACAAAGAATGAGAATTCTAGGTCCACTAAACTAATGGTGTCTCCCCAGGCTCTACCAATTTATGAAGAACTTTGAAAGTTAATTGGGGAAGAAGTCTACTGAAATTTATTATGATAACTCGAGACCAAAAGGATTTGGGAAGGATTTTATTGTTAAAGAGAGGAGGAATATCACAGAACTTGGTATTTTTGACATTTTAGTATACAAAATTTCAAACATGCAAGTAGAGAAAACAGTATTAAAGACTCATCATATACCCCTTACCTAGATTTAAGAATGATTAACATTTGCCACATTTGTTTCATATATTTTTTAGTGAAAAGTATTTTCAAGCAAATAACTGATATATTTTAATCTTGGATACTTCAATAGGTATCTCTAAGATATAAAGACATTTTCTTACATAACAAAATTACCATTTTCATACCTAACAAAATTAACATTGATTTAGTCTTTCCTTTTCATTTTGAACATTTTTAAACCTGAAATAGTGTTTAGAGAGTGTATTTTTCCTTCATCTAGATTCAATGATTCTTAACATTTTGCCACCTTTCATCTGTGTATATTCTTTTATTTATATTTTCAACTAAGCTTCAGGATGCTTATGCTGATATTCATGAGTACATTCAGATGCTATTTTAGTTTTTCTCTCTCCTTCATGGTGGATCCTGGAGGCATGGAGACTTTTAGGAAGCAGAATGCGGTAGTCATTGCTGTCGGCATGCAACAGAGGGAAAATCATTGAGTCTTTTTGATCCTGTTTCCTCATCAGGTTTTACTAAACCATTTAAAAGCAAGGTACAGGTAACATGAGATTTTACCGTAAATACTTCATCATTCATCTCCTAAGAATAAGGACATTCTTTTAGACAATAACAAATACCATGTTTACACCCAAGAAAATTAACTTTAGTTGAATAATATAACCTAATATGCAGCCCTTACTCAGATTCTCCTAGTTGCGGGTACCCACACCGTGCCCGATTCAGGATCCAGTCGGGGTTCACATACTGCCTTTTAGTTGTTCTGTCCCTCTTTTGATTCAGAACAGTGAACAGTGTCCCTCTCTCCTCCTTACAATTGTTTCTTTTTCACAGCATTAACTTCTTTTTTTTTTTTTTTAAGACTTAAACCAATATCCCCCATGGGTTCCTAAGGATGACATTAGGTTAAAAATTTTGACAACACAACATAAATCATTTTGTGAATTTCTTACTGCATCATATCAAGATACATACTGTAATTTCTTTTTTTTTTTTTAAAGATTTTATTTATTTATTTGACAGAGAGAGACACAGCGAGAGAGGGAACACAAGCAGGGGGAGTGGGAGAGGGAGAAGCAGGCTTCCCGCGGAGCAGGGAGCCTGATGCGGGGCTCGATCCCAGGACCCTGGGACCATGACCTGAGCCGAAGGCAGACGCTTAACGACTGAGCCACCCAGGCGCCCCATACCATAATTTCTTAATATCATCTAATACCCAGTACGTACTCAAATTTTTTCAATTATCCCAGGTGTGATTTTTCTTTTACACTGGTTTGTTCAAATGAAATATTGTGCACTATGTATTTTTTTAGATTTATTTATCCATTTTAGAGAGCAGGGGAGAGGAGCAAAGGGAGAGAGAGAGACTAAACAGACTGCGCGCTGAGCGCAGGGCTCCAGGTGGGGCTTGATCCCACAACCTGAGACCATGACCTGAGACCACCACCCAAGTGGAAACCAAGAGTAGGTTGCTCAACCAACTGCACCACCCAGGCACCCCTATTGTGCACTGTTTTTTTTTTTTTAAAAAAAACAAAGTAAAAAATTAAACCTAATTCTATTCCTTGTAGACATCTTAGGCTAACTCTTACGGTTCTGCTAGATGGCAACTATATCCCTTTTTCTTTTATAGAAATTACTTTTAAAAGTTGAAGTAATTTCTCTTAATTACTTTTTTTTTTAAAGATTTTATTTATTTATTTGAGAGAGAGAGAAAGAGAGAGCACATGAGAGGGGGGAGGGTCAGAGGGAGAAGCAGACTCACCGCCGAGCAGGGAGCCCGATGCGGGACTCGATCCAGTGACTCCAGGATCATGACCTGAGCCGAAGGCAGTCGCCCAACCAGCTGAGCCACCCAGGCGCCCTTAATTACTTTTTTTTTTTAAAGATTTTATTTATTTGACAGCGAGAGAGGGAACACAAGCAGGGGGAGTGGGAGAGGGAGAAGCAGGCTTCCCGCGGAGCAGGGAGCCCGATGTGGGGCTCGATCCCTGGACTCTGGGAGCATGACCTGAGCCGAAGGCAAATGCTAAATGACTGAGCCACCCAGGCACCCCTCTTAGTTACTTTTTAAAAAAGATTTTATTTATTTAAGGGTGGGGAAGAGAGAGAGCACAAGCAGGGGTTGGGGCAGAGGGAGAGAGACAAGCAGACTCCCTCCTGATCCGGCCGCAATTCCAGGACCCTGAGATCATGACCTGAGCTGAAGTCAGATGCTTCACCAGACTGAGCCACCCAAGCACCCCTCTCTTAATTACTTTTAAAAAGTAGGTGTAATTTTTGTAGAAAAGTATACAGATCCTAAGCGTAGTGCTTGAATTTTTTACAAATTTTTACACCAGTAGCTTTTAAGAAACAGGACATCCCCAGTTCCAAGAAACACCCTTCCTGTTCTCTTCCAGACCCCCCGTCACCCCCTGAAAGTGCCAGTCTCCTGATGTCCAGTGTCATAGTTTGGTTTCGTTTGCCTATTGAAAATCACCTCTACTTCCCTGAAAAATGGAGCATGAATTAGAGAAGCCATAAAAGATGCGTATATTTTAGTTAGGAGTTATGAAAGCCCACCTTCAATCAAAGATATTTTAAATGATATACTGTATATATTTTCACACAAAATAATTCCCGTAACAATATTTTACATAATAGTTTCATTCAGTTTGTTCCCCCTGCTTCCCGAGAAATGGGATTTCATCCAAAACCCTAAAGGTTAAGTTATCAATAGAACTCAAAGGGCATTTTGTTTCCATTTGTGTAAGTCGTTTAATGTTTTTTAAGTCCACGCATATGTTAACAATGGAGGCGGTCAATTACAGGGGAGCTTAGCAAGGCATTCTTAGAGTTCTCCGTTGTGAGCAGTGTCAAGGCAAATTCAGGAAAAGAGCAACTCTCTTCACTGAAGGAAATTATTTTAATTAGTAACTCTCAAAGGATAATAAACAGTCAAATAATTCTGAAATCTGGCTTTGGGACAAGTCATTACAATGAGCATGCAGTTAAAAAAAAGAAAGAAAACTACAATGAGGGCATGTATAATCAATTAAATGCAAGTAATTACATTATGAGGGCTTCATGATAATTTTATGGTACATTAACAGTGTGGAAAAGCATGCATCCTGCATTCTAGTAAGAAGGTCGACAGATGGTGCAGTGTGTGCCAGACTCCTGACCGGATGTTGGTGTTCATGGTCTTCTAGACTCTAGGCTGTTGGGCCCTGCAGCTGCTAATAGGTAACTTTCTAATGCGTTGAAATGGGGGGAAGAGATGGAGGCCCGCTGGTTTGTAGTGTCTGTCAAGTGATAGTGATGTTTTCTTAGATCACTGGGATGCCCCATGTAAATCGGGTCCCGTGGGTCCTGCCTTCTGCCTCTGGGTGACACTGCTGTAAGCATCTGAGTGTGACTTTGTTCTGTGTGCCTGGAGATTTTTGAGTGGGGATAGGAATTTACCTTCACTAGTGTGGTTTTCAGTGTGGCATGCCCTAGTGACATGAGTTGCGAAGTGACTTGCTAAAGTTAGAAAGTGAGATTGAACAGCTGGGTTGATGGCCGAGTACTAGGTTCCCACCAGTTGTTTCAAGGGGAGGGAGAGGAGCCACCCTGAGTGCTTTGCTGCAGCTGTGACCCTGAGCCAAGGGAAACTACATTTTGAAAGTACACTAAGAATAGACACCCAGAGGCTCCCAATTTGAAAGTAAGGAGGAAGGTTAACAGCTTCTGGGTGCAAACAACTCCGTTTACTTTTTAAACACAGAAGTTTAGTTTTAAGCTTCCATTTATGGGAATCCATACATACATGTATATATGTATATATTTTCATATATAAAAGCTTGAAATTAAACTTGTGTTACACACACACACACACACACACACACACACACACACTTGTCTGTATCCATGTGAGTATATGCCTTTGTCTTAATCTCTAATCTCTGTAACTCTGATTTGGATAAACTTTGTCATTAGGATGTTTGGAATCAGGGCTTCATAGCAACATACTAACATTTGCCTAGTGACTCTTTGTAGGAACTGCCTGTAGTTTTTCACTTTTGGTCATCTGGGTATAAAAATACTGCTGTAATGTCTGAAGCATATTGTGTGTGTTCAGACTGTGCTGCTGAACTGAATTGGAAGTGTGCCTGCAATAAATACCACAAATGGTATATTCCATTTCCTAAAATGTATTCTACAGCATATTAATAAATTACAAAAAAAGATTACACCTAAAATAAATCAGAGAAATGTTGGATTAAGCTTATTCAAATCCAGGGCCTTTTATAACGATGCATGTAATGTGAATTTTAGGAGGGAAACAGAACATTCAGTGTTTCCCAGACTTAATTGGTAACAACTCTTTTGGGTGCAGGTGTGGGGGACGATGATCTTCTAGGACTAAAATCCTGTGGAACACACTTGAGGCTACCCTGCCCATAACCCTGTCTCCTCACAGACAGTGTGAGCCCGAAAGCCTTTGTTACCTGAGAAGTGGGTTTGAGGTTCAAATGCCAGATGGTGTCCTTCCATGCAGTGATGAGATTGGCAGATTCAAGTGTCTTTCCCCCTAATTACCTCACAGTGACTTAGTATCCACTACCCCAATGTAGCGCACACTTTCATCTTTTAGTCAAAATAATTGTTGTATTATAATGTCAGAAAGGATAGAGACCTTTTAGTGCCTGAAATGTAATCAAGAAGAAAATGACAAAAACTTGACTTTTTGTGACTATCTAAATGAACTATATTTTCTTCATTTGCTCCAAAATGTTCCTTTGAACATTTTTTTTTTCAACATCTTTCTACAAAAGGAGGCTAAGATAAGCCTGGCAAGTGAGCTTTCGTCTGAGAAATTCTGATAAAATTACTGTATGTGTTGAATTATAGCCGTAGTCAATTATAAAGACTAGTAACCTAACATTGTAGAATGAACACTTTTATGGAACGTCAACCCTATTCAAATATTTTTCCTAGTAATCAACATTAATAAAAACTAAGGACGAGTCAGATTGAAGCTGTTATTGTCAGAGACTGGTTTCTTTTTTTTTTTTTTTTAAATATGGTTGTTTTAGATTTTATTTATTTATTTGACAGAGAGAGACAGCGAGAGAGGGAACACAAGCAGGGGGAGTGGGCGAGGGAGAAGCAGGCCTCCCGCGGAGCGGGGAGCCCGATGCGGGGCTCGATCCCAGAAGCCCAGGACCCCAGGACCCCAGGACCCCAGGACCACGACCGGAGCCCGAAGGCAGACGCCTAACGACTGAGCCACCCAGGCGCCCCAGAGACTGGTTTCTGAAGGAACAGACTTTACAGGAGGGAGGGCCTTTAAAATCATGCCCCCCCCCCGTCCCCGCCCCCGTCCCCCATCCCCCCCGCCCCTCTGGCTCAGCTTTCCAGCAGTGCTCATGGCAGGTGCATTCAGTTGCTACCTTTGCATCTCCAAATCTATCTTCAGGGTCCATTTACCTCTTCCTTTTAAGTCATAGCAGAGAGTTTGGCTTCTGCTTTGTATTTGGTTTAGGTTTTTACTTGTATTTTTTTTTTTAACATGTATTTGAGAGAGAGAGGGAGCGAGAGAGCACAAGCAGAGGCAGCAACAGGCAGAGGGAGAAACAGACTCCCCGCTGAACAGAGAGCCTCCCTCAGGGCTCGATTCTGGGACTCCAGGATCATGACCTGAGCCACAGGCAGACGTTTCGCTGGTTGAGCCACCCAGGTGCCCTGGTTTATGTTTTTAAAGTAGTATTTGTATTTCTTCCTCTCCTTTCACCCTAGCATCAGCTACAGGATCACATGGAGCTAATTTGTTTTACTGTCACGAGAATCCCTTTCCTTGACAGGAAGGGCCTGATTAAAACCATGCAGTTAAAAGGTCAGCTTGGCAGGCAAGTTTGCACACGACAGTACGTGACTCAAGGGCTTCAGGAGGGACGAGGAGGATGGTGGTGTGTTATTGAAGCAAGAGGGGGAGGAATCAATCTTGCGGGGCCCTTTCCTCCAAAGGACTGAGTCTGCAGGAGATGTGCTTCCAGGACAGAGTCAAGCTCACAGCAGCACTGACTGTCCTTACTCCCTTTTCCTTCCTTCCTAATGATCTGACTTAATCCACGTCAGCCTTTTTGGTTCACAAGGCATGTTGTTGAAAAAGCCCCAGACCCAACCATGAGAACAAGATTGGACTCTCTAGTGTGCCTTATAGAGCCTCAAGGAATCTGTTAAGCCATGTAACTTCTCTCAACTCAGTTTCTGGATCTTAAAAGTGGAGATGAATGAATCTGTTATGCGAAGATCAAAATAAGATAATTTTTGAAGCTAGTAAATGCTATATAAATGTCAGTTGTTACCATCGGACATTATTATTGCCATCATTATTGTGAATATTATGATGTATGGCCAGTATGAATTATTTTCATGACTATCAGTATTAATGAATATTAATACCAGTTCATTCATTCATTCCACACACATTTATTGAGTGTCTGTTACATATGCCAGAGGTGGTGTACTTTCAAGGGCCCATGGTGGGTGGCACCTGATAGAGGCTCAGTCAGTTTGCTGAATGGAATAGTGATGAACTAATCATTTTCATCTGTTCTAGAAGATGTTGTAGCACTCTCTAGCATTCATGTCCTTCTGGCGGGGGAGGGGGGGGCAAGTAAAGAACAAATCTTCTGGGATGAGCTTTTTGAATATTTTGTGGACAAAGATATATCAGATATGCATAAGATTCATTTGATACAGACACTGAGAAGTAAAATGCTTTGCTAAAGGAAGCCCGTTAGATATATTCATCCATTCCTTTCTTTTTTTCGTCATTTATTCCATGAGTAGTTTTTTAATTCTCTGCTGTGTTGTCAGACCTTCTACACCCATTATTCCACAGGGGGAACTACTAAGGAGTTGAAGGCATATTTAAAGTCTCCATCAATTTCAGTGGCATTTTAAGAAGCCTTGTGGAAAGGAAGAATCTGAATGTATCCTGCAAAGAAAATTGCATTTCCTCTGACAATATTGTGATGTGTATCCTGCTCGCGCCTTGCGGAGTTCCTCTCCAAGTCAATGGGCAATTGCGTAAAGGGTTTGAAGGCAGGAAGTGCCTTGCAGTGGGATGAAGAAGAAGGCTTGTGGTTGGTCATTAAACTAAATTTAAACCCTTATTTGGAGTGGCTATATAATCAACATGGGGCTTAAAAATGAAAAATACAGCCACAAGGGTTTCTTCCTTTAAAAAAAAAAAAAGGAAAAATTCAGGAATCACAAGAAGAAAACAAACACAGTTATGTGAGTTATGCATTCTCTTTCCTAAGAACAATCAAAGATGATTTCATCCTAATCTTTCTAGGTATAACAAATGCCTCTCCCCTCTGGGTTAGGTAGATGACAGCAGTAACAGCACTGCAGCTGGGAGTCTCCAAAGCGGACAGGTGCTGGATAGAAGATGCCTCACGTTGTCCTGTGAAGTGTAGATGGTGCTCGGGATGATAGGGCCCGCTTGATCTGCCCAAGGGGAGAGCTGCTCCCGTCTGTTGTCACCTCGTTCAGCTTCTCCCCCTTGCTCAAACACCTGCCAGAGACAGCCCTAAAATATTGCTTAATGATAGAATGTTCGTTGATTCTCTTTATCCCTTCCTTCTACTGCCTTCCACCCTCTCTTGGGCCACTTCTGGTTCAGAGCCTTTAGGCTAAGCGCTCATGGGAGTATTACGATGGTGCCTTTTCCAACTCACAGTTAAGGGACTGACAAGATTTTCAACCCTGCACTCTTAGCTGTGGAATTATTCTCAGAGGCTGTAATTAGCAGTTGTAGGTTCAAATGTGGAATGCCACATTATTTTTTAAGCAGGAGGTGAATTCATTTGGGGGGAGGATAGCTTTTCTCGTTCCCTTTTTCTGATTGAAGAAAATGATGCTTATTGTCTAAAATGTAGAAAATACAAAGAAATCTAAAGATCTGAATAAAGCCTGCTTTCCCCTCATTCCTATGTACATATGTTAACCAAAATGGGATCATGTTCACATAGCAATGTATTGTGAACATCTTTCCATTTAAACAAATACAGATCTATGTCATTTATGATGTCTGTTCGGTGTTCTGTTATCTGACTGAACCATAATTTATTTAGCCACTTACTGCATTTAAGATACAAACAAAACTACAATGGGCATCTCTGCTCATACATTTTGCATACTTTTTGTATTGATCTGGAGTTATGTTTGTGATTAACAGGGACATGAAAGGAGATTGCTTATTTATCTCTAACATTAAAGAAATCTGAGGTAAGGCAGTCAGGTGCTGGTTTGGTGGCTTCACATGCATTTATCATTTTTCTACTTTTTTTGTCCTTACTGTATGGCTTTCATTCCTCATGTTTCAAAAGGGCTGCTATAGCTCTGGCCATCATGTTCACATTCCAAGCTGGAGGAAAGAGCAAGGTGGGACTCAGAAGAGTCTCTCTCTTCCATTTGAAGAACTTACCCAGAATTCCACATAGCACTTCTGTTTGTTATCTAGAACTTAGTCTCATACCCAGCACCTGGAAGAAGGGGAAAGCAGATATTCAGAAGCAGGCAGCCACCTCTGCCCTATCTGTCACATTGTCTCCTTGGTATAAACTTTGTGGAAGTGGAGTTGCCCTATCAAAGCTTTTTCAAGGATCTTGTTACATGTTGACCAACTGCCCTCCAGAAAGATGGTACCAGTTTAAGTGTAGTAATATGCGAGGGTGACCTTTAGTGAGGCTGTGGTTCTTTGTAAGCATTTTATGGACGTGTTAAAAGGTATTTTCCTGGGGCTCCTGAGTGGTGCAGTCAGTTAAGCGTCTAACTCTTGGTTCCGGCTCAGGTCATGATCTTGGGGTCCTGGGATCGAGCCCCCATCGGGCTCCATGCTCAGCATGGAGTCTGCTTGAGATTCTCTCTCTCTTTCTGTCCCTCCCGCTTGTGCTGTCTGTCTTTCTAAGATAAATAAATAAATCCTTAAAAAAGAAAGAAAAGGTATTTTCCTGAAGCTGTGTTTTTTCTTTTGTTTAAATCACACATTCTGCAGAGGGCGATATGCAGATTTTTGGTATATTTACAATTTTTTCTTCAAAATGTATTATCTGTATAAATAGAACATTTATTCCAAATACTGGAAGGGCATTTGCCTGAGAACTTAAATGTTTTTCACACGTATTTCCTCAACTTCTAACTTATTTGTAGGTTGAATTAATAAACTAACCAAACTAAGGTGGCTCTCCCTGTTTGAAAAATCTCCTGGCCTGTTTAAGTAAAAAGCGTAGTGAAAAAGCTGCACTGCCCAAGTCGATGTTTAAACATAAATGTTTGATTTCATTCATGCTGTGGTGTGGCCATCAGCAGCTCAGAAAATACAGGACTCATCTGCCTCTGGTTTTCTCCTCTTGGGTGGGGTCAGTTCTCTCCTTCAGTGAGAGGATATTAAGGGTCACCATTATTGCCAAATTGTTATTGCTTTTGTCTAGATGTTACCAAATCTAGTGTCACTTTGTTTTTTGATTTGGTTATTCAGACTGGTTATCAAAGCTTTTTTCCCATCTTTTTTTTTTTTTAAGATTTTATTTATTTAACGGAGAGAGACACAGCCAGAGAGGGAACACAAGCAGGGGGAGTGGGAGAGGGAGAAGCAGACTCCCCGCTGAGCAGGGAGCCCGATGCGGGGCTCGATCCCAGGACCCTGGGATCATGACCTGAGCCGAAGGCAGACGCTTAACCGACTGAGCCACCCACGTGCCCCAGATGTTTATTTTATATGAGAAATAATGCCAGCTACTTTAATGAAGAACAGTGGGGTTTGGATGGGGAAATAAGTCATGAAAAATTGAAACAGATACATGTTTCTGTTCTTTGTTAAGTAAAAATTAAAGCAATAGTCTATTTTTTTATTAAACCTCCACCTGTGGGTACCAGGTTAACTCTGTCTGGAGTTTGCATAAACATATTTTGTATAAAACTATAGTACGTTTTAGGCTAAATTTGTTTTTCCATTTGTGGAGTCACAGAAGCTTCAGGTCTTCTTGCATTTCTATAACTGATCTGTACCTATATTTTGGGGTGAACCATGGGGGCGAACGATTGTCACCTTGTAAATGATTACAAAACTAAATTGGCCTAAAATTTCCTGAGCATTACTGTTAGGAGAAAATGGAAAGCCATCAGATATTATTTTTCTAGTGTTCAATCTTATCTTGCTTTTCACTTCAGGCTAAGGTCCCTTTCTACTTTAAACGTGGGCAGAAAGTCTTGTGTGCTGACATGGGATGCTCATCACCACCGGAAGTGCCTCCCTGACAAAGACACCACAGCCCTATTAGCTCTGGCTTTTTCTTACACTGGATCTGAGAGTTGATATTATTACAATGCAAAGCAAACAAATAAAGCAAGAAAAACCAAACCAAAACAAAGGTGGAGGAACCACCCGAGGGCTGGGGGTTAACTAGTTCTTTTGTCTTTTGAGAATATTTTTTCCTCTAAATCAGTTATTAGCCACTGTATGTGAAATCAAGTATATCTATAGTTTTTAGAGTGAATTGATGTTCACTATTATTTCCCCCATTTTCTTGGGTCCATTGTACCATAGTGTGTTTGCTGATGTTTGTGCATTTGAATTCTTTGGATCCCTTTCAACCACTGGGATAGGTTTTCATAAGGGATAAAGGGGAAGTTAATACGTATAGTGTCATGGGGCACGTGGGTGGCTCAGTTGGTTAAGCAACCGACTCTTGGTTTCGGCTCCAGTCGTGATCTCGTGGGTCGTGGGATTGAGCTCTGCTCCATGTTCTGCCCCTCGAGTGCACGTGCGCTCTCTTTCAAATAAATAAATCTTAAAAATATATGTATCTATTTATAGTGCCATCTCTGTCTGGCACTGTGCAGGTGCTTTATTTTTGTTACTTGATGAAATATTCAAAACAACCTCATAAAATGGATATTTTTATGCCCATTTTACAGTGGAGGACACTGAGGCCTGGAGATGCTAGGTGAAATTACAGTGTTCCCTTAGCTGGTTAATAGCAGAGGCAAAGTTCAAGAATACCATAGAATGTTCTGCCTCATTTGGGTGATACTTTCAACCAAAGAGGCCAAGAAATACATGTGAAAAGATACGTGGGCTGAGTTTATTTTTTTTTTTTAATTTTTATTTATTTGACAGAGAGAGAGAGAGAGAGAGAGAGCACCAGTAGGTAGAATGGCAGGCAGAGGGTGAGGGAGGAGCAGACTCCCCGCTGAGCAGGGAGCCCGATGTAGGGCTCGATCCCAGCACCCTGGTATCATGACCTCAGCTGAAGGCAGACGCTTTCACCGACTGAACCACCCAGGCCCCCCCCCGGGGGGGGTGCTTAAAACACGAAACCTAAGTAGTGTTGCCCAGTGATTTTCTAGGTTTCCAGTGGTCCTCTCCCCTCCTGCCTCTGAAGCTTAACTAAATCTCCTTTAATGCCTCAGTTTTTGTCTTCCATCCTCCAGATCATTTCTTGCAAAAATGGGACGCTGGCTCTGAAAACCACTCCAGTGTTTCTCTGGTTGGGGGTGGGGTCCGGCCAGTCTCTCCTGTGCCAGCTGGGCCACGTCTCCCAAGCACGTGCACACAGTGGCTCTGATGCCCGGAGCCCAGGGTGGCTCATCCTCTTCTCGGAACTTAGAAAAACAAAACCAACACAAAATAATTGAATCTCTTCGCCTGAATAGAAGCGAAGCTAGACGAATCCAGAAGAATTTTTGGTTTTGAGGAGGCTTTGCCCTCTTCGTTTGGGCAAGTGACATTTAATTCAGTTGTCCCCATTAGAAAGAAGAGAAAGGAGGGCATTTGCAGTTCAGCTGAGCTGTTTTCTGTCCAGAGTGGCTTCGGAGCAGGCAAGCGGTCCATCATCTAAGACACTGGAAGAACAACTGGAAAAACAACACGTTGAAACATGTGCTGGGCACGGAGAGCCTGGAAAAACAATTTTCAAAGTATTTTAGTGTTCTAAAGTAACTCAGTGGCTTAAAAACAAACTTCTTTTAAAAAATGATTGCGAGATTAAAGCTGCTCCCCAGATGTCACACGCAGCTGATAGGGGGAGCGTATCGAACACATAGCTATCAAGACAGAATGTCAGGCTCTCGACCATTTATAATTACAATAAAAACAGGATTTGTGCTCTGTTAACCTCCACACCATTCCTTATTTCTTGGCCACTAGCTCCCCGCTAATTTGATTGCCAGCTCCTAGGGCCCACGATCGTCTGCTGATAGGTCCATGTTGGCGCGGAAGACGACAAGGCACTTACGGCTGTATGCCTGTTTAAGTGGCACGAGTTCGACACTACATGCAAATCCCAACATAAGTATTTGGGGACAGCGTCACTTCATCTGGAGCTTGGCTGTAGAAACAGTACCATGTCTTAACCCTGGAAGGAAGTGGCTGTCTTGGACTTTTCCTGAAAGTATACAAAGCCTAGTTAGACTGCACATCGTGTGCCATTTAAAGGATTTTCAGTTGTTCCTTTCACCACACCCCACATTTCCACATTTTCCAAAACTGTTTCTGGGAACCGAGTCCCCATGGAAGTCCCCGTTGTAAACGCTTGTCGAATGAATAAATGGATGAACGCATTCCACTGCCTATTGATAATTCTAGAAGTCACCATTCCTAAAGAACTTCGTCCTTTCTCCACTTCTCATTCCCACCCCGTTTTTGTTTGTGAAAAGGGGGAAAGTGGGAAAATACACTTGGTATCTGGAAATAAAACATAGCGAAGTAAACTCTTACATAGTCGTTTGGTTTCCACATGAGAAATTTAGCATGATTTATAAATCTTTTAAGAGCAGTATTGATCCTGGGGCGCCTGGGTGGCTCAGTCATTAAGCGTCTGCCTTTGGCTCAGATCATGATCCTGGGATCGAGCCCCGCATCGGGCTCCTTAATCAGCGGGGAGCCTGCTTCTCCCTCTGCCTGTGCTTCTGCTCGTGCTCTTACTCTCTCCCTCTCTCTCTGACAAATAAATAAAGATTAATCTTAAAAAAAAAAAGGAAGAGTTTGGTTCACTTTGCAGAGGTGAAGGCAGGTTTGCATGTGTTGGGCGATATCGGGGTACCTCTGACACAGTGGCTCACCGTCTGAGGTGAGGTGGCTGTGTCACACCCTGGGCCTGTGTTGCTGAGTCACTGGCTTCCCAAAATGGTTTTCTCTGGGAGGGGCGCATACATCCTGCCCCCTTCCTCCGCATCCTGGCAGTAGTGCTCTGTAGGAACGTAAGCCCCTGTAGGAACTGTGGATGTGACAGCCTCAAGTGGGCTCACACTGCGCGTTGGGGCTGACGGCAGCGCTCCTTGACTCGGCTTCTGCCCCGACGGAGCGGGTTTGGGACTGAGTCTGCAGAAAAGGCGGCAGTGCTCGCTCGGTGAAGAGGATTTGAGGAGATAGATGGCCACAGCTGGCTGCAACGGAAGTGCTAGTGGACCTTGCGCGCTGCCGTGGCCACCACGGCTGCTAATTTAAACAAGGGGAGGCTTCTTGGCATGGCTGTGTTGGAAGTCGAGGATTAGAGCCTGGTAGTTAAAAATACAATCCCTGCCATTCATTCAGAATTCCAGAGGACTCAGAAATGTTTTTGAATTGGCAAGTGAATGGTGGAGACCGGAAACATGCACCAAAATAATGCTTCTGGTCTCGTATCATCTTTTATTAGAGGATCCTAAAAAATCCCCTATTTATATATGAGTTATTATGCCTGTGTCATAGACTGCAGCGATGTTTGATGAGCTGCCTAAGTGAAAATCTGACCAGAACCTTTCAACTATAAATTTCCTGTGGTTTCAAAGAAGGATGAGCTTTCTCATGAGGCACACTTCCATTATGTGAACAGTCACCTTTATTGTATGGCATGAGGGCGTCTCTATGGCTTTGGGATTTAATCTGTGAATGATACAGAGGCTTTGCTAATGGATGTGTCAGCGATGCACCTTTGCAGCCTAACTTTTTACCTCTTTGTATCTTTTATTCTAATGCGTTGGACCAGCAAGAGATGGTACTGTTCAGGATTTGGGCAGAACAGAAAAAGAATTGTAACCAACTACAGTGTTATGAAAGCTGCTTTGTAAAGGCAAAGAATCACCGATTAGGGTGACAGTAGGAAGGATGAAAACCTGGGAAGGAGTTGGGTGGCTTTGGAAATGAAATAAAACATCTGTTCAGCGAGGTGAAATGCCAGCACTTTATTTCCGATTGTCAGTGTATTGTAGTTCAGAAGCCTCCTCCCCATTATCCAACTGGACTGATAGGGTTAAGCATCGGGGAACAGCTTACTGGATGGCTACTAATCAGGTTGAGTTGCCAGTTGAGAAGTGGGCTGTGAGCTGTCACAGCCATGGCAGCTCCCCTTGCTATGAGGCTCACCCCGCAATGGGGCTCAGGGGCTCACATGTGGTCAGTTTCTGCCATGTTCTCGTTTTAGGGGACAGCAGAGGAAGTAACTTGGAGAGAGTGTACATCTGGGCCTGGGAGAATTAGTTAGTGTGCACCCCCAGCTGTATTTGTTCTTGTGGTTAAGATCCACCTCTGGTGTCTGTCGGAAGAGCTAAGTACCACTGGCAAAAACAAACAAACAAACAAAAAACAAAAGGCGCCAATCAAAGAAATGCAAGATATGAATAAGATATGATGTATCATTTCTTAGGTCTTAAAATTTAAATAAGAACACACTTTAATGTAACTGTTTAATGTAATTGAGACACAGGCAGCATTTATTCCCGAAATACAACAAAAAAGTAAACCAGTGTTTTGCCTCTTTGTATTTTTAATTTTAACTGGGGAATATTTTCAGAACTTTAACGTGAGTCTCGGACAAGTCTTCTTGCCATCTGGCACAGGATTAAATACTGGCATAGAGTTTGTTGTCTGCTGACAATGGATCAAACTCACTTGGCAAGCCCCCTCTGGGAAATTATCAGCCTCACGCAAATCTGTTTCAATTTCCATTTTTAACACTGATGGGTTTAATTTGCCTGGTTCACCACAAGCAAGTTGCAAAGTTCGTTTAGCACTTTTTAAGCAAATAATCTTCAGTGTATGTACATTTGTGATCACATTAAGAGGGTGGTGAATTGGTCTGGTAAATCAGAAAACATTTTAGTGTTTTCGTTAAGCGTCTGCCTTCGGCTCAGGTCATGATCCCGGGGTCCTGGGATCAAGTCCTGCATCGGGTTCCCTGCTCAGCCTCTCCCTCTGCCTGCCACTGCCCCTGCTTGTGTGCTCTCTCTGTCAAATAAATAAAAATCTTTAAAAAATAAAATAAAAAAAGACAGTTTACTTATGCCCAAATTGGGTTTGTGAATATTATGGGGGTTGCAAGGGTATTGTTTTGCAAATGCTTACTATGTACGGAGCACTTTGCTATGCCCCATAGGGTCATTCCTGTCATTGAAAGAGCTTACGTTCCATTGGAAGAGAAATACTAGCACCCCCCCAAAAAGAGGAAGTGAAGGGAGAACTTGAAGAGAGCCTGGGATTCTCAGGGGACTGTAACCAAGTGGCATTGAATGTGAATTAAGTTTTGAATCAGTCGGCCTTGGTTTTATAACCCCAGGCTGCCTTTAAATTCCCATTTCATTGGTGTGGTTCTCTTTAACTGCCTAGCTAGTTTGTGGTGGAAAAGAAGAGGCCCGTTGGAGGCTACTTCTAAGTCCCGTCCTAACAGCTCTGTTGCTGGCGGGGAGCCCTGAGTAATGTCTGACGCTAATGTGAAACTCGAATATATTAAAGCAGTGAGGGTGGAGAAGAGGGGGAGTAAAAAGGCAAAACACTTACATTGAAAGATGAAATCTTTGCCCATAGAAATAGGCGAGCCGCTTATGTTGCTAAGAACTCTATAAATTTTTTCAAAATCAAGCACTCAGAATCATTTCTATTTTTATATCTTTGTATGCTTCCAGCAATACAAAATGTATTACATAGACCTTCTCTATTTCAGAAAGTCTTTGTTGTGTGGCTTCCTTCCATAAAGTTAGTGTAATAGGTCATGGGCTGGAGGATAAATTCATTCAAAAACGCCAGGCCTTTTCCTGGGCTGTAAGAAGCCGGTGGGTTCTATTTTTACAGATAAGATTTTATCTCTGCTTTTAATGGTTCTGCTGCTAGTCAGGGTTTTATATTTACAAAATGCTTTTTATTTTTATACCTACGTAGCGCGTTGTGCACAACAGGCGTACAGTTCATGCTGGTGAGTAAACTTGAACCCACGTTGTCACCCTTGGGCTTGTGGCGGCCTTGCATACATTCACTGCTGGGGAGGTGAGCTTGGGAAGCCCTGTGAACTGTCATGAAATCTGCAGGTGACTTTGGCTGTCATTATTTTCCCTGAACAGACCTATTTTACTCTTGCAACAAGAAACCGGTGCGTTTGTTAGCTTCTTTTACTCCTATCTCGTGGATCTGGGTGCTGAGACCAGGATGGGTGAAGTGTCTTGTCCAACAAGGTCACATAGGATCAGAGGTAACATTAAAACTCAGACATGTGTGGGCACCTGGGTGGCTCAGTTGGCTAAGCATTTGCCTTCGGCTCAGGTCATGATCTCAGGGTCCTGGGATCAAGCCTTGTGTCAGGTGCCCTGCTCAGTGGGGAGCCTGCTTCTCCCTCTCCTTCTGCCACTCCCCCTGCTCATACTTGCTCTGTCTGTCAAATAAATAACGATCTTTAAAAAAAAAAACAAAAAACCCTCAGGTATGTGTGACGCAAGACTTTGAACTTTCCAGAACACGCAGTGTCTCACCAGTAGGTTGTGTGTCTGGAAGATGCCGATGTGAGTAGTACTTTTATTTCATGGGCAGACAAGGACCCAGGGGTGACTTGGATCCCAGCTGTCCTTGGGATAGGAGTCTAGAGGTGGGATGGAGAAGCGGATTGTCAGGAGGGGTGGGGGAAGGGACGAAGGTTGGAGGAAAACCAGGAAGACTGGAGGAGGGGAAGCCTGGAGGCCCTTGTGCTCGTGCTTCAAGGTGAAAGGTCACGCAGGAGGCTGGAGGGGAGGAAATAGGAACTAAGTTAATGATCCCTTGGAGGCTGATGGGCGGGACAAGATGGAGAGGGGCGGGAGAACGGGAGGGTGGCGAGAGACCAGGAGGGTGGCGGGGCCGCCTCCTCTTCCACTCATTTCAACGACTTTTCAACCTCACAGAATTTCCCTAGTAAATAAAATGGCTTTCTAAATCAGTGTCTCTATTGAAGAACATATTAATTCAAGAAGGAAAAATTATTTCACACAACAGTTTTACAGCCAGACATCTTAGAGAAGTGTCGACCTTTCTTGCCCCTGAGTGAAAGCTACAGTTCCTAAACAGCTGAAGCTCTTTTCCGACCTGGACACTTCTCTGAGCAGAGGCTCCTGATGTGGCTGGAGGTGAGGAGTTGGTTGGTTCTTTCTGCAGCTGTGGAATGAGGCAGTCTGGGAAATGGTGGTCAAAGGGGCCGCCAAAGAAAGAGAAGACCATTCCCATTATTTTTGTTGTAGGCACCCAGGGTCTCCCTGTGAAACCCTTACAAGCTTTTTTTTTTTTTTAAATTTTATTTTTAGCCCAGGAAAGAGGCCTTTTTAGCCCAGGAAAGAGGTGTCAGGAAGAGTTTTCCTCTTCCTTCGGAACTGGTATTTTTCCTTATAAACAACATGGGGCCAGGTGATTGATTCCATTTCCTTAGTTCTTTCTTTGCCCCACGACAGTGACAAGCCCAATCTACAGTTTATCTTCAATCACATTTTAGTACCCTATGACCTGCATGACCATGTATCGTTTTTCTTTTTGTCATGTTGTATCTTCCTGAGTATTTTTGTTTTTACTGCTTATGAAAACAACACATAGTCACTGTTAAAAACCTGGGAAGTACAAGAGAGTTTTGATAAAAGAAGCAGCACCAGTGGGCCTATTATTTTCATGTATCACCGTCAATAGTTTGATATCTTTTTTCCTTTTTTGTTCCATTTTCTAATATGAGAATGGTACAGCATATGTATTCATCGAACACACATACGTAGGCAGATTGAACACACACACACACACACACACACACACACAAATTTTCAGGAGAGAGGAGACTTTTAGAAACAGCAGAGACACTGGGTTTGAGGAAAGACTCGGCAGCAAGGGAGTGAAATCGGGGAAGAGGTGGGAGCAGCAGGGCAGTGCGGATTCATCCAGCTCAACTGCGGGTCCTGGCAGACAGTAAGGTTACACTGAGAAATCCGAGAAAGGAAATGAGTCAGTAACTCAGAGGGAGCGGAGATGAGGCAGCAGTGTGAAAGAGCCAGAGGTTCAGCCTGCCTTCGGGAACGGGGAGACGGCAGCGAAATGGTTTGAACAATAGCAGAATGTAGCTTTCAAATCCAATCATGAGCAATGTATCAAGTTCTTGTGAGCAATGCCCTTGCTTTTGGCATTCAGACTGGGAGCCACCCTGGACATCCTGAGAGCGAGCGTTAGAGCAAAGCTGCTTGTCTGGTCGACGGGTGGGTGTGCAGAGGCTGGGAATTCCAGTGGCTTTCTGCTCAGAGTTGTTTCTGAGCAATGAGAACTGCTCACTTAAGACTCCCTCTTGTACTCTAGTCTTTGGGGAATACCGTGAGTGACACTTTTAATTAACAAATCTGCTGGGAACAAAACTCCTTTCAAAGCGTTGGCTGGGCAAAGGCTTTGAAGGGTGGGCCGAGGAGGCTCCCACGGTCCTGGGGGAGTTCTAGGACTTGGAAGCCACGGCTGAGTTGTACCTCTTTGGGGCCAGACCTCTCTGAGATGGGGCCAGAGGGTCCTCCCAGAACGCCCTAGCACTCTGTTCCCGAGGATGGAGGCTAGCCAGCTGTGGTGACGTCCTTAGGCAAGCTGGGCTCACTTACCACTTGGGGTGCGGGCCTCTCTGCTCTCCCTAGATTCAGGGGGCCACAGCCCACTGGTTCAGAATGAGAGAGGAGAGTGGGGACCAGCATTTGGGAACGGATCGCCCTGGCTCCTATGTCATTCCTACCGCTGACAGTAGCTGTGTGCCGGACCCCAGCAGACGTGCATCACTCTCCCTCACTGCGGCTGTGATCTCGCTGCTTCTGGCGAAGCATCGAGATCCGTGGTATCAGAGGGTCTAAGAAAGGACTCGTGAAAGAGAGAAGGATTCCTTTCCTTCCGGTACCATGTGAAAAGTATGTACGACAGACCTACCTAGGACAAACATGTTTTAATAATGTAGGTCCTGAAGGAATGTTAGTCAAAGGGTTTCTTAGCTCTAATTACTTTGCTAAAGGGAGTTTACTTAACTCTGACATCCTCATCAATTGGTTCCTGACTCTGAAGGGCGATGACAAATCCCCTGAGGCTGGTGATGAGTTTCCACTCGACCAGAAGTTGACAAAAGGATTTTATGAAAGCTTTCAGCAGAATTATAATCGTTAAACTGAAGGTGTAACTAAGACCATTGTTCCTTTCTTTTTCAACTTTTTGTGCTTAAGTAAGTGATTGTCATCTCTCTAGTTCAGTCTTTCCCCCCTATTTGTGTTTTTCTGAACAGGACAGTCTTGGTTTTAACATTTCTATTCTTCCCCGTTCATTTTGGATTATGTTTTGAAGACTCGATAGCTCTTACACTATGGAAACGCAACAGTTAAACTTAATTACGCTTGCTTTACCAAGCCTGACTTTTTTTTTTTTTTAAATCACACTCATTTAAAGGCCTTCTTGGGAAAACATCCAGGTTTTCACTCAAGGCCGTGGATGAGTTCCCCGTGCAATAACTTGCTGTCTAGGATAAAGAAATCCGAAGAAGTTTAGCAGCGGCAGCATTCAAATGCGAGGAAATGATGCAAAAGAAAAGAAAAATACAACTCCTGCGAGGGAAATGATTAAATTAAAAGATAGTAATAGTGGTTTGCTATGCTAAAGATTCAAAGGGAGCCATTGTTATTCAAAATTAAGGTGTGTTTAACTGAAAGAACAATCATGCTCCTTTTCATATGGATCTAGAAGGGTCTGTAGTGTGTGGGGGTTGACAGCGACAGTTACTTTGGGAGAGGCAAACCTAGTTGTAAGGCTTAGAACAAAAGGCTGACATTTAGTTTCTGCTATCAGAGTTTGTTGTCTTTAATAACTATAGAGAGAACTCCGATACAGTTCGTAAAACAAAGTTAGGGCACCAGATGATTATGCTCATCTTTAAAAGAAAAATATAATAAAATTTCAGAAAAGAGTTTATGGCATGGGGTACATAAAGCACCAGGAATGACTTATGATGTGGTTTGGGAGGAGGCAGACAAAGCTGGAGGTCCTGTCTATCTTTCTAAGGACATATGGAAACTCCGGACAGAAGCTATGTTGGGCCAGTTTCTCCGAGATTAAGTCACAATAACAAATACTGGAAGTTGTGTATGACCAAAAGTCTAATCGTGTCTTTGCCCTCAGAAACCTTCATGCCTTGACATTTGGGTTTCTCCGTAATCTATCTTCCTACACTTAATTCCTGCTATTCTGTATACTCTAGCTACACAGTTGTTAACCTTGCTGAGTCGAACATAAGCTTCTTGAGGGTTTTTACGCATTACCTGTGTGGACCTCACAGTGCCTTCCTTGCTCTTAGTAAGAGCTCAGTCATGTCATGTTTACGAGGTTGGTTTCAAGAGCCCTGTCTTTGGCTGAGACCGGCAGAGGTGTCCTCGTTAGGTCAGTTATATGATCCGGGGAGCGTAGGAGGGTTGGCAGGGCAGGAGAGCAGGGTCCTGCTTTGGGACAGGAGTTCCCACCACGGCATCCCAGTGATTGAATGGCAGGGAAGCATCTGAGGAGCTGGGGAGTCAAGGCTCCTTGGCTGGGAGGAGATACAGTGGTGGGGCAGAAAACCTTTAAGAGGGGTTTTTGCATCTAGGGGTGGCTGGAACATCTAAGTCATGTGCTTGTATTCAGAGAGTCCCTGCTGGGGCCCTTGGATGGAGAGGTATGTGGGCAAGGGTGACCTTGGATAAAAACCCTGTGTCAGCCACGTATAAGCAGATCCTACGGGAAGAAGAGCCAGCGTCAGCGTCGTTTAACTGTTATTGGTGATGGTGATAAAGATAATCGTGCTGACAATTAAAAAGATAATTGTTTTCCTTCTTTTAGTCACATAGAAAAAATCACCACATGGCAAGACCCTAGGAAGGCGATGAATCAGCCTCTGAATCCTATGAACCTCCACCCTGCGGCCACTTCCACCCCAGCACCCCAGAGGTCCATGGCCGTGTCTCAGCCGAATCTCGGTAAGCTGAAAGCATCCACTTGGGGCTGAATGAACAGGTGTTTAACCCAGAGGCTCTGGAGCTCAGAAGCAGCTCTGGTTGTCTCGGTGTCGACTTGTGCACCCAGATAGTTCTTGAGTTCTTGGGGTGCATTACCCTTCTGCCACCTTTGCCTTTTTTCATGGCGCCCTTGCTATCAGTTCACATTATTGCTACTTAGGTTCACAATATTGCTACCTAGGTTCACACTGTGGTTCCAGCATCTCCTTCAGTTGCCTCAGTTGGGGCCTCCTCTCTTCATCCAGGCTAAGGCAAGTACACACCTCATTCTGTGAATTGAGTTCCTGAAGACTGCCAAAGGTGCAGTTCTGATCTCAAATCCCTTTCTTTCCTTCTTTTATTATTATTATTTTGCATAATGTGTGATTGACACCAGGCTAAGTGTTTTCATGCCTTATCTCATTCAACTCACAACAACCCTACAAGAAGTGTGATAGCATTCCCATTTTACGGATGAGGAAGCTTTCTCAAGGTCATACAGCTTGTGGATAGCAGAGTTTGGAGTTTGAACTGAGGCTGCTCTGGTTTAGAAGGCATTCAGCCTTTACCTGATCTGCAGGGGGCTTCTTGAGATACCTGCTCCAGGACAATGCAGCTTACTCTTCACCTCATTTAGAATGTTTAAGTGTGATTTTAGAATTGAGAAAAGATTATTTTCTGCTAATTGCCTTTACTAAAGAAGAACTGAAATTCTGCCCACTAGAGATGATCCAGTGTGAATTAATACACTGCAGCAATGTAAGTAATCAGCTTCTATTGTAGTCATTCCCCCTGGACTCCCCTTCCAAAGGCTAAGAATAAAGGGTACTTTTAAAGTTTTACAAAAGACGGTGCCGTTTTCAGATAACATTTCCATTTAAGATCAGATATCCAGATACTGCTTTATACACAGAATAGTTACTTTTAGAGTGAAAAGAATCTCCTGTTGGATTTTTCAGGAATGAACAGGATAAAAATGGAAGCATTATTCCCAGACACCTTCCCTCACTCTGTGACTTAGCCAAAGTGAGTATGAACTCAAGTAAACCCGAGTCAGCTTCAAGTAAATATATCGTCTGTTCTTCCAGGAAGTCTGGATCTACCATTTTAAAGCTTGCAGATGTAAAATATATCCAGAAGCAAACAACTTGGAATAACTTCTGTTGTGTCCCATATCTAACAGGCAGATCAGATCAAGGAAAATAGTACCAATGCTTCTACCAGCAGTGGTAAACCGAAACTTCCCATGACTCATTTCTCCCAAATATATAAGAGCTCAAATAGAAAGCAGTTGCAAGCTTAGTAAAGAAACCACAAATTAGGTAGCATTAGATGAGTTTCAAGTTTCTTTTAGCCATTTAATTTTCATTAAAAATTCTAAAGACTGATTATTAAAGTATTAACTTTCATTTTATAATCCATTATAATTGGAAAAAAGTCTTCATGGACTTTGTTAAAAAAAATGCAAACACTTTTTCAAAGCATTGTTCAAAAAGTAAGTTTTTCTCGGATCCCCTTTCCTGGAGTTCTCTAGTGCTTCTGGTCGGGGGATGCGTTTCTTTCCCATGAATGCTAGCATCCTCGACCTACTGTTCTGCACCTCTCCTCTTCGGCTTTGGTATCTGTACATACAGAGCTGCCTTATTCTTGTAAAAGATTTCCTAATCGTCTCAACATAGTGATATGCCATGATTAGTGTATTTAACTGGCAACCCCCATCTGATGGGTATTTAGGTTGTTACTAGTGTGTTGCTAGTATACACAATACTGGAATGAATATCCTTGTTCATGCTGTACTTGCCTTCATTTTTAAAAGTTGTGCAGCAAGTACAGAGTGGACTAATTAAATTAAAAGGAACTTGAATGCTTGAAACTTAACACTAAAGGCACATGTGAGTCGGCCTGTGCACGAGGGCCACCCCCTTCCCTGCAAAAGCACAATTATTGGTAAAGTGTATCTAAAGAATTTGTAATGTGAATGTTGGAACCATGTTTACCTGTTGCTGAGTTATACTTTCCAGATTTCTAATAAATCGGAGCAGTCAATTTCTCAAGGCACATTCCGGGTTTTTTCCAAACACTATTTGAATATTTGTCCATTACAAAAAGTGTTCCTAGCCTATAGAGAATCACAGATGTGTCCCAAGGATAGACACGTAACAATGCCAAGTGAGCACCAAAGACTGGGGCTAATTTAGAAAGTCACAATGTGGTCCTAATAATGAGTGATTTATTCAGAATATGTTATTTCAGGCTATATAGCTCTACCCGTAGTTTATACTCTTATTATCAATTTTTAAAACTCTAAAAAGCAGGTCCTTCTACTTCTTCAATCTGAATTTTCGTCTTTTCAATAGAATATAAGTAACCACTAAGTGAACTTAAGTGGTATGTCTCCTTTACAGGGAGGTGTTTAGGTACAGGGGAAAATGTCAAAATACAGTTAATAATATTATTATTATACTATATAATATATATGTAATATTACTATAACATATTATTATTATAAGATGATAAAATTAGTACCTTTAAATAGCTAATTATATATGTTTCTAGAGCTGTGATATAATCTATGATATTGCTAAATACATTCAGAAACAAATCTTTTTTTTTTTGGATTCTATGTTTTACTGTAGGTTAGGTTCATGGATTTGGGAATCAGACTGTCAGAATTTGAAACCTGGCTTTGCCCATTACTAGCGTTGATGACCCTGTTAAGTTACTTAATTTCGCCTTAGTTTCCTTATATGTAAAATGAAGATTATTATTATAGTATGAAGAGATTATATGAGCTTATATATGTAAAGAGCATAGATCTGGTGCCTGGCACATAACAAGCTATAATTGTTTTATTATTATTGACATTATTCTTTGTGGAAAGAAAAGTTTTATATTTTCTTTTTTTTTTTAAGATTTTATTTATTTATTTGACAGAGAGAGACACAGCGAGAGAGGGAACACAAATAGGGGGAGTGGGAGAGGGAGAAGCAGGCTTCCCGCCAAGCAGCAGCCCAATGTGGGGCTCGATCCCAGGACCCTGGGATCATGACCAGAGCCGAAGGCAGACGCTTAACGACTGAGCCACCCAGGCGCCCTGAAAAGTTTTATATTTTATTCAGTGTTAGATTTGAAGATAATTTCATTGTTCATCCTGAAAGCTCTCAAAAAAAAAAGATTTTATTTTGGGCGACTTAGAGCGCAAAGTGCTTTAAATGAGGAACACTGTGTTTATTACTTTCAGTGAGTATAGCGCCCCCTGGTGGAAATATTTCAGCGCGTGCCCCCCCCCCCCCGCAAGAAGCTTATCAGTGAATACCTTATTTTTTTCAGTGGATCTATTCCTGAAATGTAGCTTGTAAGTCAAATCATATTTTAATTGGCAGAGAAGAGACCTATCTCTTAAAGGTGTCCTTAAGTGAGTGACTTGTAAAAATGGAGTAAACTTCTGTCAGGCTGCATCAGTATCCAGTGAAAAGCCACCTATGTAGGATGGCAGATTTGTTGTGTATCTAAACTCACTAATTTTTCAAATGCCTAAGTAAAATGAGATAGACTGCAGGGGAAAAAAATGAAAAAAAAAATTTTTTTTTTTTAATTTTATTTCAAATAACATCTCTGGCTTGGTCTAGTTTTTAACTGAAATTTTTGCTTTTGTATTTGCCAAATCAGATTTTCTGTCAGGTTTTATCCTACTTGATTCTGTCTGAGCAGATTGGTGACCTTTGTGTCTCAGTCTCCAGAGATGCCCAGTGAATGGAAGAAGAAAGGAAGACCTTGGAGAACATCCAAGAGTTAAGAGGAGAGATGATCTCTGGGTGGAAGCCATATTGCTTGGGGCTGACAACTTGCTTAGAGTCCTCAATTTTATGTAACAGTGAAGGGGGAAAATGACTGTACATGTGAAAGTTGATTTTTTTTCTAACCGGGTAGGACCTTGTATCTTTTAAGTGGGTTGTTGTCTCATTAATCACCATTAATACCCACTGGATTTTTTTGAAGGGGGGGGAATGAAACAAACGGGAGAAACTAAAGGACTCTACACAGGCCCTATTCTAATATATAGGACAGTGGGCTTGGGGGAAAGTGGGGCCTGCTAAGGAAATAGTTAGGGTGTTAGGGCAGCAGGGGAGGGGTAGGGTGGAGGCAGGGGATCTTTTTGTCTGGTGGTTCATGGAAGAACTTGGAGTCAGAGCTGAGTTTCTCTTGGCTTAGACATTTACTGGTTTTTGTGTGTGATCAACCTCTCTGAGTCTCGTTTTCGTTTTTTGTAAAGTGGTGATGATGACAGCAAACATCCCTGGCTATCTCCTCAACGTTGTCTTGAGTATGTGGGTACTTGGCATATAGAAAGCCCCCAAAAGAAGTATATTGTTATAACTGTTCTTGTTAGCTGGTAGCTTGATTTTCCCTCACTATTCTGGCCCCCGTGTACTCGGGAGGAAGAGCTTGTGGTGGGCACACTTAGAAAGCCATCTTCTCCTCCCTCAGGAAAACCCAGCCACGGTGCCCATAACTTGTATCGTTTGGGACTTTTGCTTACATGTTGCAAATATAAGTTGGTGGACCCCAGACAGCAGTCCAGGCATGTGCTCGTGACCCGGCTCTTTCTCCATCAGATCATTAACAGGGAGTTTGTGACTAGCGGGCACACTCAAGTTCCACGTGAGGGACATTTCTGCCTCTACAAGTGTGACAGTGGCAAGGTTTTCCCGTCTCTCAGCACACACATACTGGAATCATGCAGCAACTTAAAATATCCCATTTTAAAATGTTATTGCTGAGAGAAAGTGACATGCAGTTTTGCCCTTTTGGTGATAATCCTAGTGGTCAGAAACTATGGTGTGCTGGGCTCCTGTCACACATTAACAGACCTCTTTGTTGGCATGAGGCCCTGACCTGGGGTGCCAGTATCCTCCCAGACAGAACAGGAAAAATAAAGACTGTATAACAACTTCACCAGACTGCCAGCCCAAGCCGGTTCAGAAACTTTTGGTAAAGTGCAGCCAGAGAGTATTTTTAATGCTATAGGAATTTTAAAAATATCTCTCTCACACACACACACACACACACACACCACACACACACACACACACACACACCACACACACACACACACACACACACACACACACACACACACACACACACACACACACACACACACACACACACACACCTCTTTGAAGATGTGCCGTCCACCAGGCCAGAGTCTGGTCTGCCTTGATCTGTACCTCAAATTATAAACACATGTGTGTATGTTTTTTTCTTTGCAGGGCATGCTTTTCAAGACAAGATGGAAAATCTTGTCTGTGCTCAGTTTGGCAAATTGGCTTATTCTTCCCTCTAGGAAGTGCACAAGGCACTTAAAAACATTTCATCAAAAAATAAAATAGCTAAGGGACACTGCAGCCTAGTGTTGCTTAAAGCATGTGGAAAGGTATCCTAAGGTTTGCTAGAAGTCAGATTTATATGTAGGCTATCTTTCTTTTCCCCCTAATCAAATTTACATGGTATGTCTGTGGCAGACACCTCTAGCTACTGTGATTTTTTCCAGCTCTGATACTCTCTACTTTTTGAACTTTGTGGTTCTGCAGCATAAATTAGCCTGATGTGCATAAGCACACATACACACAGACCCAAAGACAAACTGAAAAAGCTTCACACTTTACAGGAGGAGGTAGAGTGATAGGGCTTTGGTAGGAATGTGGTGGTAGAACGTAAGTGTATCCGACAGGGAGGGAGGACTGGTGGGCACGGGGAAAAAGGGAAGGGATTCTGGTTAAAAGGCTTTTTTTTTTTCTTGATTAGAAAAAGAAGAAACCATTTTGTAAATACTGTAGAAATTATTATTTTCATCTTAGATTTGCAGGAAGCCATCAGTTGTCAAAATTCACTCTATCTAATCAACATTCTTGAAGACTGTTCTTTGGAGTTTCCAAAAAGAGATTCATTACAGTTTTTTTTTTTTTTTCCTTTGAAGGCTTTTAAAGATATATGAAATGGGGGCTAAAAACATTATTAAATCAACTGATTCAATTCCTTTCATGCAATAAAGTGAGAGGTAATGGTTTATAAAGAAGTGAACTTTGGGTTTCCATGTGTATATTCCATTTATCTTAATGTGGACAAATCTCTTATCTAGATTAGTTCAGTTGACCTTGAACAACGCAGGGGGGTTGGGGAGTAGCCCCCCTGCCCCGTCAAAAATCTGCATATAACTTTGATTCCCCCCAAACTTAACTACTAATAGCCTACTATTGACTGGAAACCTTACCATTAATACAGAACAGTCAACTAACGCATATTTTGTATATGTATTATATACTGTATTCTTACAATAAAGTAAGCTAGAAAAGAGAAAATGTTAAGAAAATCACAAGAGAAAATACATTTACAGTACTATACTGTAAATCAGCATTTAAGTGAATCCATACAGTTCAAACCCATGTTGTTCAATGGTCAACTGTATTCATTTGTCTGGATGAAATAAGATTAGGTGGTAAATAGTTGTAGATTTTATAATGTGAAATTTAGAAATGTAGATGGAAAACCTCCTCTTTGATAGAAAGCCTCGAGCCCTAAAAAAATGTTTGATGCCACAATTTTCCTAAGAAAGTATTCTCCAAGATAAAATTTCTGTGTAGTATGCTAGATGCACATTTGGAAAATTGTGTACACAAAGTGGGTTATTTATAATATAGCCTCCTCCCCCAAGTAAATGCCTGCAATATGGCAATAAATATATTTGTAACCATTAAAATAATAGTTATAAGGACTATGTGGCACATGGAAAACTTTATTATTTCAGTCTAATTTTATAAAGCAGAAAAATTGTTTATACTATGACATAATTTTGTTTTTTTAGAAAAAACTGTTTAGATTCTCCTTTCCCACAGACTTTGCTCTCCTTCTGTGTGTTTCTAGCCCCTAGCCAAGTGCATGACGCATCACAGGTGCACCACTTTGTAGAGTTAAGGTATTAAGTAAGTCAGTTACGTATTTTTGAGTGTTAATAGTGGTTATAGTAAGCCTTTTTGATTGGGGATGATTCCCTTTATTTTCTCTTTAATGTGGTTATATTACTTTTGCAGTAGCCTAAAGGGAAAAAAAGAAAAAAAAAGAACCGTTGATGTCTTGAGCTTTTTATAGAGGGAGAGGAGGATAGGGTGTTGGGAAGAAGCCTCCAGGCCCCATGTGCAGTCCAGACAAAACCAGGAATCTTCAAGCTTCTGCAGTTGACTGAGTCTGCCAGCAGCAAGTAAGTTATTCCCTAGTCTGTAAGATCAGTGTTTCTCCCAGCGGGGATCCACATCTAGCACTGGTAAGATCCTCTGGGGCATTTGTTAACCAGTCATCCAGTCATCCGATTGCTCCTTAAAGAAGTCTGGGGCTGCTGCTGGAATAATGCCTGGCCCCCAGCTCTGGGAAATCTGTTTCAGATGATGGAGGTTGGGGTCTTGGAAGGAGTGCTGTTTTCAAGTGCCCAGATGACTCTGGTCATCACCCAAGGGTTAGCATAGTGATTGGAGAATGCCATCCTACTGAATGGCAGAAACCCACTCAGGTTATCCATTCTTTAACCTGAGTTATCTGAAAAGAACTCTGAATTTGCTCACCAACTTCTTGACTGCGTTCTTTGTCCAAAATAGACGTTTATTATGGCATTGGCGTTTGTGGTTTATGGCCCTTGCTGGTGTTAGTGCACACGTGAACATTGGGTACCTGATGGCCAAAGCCACTTTCTGGAGAATTTTGACCCCAGTCATACCATGTAAACTTCAAAAAGCGAGGGAAAACATTGCTCTTTGGGAACCCAGGTTATTGAACTGTGTTGTCGACATTCACACGGTAAGTGTGTAAGCTCACCTTGAACTTTGCTTGCAGAGAATCAGGCCTCTGCAGGCCTAAAGTCCTGAAAAATTCCAGAGAGGCACCCCATACCCCAAAGAAGAGCAGAGCCTTTTAGGAAGGAGGTAAAAGCCATATCAAGCTTCCTTAAGTCCCTTCTTTGTGGGAACTACCTCCCTTATTTAGTTACTTTTAATGGATTCTAATTTCTTCACCAAGCTGTGGGCCTTTGTTGAGAGTTTTAAAAATAATTCGGACAGTTTTAGTAGTATCTGCTGGCTGACTTCCAATGGTTTGCCCTCAGGAACTTCCTTGTTGTAGGGAATTTCGCCCAGTTAGTTTGAGGTGAAGGGATTCTGGGATGGTTTGTCCCTTGGCCACTTGTTCCAAGTTATTAAGTGCTGAGTGACATTTGGACACTATTCTTTGATCTCCTCTTTGGGGCGCCTGGTGATGTCCCAGCCTGTGTGTGATCATCACCTCCCCCACCCCATATCAACTGGAAGATTGATTTCTTCTTCATTTCTGGAAGTCTAAATTTATTCCCTGGGTGTTCTGCAGTTGCTGGTGGTCAGGGACAGCTGTTCCACCACGCTTGACTCTGGATAATTCTCTGTGATGAAGTCAGCAAAATAATACTGTAAGAGAAGCCAATAAAACAAAAACCTTCATGGTCTTTTCTCCTTAAGTGCTGAAGAGAGGAGGATCATCCCCTCTCCTTGATTTAAAAAAAAAAAAAAAAAAAAAAAAGGCAGGAAAGTTAAGACCCTAAACATATTTGAGGCAACAAGATTCAAGAATGTTCTTTCCCCCATATTATATAATTAGTATTTTGTCATTATAGAACAGCTGAAAAACACTGTAATCTGATCATTCAAAATCACACTAACGTTTTCTCATATATTTGTCTTTTTTCAATATAAATGTGAGCAAAAAAAAGCTGGAAAACCTTTATTCTTTTTTTGTAGCCTGTTTTTCCATTTAACATATCGTGAGCATCTTTCCATTTCACTTAATATTTTTCTACAATATTTTTTGATTAGCTGTTTTTATTGGAATAGTAACACACACACACGGCAAAAAATTCAAACAGTTCCAAAGAATATTCATGAGAAGGAGGTCTCTTTCACACCAGGACCCCCCAGCCCTCTCTCCTTTTCCTCGAAACCCTGCTACCAGCTTCCTGAGTATTCTGGAAATACTCTACATATATATGTATGCTTGGGTGTATATGTCTTTTTTAAGCTTAACATCTCCTAGAGAGCTTTCTAAATTGGTACTTAGAGATGTATTCATTCTTTGCCAGGATTATGTAATATTCCAGTCTATTGATGGACCAAATTTATTTAAACAGTCCTTTATCTTGGGTTTTTAGATTCTTTTCTGATTGTTTGCTGTTATTAAGCAATGCTACAGTGTGCATCCCTGTACATAAATCCTTGTGCCTTGTGCTGTTTATATATAAGATAATTTTGCAGAGGTGGACTTCCTGGATCTAAAAATTAAGTGCATTTGAAGTTTTAATAGATATTCTACTTCCCTCCAAAAAGGTTATTTACACCCCTGCCAACAGTGTATCAAAATGCTCCTTTTCTTCTACTGTGGCCAATGATGTCCATTATCAGGCTTATTAGTCTTTATAATTCTGATAGGTACGGACTAGATTCTCATTGTTTATGAATGGACTGGGCATATTTCTGTTTACAAACCATTACATCATGTTAATGGCTATACAATATTCTATAGGTTGACTATACTATAATTTATTTAACCAGTTCTTCTACTGAGAGACCTACGGGTTGAGGCTATTTTTCTACCATTATAAGTGATGTTGCAGTCAATACTGTTGTTCATAAATTTTGGTGCCTTCCTTTAGCTTCCTCATTTTTTTCCAGTTTCTTTGGAATGTTTGTTAGTCAAGTATAGGAATTCCTTAAAAAATACAATTTTGACATGGTTTGCTTTTATCAAACTAAACAAGTAATTGTCTGCAGATTCACTGGGTGTGTTGCTGGGGGCGGGGATTGTTTGGGGCACAAGTTTTGGGTGCAATAAATGATTTAAAGTTGTCATAAAGAGTTTACTTTTCACCAGGCACCTAGCGTTCCCACTAGCTTGGTTTTTCAGCTTGCATATCCATATGTTTTTGACTAAGCCATAAATGGACGTTTCATTTGAAGTTATTTTTTGCTTCCCAGTACATGTCATGCATTTCATTCCATATTATTTTAGTCCTTTTCCTTTACAGTGTGCTATTTCTCAGACACTAGTGAAGAGTGAGTTGTGAGTTTTCGGTTTTGCCAAGAGTTACATATTTGCAGAGCTGGAAGAAAAGAAAGTAAAAAATATTTTTTAATGTGGGTGACTTAGTCCTGGCTCACAAGACTTTTCATTTAGCTGCTTCAAAGCTCACACTTAAATATCAAGAAAAATATTCCATTTCTACCCCTGTCAACTGCCATAATGCCTGAATTAATTAGAGTGGAGCTCTAATCTCTCCCCAGATGGAATTGGATCATCCCAGCCTAATAAAATGAACCCTCAGGGCAGCCGCAAATGTGAAGGCTTCTGAACTCCTCGCCTCCACCGCTTATGTAGTTTTTCTGTTGCTACTGTCTCGAGATGCTGCAATTGAGGGTTATTCCTCTGGAGACCCTGCTTCTCTAGTCTACAGCATGTCTCAATCATTTGTGTCTCTCTTGTCCTCTGTCTCTCCCCTAGTTTTATTTTTATTTTTTTTAAAGATTTTATTTATTTGACAGAGAGAGAGAGAGAGAGAGAACACAAGCAGGGGGAGCAGCAGAGGGGGAGGGAGGAGCAGGCTCCCTCCCGGGATGCTGGGACCGTGACCTGAGCTGAAGGCAGCTGCTTAATCGACTGAGCCACCCGGGTGCTCCTGCCTGAGTTTTAAATGCAAAACTTCTCCCCCTGCAATTTGAAGGAATCCCAGGGCCCAAACCATATTAAAATAGATGGCTTTGGCCTGACACATTTCTTCCATGTGCCTGCATTCACTACTGCCTTCTCCAGACTCAACTTCGCCCTTCACAATTGTCCATTTTTTCTTCTGTCAGGAAGGCCAGCGTGGAACAGTTTCTTCAGCTCCAGTTCTGGGAAGTGAGGGCCTATCACTGAAGGACCTCTAAGCTTTACAGTCAGCTAACTCTTGAAGCTCAGACCCCCTCTAAGAAAACTTGTAATTCTTTAGTCTGGTTTCTTGTTGTCAGCCACGGTTGTCCAGAAGCGTTACTTCTAAAAGACTGTTCCAACGAGTCCTATAGAGCAATCCCTTGTCCTGTCTTCCCTGCTGTCTGTTTAATTGAATATGAGAGTTTCTCCTTTTTTAAAAATTTGGGATATATATATAATTAACATAACATTCTATTAGTTTCAGTTGTACAACATAATGGTCTGATACATGCACATATTGCTCACCACAATAAATCTAGTTAACATCCATCACCACATATAGTTAAAAAATTCCTTTTCTTGTGATGAGGATGTTCAAGATCTACTCTTGTTAGAAAGTTCAGATATACAATACGGTATTGCTAACTCTAGTCACCATGCTATACATTACATCCCCATGCCTAATTTATTTTATAACCGGAAGTCAGTACCTCCTGACAAACTTCACCCTGAATTACTTCTAAGTAACAGGTGGGGTCTGGGGTGGAGGTCGGGAGGCTGGGAGGAACAGTGAGCGTGATGTATTGGAATCCTTAGCACATATTACAACTGGGGTTCTCTCCCCTTCAAACTCTGGTCAGTTCTCAAAACCATTGTTTAGTGGGGGTTTCCTCAAAGATAAAAATGTTACAATACAATGGCCCATACATGACGCAGTTTCTCCTGACCCTGCCAGACTGAGAATTTTGTCTCCAGGGAGTTCAGGGTGTGTATAAGGAAGTTTTTCTTTCTTGTGGTTTTTTTTTTTTTTTAAATACATCACTTTTTATTTTCAAATAATCTTAAACTTACAGAAGAGTTTCTAGTACAAGGAACTCCCATATACCCTTTGTCCAGATTTGCCTTTGTTAATTGTTTATGATTTGCCACGTTTGCTTATCTCACTTTCTCTGTATGAATATATATCTTTTCCCTTTGTCCCCCCCGCCCGAACCTTTTGAGATTAAGTTGGAGACATCATGCTCTTTTACCCCTAAATACTTCAGATTGTATTTTCTAAAAGGACATGTTCTTATACAAGCACAGTATAGGTATCCAAATCAGGAAATTTAACATTGGGACAGTAGTACTGTCAAATCCACATCCGTGTTTGAAGATTTCTTCATTTGCCACAACAGTGTCCCTTCTGGCTGTTTTGGCTTCTGGTTCAGGATCTATCAAGGACCATGCACTGCATTTAGTTGTCCTGTTTATTTAATCTCTTTTTACCTGGAATGATTCCTGGGCCCTTGTGTTTTTGGATCATGACGTCTTTGAAGGGTATAGACCAGTTACTTTGTAGATCGTTTTTTAAATTGGATTTGTCTCGTGTTGCCTCATGGTTTAGATTTAGGTTATACATTTTTGGCAGGAAGGCACATGATGTCAGTTTGTCCCAGAATGGGCGATGTTGGCTTTGATGCCTTGGTTAAGGTAGTGTCTGTGGAGGAAGCGGGGAGAGCAGCGTTTGCTTGGGTCAACTGACTTCTCTACTGACTATGTTCCACAAAGTCAATGCGATATGATGACACCTTGTTTGGTCCACCAGGCCTTTGGAAGGTGTGGCCTTAGGTCAAGTAAACCCTTCTCCTTGAGATGGTGAGCAAATGTCATTGCCAGCATGCTCAGTTAAGCTTCACAGAACATTATTTAATTAACCAATAATAGTCTCTATACCTTGATACACAGAGATAGTTCTTTTAATAAAGATTTTTATTTATTTATTTGACAGAGAAAGAGCACAAGCAGGGGGAGCAGCAAGCAGAGGAAGAAGCAGGCTTCCCGCTGAGTAGGGAGCCCGATGCGGGACTCGATCCCAGGACCCTGGGATCATGACCTGAGCTGAAGGCAGATGCTTAACTAACTGAGCCACCCAGGCGTCCCAGAGATCTAGTTTTAAAATGAAACAGTGGTGCTTGCATTCATTTATTCCCTATTCCTGCCTCTTACAAAACACATAATTCGAAAGGATGCATATAAATAATTAAGTTGTGGTAAAGGGAGACCGAGGCTGAGAAAATAGTAAAACCAGGGAGAAGAACGTATACCCACAGGCCCTATGTGGTTGCTAGAGGTGCATGCACATTTGGCTTTGAGATTTGGGGGCTCTTGCAAAGAGCAAGATATGTTCAGTTATGGGAGTCAAAGCATTTATGAGGTAAAGGTTCGCCTGGTGTTGAGGAGAAACGTAGTTTTTCCATATATAAATGCCAAACAGGAAGTTCTCCCTTCAGTTCCCCATAAAGGATCCAGACACTATGCTCTAGGTGACAGTCCTCAAAAAATCTCACAACAGTGAATACTAGGAGTTTTAGAGGTTTTTCCTATAACCTCCCTAAACACTGGGTCATGGCATGATCTCAGAGCACCAGCCAGGAATATCTGAAGACCAAACAAGGGTACACCGCATACCCAGTTGGATTCAGGAGAGACTCTGGAAAATCCAGAGTTGTAGCTTTATTTGTTGTTGTGTGTGTTTTATTTATATATATATATTTTTTTTTTTTTTTTAAAGATTTTTATTTATTTATTTGACAGAAACACAGCAAGAGAGGGAACACAAGCAGGGGGAGTGGGGGAGGGAGAAGCAGGCTTCCCACCGAGCAGGGAGCCCAATGTGGGGCTCGATCCCAGGACTCTTTGAGATCATGACCTGAGCCGAAGGCAGACGCTTAATGACCGAGCCACCCAGGCACCCCTATTTATATTTGTTTTTAAGAATAAAACCTCTTTGGCACACCGTCCCAAATAAAACTTAGAGATGTAGGTGTTGGTTTTGTTTTGCTCGGGATCAGAACTCCTCTTGGAAGTTTTTAAAAGCAGAGCTGCTTTGGTTTCTAAATCCCCTTAGCCCACTCCAAAGCTTATTCCTTTCTTCCTCAAGGGTGGCCCTGAACACCTCACAGGGCTGAGAGACAATAGCCCAGAGACACTAATCCCGAGGAGGGTACCCCCCCGCAACTTTTCCATCTCTGGATTTCATCAGAATTTTTAACTTTACCATAGCGAATGAAATGCCCTGGTGGTTTCCCATGTAGTCTGAGCAGTGAGCCAAAAGGAGATTTCTATCACTCTGGAGTAGAGGTCAACTGCAGTGCTCACCACAGCCATGAGGCCCCAGGGGCCCTGGTCCCTGCCCCTCCGACTCTGCTCAGCCCTGTGGGCCACCCTGTTTTGCACAAGTATCCAAACCCACTCCAGACTCCCACCTTAAGATCTTGCATTTACTGTTCCTCAGCCTAGAAAGGCCTCCACCCTGATTTCTGCACTTGATTTAAATTTCTTAGATCACACGTCGCCTCCTCAGAGAGGCCTTCCTTAGTTCCGCATTTGTTTGTACAAAGCCCTTATCCCTAGAATTATACTATATTTTTGCTGTTGTCTGTCTTGCTACTAGACTATAACCTCTCAAAGGGCCAGGAACTTTCCATCTTGTTCATCAGTCTCTCCCTCTAGCACCTGGAAACAGTGCCTTGTATCTAGCTGGGACTCAGCAGATATTTGGTGAGTGAATAATTAAATGAACTGTAGAACACTGGAAAGAAAAAGTCACCTATTGTCCTAACATCCAAACACCACCATTACTAATTCTTTAATACTTTTTCATTCCAAAGATAATTAACTTTTGGAGGGTCACAAGAAATCCTATAAGATCTAGGGGTACAGTCCTCAAAATGCACACAGACACACGTTCCCAAAATTTGACATAGAATTTTACCAGATTTCCTAATCCTGCTACCCCTGGTTAAATTCTTTTCTTTTTTTTTCCCCTGAGTAGTCCTGGCCTGATGCAAAGCACCCACCCGCCTCACATCATTCTCTTTGCTAATCTGATGGCTAAAAAATGGCTCAACTTTCATTTGCATTTCTGTGATTCCTTGTGAGGCTGATCATTTTTCCATGTTTGATTTCTAATTGCTTATTCCATTTCATAAATTGTTCAGGTTCGTTGACTGTTTCTTGGAGTGTCTGTTGTATGAGCTCTTTAAGATGTTGACTAAAGAATAAAGATGTTTACTAAAATAGTACATTATAGAAAGAAAACAGATTAAAAATTAGCCTTCCACACTGACAGCTTTTTCTCTGCCCCTGGTGGAACACAGCTGTAGATTCATTTTCTGTTATTTTGCTTGGGTTGCCACACTTTGCACCTGGAGTAGTTTTAAAATCATTCAGGAAAGTGAACCAATAAAAAGCTACAATAAACTCTCTCCTGACTAATGAAAATAAATGCATGAATCAGAATTTCCATTTCCTGCTAGGATAAAAGTGTACCTATTGTCTGAAGATAATAAAACAGTTTTGGTTTTGCTATTGCCAGGCCATCGTATTAAATTCAAAGACACAAAGATAACTTTGTGGAGAACAGTGAAGCACCCAATTTCCTCTTTTTCCGAGTTAGGTCATTATTTGCCTAAGTTCACTAGCTTTATAGATGTGCTTCCTTTCACAGGCCACTTTTGATCAGTCTTGTGAGATCCCATAAATCAGATGGAATCTGAGCAGCGTATGCTGGTGCTAGGCAGAAGAAATATGGTTTCTTTACAGCAAAAGGATCCAGAAGAAATCAGCATGCTAACTTATTCTGGATATATTACATCTAGCATGTTCTGGATATATTAAAACGATGAAAACTGATGTCTAAATCTTTTAAATGCTAATAAAATATGCATTTTAGGTCATGCATTTGCTAGGAAAACATAAACACCAATGTTCCAGGCATTTCCATTGTGGACCCCGAGGAGAGCACAGTTGCACCTGGTTTGTCACCTACATTACCGTGTAGATGAGTAGACAGGATAGCGAGTAGGAAAATCATTTTCTGGTACTAAAAATTCAGGGTTTCCTGTGAAGGAACTGCAGCTTGGGTTGCAAGTCTAAAACTAGAAGAACTGGGGGTATCTGGAAAACCTAAGGTCCACCTGTTAGATTTGGGGGCACCTGGAAGTGGTTTTAAGGCCTGAAACAAGGAGGCCAGGAAAGTGTGGCTGCATGCACATACATCCCTGAGCTCTGTGCCTTATCAACTGAGCCAGCTGAGAAATTGCCTTGTGGTTATTCTCACCCAGAATTGGAATAAAGGGCTCAGTGTGAAGTTGGGATAGTACAGCTTCTTGGTTTAATACTTTACAGATTTTTGGAACCAAATGCACCCTGCAGTGAAAAGTTGCTTTTTTTTTTTTTTTTTTGCTGACCTTGTTGGATGGCTAATACTGTTTCTGGGAAATAAGAGAAACAAGAGGCTCATTGTTGGCAGGAGCTGAGAGAGACACAAGAAGGGCGAGAGACGTGTCTGCAGCCCTTTTTTCCTCTTCATTGTATCGTGACTGAGTCAAGGCTGGACTGCGGCTGGGTTTTTCTTCCTACCTCTGTAGACATGTGTTTTCCATCAGACAGGGCTGCGTGACACCTGACATTGGCCAGTTCACATGAGTTAAGCCATGTACGGCTGATAAACAGAGAGGAAAAGACCCACAGCTGCACTTAGACACTCTTGACACTGAAATATTTTTGAAGCCTGGTGTGGCTGGGTCTGCACGTATGTCAGAAACGATTTACACCTGTATGTTTTGGCTTCTTCCAGTTGCATATCATTACTTTCTGAAAGCCGCTGTTGGTCAGAAGGTCAGTATTGCCTGATGGCAGTACCTCTTCCTGTTTAAACCTTCCTGAATTATGAAATGTAACTTTTTAAAAAAAGATGTTATTTATTTGACGGAGAGAGCACAAGCAGGGGGAGTGGGAGAGGGAGAAGCAGGCTTCCCGCTGAGCAGGGAGCCAGATGCGGGACTCGATCCCAGGACCCTGGGATCATGACCTGAGCCCGAAGACAGATGCTTAACCCACTGAGCCATCGAGGCACCCCTGAAATGTAACTTTTAAAAGTTATCTGACTTACCTTTTTTTTTTTAAAAAGACTGAAGAAGAAAGCCCTATACCATTTTCTGTAAAACCAGATCACACCAACAGGATGTCATCCTAACATGTGATTCATGGTGATTTCAGCATTTTATTTATTTATTTATTTATTTTTAATATATTTTTTAAGATTTTATTTATTTATTTGACAGAGAGAGACACAGCGAGAGAGGGAACACAAGCAGGGGGAATGGGAGAAAGAGAAGCATGCTTCCTGCCGAGCAGGGAGCCTGATGCGGGGCTCCTTCCCAGGACTCCTGGGATCATGACCTGAGCCAAAGGCAGATGCTTAACAACTGAGCCACCCAGGCACCCCTGATTTCAGCATTTTATAGTAGTAAAAAAGTTCATTACACTAGTCTGCATTAGACTTTTTCATGAAATAGGTAAAAGGAAACACATCCTCGTCACTGAATTTAACCCGGTAAATACTTTTTGATCACTGAGGGTGAGCAGAACAGGGCAGCGATTGGTGATCAGTGCAGTTGATGCCAAGCCACGACATTCTAGCATATCCCCTGGGCTTCCTACATTTGTCACAGTCTCTGCCTGTGATTGTGCTGGGTCATTTATCCTTCCAACGATCATCTTTAATTGGCCTAAGTCATCGGTTTTAAATTGTGTCCCAAGGTCCCAAGCCAGGATTTTGGGGGGATGTGAAGAGAAGCTAAACTTAGTTAGTATCCAGACTCCAAAAGCTGTGTCTGTTCAGATTTTAAAAATTTGTTTAATATTTTCATACAAGAGTTGAGAAATGCCTGTAGGAAAAGCAGAGTGAAAGCAAGACCAAGAGGATTCAGAGAAGAGAGTCAAAGGGGCTGCCATTTAAGTGCTCCCTGACCCACTGGCACCAGCTCAGGCTCTAGGCTTGCTTTGAACTGAACCCCTGCATAGGAGGGTCGCCTCTGCTTCATGCCATACATTGACTCTAGGGAAGGATCCTACTGCTAAAGAAAAGTTTGAGAACCCTAGTCTAAATGGACTAAGGTCTCTTTCGGCCTGAACCTCTATGCTGATGGTACAAAGTAGGGTGAATACATGGCCCCATCTATAATGAGCACTGTGGGGAAATTGAGTTTGTAAACCACTAATGATAAAACAGAGCAAAACGAAATGGATGCCGAGCAGAGAACTATGCTCTGGAGGTAAAGAGAAAACAGTCACAAAAATCTAGTATTCATTAAATACTCACTTGTGGAATTCTGGGAGTAATGGTTACTATCAGTTTCTGACCTATAAAGCCTAAAACTGAGTCTAGTATTTTGTGTCAGTGCATCAGTAAGGCAGATCTGAAGTGCACTAAATTATTTTTGTTCTGTGTTTATAAAGAAAATCCATGTCATTAGGGTTGGTTCTAAGGGGCTGGGGGAGACTTGGCTCCTTCTCAGGTCTTATTTATAAAGAGCACAAATCCAGCTCTCAGGAAAATGAGAATTAGTTCAAATCACAGAAAAGAATAGTTCAGTGTTTCTTAAAAGAGCTGCTCTTCAGCAACCAAGAATCCAACCGGAAAGATTTCCTGACATTGAGACTCAATCAAGTGCATGCTTATGAGTGATGCAGTGCAATGTCATAAATAGTGCTTGATCTCCTTAAAAAGTTACAGAGTGAGTGGGGGAGGAATGTTTCCTCTCTGATTATTAGGTAATGTGGGTACAGAAGGACAGTCAGCTAGTTGTAATCCATGGAGGACACACTGAGAGCTAGTCCAGACTGCCTGACTATGGTTCTAAATATCGAATAGCTCCTTCATATTGGCACTGGTTCTCTTTCTAAGGGGACACATTAGAATGGACACAGGAAACTTGGGGGGAGGGTTTCCTACTGCCATGGGTCGTGCCAGTCACAGGCCTAGGGTGACCAACTGCCCATCTGCCTGGGACTCTCCCATCGCGGCGTTAGCCCTGATATCCCGTGTTCCAGGAAAGCCCTCAGTCTCTGTCAGACCAGGACAGTTGGTTGCCCTTTCAGCATTTACAGAGTGGGGACAGAAAATGAAGTGATGGTTAAGCTTTCAATTCTGACAGTCATGATTCAGGAGCCCTTGTACCCCCCTCTTATAGGGTACTTAGGTTTCTGGAAGGTGTTTCTCATGCAATCTATAGAAGCTTATTAGCCCTGACATCAAATTGAGGAAGTTTCCTAGATCCCAAATCAAGTGTATTCCCAAGGTGTGTATTTAAATGTTGCATATTCACCTGTTTTGAGGAAACGGCAACCAGCTATTCAGAGCAATAAGTCAGCCTATTTGACGCTTTCCTCACTCTCAAGGGATGATGTTGGAAGGATTCTTGGGGATATTTAATGTTATTTTATCACAGAAGCAAGTCAAAAAAGAAAACCCTAAAATATAGGTTATTTTGAATATATGGAAGTAAAGTTAATGTAACAAGGTTTTATTTATCACCTGTGAAAACTGACATACAAGTTAAACCATCTTTGAAACTCTCCTATTAAATCAGCATTTGCTTATGCAAAACTTAAGCAGATATACTGGCAGTCTTTTTGTGTGTGTGTGTGTGGTACCCCTCCACCACCCCGCAGGGTCCTGGGACACTGTGTGAGATGGGGGAGGTACTGGTTTTTTATTTTCTGTAGAGGTGGTCCCTGTCCTCCAGGAGTGGCAGTCTTTTATAACCTTTCCCTGTGTTTTGTTTTTACATTACTTTTTATCTTGAACTGCAGTAGGTAACTCTAGGCAAGTAAAAAACCACTTTGTTCAATATTCACCAGGCTGCTATGTTCCTTTCTCTGGCTCCATGTTCTACACATCTGCTTAGATGACTTTAAAGGGCTTAGCACATAGTAAGAGCTAAATAAATACTAATTCGTCTTCATTTCAGTTCAAATTCAATACTGCCAAGACATGTGCTGAGTTGCAGTTGACCAGCATTTCCTAGTGTTCCTGCTGAGGAGAACACTAGTCTTCCAAGTTTGAGAAGTCCTGCTTTTTCTATCTCCTTCTTGGAAAGTCTCACTGTCTGTGAGAGCCTTAAAGGCTCAGAGGAAGCCTGCAATAAAATGAATTCTTTTAACTTTGTGTAGCCCAACATTTCACAATCTTATTTGACCATGGGACACCTCTGGAAGCAGCTATTATTATATTTTTATTCTAGCCTAATAATCTATTTGCTCCCATGTTTTTTTGGACTATTTATCCATTTTTTATATAACCTATAAAATGTGTCCATTTTATGTACCCTATAAAAATGAATTAATAGTGAGTATGGAAGAGACAGTGTCTTGCACAGTTCCTGGTATTTATTGAAGACATGGTTACTATACACACACAGGGTTGTTTTTTTTTTTTTAAACAGTTTCAGATTTACAGAAAAATTGAAAAGATGGGTTCCCATATACACTCTCATCAATTTCTCATATTATTAACATCTTACATTAGTATGCTATATTTGTTGTAATTGATGAACCAATATTGATACAGGGATTTCTTTAGTTTTTACGTAGTGTCTTTTTCCGTTCCACGGTCCTATGCGAAATACCACATTACCTTTACTTGTCTTGACCATGACAGTTTCTTAGACTGTCCTTGTTTTGATACCCTTGATAGTTTTGAGGAGTACTGCTTAGGAATTTTGAGGATTCCCCCCTGTTGGAATTGGTCTGATGTTTTTCTCTGATTAGACTTGGGATGATGGGCTTTGGGAGGAAGTGCTCTTTTTGTCAGATCTTATCAAGGGTCATGCTGTCACTATGGCTTATCATTGTTGAGGTTGACCTTGATCAGTTGGCTGATAGGAGTTCTCCCCTGTAAAGTTATTGTTCCCCCCCACCCATTCAATACTGTACTCTCTGGGAGGAGGTCACTATACACAATCCATTGTTAAGGAGTGGAAGTTTTGCTCCCCCTCCTTGAGGACAGTGTATCTACATTAAATTATTTGGAATTCTTCCATTCAGGAGCTTTGTCTCTTCCCCCTCCATTTATTCATATATTCAGCCATTTGTTTATATGAGTGTGAACTCACGGATATTATATTTTTATGCAACTAATGAACCATAGTCCATAACACATGACACTTTCTCCATTATTGGTAGAACAGAAGCACAGTTGGGGAGTGGGTGCTGGAGGTGGAAAAAGTCATGGAGTGCTTACAGAGGCCTTCTTGCTCACTTAAATGGATTTGTGCCTCTGACATGTTGACAAAACCACGTATTTTTAAAAGTTCAACTTAGGGCGCCTGGGTGGCTCAGTCGTTGAGTGTCTGCCTTCGGCTCAGGTCATGATCCCGGGGTCCTGGGATCAAGTCGCATGTTGGGCTCCCTGCTCCGCTGGAAGCCTGCTTCTCCCTCTCCCACTCTCCCTGCTTGTGTTCCCTCTTTCTGTCAAATAAATAAAATCTTTAAAAAAAAAAAAAAGGTTCAACTTAAAGTGCCAGATATAGTAGTGGTCTCTCAGCTGAGAAGTTTGTCAGGAGGAGAAAGGAGGCTGAGAATGAGATGAGAAATGCATACCAGCCACAGGCATTCCTCTTTTCCCTCCCAGACTCACATGTGAATTGGGGAGAAGGATTTGAAGGGAATAAAGTAATTTCTGTGTCTTTCTAGGGCTTTGGGGTGGCTTCTAGCCATCAGCACACTGGTTGTTCTTTCCATAACCTACTCCGAGCCAGCTCTGTCCACGCCTGTGATGGGTTTCATATTTGAACCTAACCCCTTAAGGTTTTGTTTCTTCACTTGGCATTGTGTGTGTGTGTGTGTGTGTGTTTCTGTATGTCTTTGTGTGTCTGTGCTGTGTAACCAATCCTGTTTTAAAAACGAGGGAAGCAAGCCCAGGACACAGGAATAGCACTAGTCACTGAACCTCTCTGAGGCCAAAAAGACGTTTGTCAAACATTCCAGGAGGCACACTGGGCAGCCTCTGATTCACTGGCCTCCCTCATCGTCTGCAGCTCCTGGTTTAGCTGCCAAAGCACTTTATGAGCTGTTGCTCCCCATTCCCTTGTGCTGCAAAAGGCAAAAAGTTCAGGAGTGAAGCCTTTACCCTTTTTTTTTTTTTTACATACTTGTTTCTTAGGTAACAAGTGATGTGTGGGCTTAGAACTGAGTTCTTGGACCTTCCTGTCTTGAGCCTACTCTTGGGTCTTCATAGAAGTGACCAAGTGTGTTCGCTGGAACAGTCCCGAGGGTACATCAGTGGACATGGTCTGGGGCAGCATTAACCAAAGGGTTATAGTCAACATGGATAATCACCCCCCATAACACCCCATTCCTGTGTTGACCGTTGGTTCCACCAGGGACACAGTCATGGAACCAAAAGGGTGTTCGGATCTCAGATGCTATGGAGTTTGTTTGACTCTGTGTTTTCTTTTATACTGAATAATAGCAGTGAAATGTTTCTGGCCACATAGCTGCAGAGCATGGTTTTATTGATTTCCAGAGAGAAGAGAAAGCCAGTTATTGAAGGAAAAAAAAAAAAAAGGAAAAGGAGATGAAAACAATGAAAAAGATAAATGTGGACTTAAATTTAAATTCTAACTGTCTTGGAAGGAAAAAAAAAAAAGATTCTCTGCTTTAGTTTTGATGCATTCCTGCTTCAATGGAGAAATCTTCTGTTTGGGTTATTCCTTTCTGTGGGGACTGGCAAAAGTCTAGAGCTGATGAGGTCTTTAGCCTTTTTGAGGCATTTCATGGCAACCTGCCCTCAACTGGTTTGGCCTCAGAAACGGCATTTGGGATACATGGCCTGTTGTTCTGTCCCTAAAATGTTCTGGCATATTATCCCAAGAAGTGTTATATTCATTGCAGATTTACATGTTTTACCTTCCCATGCTCTCCCGAGGACCTCCTCTCTGTTTATCTCTGTCTTGGGCCTTCCCTGCCCCCATTTTCTCCGAGTAGCTAGCAAAAGCAGTGGTTTTAAAGAACCTCAGAAATCAGTAACGTTCATGAGCCGCAAGCTCAGAGAAGAAGGTTCAGTAATAGCTGGAAATCAGATGACTAGAGGGAGCAGAGTGGCAGGTTGAATCATGAACACCTCAGTGGACCCAGGACACCTGGTTTCTGGGCTCCTAGCCATTTTATGACCATGACCAAATTTACTCTTCCTTTGGGTATTGATTTTTGTCATTTCTACAAAGAGGAGTTGTACCAGGCAGGCTCTCAGCTTTCATGATCTTGATTACATTCTTAAGCCATATTTGTTGCTTATCAGATCATTTTGGGGGTTACCTCCTTGCATTCCCATCAAGAAAATATTGAGTTTGATGCGTATGCATCCAAAGTATGCAAATGACCACGTTTTTATGTTTTTTACTTCTGTAGTTTTATAGGTAATAAACGCACAAAGGAAAGCTTCAAGTGGTACAGAAGAAGAAAAGGAAGATCTCCCATCCCTGACACCTGCTTTCCTCCCCAGGGGCGCCCACTGTTACCAGTCTCTTGTATATCTGCCTAGAGAGATTTGCTCTCTATGTATAATATACCCTCCCTTTCTAACTACAAGCAATAGCACGTCCATACATATAATTCCATCCCTTGGTTTTTTTTTTTTTCCCCTCTCTGAACAATGTTTCCTAGAGATTGTTCCATTTAAGTACCTATAGAGCTCCCCCTCCTTCTTGGGCATGGTTATCGAGAATTTCTGAACAGATGGATCATGATCTCTCATCGGTGGACCCAGTTTTTAGTCTTTTTGCTATTATACATAATACCGTGGTGAATCTTCTCACAACAGAGTTCTGTGGGTGTGTGTGCCCTCTCCTTGGAAAACAAAACTATTGCCTAAGTTCCATTCTTTCCTAGTCTCTATAGGTAATAACTGGAGATGTGCAGTCTGCATGATCAAATCGAAATGAAGTGAAAGAAAGCAACATTGCCCTCATTCCTCCCTACCCATGTCTCTGTGAGGGCTGGTGTTTTGAAGACTAGCAAGGGTGTGGTGTTAGAAGAGCTCCTTTCCAAGTCTCCAACTCCCCCAGATAAGGAGGCAGACGCTAATAAAATCTGCCGAGCAGTATTTGCTTGATGTGTGGCATCCATCGTGAGTAAACCCGGTGCAGGTTTTGTACACCAACAGGGCAGACTCCCACGTCCCTGAAGATAGTCTTGCTCCGATGTATTTGTCACCTCATTAAGTTACCAGAACCAAGTCAGTTTTTTTTTTTAATTTTATTTTATTATGTTATGTTAGTCACCATACATCATTAGTTTTTAATGTTGTGTTCCATGGTTCATTGTTTGTGTATAACACCCAGTGCTCCGTTCAGTAAGTGCCCTCCTTAATACCCATCACTGTGCTAACCCATTCCCCCACACCCTCCCCTCTAGAACCCTCAGTTTGTTTCTCAGAGTCCATAGTCTCTCATGGTTCGTCTCCCCCTCCAAGTCCCCCCCCTTCAATTTTCCCTTCCTACTATCTTGTTTCAGAGGTACAGGTCTGTGATTCATTAGTCTTACACAATTCACAGCACTCACCATAGCACATACCCTCCCTAGTGTCCATCACCCAGCCACCCCATCCCTCCTACCCCCCACCACTCCAGCAACCCTCAGGTTGTTTCCTGAGATTAAGAATTCCTCATATCAGTGAGATCATATACTTGTCTTTCTCTGATTGACTTTTTGCTTAGCATAATACCCTCTAGTTCCATCCACATCATTGCAAATGGCAGGATTTTTTAAATGGCTGCATAATATTCCACTGCATACACACACACACACACACACACACACACACACACACACACACACACCACATCTTCTTTATCCATTCATCTGTTGATGGACATCTTGGCTCTTTCCACAGTTTGGCTATTGTGGACATTGCTGCTATAAACATTGGGGTGCACTTACCCCTTTGGATCCCTACATTTGTATCTATGGGGTAAATACCCAGGAGTGCAATTGCTGGATCATATGGTAGCTCTATTTTCAACTGTTTGAGGGACCTCCATACTGTTTTCCAGAGTGGTTGCACCAGCTTGCATTCCCACCAACAGTGTAGGAGGGTTCCCCTTCCTCTGCATCCCTGCCAACATCTGTCGTTTCCTGACTTGTTAATTTTAGCCATTCTGACTGGTGTGAGGTGGTATCTCATTGAAGTTTTGATTTGTATTTCCCTGATGCCGAGTGATGTTGAGCACTTTTTTATGTCTCTGTTGGCCATTTGGATGTCTTCTTTGGAAAAATGTCTGTTCATGTCTTCTGCCCATTTCTTGATTGGATCATTTGTTCTTTGGGTGTTGAGTTTGAGAAGTTCTTTATAGGTTTTGGATACTAGCCCTTTATCTGATATGTCATTTGCAAATATCTTCTCCCATTCTGTCGGTTGTTTTTTGGTTTTGTTGACTGTTTCCTTTGCTGTGCAAAAGCTTTTTATCTTGATGAAATCCCAATAGTTCATTTTTGTCGTTGCTTCCCTTGCCTTTGGCGATGTTTCTAGGAAGAAGTTACTGCGGCTGAGGTCGAAGAGGTTGCTGCCTGTGTTCTGGATTCGTGTCTCACATTTAGGTCTTTCATCCATTTTGAGTCTATATTTTTGTGTGTGGTGTAAGGAAATGGTCCAGTTTCATTCTTCTGCATGTGGCTGTCCAATTTTCCCAACACCATTTGTTGAAGAGACTGTCTTTTTTCCATTGGACATTCTTTCCTGCTTTGTCGAAGATTAGTTGACTCTCCATTTCTGGGCTCTCTATTCTGTTCCATTGATCTATGTGTCTGTTTTTGTGCCAGTACCATACTGCCTTGATGATGACAGCTTTGTAATAGAGCTTGAAGTCTGGAATTGTGATGCTACCAGCTTTGCTTTGCTTTTTTCAACATTCCTCTGGCGGGGCGCCTGGGTGGCTCAGTTGGTTAAGCGACTGCCTTCGGCTCAGGTCATGATCCTGGAGTCCCGGGATCGAGTCCCGCATCGGGCTCCCTGCTCAGCAGGGAGTCTGCTTCTCCCTCTGACCCTCTTCCCTCTCGTGCTCTCTATCTCTCATTCTCTCTCTCTCAAATAAATAAAAAAATCTTTAAAAAAAAAAAACATTCCTCTGGCTATTCAGGGTCTTTTCTGGTTCCATACAAATTTTAGGATTATTATTATATTATTATTATTATTATTACATCAACAAAAATGTTGATGGTATTTTGATAAGGATTGCATTAAATGTGTAGATTGCTCTAGGTAGCATTGACATTTTCACAATATTTGTTCTTCCAATCCATGAACATGGAATGTTCTTCCATTTCTTTGCTTCTTCCTCCGTTTCTTTCATGAGTATTCTATAGCTTTCTGAGTCCAGATTCTTTGCCTCTTTGGTTAGCTTTATTCCTAGGTATCTTATGGTTTTGGGTGCGATTGTAAATGGGATCGACTCCTTGATTTCTCTTTCTTCTGTCTTGTTGGTGTATAGGAATGCCACTGATTCTGTGCATTGATTTTTATATCCTGCCATTTCATTGGATTCCTGTATGAGTTCTAGCGGTTTTGGGGTGGAGTCTTGGGTTTTCCACATAAAGTATCCTATCATCTGCAAAGAGTGAGAGTTTGACTTCTTTGCTGATTCGGATGCCTTTTATTTCTTTTTGTTGTCTGATTGCTGAGGCTAGGACTTCTAGTACTATGTTGAATAGCAGTGGTGATAGTGGACATCCCTGCCATAGAACTGAGTCAGTTTTAAAAATTAATAACCTCTGTGCTGCCAACAAACAACCTAACTTTTTTTTAAGCTTCTTTTTCCTAATCTGGGGATTTCTGATATTGGAAATATTTCACTTTACAGATTTCTCTTAGAGACACAGTTGGGCATCTTTTTTGGTCTATAGCAGTTATGTCTGACTGCTAAAAACTTCCTTTTTCAGAAGTTCAGAAATGGCTGTCCCTGGAAATAATCACTATTCTTCCATCTAAGCTTCCTTCTGGCCTGAAAGAGGCCTTATGAATCAAGCCCTTCTGGATATCTGGACCTTGTCGGACTTTAATCTGTATTTAAGAGCACTTTTTTTCTGGTGATACCATGTGTGCACAATCCCTGCCCTCCTACCCAGGCCTTCCAATAGAGACTGCAAAATGTTCTAACCATTTCTGGAATGTCATTTGAAAAATGAAATACTCATTTCAGTACTTCGCATCAATTAGGACTGTGCCTTTTTTTTTCCCCCTGTTCTCAAACTTGAGGACATAAGAGATTGCCAACTGGTTTCATTCATTCGTCTCATCATTTACTGGGTTTCCCTGTGTGCCAGGAATGGTACCAGGAGGCACGCGTTCCTTGTGATGGGCTGGATTCAGAAAGGAAAGCCTGCACCGGTGAGGCAGAATACTCCCAAACATTCTTACCTCCCGCTCAGGAGCTCGTTACTGAGCAGACAGTTGTCAATCTACCCAGACCTGCCTTGAACCCTTCCTGTTTGTAACGCGAGCGGCTTTGGGCCGGAGGCCCTGTTTTGATGACCTGCTGTGTAAGTGGTAACTTTCTTGCTATTGAAGGCAAACCGTGTTCAGAGGGTTGTTCTCAGTTTCAGCAGCTGTTCTGTTGCTCAGTGTAAGGCGTGACCGAGGGCGGCCAAGGACAGTTGAAAGAGCCAGTGGACGGGATGTCTGGAGGCCTCCCTGGCTTGGGTGGTTCTGCCTGCCCCTAATCAGAGCACACCCCTTTACCTCTCTTAGGTTTCAGTCCGGCTCTCCCGTAAAATAAAGGGATGGACTAGATCATTTCTAAGAATCCTGACAAAGCCTAACATTCTGGCATTCCACAGCTCCACATATGAATTCACCTCATTTCTTCACACATTCCTTCCAACAGCCTGTTAATTCCTGTGAGGGCAGGAGCTATTTATCCAACGACAAGCCCAGTGGCTGGCACACAGGAAATGCGGTAAAGATTTGAGGGAGTTATAAATAATTTTTTTAAAAAAGAATGTTTTTACCCTACCTCTACCCACATCCAGAGGAAGTTCCTGCTGTGAACTCATTTAATCATTCCTCAAGGAAACCAGTTTGTCTACAGAAAATCCTGTGTTGGTGCTCTCTTTTGAGTGCGTGCGTGTGCGTGTGTGTGTGAATGGGGTGTACATATACATTTAATATATAGTCGATTAGGCTACTTTAAAATTCATTTAAGAAAATTCTTAGTTATAAAATATGTTTCCACATGATGTCCCTGTCTTCCAAATGAAAGATGTAAAATATTTAACTTTTAGACTTTAATAAGGTACACCAATGATTTTCTTTTTTAAAGACAGTGATACCAAACATAGCAAAAATTGAGAGTTTTTCCTCAGAAATGGAGTATATAAAACTATATATTGTTCTGGGCCCTGATGTAAGAGCAGATAGACAGAAAATTGTGGTTTTCTTTATTATAGGATATTGCCTAGGCAGAAGTTAAGCAGATTTGACTGGTAAACTGTTTTAAGGAAAACTAGCACCTTTTAAAAATGTTTTGTGTGTGTGTGTGTGTGGGAATGCCAATTCTAGAATTCATTAAAGGATTTTAAAATTCTTTCCTCAAGTGAAGTACTACATGCTAAAATTTAAGATGTTGTTAAGTGCAGATTAAAAAAAAAGAAAGAAAATCCTTAAAAAGTTTAAAACACTTCTAGAATGTTTTATCCAATCACAAATATGATTATCATTTTTTAAAATTTATTTATTTGAGAGAGAGAGAGGGCAGGAGGGAGGGGCAGAGGGAGAGAGAGTGTTAAGAAGACTCTATGCTGAGTGTGGAGTCCCATGCTGGACTCCATCTCAGGACCCTGAGATCTCAACCTGAGCTAAAACTAAGAGTTGGACGCTTAACTGACTGCACCGTGATTATCATTTTTATTAAGATATTCATTTATTTATTTGAGAGATAGAGAGAGAGAGTGGATGCACACATGGGCAGGGGGAGGGGCAGAGGGAGAAGCAGACTCCCCGCTGAGCAGGGAGCCCCATGTGGGGCTCCATCCCAGGACCCTGGGATCATGACCTGAGCCAAAGGCAGACGTTTAACCGACTGAGCCACCCAGGCGCCCCCATGATTATCATTTTTATGTAATTTCTTTCACACTAATTTTTCCCTTTGCATAAACTAAAACATCTTTTCCTCAATCAGGTGTTTGTTTCTGAGCTTAGCTTATGCTCCTTTGGGGTACCCTTTTTTAACAAAGCATCAGTGGGGTCCTGCTTCTGTGTAGATCCCTGGTCTAGGTACTGTGTTTTAACGTCCTGCTTGTCAGTCACTCATCATCCTAGACATCATCGTGCACTGCTGTGTATCTATAATCTCACGCCCTCCTTAGCTCTGACATGAACACGCAGGGTGTCTAGAAAGTACACACACACACCCAGATGTCCTGCTGAAATTACATCATATGTTGTGGTAACCTTTTGTGGAATTCACTTTTGACCACTATGTTCCTGAAGGCTTAAAATGTGCTTTAGACACAGGGAAGGTGTGAAATAATTTTTAACAGGGCACAAAATGCCAAGACTGGATGAGTCAGGAGTGGGGCCAGTGTCTGAGCCTCCATGAATTGAATTAAGGTAATAATTACTTAAACAGTAATGATTAACAGGAAAGTACTTTGGAAGGAATCTCAGGAATATACTCCAAAGCACAGAGCATTCTGATGGCCTCTTTTTGATAAGGTATTGTAGGACCTGTTCATTAATCTCCTGCATGGTCTTCCCTCCTATAGTGATGAATCACCAGCACCAGCAGCAAATGGCACCCACTACCCTGAGCCAGCAGAACCACCCTACTCAGAACCCCCCAGCAGGGCTCATGAGCATGCCCAATGCTCTGACCACTCAGCAGCAGCAGCAGCAGAAGCTCCGGCTTCAGAGGATCCAGATGGAGAGAGAGAGGATCAGAATGCGCCAAGAGGAGCTCATGAGGCAGGTATGGCCTTCTGTGGTGCCTGCTGGAGGCTCCATGACCTTTTGGTGCCAAGGCTCGGGAGTAGATAGCTGCGGGCCATCAGGGTAAATCTTTCTCTAGAAGCATTAAAGACCCAAAGCCTACTCCAAACCGTATGAGTAGAATCTCGGTTTTTCTCCCAGTATCTGCCTGCCTTGTCTTCAGAGCCAAACATATGAGTACAAGGACTAGCTATGTTAGCATGGCTGCCTTTGGGTTCTACTGCTGATCTTTAGAAGGGGAGGAAGAAGACTCTGTTCCAATTATCTATTGCTGTGTAACATCATCCCAAAAACGTAGTGGCTTAAAACAGTAGCCCATTTTATTATACCATACAATTCTGTGGGTTGGGAATTTGGGCGGCGCTCAGGTGGCCTGTTCTTCTGGCTTCCGTGGTGTTGATGAAGACCACTTTAGTAGTATTCAGCTGGTGGGTGGGTTGGTCTGGAGGGTCCAAGATGGCTTTACTCAAGTGTGTGGCATCATGTTAAGGATTGCTGGAAAACTGGGCTTGGTTGGGACTGAAACCTGGAGCATCTATATTTGGCATCTCTAGCTAGCACAGCAGGCTCAATAGTGGGACATATTGCCTAGCAGCTTGGGTCTCCCAGAGAGAATGTTCCAAGAAACAAGAAGTAGAAGCTGCCAGTGTCTTAGGATCTGGTTCTGGAAACTGTCACAGAGTCACTTCTTCCATATGCTCTTAATCAAAGAAATTACAGATTTGCCCTAGATTAAAGCGGATAGCAGAAGGGATGTTCCATGGACAAAATGACAAAGAATTTGCAACCATCTTTGGTCCACCATGGAGCATGAGAAAGAGTTAGGGAAAACTGAAGGAGAATGAGAAAGGAAAATGTTGGCATACGGGCTCTGATAGAGTCGCTATTGATCAGGTGCCTGTGTGCCATACTGCATTCATTCATTCAGTCAGTCAGGCAGGCAGGCAGGCAGGCAGGCAGGCAGGCAGGCAGTGGATAGATTGTTGCTGTGTGTCTTGTGTGGGTCAGGGTTGATGCAGCACTCCAAAAATTAATAAAACAGAAGCCCTTAAGGAACCCACAGTTTTCTGCCTCCCTCAGTGGCTTGGTCTGTGCAAGAACAGAATTATTTCTTCTGTGTTGCTAAACTAATGTAGGCCATGGTTTTAGGTCTCGTCAATTTTGCTGGCTACATTTTAGGGAAGAAAGCTTCAGTTTATTCTAATTCTTGAGACTTTGCTTTATGACTCACATGAAGCAAGATACATGAGTAGCTTCTCTTTCACTAGTTTAAGGAACTAAGTATTTTTAACTGTTTCAGAGAGCTTTTCTTGCAAGAGCCTGCGGTGTTACACTAAATGCTACTAAATGCTACTTTTTCTTTTAGTCACATCTGATACTTTCAAAAAATATACATTGATTTCTATAAATGAATAATGTATTTCTCACCAAATAAATTCTAGGATATAAAGTGTCTGTCCTGTGTGAGGTTTTAAAAACATGGTGAGTTAAAATAATTCTTTAGACATAGCCTTTGACAATGAGGGAAATGAATGTCAGTTGTGCTTTGTTGTTCAGTAGAACTATCCTGAATTTGAGGAACACAGCTTTATAATATAACTACAGTTGTGCCTTTTTCCCTGAGGATTTATGTCTGAACATTCATGGTTATTTTAGGGTAACAGTTGTTTATACTGTTTTTAGATATACAGTATCATATTTCTTAACAGGAAATAATTATATTATTTTTTGTCTTAGGATAACAATTCCATTTGGAATATTAATTTTCTGTTTCATAATATCTATAGAGTAAAGGTAACACTATTATGGTAGCATTTATAACTTTTCTCTTAGTTTTATATTTAAATGAGCTTTAATGCGTTTTATTTTTCCTTGCACAAAGCTACAGACTGTTCTGTAAAGAATAATTTGTTTCTTAGTTTCTGCCACTTTCTGTGTTTCTTTTTCTTGCCCCAGATCTTTCTTTCCCACAGAAAGTATTTCTGCAAAGGGGTGGGGGAAAGTGCCCCGAATTGCTTCCTTTATTCCAACCATAGGTGCCTTTGAACCAGAATGTAGCATTGATGGTTCATATTACAGAAATGCCAACCAAGTTTATTAAATGCTGATCCCTGGAGGCTGTGGAACTTGGAGCATTTTGCTGCATCATATTGTGCAATCCTACTGTATAGGACAGTGGGAGAAAGTATCCAGATTTGCTCACAGAGGCTCCCATAGTTCAACTGTGCGTGTGTGTGTGTGTGTGTGTGTGTGTGTGTGTGTAGTTAGGAGGAGGAGAAGGCAATGGAATGGATGGTTCTGATGTCTTTTTATTTTCCTTATAGAATACAGGGAAAAAAGGTCTAAAGGGACTTCTTCATCATGGAAAGTTTTTCCCCCCATCCAGAAGCAACTTACTCCTCAGTGTCAAAGATACTATTTAAGGTCAATGGTAAATAGTATTAGAGTGTTCTCTAATAGTTTTCTGGGGCATTTGCCAAGATGCCTGGTTGTTCGGGTGTGGATTATGTCTATCATCTTAGTGGTTTTTTTACCCCCCCCCCTTTTTTTGGTGATTTTCTGCCTCACTATTTGCACTTAAGCCAGGGACAGGGAAATGGACTATCGGTAAAGGTGATATTTGGCTAACCTGTTTAGCTGCCTTTTAGAATCTGGTAGAAAACAGGAATAAGGGTAGAGGAAATGGTCCTGATGAAGTCTGAAGATTTTTTTTTTTAAAGATTTATTTAGGGGCACCTGGGTGGCTCAGTTGGTCAAGCGTCTGCCTTAGCTCAGGTCATGACCCCAGGGTCATGGGATCAAGCCCCGCATCGGGCTCCCTGCTCAGCAGGGAGTATGCTTCTCCCTCTCCCTCTGCTCTTCCCCCTGCTCAAATAAATAAATAGTCTTTAAAAAAAATTTAAAATAAGATTTATTTATTTATTTTGAGAGAGAGAGAGAACGCGCGCGTGTGTGCTTGTGCGTGCGTGAGCTGGGGGGAGGGGCAGAGGCAGAGGGAGAGAAGCAGACTCCCCGCTGAGCACAGAGCCCAAAGGGGGCTCAATCCCACGACCCTGAGATCGTGACCTGAGCCAAAATCAAGAGTCACATGCTCAACCGACTGAGCCATCCTGGCGCCCCATGATGAGGTCTGAAGATTATGTGTAGACAGACTTCCATTTCTTCTTCCTGTCCCACTCCCATGCCCACTGTGGTCAACAAGTACCTGAATCTCCTTAGCTCACTGGGCAGTCTGTAAGGAGCATGGCTCTCCTCTTGCTCACAGGGGGGCCCTAGCCATGCAGGCTGTGTTCTCAGGGTCCCTGCCTTGCAGGCAACCTTGACCTGCCTGCAGTTCCATCAAGAGAGAATTTCCAGGAGAGAGGCCCCATCCTATTTCTATCTCTGTAGTGGGAAAAGAGGTTGGGAAAATTTAAGGGGTAGATGAATTTGTTGCCTAATTCTTGGGAAATCATCACCATTCTGAAAATTGTTATCATCCTTAAATATATAATAAATGTGAAAGCTCCTTATAAATGAAATACCATGTAAAATGTGGTTTCATGCCTCCGTCTTCCTATTCCTTCTTCCATGTCATCACCCCTCCAGGCGTGTCATCTGACGATGTCGCACTGTGGAGAAAGAAGCTCCTCAGTATTGCATAAGCTGATGTACACTGCATAATGCCAGGGGCTCACATGTTAACTTGTGGTCACTGAAATCATGTAGAATGTCAACAAATGGATGTAAGGAAAGTTTGATTACAGATCTGAGGTGAACCTTCATTATTTCAGGATGGAAAATTACTTTTTTCATTCTTTTCTTTGTCTCGTCATTCACTTATCCAACCAACATTTATGTGGTGAAAAATAACAAACAAAAAGATAAATGGGACTTGGCCGCCTTCGGATAACTTGCATCTTACCAGACAAGCAAAATGATGAAATCAGGATGATTACAACTAATCCAAATGTGTGGCCAGAAGGGTAAATTCAAACTCTTCCCTCTTTCTATCTTTGGCTTTCAGTCCTGGAGCAGAGACTAGACACACCACAGCACAGAGTTCTGTGAAGCGAGCAGAAGGTACTTCTTTTTTTCTCTTCAGTGGGCCCTCGGGCCAACAAGTTGTTGAAGAATCCGCAGCATTAGGATCAAAGGGCCAGTGAGGTTTTGGGTATCTCCTTCGATTAGGAATCTTCTCAAGTAGGAGAGTTCCATTAAAAATGGTCCCTACAACTTGGCATTGGCTGCTGTAGCCAAGTTGAACTTCTTGTGTCTGATAACTGATGAGTTATCTCGGGTTGTGGCAGGTGCTCCAAGCTCAGGGGCGCCCCAGAAAAGCTCAGGAGAATTCCAGCTGGGTCTGCAATACAGTCTTGTTAGGAAAGTGGATGTTTCCCTGCTTTCCACAGGCATCCATTTCAGACATTGTGGAGAATGAATTTTTGTGAAAGACATTCTTGGTTGTCCGTGATAGTGAGAGTTTTATCTTTGTGAAATTTTCCAAACCTGGAGAGGCAGCTTCAAGTTCATAAGAGAAATGGCAACTCGAGAAAAGAAAGCAGTCTCAGTTGAAGGTGTGCCTCCTGGTATCCTCGTAGTTTTTAAAAAGAAATTTGAATTCGGGACGCCTGGGTGGCTCAGTCGGTTAAGCGGCTGCCTTCGGCCCAGGTCATGATCCCAGGGTCCTGGGATCGAGTCCCACATTGGGCTCCTTACTCAGCGGGGAACCTGCTTCTCCACTCTCTCTTCCTCTGCTTGTGCTCTCTCTGTCAAATAAATAAAATCTTAAAAAAATTTTTTTTGAATTCAGTTTGTGACAGTTTTTTCTTTTGATTTAGAAAAATAAAGTTTTTTTAAAAGAGTAGAATTGTTTTATTTTATTTTTTTAAGTTTTTATTTATTTATTTGACACACACAGAGAGAGAGAGAGAGAAGGAGCGAGGGCACAAGCAGGGGGAGCAGCAGAGGGAGAGGGAGAAGCAGACTCCCCGCCAAGCAGGGAGCCCAACATGGGGCTCCATCCCACGACCCTGGGATCATGACCTGAGTCGAAGGTAGATGCTTAACCAACTGAGCCACCCAGGCACCCCAGAAAAATAAAGTTTTTAATTTATAAAAATATAATTGGGTAGGATTTTGTTTTGTTTGTTTTTCTGATTGAGATGGAAGAAGCATTTGCTAAGTGAAAGAAGCCAGGTCTTTTTGATTCCATTTATATGACATTCTGAAAAAAGGCAAAACTATAGGAACAGAGAATAGGTATGTGGGTGCCAGGCTCGGGGGTCAGGAGGGGCTGCCTGCAAAGGGGCAGCACTAGGGAATTCGCGCAGTAGTGGCACTGTTCTGTATCTTGATTGGGGTGGCTGTTTCACAACCCCATGGATTTGTCAAAACTCAGAAATGTACACTGCAAAGAGTGGATTTTACTGTATATCAGCTAAAATAATAAGAAAGTAAAATTATCACACAAGAAGGACAATTGTAAAACAATGTTTAAAACACTCAAAACCAAGGACGTAATAATCACTTCGAGTTTTACCTCGGGATAGTGGCTGTGAAGGCGTTGGTGATTTCTCTCCCGTCTTTGTACATATCAGTGTGTATGCTTTGTTTTTAAAACAAAGTTGGTAGCATATCATAATTCTGTTTTATTATCTCTTCTTCTTAATATATTGGGACGTCATATATTTATTCTGTATCAGCCATGGAAATTGTGCCGTGACTTTGAATGTATCTATTGTAAGCTGCCTGGGATCCTTCCTACAACAGGGCTGGACGTAATTTTTAAAATACCGTGAACCACACATGCCCACAATGACTGTAGAACATTCTGCTGTTACAGCTTAAAAATCAACACAGTATTTGCTCAGTATCATAAAGGGCATGTTTGCGACTTTACCCAATGAAATGGAAAATTTTGGTAACTGGTAAGAAATTGAGAAAGAGGCTCCTCAGTCACTGTTTACTCATCTAAGAGAACAATTCCTTGACATGAAAACAGAGTGACGGCTTTATCTGAGCAGAGTATTTCTTTTCATGCGTATTATTTATTTAATTAGGAAGCTGAGGGGCCTTCTGCCTTGAAGATTTTAAACTCAAGGACTTCCTGTCAGCCCCCAAGGCCTGGCAGATTCCTAAGTGAAGAAGTCTTAGCCCCCCCCCCCCCCCGCCGCCCCTTCTCAGGGCCTGTCTTGTTGAGAAACCATTATTATTCTTAGACAGATTCAGCCCCGCTTTGACCCTGGTCCTTATTTGAGGCTCTGTGGACAGGAGAACGCAGCTTGTCAAACAAAACTGCTGACTAAGCCTGGCCTCTAGTTGCCAGGGCAACAGGATAGGAGAGAGGGTTTGGGCGGGAGGCCTCGGAATTCTTCTGGCAGGTCTCACAGATTTCTGTTAGGCCTGACAACCAACACGGGTCCGGCTGGCCAGCTGGCCGGCCTCGAGCAGCCATTCCTGACCGTGGGCCCGGGAGGGACACGCCCGGCTGTGAGCAGCGCTGCTCTGGGGGAAGAATCTGGAGTCTGGTTTTTATCATGTGAAGAATAGCTATTTAGAGAGGTTAAAAAGTGTCGTGTTAAAGCAGACCATGAAGCATAAATGGTGGCTATTTCATAAAGAGTCTTTCCTTCAGACGCTATAGTTTAACTTCTGGAAAAGCATGTCATAGAATTAGGTTTCAGGGTTGACTGGGACATAGAGGTCATGTCATCTAACCAACACATAACTCCATCTATGGTAGCCTGGCTATGTAAGTTCATTCAGTGATTTGTTCAACACATGCTCCAGGTCCTAAATGCACAGCAGGGAGCGGACAGACTTGGTCTGTACTCTCCAGCGAACTTGAGTTCTAGCTTTCGTCAAGTCCCAGAAATAATCCATTTTCTAAAATGTCTTGGTGCTCCCATGTCGTTGAGGAATAACACAAGGACCGTTTTTTTAAAATGTTGTAAATTGAACACATTTTTCAAATAGAGGGCCACCATGTTTGCACAAAGGAAAAGCAACTTCATATTTCTGATCTTCATAAGATCACCAAGGTATGAAGAAACACACCATTTCAAAATCCATTCAGCTCTTTTTTTTTTTTAAGTGAAGAGAGAATATCTAAATTGTGAAGTTTTCCTTAATGTGATTCTAAGGGATAACGGAGATTTCTGAATAACACAAGACTGTGATACACACCCTGAATTGAAAGAGCAACAAACAGGCCAGGGATTATCATTATGGACTCAACAAATGTCTTCCCTCAGTGTTCGAGTTTCGACTATTCTTTCGTACCAGTGGTCTGGCAGCTGAGCATGTATGATGAGGTATTTGAAAAAGGGAGGCTCCAGGAAATGTGACAGTGAATTTCTAGAATCTCTTGGCACAGAGTTAAAAAGAAATTTACATTGGGAATTATTTTTTTCTCCCAGTAAAGAAGGTACACAATTTAGTGTTTTGCCTCTGAAGTCCCCAAGGGTTTTGGCAGAGACAGCAACTTTTCTGCACCAGAGTAACTATTTTAATGTTAGGATTTCAAAATACTGTCTTTATTTGATTTTTTTTTTCATTTGTTTCTACTCACCCCACCCTTTATAATTAAAACAGTCCAATCCTCCAGTTCTGTGGAACCCCTGGCCACACACGCTTCCTTCAGGCCGAGCGCCCTCAGAAGGGTTATTGTCATTCCGCCTCTCTTTGAAGTACATTCCAGTGAGGGCAGGAGCCGGCCGGCTGCAGGCGCTCCCTCAGCCAAGGACAGACGGGGCTGCAGGGCGCTTTCAACTGCTGTGTGCTTTCTCACCTCCTCTGTTGATTTATTCCATGGGCAAGCTGCAGGCCGGCGGGGAGCTGGAAGGAAAGGAGGTTTGAGGTTTGCCTCCAGGGACATCTTCAACTTACAAATCAGCATTTGTCTTTCACATCCTTCTCGCTATTTTACACCCCACCCCCTTCCCCAGCTGCTAGGAAAGGGGTTTGGTGTTTTGTTTTTTGTTTTTGTTTTTAACCCACATATAATTATTCGTTTCAGAGACCTAGATGGACAACCACAAACTCTGAAAGAGATTCTCAAGCCCTTATTTTGCAACAGTCTTTCCACCCTCAGCTTGGATAGAGAAAAAAATACACTTGTGGCAGGGGACGGGAGGGGTGGGGTTACTAGGGGCAGCTTTCCAGGTCTTTCTGAAACCGGTCTTTAAAATCTGAACTTACAACTGTGCTTGATGTGCTGTGAATTCCCAGGGCACTAACTCCACCCATATACATTGAAAAAGACCATAGAGTATGTCCAGTTCAATCTTTTTCCCAATTGGGCAAGGGAAACTGTGTTCAGGACAGTTAAACAGGCTATGTCATCCGGTCCTCCTCCATACCGCCCGAAGGAAGACGGTTGGTATTTCCATTTGATAGCTTGGAAAATAGGCTCAGAGAAATGAGGTAACTTACCCCAAGTCCCACAGCCAGTAGGTGAAAGAGCCGAAAATTTGAGGTCTTCTGACCTCAACCCTTGATTTTCCTCTCTCTGCCACACTGTCAGTGTGTTGGCCAGGAGAACAGACTCTGGAGCCAGATCTTGGGAAGAAGTTCGTTTAACTTCTCTGTGCTTCAGTTTCCTCATCTGTAAAATGGAGATGGTTGGGTTGTCATGAGGATGAAATGCTAAAGTGCTTAGAACAGTGCTCCCCACATAGTAAGTGATATGCAAGCTTTAGCTGACATCTCTGCCTCCTAAAGCATACAAAACTATCAGTAACTCATTCTGTTGACTGCCTCTTTGGACCAGGTTCTTTATAATAAGCTTTTAAATCTTTATAACGGCCCAGCAAGGTGAGTTTTACAAGCTGTTTTTGTTTTTTTTTTTTCCCAGATGAATAAACTATCAAGGAAGATTAAGAATTTAGCCCAAGATGTTATAGTTAGGGAGTAACTGAGTTGGGATTTGAACTCCAATCTTTCTGATTCCAGGGCTGCTTTTTCTCCTGTGCCAAGCTCTGGACATGTCTAATAGCATTTCACCTTCCACAACTACTTGAAAATTCCAGTGGCCAGTAGCCCAGAGAATTGAGGGAGCCAGTTCCATCATTCAGCAGGACTACTAACTAGAAAACCCTTCATCAGATCTGCCTCAAATCCACGGTAGAAGGAATCTTATCTTCCTTCTTCTGTGTGATAGTCCATTAATAGTTTGAGAACCAAGGTATACCCCTCATGTCTCTCTTCTGGTTAAACAGTTCCCTGCTTCTTCATAAGACATGACACCTGGATCCCTTCCAGCCTGATTTTTCTCCTCTGGTCACTCTTTGCAAAGTGTAGAACAGAGACCTGGATGATGCCTCGCCTGTGGGAGTTGCCTGGAGGTAGGCAAGTCTGTTGGAATAGCTAGAGGAGCAATGCCGATCTGCTGCTTGAAATGGAACAGAGGTTTGGAGCATGGGGAATATCAAGAGATAGGACCCAGGCTTGGTCCTTGTTCACATCTGTCTCCCTCTCTCGAATCCTCCATGAGGTAGGGCACTATCTGTGTTCATCGCTCTATCCCTGCTGCCAAGAGCAGGAGCTGGCACCTGGTAGTTGCTATAGTATTTTTTAAAAAAATAAATACAAGTACAAAAATGAGTTGTTATGGGGGCTGAGGGAGTCAGTGGCCTTGGATTTTTGCGCTGGTGTAGGTGGTGATAGCATTAAGAGAAAGCTTGAAGTTGGTAGGAAGAGATGCTTTGGGGCCAGATGAGGAGTGGATTGTAAGACGTGGGGTATCCTACCCCAGCTGGACACCTTTATTTGGGAGTCCAGAGCCAGGAGAGGGGGAAGCTGGTGGCTTGCTGTGGTTCTTGTGGTCAGGGAAGGCATTCTGGAAAAGGTGGTACGACAGAACTTGTAAGGGTGGGTGAGATATGGCTCGATGAAGAGGGCCCCAAAATAGGAGGAGTCTAGGAAACTGAAAGCTTGTTTGGGAAGACAGTGTGGGGGGACCCTGGGAAGGCGTCTGTGAGTAGAGCTACTGGACTAGAGTGGAAGTGGGGGACAAGAGTCAGACCCAGGGGCTCAGCTGTGCCTCCGCTAAGCATCTGTTCTGCCTAGACTAGGGGAGCTGGGGCCCTGGCAATGGTTAGAGCAGTTGCCACACCCACTCTCTGAGTCTCGTCCTGGACCAGCCTGGGCTGACTGAGCCTCTGTTTCCACATCCCTTCGCTTAGTCCAGTGCCACCGTCTTCTGTCTGCAGTTTAGCCTTTTCACCTTCATCAGTCTTGACTGCTGCTTCTTGGACAGACCAAAGTCAGGCGTGTAGGGCAGCCAAAATCATCCTGAGCCTAGGATTTAATTTCATACCTAAATTTAGTTTTTATTTTTGAAAAAATCCTCCCTTGTTTGGATTCGGACATGTTAGTGATGTTAGTACTTTTATTTCCAAACTCTGGGTTTTGTACTGCCCTTTTTCTCCTTCAATTCATGAGCAGAAATAGGAAAGTATTTTCATTAAAAAAAAAAAAAGGTACTTCTAAATATGGAACTATTACATTATAAAATATAATTAAGTGAAGTGAAACTTCTCACTATTCTCCCTGTATATTAAAATCTAATTCTGTGTTATATATATGAAAAAAAATCTTACAGACCTGTCCTTATTTAAAAAAGAAAGAAAAAGAAGAAAAGAAAATTGTTTCTTTAGCTTTGCTGACTCATCATGATGAATTTCACACTTGGATTTAGTCCTTCCAAGGTGAGAGCTGACGAGGAAGAAAGGTCAAACCACTCAGTATGGATCAGTTTCGCGTGACAATGCGACTCCTAAGATTGTTTGGTTTTGTTTTTGCTTTTGTTTTCTGGGATTGGAATACAGAACATGAGATGATAATATTACTTAGTTCACATTTATTAAATGATTGCGTGGGGGAGGTGCTGTCATTATCCCCACTTTATAAATGAGGAACAGAGGGGGCGCCTGGGTGGCTCAGTTGGTTAAGCATCTGCCTTTGGCTCAGGTCATGATCTCAGGGTCGTGGGATCAAGCCCCGAGTTGGGTTTCTCCCTCTCCCTCTGCCCTTCCCCCCTGCTTGTGCTTTCTTTCTCCATCACTCTTTCTCAAATAAATAAAAAATCTTAAAATAATTGCAGAACAGAGAAGTTAACTGGCTGGGAGATGGCAGAGCCAGGGTTCACATCCAGGCATCTGGCCCCGGATTCCCTGATTCTGACCACTCTGCCCTCCTGCTTATCTTTGTCTTAGGAGCAGGAAAGCGAGCAGTGGGATCATCACACGAGGATGGAGTTTGTGCCTGGCTAATTGAGATGTATACATAGGCTGTTATCTTCAACCACAAATATAATTAAAATGAGGATTGAATGCTCTTAGTGTATTTTTTCTTTTATCACTAATCACCACTTAAAATACTCCTATTTGAATTCCAGGAATACTTTTCACTTGTTCATTGAACAAGTATTTATTGAGTACCTACTGTATGCCTAGACTGTTGGAGGCAGCAAGGATATAGTTTGTGAACATGACACATAAGATTCCTTCCTTTGTGGAATTTCCTAACTTTCTAATGGAAGGCACAGACAGAAATGCTTAAGTTTCTATGAAGAAAATTTAATGCAGTCTCTGAGGAGATAGCGTTTGTAGGAGGCAGACATTAAATGAGGTATGAATTCGGGAAGATCCGAGGTGTATGTTCCAAGCAGAGGGAACACTTGTGCAGATGCCGGCAGTGGGAGGAGCAGCAGGAAAGGGGTGAGTGAGGAGAACATGTCAGAGATGAAGGAGGGGAGGTGGACAGGGCTGTCACATAGGGTTTTATGGCCACTATCCAGATGGGTGCAGCCAGGGGGCCACCATGATCTTCCTGTTGGTGGCTGTGTGGAATGATTTGTAGCCCAAGAATAATCTTGGAGAGAGTGTTGCTCTCTATGATAACTTTCTAACTCACACTAGTCTGATTTATATTCCAAGGTTATTATTCAGGTACATTCAACACCCTTTCTGTATCCTTTCTCATTTGTTAGTCATTAAAAGGTGGGAAATGATAATGTGAGCCCCCTCCAGAGAGAACATAGCATTGCCTCTTCTCTGACATGGGGTCAAGCCTTCAAAGTAGTTGGGGGAAATAACGATGCTGAGGAATGGAACTTCAGCTATCTTTAATTTAAAATAGCAGGAACAGATGTGAATTGGCAGATGGCACAGTGAAACATTTTCCCCAATATGGTGTAGGTTCTTTCAGCTTTGGTTATTCTAGTCTTTTGAATTTTATTTATATATTTAACCACACACAAGCTTTCTCTTAAAAATACATGTTGTATCTATTTGAAATATGCCAGGAGTAATTTAAATGAAGAGGAAAGTTTAGAACTATATATTTTATAGTTCATTTCTGATATTTTTACTTATAATTTTAAACATTTTACTTTCATCTTATGACAAAAAATTAATATATAGTGTGTGTGTGTGTGTGTGTGTATACATCTGTATCTTTTTATACAGTGAAGTTCCAGAAATAATTCTCATTATATTTAAATTCAGACTACCTGGATATTAGAAATTCAGTTAGTATTCTTAAGACTTACGGTGAAAAAATTTTGTCAGATATAAGGAAATGCAGCAATCTCTTCCACTTTTATGTTTAAAAGAGCATCTGTTTAGAGGAGCATAGGAGAAGGGAGGGAAGAATAAGACAAGACGAAACCAGAGAGGGAGACAAACCGTAAGAGACTCTTCATCATAGGAAACAAACTGAGGGCTGCTGGAGGGGACGGGTGTGGGGGGGATGGGGTTACTGGGTGATGGACATTAAGGAGGCCACGTGATCCAATGAGCACTGGGTATTACATAAGACTAATGAATCATTGAACTCTACCTCTGAAACCAATAATACGCTATATGTTAATTAATTGAATTTAAATAAAGTAAAGGAAACAAAAAAAAGATCATCTATTCAGAATGGTTATAAAATGGATTGTGCTAGTTAAAGTTAATTTTTTATGTAATGAAGGTTATTGCCCAAAGGATCTCTGCAGTTACAGTTTATAAAGAACTAGAAATTACATCACTGACTAGATGTTTTCAGACTGTGGTTTGTGTACGTGTGTGTGCTTGGTGGACTCCAGGCTTTTCCCACCGGTTCAGTCCCTGTCGTTCTTCTGTATGAGGCCTTCAGGTGACCTTTGGTTGGAGAGTAAGGTTTCCACACTGACTGCCATATAAAAACATCTATCAGGAAATAATTTAATTTTTCTAGACTTATTCAGAAGGTACTTTGAAGATTGAAATTATGGACTAAAATCACCTCTAAAAAAAATCCCGTTGTTGTTGTTGTTGTTTGCTTTTTATGGATAACTGAAGAAAATTTCTTAAGTATTCTGGTTATTTGCAACTTGGATGAAGAGAAGTGAGCCAGAAGCCCTTCCTGGACAGGATGTTTATTTCATTATAAATTAACAATGCAGTTTCTTATCAATCAGGAGTCTCACGTTTTGTAAGAGTCATACTACCTAACTCCTCATAACAGTACAATGAACTCTAGTAACCGAAAGTTTTTATTGCCGATGACTTCACTAGACTTGTCTAGACAGCAGTTACTCTCTAAAATCATAGCATGTTAGGGCTGGAAGAGATCTAACAGAGATACCGTAATTTAAATGGCCTAAATATTCTGTTTGCCACTGTAGCCATGGTTTTGGGGTTTGAGGGATGGGAAGACCAATGACTTCAAGCTGGAAAGTGGGAAACTGATAGGCATAAATATAGGAAAGGCCTAACTTGGGTTTTGGATGCAAGTATAAACATACAAAAGTATTCTTCTCTGGAAAGAGCAGCAGATTTGAAAGGAATTTGATGTCTGCTCATGTTTGTCAAAATGAGAGAGGCTCCCTGGAGGTTTTACCTAGAGAAAGTAATTGCAGTCAAATTCATAACCTTTTGGATTGACTCTCCTTGGTAAAGTCATGCCAGCCAAAACAAAATAATTCTAGTGTTCTAATTTTTGCTAATGAAATCCATATGCTATCAGTTTGTTGTTAGTGGGATTTGGATTGGCTCTGCATGGTTCCCCACCCTTCAGCCATTTTAATCAGGTCAACAAAATGACTAGCCAAATAGAAAAACCAATGGACCAACAAACTTTTTCACTGGTTGTTTTGTTCTCCTGACTATTGACATAGAACTGCCAGCTATGATCTGATGGAGAGCCTGACTCTGTAATTCGCCGGCTTTATGGGCCTGTTAGTGGCAAAGAGCAGAATGTACTTGCTAGGCCAAAGGAGTTCAACTGCTTTGATAGATTTAGATTTGGTCTGAGCACCTGGGATAAAAATGTCTTTGAAGAAAGTGTCTTGACACCTTTATGTGACTTGGGTATTTAAACACTTGGATGGGTGGGACAGTTGCTACCTAAGTGTCCTGAGGTAGATACTCGCTGAGCTTCTCATTAACTTTGTGAATGTCAGAAAGTGACTTATGCCTGGAAGACTTTCTCCGGAGAAAGGACAGTAATGATTTCCTGATGATTTTGACTGATTGGGAACACACATGAAGTGCTTTGTGTTTGGTGAAAAGGTTTCATGTGAAATACACTTTGCTCTGATCCTTGTGACAATGAGTGAATAACTTGCCCTCCCTGTGACTGTCATATTTCTATAGGAAGCCGCCCTCTGTAGACAGCTCCCCATGGAAGCCGAGACTCTGGCCACCGTTCAGGCTGCTGTCAACCCGCCAGCCATGACCCCAGACATGAGATCCATCACTAATAATAGCTCTGATCCTTTCCTCAATGGGTAAGTTAACATTTTGGAGCAACTGACTTATTTTTGCTTGCTTTCTTACGTGGTCTAGAGTATAATGGGCCTTTGTTTATATTGGGGAAAGGTGGGGAGCTGGGAGGTTGGGGTGGGGATCAAGGGAAGCTGTCCATTTCCTGATGTTGGTAATTGTACTACGATTGTGTAAGATGTCCTTGGGAAAGCTGGGTGAATGGCACACGGGAACTCCATACACTTTTCACATCTTCTCTGTGGGTCTAAAATTGTTTTACAATAAAAAATGTAATTAAAACAAAGAGATATTTTTAAAATATGAAACATCTGAGCAAGAAGGAAAAGATAATTTCGCCAGAAATATGTTCATCAGTAGAAGTAGTCAAACCTTAATTGTAGCTTTTTAAATCCTAATGAAGGGCAGTTGTCTATTTCCTGTGTCTTTTCTGCCCTTGTAGAAGCTTGTAGCAAACAAATAAATACAATTATGAAAGTTAGTAAAAAAGAGAGGTAAAAACAAACAGTAACTGAAATAATGAAGAAAGGGAATTTTTTAAATTGTTGATTTAGAAGTATTACAAATACACAGAAAAATAATAAAGAATAACATAAGATTTACCCAGGTATCCAACACCATACTTCCATAGATCTTGTTTTGGTGTTTTTTAGAGTATTATAGTTAATATTTAAACCATCCCCACCACCACTGAAATGTTTCTCTTTTTCCCTCCCTAGTGGGAGCCACTGTTCAGAAATTGGTGTGTGTCCATCACACACATTTTTATACTTCTGATTACTTGTTAATGTGTGCATTCATAAGCAATATTCAATACTGTTTTCTTTTTTTAAAAAATTTACATAAATGGTATCATAGTCTATATGCAGCACAGTTTTCAAATTATTATTTTGAGACAAAAAGGAAATCAGCATCAATTTACTATGAATGGCCAGTTTTATTTGCCTGGTCTTTACATCTTGCTGACATTGGTATGCATGTTGGAAAATTAAAGAGAGGTACAAAGTCAGCCTCCCTCCATTCCCTGGAAAGTTGGGCAGCATGACAGAAGTAGACCAGTTTAGGGGTTTCATGACTGTTTTGATTTTGGAATTTCTTGATGTGGGCTCGCATTGAAGTCTCTCTGTCCTTCGCTCCCCAGAGGGCCCTATCATTCGAGGGAGCAGAGCACAGACAGCGGCCTGGGGTTAGGCTGCTACAGTGTCCCCACGACTCCGGAGGACTTCCTCAGCAATGTGGACGAGATGGACACAGGTGGGAGCAAAGCCTGCAAGTCCTTGCAGTGTGTTTGCCTTTTTATATCATCCCTTTGGTCATCACAGTTCTAAGTCCAACCAGAAACACTTCATCTCAACAATAACAGAAAATGACACCTGAAAAGCCACCCAAACCCCAGGCACTATTAATAAATTCTAGTCCCTTCTCCTTAGTTTATACAAATACAGTTTTATACACAGGCACAGGATTTTAAATTCTTTCTCTCCTCCCTCCCTCCCTCCCTCTCCCTCTCTCCCTCTCTCTCTCTCTCTTTCTTTCTTTCCTCTGTCCTTGCTTCATATAGCCCCTGCTCACTGTTGGATTCCTGCCATTGTCTCCTGCCATTCTTTCACAGTGGAATATTTATGCTGTTCTCCTTTCAGTTATAATGTATGGGCCACTTTTTCTCTTGAGAAGTGGGACGGGTTTATAGTTCTACCCACATCTAATTTTTTTTCATGTCATTCGCTGCATTTGGGAAGCAATTGGCAGCGGGCATTTGGAAAGTTAAGCCACTCAGAAGATCTAAATTGTCAGCTCCCAAGCAAGTCCCAACATGATAACGATGTCTTCCCTCAGCAGTTAAAGAGGAGTCAGGGTACTTTTGACCTAGTTCCCAGCCTGCCCCCCTTTAGGCCAGGCCCCGGCTGTCTTCTGGTCCTCTCTCCTCTTCAAGTAGTGAGGCCTCCAGTTGCAAAGCCAGATTGGGTCTTCTTAGCCACAGCCAGATTTAATTACAAAGTCCTAAACTCCCAGAGGATAGTCTAGAACCAAGAATAAATGATGACTGAGGGGTCCACTATTTGGAAGTATTCATGCAACTTTCTCCTGTCATCACTGATGACAGAAAATTAATTGTCCTGTGATGAAAAGAAGTCGTTTTGGGGCACCTGGGTGGCTCAGTCGTTAAGCGTCTGCCTCCGGCTCAGGTCATGATCCCAGGGTCCTGGGATCGAGCCCCGCATCGGGCTCCCTGCTCAGCGGGAGGCCTGCTTCTCCCTCTCCCACTCCCCCTGCTTGTGCTCTCTCTCTTTCTCTCTCTCTCAGTCAAATAAATGAATAAAATCTTTAAAAAAAGAAAAGAAAAGACGTCCTTTCCCCGATGCCACTGTCCACAGTGCCTGTGTGTGTTACACTGTGTTCTTGGATGACTGTCATCTTTATCATAGTCTCTGAAGCTAAACGACTGATCAGACCAGAGTCAAGAGTCAGTCAGGCGTCTTAGGAGCGCAGTAGATTGGAGCAGCTGCTTTGGGGTCTCTCTGCAGGTCGTCATTGATGTGTTTAGAGGATAGCACAGACTGTCTTGTGAGGAGTCACACGGGAATAGTTTGAAGTGTTTGTTTTGTTATTCGCCGATTTATTACTTCAGTTTCCTCCCTCCCTCCCGCCTCCCTCCCTCACTTTCTTCATCGCTCTCTTTATTTTTTGGTGTGAGATTTATTTTGTCCTCTTTGGAACAGCCTTATGAAATGGCTCCTTCCTATATTTAATAATTGTTTGCTTTCATCTTTTGAACATTGGGAAGCCAGTGAAGATAAAAAACAAAAGTTAAATAAAGAAAGACTCAGGAGATCTAAATCTAAGCCTGACCATTAAAAAAAAAAAAAAAAAGATGGATTCTATTCTATGGCTTTTTTTTTTTTTTAAGATTTTATTTATTTATTTATCAGAGAGAGAGAGCACAAGCAGAGTGGGGCAGAGGGAAAGGGAGAAGCAGTCTCCCCGCTGAGCAGGGAGCCCGATGTGGGACTCCATCCCAGGACCCTGGGATCATGACCTGAGCTGAAGGCAGACGCTTAGCCAACTGAGCCACCCAGGTGTCCCTATGGCTTTTAAAAATAGCCTCAAAGTAGGGAATATTTTGAAGCCAAAATGTAGAATTAAGTGGTATTCTGGAAGGAACATAGTCTTTGTAGACAGGCAACCTAAATTGAATCTCTGTTTCTCCACTTCTTGGTAGTGACTTTGGGAAAGTGATAGAACCTGCCAAGGCCTTGGATTTCTCATCTATAAGTGGGAGTAACATGCTTACTTCATGGAGTTGTGGGGAGTCATGAGATCACAGAGTTTGGCCCAAAGTTCTCTTCCCCCACTTCTGGGAGGCTGAAGTAATGGACAAATTGAACTTGATAAATGCTAGGCTTCCAAGTTAACCTGGTTAAGGGACTGTCAGCCTGTGGAGTTTAGGGTCATTCTGTGAAGTCTTTCTTCACAGAAGTAGGCATGAACCTTCTCAAGGAAAGAAAAGTAACACAGTAATAAGATGAGGAAAAGCTGGGGGGTGGGCACAGCTCCAGTGTGGCTAGAAAAGGTCTATTAGATTCACTGACCACATGCTGAATGGAAACAAGCCAGCTAAGCACACTCCCTTTGCAAATCACACATGGAAACAACAGCTGGATGTGGTGTGGACTAGAGTAAAGGGAATAGCAAGAGCAAAGGTTGGGAAGTCATCCACTCTTCCAGAATATTCTGTAATAATCATGCCCTTTTAAGAATTGCCTGGATTTTTATCTCTCCTGCTTTTTAATGGATAAAACTGTTAAAGACCAAAAAGATCACTATGCTATTGCAAAGTTGATCCAAAGAGAGTTATTTTAAGATTGTTAACCTTAACGAAGAATCTTATAACTAGTCTCCTCATGCTTTCCATGTCTGAGGAGAAAGGATAAGAGAAATTCTTTAAAATAGATTTTGTTTGGCTAAAAAAAAAAAAAGGCGTTCTTGAGTTATTAGAAAATGTGTATGGGAAATCAATAGAGATGAATGGTTCTAACTGGAGATGAGGAAAAAAGACACCCAGCACTTGAGATCATATAGTTTTTCAGGGCAGATACTTTTTTTCATTCTCATTTCCATCTGTTACATTCTAGTGGGTAGTGAAAGTTATTTGGGATTTCCTCAACATCAAACCTGATGTTGAGGTCATGTCGAACTTGATTTAATTTTCCAAATTACTGCCTTTTGCAATGAAAATCCTCTAAAATACTGCCAAGAGTCACTGATACCGTATGGGTTACAGAAGAGCCATTAAGCTTTGCTATCACCAAAATGCAAGTTTGATTATGTTTCCCTCATCACTTGGAAAGATGTAATTTTTCTCCTTGGAAAATGCATTTGGTTAAAGTGAATTTTCTCTGCTTTTGTTCAGAATAATGAAATTTGTATGCACAATTTCAGGAAGGCTACCATACTTAAAAGACACAAAAGCTAATTTAACAAGTTTCTTGGAAATGATTTCTAGGGTGGAAGCTGGCCTTAGTAACCAGTGCTCCTCAGTCTCTGAGGTATATTTTAAACCTTCAGGAAATTGATCAGGGCTATTTGAATTAGACAGTTGTTCTGATATTGGGTAATCAAGAATGATTGAATTCCTAGGTTTTTCTTTCTCTTAGCACAATCAACATTTATTGTATTTTTGTATTTATATAAGTTTGTATGTATGAGTGATACCCAGAACTGCGGGTGTGTGGCAGACAGTCTATGGTGCTTTACTCCAGTATGTGAAGAAGGTACCTATAATCCCAATTTCAGATGGGTACACTGAGGGTCAGATGAGTTACGTGTGTCTAAGGTCACACAGCTAAAAAGCCCAGTCCACTGGCACAAAGGTCAGTTATGTTTTCTCCTACACTATTATTCATAAAGAACATATATTCTTCATGTCATATCCCAGACACCTCATTTTCCTAGAACAGCATTTTCTCACCTGTGTTCTGTGGACTCCAGTTCCATTAGGATATAAATTCTGCCAGAATAGGATTGGATGATTAACTGGATTGAGGTAATAGTGGCCTAAACAAAATAAAACGGATCTCATTACAACAAGGCTTCTTAAAACCTTCATATGCTCACATACATTGTGACTCATACACATTGTAAGAAAAGTAGATAGTTGTGGGGTGCCAGGTGTGTGTGTGTGTGTGTGTGTGTGTGTGTGTGTAGGGTGATCTGCAGAATTCCCTTTATAAAATACTTTGAAAATGATCCCTAGAGCCATCAATGAAGATAGCTTTTTAATAACATGGTTAAAGGAAACTCCTCACTACTGTCTTTGAACATAAAGAGGGATGACATAGGTAAATATAAGCTTCACAGTGAAATCCTAAGAGAATAGCTCTGTATGATAAGGTATTTATTACAGGGAAGGACTCTCTACTCTTTCACAAAATAGCTCTTCATGCATCCGTCATGGGAAGGCGCAGATCACAGGTCGTTACCACAGTGCCTTCGCATGCTTCTTTCCTATCTCCTGGGCTTCTCCATTCTGGGCCCTGTCTACCCAGGACAAAATAAAGATTCACCCGGCATCTCTGCATCTCTTAAGAGTGAGCATCACCAACTCAGTTTCAGGAACATGGTAGCTGAAATTGTTCACAGAGATGAACTATTTTAGACCAGCAGCAATAGAATATTCTGTTTAAATGGAAGCACTGTGGAAATGAAGGTGAGCATTGGGTCAACTCTTCAAGAGTTTAACAAACGGAATTAAAATGGTCATCTTCTGTTCTGTTCTAGGGGAAAACGCAGGACAGACACCCATGAACATCAATCCTCAGCAGACCCGCTTCCCTGATTTTCTTGATTGTCTCCCGGGAACAAATGTTGACCTAGGAACTTTGGAATCCGAAGATCTGATCCCCCTCTTCAATGATGTAGAGTCTGCGCTGAACAAAAGCGAGCCCTTTCTAACCTGGCTGTAATCACTACCATTGTAACTTGGATGCAGCCATGACCTGACATTTCCTGGGCCTCTTGGCAAAAAACAATGGAGCAGAGTCAGTCTGCAGGTGTACCACATTCTGCCTCCATGACTCCATGCTCCCTCCTTCCCATGTGGCCAGTTTCATCATTGCCTGGATTCGATTGACAGTAACTTAAGTTAAACAGATAAATGCTCTTATTTCCAGTTTCTGCAGGCCTGCATTCCCGTGATTTGCTATGCAGCGTTCTTCTGCAGAACTGAGGATGCAGAATTGCTTCTCTATTTTTCTCTCTGCTGCCCCATGACTAAGCTTGATGGGTGTTAGTTGAAATTTATGCATCAAATTGATTATAAACCATAAAAGCTGACCACAGGCAGTGACTCGTGACAGGTGGCTCGGTCCAGGAAATGTACACAAAATTAGACCTGATTGACGGTTTCAAAAACTGTGTTGGTGACAGTAGTACCGGATGCTTTAAAAAAATATTTAACGCGAGCTTTAAAAATCATTGTATGGATAGTACATCTCTGCTGTATGGAATACAATGTAGTTTTGAGTCCATGCTGGTTCTGATGGTTCTTTTTACTCTTATCTGCAAAGGCACATGTGGTCCTATTGTAGTTTGTCCTTCATCATTACTTTACTGCGTAGCGTCTAGACAACTCGTCCTTCCAGCAGGAGAGGGGCAGGAATGTGAGTCACAGTTCCTACCCTACAGATCTTATGAAAGAGACCAGTTTGGTACTAATTGTGAGCATTTATTAAACAAAACTTTTTTTTTTAATTACAAGTTGGATTTTTTTTAATTGCAGCTTAGAATTTGATGTTTATTTTATAAAGCACTATAATTTTGTAGCTGATGACAAAGGGCAGCCAAATGTTTTGATAAATCAGTGGTGACTGTATTTTTTTTTGTCTTTTGAAACCGTTCTGAAAACATCAGGACGACCTAGCTTTCAACCCGACAGCACACACAGTAAACTGTTGCTTTTTTAATGCTGAAGCCTTATCAGCTTTGCTTTCCAGATTTCAAGTGTTTAAAAGAATCTTATCTATGAAACTGTTTGAAGGATGAAGCAGATCTCTGACTGACGTGTAAAAAAAAAAAAAAAATCCCTCTGAAGGGTGTACGGTGGAGACTTGTGTTTCTGAATTCAGTAAAATTGATTCCTAAGTATATTATCTTAACCCTGTTTGCTACAGTTGGTATAAAAAGGCATGAAATATGTACTCAATACCTCTTATGTAACCAAAAACATTTTTTATTAGCTTTTAAGGACTGAGAGAGAGCATCAGGTTCACCTGGCGTGCACTCTGCCTGCATTACCCATGAAGTCCTCAATCGTTGAATATTTTGAACTGACATTATTTATAATCTATGAATTTAATATCTTTTTTGAAAGACATTAATAATTCAGGTCTCTGAGAGGAACCTTCCATTCCCAAGGGGGCTTATCTATTGGGGATCTTAAATAAGTTCCTTTTCCATCTACCAGAATAGAGACAGGCAGAATACATTTTCCCTGGTTGGAAAGAAGGCAAGTGAAAAGGTCAGAGGTGAAGTAGTAAAGTCACGGTCGATAGTGGAAGGATACTAGTTGGGAAATGGAGACAGACAAGTGCTAGTGCCCCAAAAGCAAGATGAGCAGGATGGTAGGGGAGGTGCCCAAAAGAACAAAGCAACGATTTTCTACCACAGCTTTTATACCAAAAGACTCTTGTTGTAGAAGAAAGGGCTTCGGTGCACTTTACGGGAAGGAGGAGGGGCAGGGCTGGTGTCGCCCTGTCCAAGCTGACACTGAGCGTGTCTGTGGGCAAGAGCATAAGCCTGCTGTGCTTCCAACACAATGAAGTGATTTCTTTTTCCTGAAGGACCCATGGTATATGTTCTGATTCCTTCTCTCTCTCTAAGCGCCCTGAGAGAGATCGGGGTTGATGTTTTGTGTTTGCTACTAAATTGAAGGGAGCACTATTTCTTTTTCTCTTTTTGTGAGCAATAATTGCAAATAGAGTTGTACATTCTTTCTAAGAAAAACAAAAAACAAGGGACCTAATAACAAAACTGAGCAGTGTTACTGTATTTTTTAAAAAAATATTTTTATAGACTCCTTTTCAGGTTATTAAGTGTAAAAGAAACAGATACCCCTCTTTTTTAAAGTAGTTAAAACATCGGTGATTTGTATTATGAATTTTTAGAAGTAATTTCCTAGTAAGCTTGTGGCATTATAAAACACTAGAAGATATTTTTTTAGTGAAATTAGTTGAAACATTTATTAATGAACATAACAAATATTTTCCAGAATGAAATATGAACCATGACTACGTGTTTACTAATAGACAAAGCCAGATGTAATTTTTTTGTTATGTTTTTAAGGCCATAAAATACGGCCTTTGTTAAAGAACACTAAAGCTAGAAATCTGAAAGTAAGAACAACTTTTGAAAGGGTTTTTCCTATTATTGTAAGTGTAAAAACCCCTGCCGAATTCATGATAAGGTGCTATTTATATTTCTTATTATAAAAGAACTGCCAGGATATCTTGTCTTTTCAATCCTAAATCAGTAAATTTCAACATTTCATCTGATAACTTTGCCATGGAAAAGGCATATTAAAAATTGAAATGGAAAAACAATTTCAGAGATCTTTCTTGCAAGGTATCGATATCCTGACAGAACACATTTTCTTGAAGTAAATATATTGTCAAAACCTGTTTGCAATTCTACTAAGTCCAAGTAATTGTTAGTGTTTCACCAGAGTATTTAGGATGTGAGATGCCATTTCTTTCACTGATTGCACAACATGCAGGAAGCAAAGTAAAACAGTTAATGTGCGGGGCAGGCGGGGGGGTGGGGGTTGCTCTTGACCCCGGCGTGGTAGAAAAGCTCTCTGTAGAAGGTGAGAGAAGTGTTGCTAATTATAAGTTGTGTTCTTAACGACAAAATTAGAAAGTAACTTCTGAAAGTACAACTTTTATGAAAAAAAATAAGCTGTTAAAAAAAGGAAATTGTAGATTAATTTAATTGGGAAAATGGGCGATTGACAGAGACCGTTTCCCTAACATACTACATCATTTATGTGCTAGTACTTTAACTTTTTAAAAAATTTACTTCTACGTTTTGTAATATGACATATGTGTGTTTATTTTTAATTTAGAATGCTCTGCCTGCAGAAGGTATGCAGCCAAATCAATCATATCAAACCATTTTACCTGGAGTTTGGTACTGGTTTTTACTTCTCTGATTCTGTATAAGAAAAATAAATACAATTGAATTTCCACTTGGAGCCTTTGTCTTTTCGTTATTTGCGTGTGTTCCTTTTACTCAAGGCTTTGGGTGGTACCAAAGAAGGGCTTATGTAACTCTCCTGGCAGACAATGAAAGAAAGACAGTTTTGTAGGCCAACGTCGTTTGGCCTCACATGTCTGGTCTTCAATATCCTAAATATCCACAGACTCCTGGTTTCCTCTTTATTTGAAGCAACCCACTGAGTTTTTTTTTTTTTTTTAGTGTGTGTATATATATAATTTACATCTTATATATATGACATATATAATATATATAATTTTTTTTAATCACACTGTCCTCCCAACACCCTCACAGATTTGACTGAGATGCCAGAACTATAGGATTCTCGGTCTTTCCTGTGTTAACATTATAGCGTGGCTTCTTGTTATCTAAACTAAGAACAGCTTGTTCATTCTGAGTGTGGGCTTGTGACTATATTTTCTCTGTCGCGTGAGTCCCCTGATTCTCACTGTTGTCCTATCTTTGTCCACAGAAACATTAGGTGAGAGCACTAGTTAAAGAGTGTTTTCAAGCAGGAGCTAAACAACAGAAGAGATGCTGGTGGGAATAGCTTACCAACATTCCTGAGCCTTAAGTCTCATGCATTTGTTTTTAAAAAAAATTTTTTTTTAATTCCAGGATAATTAATGTACAGTGTTACATTAATTTCAGGTATACAGTGTAGTAGTGATGGAACAATTCTCTTTTAACTCAGTACTCATCACGATAAGTGTACTCTTAATCCCCATCACCTGTTTAACCCATTGTCCCCCCCCCACCTCCCCTCTGGTAACCATCAGTTTGTTCTCTAGTTAAGTCTGTTTTTTTGTTTGCCTCTTTTTTCTTTGTTTTGTTTCTTAATTTCCACATACAAATGAAATCATATGGTGTCTTTCTCTGGCTTATTTCACTTGGCATTATACCCTCTAGGTCCATCCATGTTGTAGCAAATGTCAAGATTTCATTCTTTTTTATGGCTGAGTAATATTCTAGTGTATGTGTATACCACCATTTCTTTATCCATTTCATCCGTGGACACTTGGGCTGCTTACATTATTTGGCTGTTGTAAATCATGCTGTAATAAACATGGGGGTGCATGCATCTTTTCAAATTAGTTTTCATAATTCTTTGGGTAAATATTCAGTAGTGGGATTACTGGATCATAGGGTAGTTCTATTTTTTGTTTTTTGAGGAACCTTCATAGTGTTTTCCACAGTGGCTGCACCAGTTTGCATTCCCATCAACAGTGCACGAGGCTTCCTTTTTCTCCACATGTTCACCAACACTTGTTTTTGTGTTGTTGATTTTAGGCATTCTGACAGGTGTGAGGTGATATCTCATTGTGGTTTTGATTGGCATTTCCCTGATAATGAGTGATGTTGGGCATCTTTTCATGTGGCTGTTGGCCATCTGTATGTTTTCTTTGGAGAAATGTGTGTTCATGTCTTCTACCCATTTTAGTTGGATTATTCATTTTTTTGCTGTTCAGTTGTATAAGTTCTTTCTATATTTTGAATACTAACCCCTTACCAGATGTATCATTTGCAGATAACTTCTCCCATGCAGTAGCTTGTCTTACTTTTGTTGATTGTTGTCTTTGCTGTGCAGAAGCTTTTTATTTTGATGTAGCCTCATGCATTCTTTTTAAAAACCGTATTTCATCAGCACTGCCAATGTAACATGCACTGCTTGTTGAAAATGTTATAAATACCAACATGTATAAGGTAAAAAGTGGAACTTCTCTATCCCCCAAGTCTCACACTTTAAAAAAATATATAAGATTTTTTTCCTAGAAGTTGGATTTTTTTAACAAGAAAAATAATGATACATGCTATTTTTAAGCTTTCATTTTTTCTCTCTATTTTTTTTTAAAGATTTTATTTATCTGACAGAGACACAGCGAGAGAGGGAACACAAACAGGGGGAGTGGGAGAGGGAGAAGCAGGCTTCCTGCGGGGCAGGGAGCCCGATGCGGGGCTCGATCCCAGGACCCCGGGATCACGACCTGAGCCGAAGGCAGATGCTTAACGACTGAGCCACCCAGGCGCCCTCATTTTTTCTCTTAATAATAATAATGATATTACTAATAGTTACTGATCATTTACTATGTGCCAAGCACCACGCAAAAACACTTGATATGTATTATCTAATTTAATCTGCATAGTGACCCTATCATTTCAATATTATCCTTACTTTATAGATGAAGAATTTAAGAGGTTAAATCTTTTTCATGAGGTTACACAGTAAGCAACAAATATATCCAATATTTCATGGGCATCTTTCCATGCCAGGACATAGAGTTGTATATCTGGATTATTTTGAACAACTAATGTTTTATATGGATGTCCCCTATTGCTAGCCAGTTTTTAGTTTTTGCCTTTATAGATAGTGCTACAGTAACCAGCCCATTTTCGTGTGAATATGGCTGGAGGATAAATTCCAAGAAAAAATCATTACATCATGCGATTTTAAATTTTGATAGATTCTGTTAAATATTTTTGAAAGGAAGGACGGTACCAATTTATACTTCCAATAACAACAAATGCAAAGGACTGTCTCATCATTGCCAATCTGGAGCTGAATACTGCCTCTTTGTTTTGTTTTGTTTTGAAGATTGAGGAGTTTTCCTACAAACATGCAATTTCAAAAATAAAAATAAATCCGATTTGAATAAACATTAACATTTTGGGGTTTTTTTTCCCCCACTGTACATTCCATAAAATATTTGGGAAGATATGTAGAATATATGAAGTTCAAAAATTGAATGAAAAATGTATTTCCTATCAATAAATATACAAATTAGTCTCTTCTGTTTTTCTTCCAGCTTTATCAAGATATAATTGACATACAGTGTAGTGATTTTATGTATATATATATATATATATATATATATATATATATATATATATATACTGGAAAATGATTACCACAATAAGGTTAGTTAATACATGTATCTCCTCACATAGCTACTTTTTTTTTTGTGTGGTGAGAACTTTTGACTAACTCTTAAGTCTGTATAGATAGAAAATACCTTACTGTTACAGCCTGTATTTCCTTTTTTCCCCCAGTTTGTATTTCTTGAATTAATAGTGAAATTGATATTTTCATAATACTGTTGTCTATAGTGAGTGATGTCAGTTCTCCACCCAGATAGCCTTAGATTCCTTTTTACTGTTTTGTGCACCCCATCTCCCACGCTGCTGTGTTTTTGCTTCCAACAGCTAATATCTGTGACTCTTTTAAAAAGGATCGCAGTCACTTTGGTCCCACATGTGCAGAGAGCTAGCTGCATAGGAATTTACATTCTACAACATGACCTTTAGCCAGTGGCAGGTGGGTATGTAACTTACATTTCAAAGTCTCCTGTGGGATTAGGCACAGACTACCTTCTACATGACTTGGCCTGAGAGCACACGCTTGCTTTGTTTCCTCCCTTTCCCTGTCCTGTTTACCTCACTCTCTTACCAGTTTCCCTTGTAAATACTCAATTCCTTGAAAAATCCTTTCTTAAATAGTACTTCTTTAGTAAGTCACTTGTACATGAGCCCTTGATCAGGGTCTGCTTCTGAGAACCAGACCTAAGCTAGTATCTGGAATATACAACAAACTTGCATGTTAATGAGAAAAACAGTCCTATAGAAATACGGGCCAAGGATATGAATTGAAAATGTATAGGACAGGGAACTGCGTGCCAAATAGCTTGCCAACTTCATTACTAATCAGGAAAATGGAAATTAGATAGTAGTGATCTACCATTTCATTTCTATCAAACTGCAAAATGAAAAAGACTGAGGACACCACGTGTTAGCTAGGATATGGGGAAACGGGAACCCTTAATGCACTGTTGGGGGCAGCATAAGTTGATAAAGGCACAAAGCGGGCCACTTGGTCTGTTTTGCTGACCACTATATCCCCATTGTATTTCCCAAGTAAGTGAGTAGTTTCAGAAGGGACAGACAGGGAAGAAGGGCTGGCTGCAAAATAGGGGATGAGGAACTTCCCAGATGATTTGGTTGAGTAAACAAATCTGTCACCAATCAATGGGGTGACAGGCATTGCCGCCAAACTAGCTCACAGCTGGGACTTGTACATTTATAGTGTATCCAAGTCCCCCCCCCCTTTTTTTCTTTTAGGATTGCAATCTTGAAAATTCGTGTATTTGTATTTTCAATTAAAAAATGATAGCTGCCGAATTTAGGATTTTTTTCCCTTAGGACAGAGGTTTTTTAAAATTACAATCAATATTGTGTGGATATCAAAGGTCCTGGATATAAAATTTACTTATCTTCCATTGAGGGCACATATGAAGGTATTGTACATGTAAGGTTAAAATCTACAGAATTTCTGCTATCTGCCTTGTTGCCCAGAAGAGTTTAATATATGCAATGGATTAAAATGAATATAAAATTAAGATCAGACACATTATGTCATGTTAGAAAGACTTTTTGGACGAGTTTCTGGTCACTAGAGCTAGATGGGCTGTGAATTCTGGCCCTAAAACAGAATGGGTTTATTCCAGGTATGCCTCAGAAGGTCTGGTACATTAGGGTCCTCAAAGCAGAACTCCTTAGAACTTTCTCTGGAATGCCCCCAAATTTCAAGATTCACCAAAACAATTAGCCAATGCATTTTATTTTTTCACTGACTTGGATGGCTTTGAGAAACTGATCAAAACTTTAGGTGTTGTTCACAGTAAGTTGCTCCCGTACACGTTTTACAGTTAATTCCAGATGGCTCATAGACTCACTGAAACTCTTCCATTGACCTTAGAATTTGCAATTCTTTCCTATAGGCTGTCCTTTGAAATAGGTCCCTTGTAGTAACTTAAAAGTGTGAGATGATAAAGCCTTAACTGTAGTTCACAGAGATGTATAAGTTGTGTTTAGAAATAATAATTTACGGGGGTCACAGAGTTTACCATCAAGTTTTATATGTCCTATATGGACCCTTCTGCTTGTAAGACAATAGGTCATATTAGAAATTGAACAAAGTGATGCATACCTCCTATGTTTGCAGTTTGAGGACCAGAAATAGGGTGACGAAGTGTCCTGGTTTGCTTGGGACAGAAGGGTTTCCCAAGACTCAGGACTTTCAGTATTAAAATTGGGGAAGTCGCAGGGAACTGGGAAAGTTGGAAAGTATGCATCATGTACTCATTGGCAGGACCGGCTACATAATTTGTGGGACCCAGTGCAGAATGAAAACATGGGGCCTTGCTCAAATGGATTAAGAATTGACATTAGAGCATTAAACTGTGGGGCTTCTGTGAGGGTGGGGCCCTCTGTAATTGCATAGGACATGTCCTGAAGCCAGCCCCATTCATTGCAATCCTGCTGATCAAAGGATTTCCTGTGCTAGTATATCTCTGTAAGAATAAGAAAGAAGAGGGGCACCTGGGTGGCTCAGTCAGTTAAGTGTCCGCCTTCAGCTCAGGTCATGATCCCAGGGTCCTGAGATCGAGCCCCACATGGGGTTCCCTGCTCCGCAGGAGGCCTGCTTCCCCCTCTCCCACTCCCCCTGCTTGTGTTCCCTCTCTCGCTGTGTCTCTCTGTCAAATAAATAAATAAAATACTTAAAAAAAAAAAAGAATAAGAAAGAAGAGGCTGACATAAAAAAAAAAGAGTAATTACAAAATTGGGAGCTCAGTGTAGGGAATGAAGAAGAGGAGTGAACAACCTCAAATAAGACATGGAGTGTGAGCCTTAGCTTTGAGGAATTTCCCAGGCATTTCAGGGAAACAGCATACATGAAAGCCCCAAATTTTGAGTGCTGAGAAGGTCCACGTCTTTGGAGGGAGAGTGTAGGAAGGCCATGAGGCAGGAGGTGAGTAAATAAATAAAACAGATGGAGATAATCCTCGAAGGGGCTCGAATGCTCTGTTCCAGAGTTGGACTTTAGCCTGTATAATGGAAGCCATGGAGAGATTTCCAATAGTAGAATGACCTAAGGAAAACAGGCAGAAAAGTGAAGATGAACTGGAATGGAGAGAAGTTGGTGGCCCCCTCTGAGGACAAGGGACTATTTGGTGCCGTGAGGCTAGGAAGAAATTGATATCATGGCCTCTGCCTCCAAGAAGATAATATCCTACTATGTATTTAGCATCGAGTGTGTGCCAACAGAGTTGACGAGCGAGAGAGATTGCTTGGGGCTTGCTGGTGAGGAAGTAAGATGGGGCAGCAGGCAGAGCATCCTGGGGATGTGGCACTGGTAAAGAAGGCATGGGAGCACAAAACAATATACTTGTTGACGACCCACTGTGTTCCAGGAACTGGGCGTCACTATTTCTTCCGAGGGTGTATCTGTGTGTTTATTGTGGTACCCTGACACTTTTAGAGTCATTTAGGCAGAATTGAAATCTTTATAGTATTGAGTCTTTCTATTCAATTCAATCTGTTTTCTTAACATCCTCAAAGAATGAGAGTTGAAGATGGATAGACAAAAAAACCAAACAAACTCCCCTACAACCTCAGTCTTGGAAGTCAGGCGCTAGGGCCAGCTCTATCAGAAATGACAGATATACACTTGACCCTTGAACAACACATGGAATTGGGGGCGCCAACCCCCAGTGCAGTTAAAAGTCTGCAGAAAACTTTTGACTCCCCCCAAACTTAACTACTAATAGCCTATTGTTGACCAGAAGCCTTCCCAATAGCAAAAACAGCAAATTAACACATATTTCATATGTTATATGTATTCTTAGAATAATGTAAGCTAGAGAAAAGAAAACATTATAAAAAGAAAATCATAAGGAAGAGAAAACACATTTACAGTACTGTACTGTATTTATTAAAAACAAACAGACCATGTATAAGTGGACCCAGGCAGTTCAAACTTGTACTGTTCAAGGGTCAATTGTAATTGTAATCTCTGGAAATCCACTTAACTTTCCTGGGTATCATTTGTTATTTTCCTTAGCTATAAAATGCTCATTTTCTCCTGGCACTAAAATCCTCCCATTCTATAATCTTTCTTAGTGTTTGAACAGATGTTCTACATTGAGGAGATAGGTGGATTTGTGTCATGTACACAAGAACACACTCTTTTTCTTATAGCATTTTTTGAGAATCCAATAGTTATAATAGACTGGAGAATGAGAAACCGATATTTTAACTATGACTCTAATCCCCCAAAGAGGTATAATTTCAGCAAGCACGTTCATCACTGCCCAACCAGGGGGACTGACATTTCCACCATTGAGATTTAGGGACTATTCCAGAAAAAGGTCCCACTCAAGTATCTTACTCGGGTAATGATGATGACTAACTGGGCATAAATGGAGAAAATTAATTTACAGGATTAGCAAGTGATTAATAATCAGTAATCCCGGGGCGCCTGGGTGGCTTAGTTGGTTAAGTGTCTGTCTTCAGCTCAGGTCATGATCCTGGAGTCTGGGATCAAGCTCTGCATCTTGCTCCCTGCTCAGTGGGGAGCCTGCTTCTCCCACTGCCACGGCCCCTGCTCCTTCTCTCTCTCTCAAGTAAATAAATACAATCTTGAAAAAAAAAATCAGTAATCCCTTACACTCTGGGAAGAGAATCCATTTATGGAATTAGCATAGAGTAAAATAAGAGTTTGAGAGAATAAGAGGGAAGCCCCAACGGGGAAGGGTGAGGTCCAGCACATTCCACGCAGCATTGCCAGTCCTGGAGAGGTGGGTGTGTGAGCATTAAGAAAGGGCATGTGTGGGCAGTCTCCTTTACAAATTTGCCGGGGGCTTCATTCCTCCAACCAGTTAAGGAGTTCCATGCTGCAGCTATTAATTAACACAGTGGCCTTAGCCAAGTCTCTTACAGTTTTTCTTTACATGTAAAATTGGCTATTATAAAAAAAGGGGGGGAGCAGTGAGAGAGAGTTGAAGATTCAGAAAACTGACTTATATAGAGTAACCAGTAAATAAATAAATGGTGGTCAATAAATGTTCATTTCCTCCGTTTTTGTGAGCTTTTCCCTCTCTTCTTCCCAGGCCCTATTTTTCTCCACAGCACTTACCACTATGTAACAGTTAAGAGATAATTCACTTCTTCATTGTCTCTTCCCATTAGCCTATCAGTGCCGTGAGAACAGGGATTTTTGTTTCTTTTATGACTAGCACCTTGATCGATGCCCGGTAGACTGTTCAAAAATATTTTAAAAATATTTGTTGAATGGAAGAATATGTTTGTGAGAATATTGTTTTTCACACTGCAACCCTTCCTTTGGACAGTGCCATTTTTGTTGACTTGTTTGCTCACACTTGCGGGTCTTAAATTGATGAGGCTCTTGGAAAATATTTCTTTATGGGGAGATACTTAGAAAGACGGCCAAACCTGTCTTCTGAGAAACTGCCCCCTGGGTGAGCCGGTGCGCTGAGCCGCCACTAGAGGGCAGCAGCTAGCTCTGCCAGGGCGTGGTGACCAGCCCCTCTCTCAATCCCCACCCCGCCCCCCCCAATCACCGTGCAGACTGGCTAAGGGATGGGGTACCACGAGGGGGAATTAGAAAGACAGGAGACTGCAATTTTTGTTTCCTCTTTGCACTCACTTATATATACACGTTGCCAGGAAGATCTGTGGTTTTGGGGTGAGAATGAGGGTTTTTTTTAAAGTACAGAGCAAAAAAAAAAAAAGAAAACAAAAGAAAAAGAAAACAAAAGAAAAATTAAGGCATTCTCAGAATAAGATTCATAGTGGAGTCAGTGGATCACCTGCCTCAGAATATCCTAAGATCTTAGTGTAAAATGTGAATTTCTCTGACTTTCCTGAATCTGAAGGAGGGTGAGGGCTGGGAATTTGCATTTACTTAGCAAGCTTCCGGGTGATTCTGGCTCACTCTAAAGTTTGAGGACCACCACACCTGGTGAGTAGTCTCCAAACTTTTTATCATGAAATGTATATATGTTTGCCTGTTTATTTCCTTATTTATAAGCTATATGCATATATGACTGTTCTAATGTATTGTGTATATAGGAAAACATTCACAAAAATAGAAAATTTGAAAGGATGAAAGATCATATACATTAAAGTTTATGTATGAACTTCCCATGCCACATTCTGAATGAGAGGATAACTCATGCAGATAAAATGTTATTTAACTGATCCTCAGGGTAATTGTTATGGCACAACACTCATTTTCTCAAGTTTATGGCCCCAACGTCAATGAGCATGAGACAGCATGATTATCTGTAGAGGTTTTATTTCTGTTTCAATGGTATCACTGGGCATTCTCCCTCTCCCTCTCCACAAAATTCACATTTGGTTCTCAGGAAAGTTGTCATATTTACCCTCTTCCTCAACCTGATGTCCCAAGTGCAAATTTGGGGTGGGAAACCGAGTATAGACTGGTCAGTATGTTGCTATCTTATAGCCCAGCAATGCGCAGGTAATTCATGCACACACACACACACACACACACCCCTGGGGCTACATTAAGACTGAAAAAGTTGCAAAATCCTCTCCCGTGAAACCCTGCCTACAAAAAGCTTTAAATTTAATGATTTGACTCTACTTCTGGCTCTTAATCTTTCTGGAGTTATGGATCTCTTTGAGAATCTAATGAAATCTGTGAGCTTTCTCCCCAGGGCAGGGAGAAAAATACTCCTCTGACTATATATACCATTTCAGAGCATGTGGAAACTTTTGGAGTTCTCAACGTGTAGACTCTGAGCCAGCAGCTTCAGCATTTCTTGGGAACTTACTTGAGATGCCCCACGCCCAAGCCTTCTGAATCAGAAACTCTGGGGTGGGAACAAGCCCTCCAGGTATTTTTGATGAATACTCAAGTTTGAGAACACTCCAGAGCAGAGGTTCTCAAACCGGCTTCCCTATTAGAATCACCTGGTGATTTTTTTTTGTTTTTGGAAGCCACCAATGCCTGGGCTCCAATCTCCTTTAATTAAATCAGTATTTTTCTGCAAGTGGGGCTTGGACACTGGGATTTTTAAAAGCTCTCCAAAGGAGCTAAGCTCTGTGGATCGAGATGTTAATAACTCAGGCTACTTCTGACGATCCCCTAACTAGAACATGATAGCACTAGAGAAGAACTTAGCCACAGCCTGACTTTCATTTACTGGGGAGGACACTGAGAAGCTTTTCCATGCTGCACAGTTACTGAATGTCTAGGCACCCTGTTCTCCTTCCCCTGTCCCAGGAAGTGCCACACACCGAAATAGTGATCCCAAAACACTCCTGAAGAAGCCTGGCCAGAGAAGACACATGTAGTTAAAAGTGGACTAGATCACAGCATTTTCAGCTACAGATCATTGACATCAGCTTCCAGTGGTTTTTCCTCCTTGGCTCAACATCTGCCATTGATTTTCATTGAACTCAGTTCATGAAGCTTTCTTCAGAAGGAGCTGAAGCTCTGCCTGGCCAGTGGAAAGGAGCAGAGCTGACGTGGGGCCACAGCAGAGCCTTCCCCTTTGAGAGGTGGGGGGATGGGGCAGTGAGGTGCCAGGGGCTGGGAGGCAGCCAGGAGTCCTGGGTTTAATGGCAGCCCTGCCACTGACTCACTCCGTGACCTTGGGCTTCTTGCTCAAGCTCTTCATGCCTCAGTTTCTTCACTTCTCAATAAGGACGACAATAATAGCACAACTACCCTACGGGTTGTGGCTACTAAAGGGGTTTGACGCATGTCAAGACTGATTTCCACATCAGGTCGCATGTTCTGCCAGTGTAAGCTCGAAATGGGTGGCAGCACCGGTGAGCGGTGATTGGGGGGGCGGGGAATGGGAGGGTTAGCCGCCTTGCTTGCTGCAGGCAAGCCAGAGAGCTCAGGAACCTGCCTTTTCTTTCCTCTTCGTTTTTAACCCTGAGGATTATAGAAATCTGCCTCTGCATTCCGGCTTTTTCTACACAGAGGGGATAATGTCAGCGAGTAGAAGGAAAAAGCCGAGGAGTGAGCAACGGGGTGGGGGGTGGGGGGTTGGGGGAATGCGGGGGGGGGGGGGAGGGAGGGAAGGGACATTGGGTGTGGTTGTCTTCATATAGGTGCTTTGAAAGATTATATAAAAATGCTGATTTTGATTACGATATTTTAATTGATCATTTGCACTAATTCAGGTTAACATGAATGAATGAACAGGATAAATTGTGACATTTAAAAAAATAACAAAATTCTCATGCTTTCAGTTCTACATAGGAACTTGAGATTAGCATCCCAAAGCCTCCCTTCCTGGATGCTGTTAGAATTAGTGAGGTTTGAAGCACCGTGGGTGAGAGTGGGACTCTTACCCTCAAACAGGCAGATGATCTGGGTTTAGATCCCATATTTTTCATTTGCTGTTTATGCGGCTCTGGGAAAGTTTATTTTTTCTAAGCCTCATTTTCTTCTTTCTTACACGCAAGGAGCTAATCATAGTTTCTATATCATAAAGTTGTGTCAGGTTAAAAAAAACAGACTTAGATAAGGAAAAACTTTATTCAAAAGGACTATTGCAACACGAGAATCTCCAATCTCAGGAATCTGCAGGCGTCTCAGAAACAAACAGAAAAGGCTTTTCTTTTCCAGGCTGGGCTAAGCAGAGCTTGGCAGCGATGGGACGTTGGGCAAGCACATGGCATGCTCGCCAGGGTCTGACAGGAAATGTGTCTCCCTGTGGTCAGCCGATTCCCCGGATAAGCTAATAAAGGGACACTTCCGTGCTTGCTCAGGCTTGGGGGCAAGCAGAGGTCAGGGGCCTGGGGGAGGAGAGAAGCCTCCCTGAAGTCTGGTGAAGACAGAGCAGCATGTAAGGCAAGGGCAGTCGTGAGCACTTGGGTCAGTTGTTTTGAGGACCAAGTGAAATCATGCATGTATATTACTTACCAAGGTTTCTGGGTATTACCAATAAGTTCTGGGGTTGTTTATTTTTTTAAAGATTTTATTTATTTATTTGTCAGAGAGAGAGACCACAAGCAGGGGGAGCGGCAGAGGGAGAAGCAGGCTCCCCACCGAACAGGGAGCCCGATGTGGGACTTGATCCCAGGACTCTGGGATCATGACCTGAGCCGAAGGCAGACGCTTAACCGACTGAGCCACCTAGGCGCCCTGGGGTTATTTTTTTATGACAAAAGCTTGATTCTCAGCTTGAGAGTGGCTTTTTCTTTGTTCTGAGCAGAATAATTCAGTCATACCTCCATGACAATGATAATACCCATCCAGAGCACAGTTACTATGTTCCAGGCCCGGGGTTGAGGAGAGGTCTGAACTTTGATAAGATGGAGTTTCTGAGCTCAAGGCGTTCTCAGTCCAGAGGGAAAGAAGGAAGTGTTAATGGATATAACAGGGAAGGGCAACCATTCTGACATGTACAGGATACCATGGGAGAATTGGGGAGGGGCTGTCAATTAACTGCGGGGACTATCGGGAAGGAAGAAGCTGGACAAGGGGAGCCCTGAATGAAATCTGGGAGGATAAGCAGCGTTCACCCTGATGAGCAGGAGGGAATGAGCATTCCTACACACACGGAACAGCATATGCAAGAACAGGGTCTGAAAGAGTGTGTGGGGCCAGAGACAAGGATCCCTAGGTTCTGGGCAGAGCGATGCTGGGTCTGCAGGGACCCGTAGGGGCTGGGTGATGAAAGCCACTGAAAGGGTAGGGGCGTGGTAGGTTCTGTAGTCAGGACAGTCCTCTAGGGTCATTCTCCTAGTTCTGTGTCTGCTTAAATGCCGATGACAGCACTCTTGAGGCCAGGGTTCCAGGAGAGCCATGCATGGAGGACTGGAAGAGTTCAGGCCGGCACTGTTGCTTTGAGATGCCCGTGAAACATTCAGAAACAGATATTTAGGGGCGCCTGGGTGGCTTAGTCTGTGAAGTCTCTGACTCTTGGTTTTGGCTGAAGTCATGATCTCGAGGTCTTGGGATCAGGTCCCACGTGGGGCTCTGGGCTCAATGCAAAGTCTGCTTGTCTGTGTTCCTCCCCCTCTGCTTCTCCCCCTGCTTGTGTGCTCTTGATCTCTCTCAAATAAATAAATAAAATCTTTAAAAAAAAAAAACCCCAAAACCCAAAAGAGATATTTAGCAGACAGGGCAGTGGTCTGGGCTGGAGATAAAGACACAAGAGTCATGAACATAGTCATTAAAACCACAGTGGTGAAGATCATCTGGGAGAGTAGTATTTAGACCAAGCAGAGCAGTGCTCTGAAGCCAGAACTCGAACATTTAAGGAGCACCTTCTTTTAAATGTGTATATGTCACTTTGGTGATAGGTAAATATTTGTTCATGTATGTTTATGTATGTATGTAAACATATGTTTACATACAACCAGTAATTACTAAGCACATTCTACGTGCAAAACACCATGTTGGCTTCCAGGAAAAAGAACTGATGGTTCTTCTCAAGCAGCACATGATCCAGACCAGTGATTATCAACTATGGGTGACTTTGTCCCCCAAGGGGATATCTGGCAATATCTGGAGACATTTTTGGTTGTCAAAACTGAGGAGGGAAGGTTGCTAGTAGCATCTCCTAAGTAGAGGTCAGGGAAGCTGCTAAACATCCTTCAGGGCCCAGGACCGCTCTCCCCACTTTGATAAAGAATTATCTGGTACCAAATGTCAATTGTGTAGAAGTTGAGAAACCTTGATCTACACTAAAACAGCACATGTGCACACACATGAAAACAAACAAACAAAAAGCCCCATTCCTTTCTCCAAGCTGGAGATGGTGGCTTTGTAACGTGTCAACTTGGCTAAGCCAAACTACATTTGCCTAAGTCGCTTTTTGTGTTTCCTATTGGGGCACCCACAAGAACAACTCTTGCAAACTTTGGAGGGCTGAAGGGAGGCAGCAGCATTTTGTAGCTCATACAAACTCATCTCATTGACACAAAGCAGCACCCGGGCCCTACAACTGCCCTACAGCCTTCCCCAGTATCTCCTCCAGCTTCACTGACCCTTCGGGTGGGTAGGGTGTGTTTAGCTCCATGACAAAGGGCCCCAGCTTCTGGGGCTGCAGCTCAGGTGGGTTCCAGCTTGTTCTTGCTCTCTCACGCTCTATATCCCTCTCCTCTTTCTGCTGGCCTGCCCTGTGGACCTCAAGCTCCAGCCTCAGCCACAAAGACAACACTAGCTAGCTAGCTCCCGCAACTACAAAGGGCAAATCCTTGTGATATGGATATATATTTATATATCCCTCTACTGACACAACAAATTTATTGATTGCCTACTATGTCCTAGGGCCCCTATTAAGCACTGGAGGTACAGACTTGAATCAGATACTGTCCTTGCCTCAAAGAATTTGTCATCTAAAGTGTGAAGACATAAGTCATGTATTTGTGAAATCAACACAAAGTTGGCAACTCCCAGAAGAGAAGTTTCTAGACAGTCTAATGACCAAATGTGTGTGTGTGTGTGTGTGTGTGTGTGTGTGTGTGTAGGAGCATCAACCAAGGTAGGGGCCCATACATCTTTGTTTTCTGTCTCTTCCTTTTAATCCCTTTAATCCATGGTAAGCATTTTTCTTTAATTTTATGTTAATTGGATTTGAAAAATGGCCTTTTGTGTGAAAGCTTGTCAAAGAATTGTTTTAATTCTTCATCTATAAAATAACGAGATCAGATTTGATGATGACTATAATTTCTTCATTTTCAAGTTCTGAATCAATGAAAACCCCTGAATAAGGAATCGATGCCCTTTTAACTACATTCTTATTTCCTTGTCAGAGAACATAGGTGAATCAGTCCTAATGGCCTGATGTCTCTGAACCTCTGGAACATCATTACCTGTGTCACCCTTTAGGATTTAATGTATAAGGCATCATATTAATTAATATTAATCAGTAAAGTGTGAATTCCCAATGGGCTGTAATGGGGTCTGACTTATTTTTATCCTTGGTGCCTGTCAGTCTGTAGTCTAAGTCAATGGTTGCTCAAACTGGCTGGTTTTTAGCATCACCTGGTAGGCTTTTAAAAACTAAATAACAAAAGACAGGCTTTTATGCCTTATACCTAGATTTTCAGAGGCAGTAAGTCGAGGCTGGGGCACAGGAATCATAAGAGGACATTTTTTAGGTGATTCTGTTGATCATGGTTGAGAACCAACATTCTACATTGACTTGAAACTGTGTGTGTATGTGTGTGTGTGTGAGTGATCTTAAGTGCCTATCTGCTCTCCTTTCTTCCTTCTGCCCATTACGTGCCAGATGGGGTCTTGACCTGATCCCAGACTTCTCCCTGTAGTGAGGGCAGAATCACAGCCTGTAACCTTCATGTCTTCAGTGCCCAGGCCCCATGGCCAGCACTCAGGAGGTGACTGTTAATCGCTTTCCTGACGACTGTGAGAAACGTAGTTTCAGTGTGCCTGACCCACATAGTGCAGCGTCTCAGCTTGGCAGGTCCAGAAGTGAGGCTCTCTGGCGTGTACCTCTTCTGAGACCCTTTTAATTGTATGTTAGTCATGTTGACAATCCCACGGGCCTCCTTGTTTCACCTTGGCGAACTTCAAAATTTCTTGGCTGATGGGTTGCCTTTCAGCAGTAGGGAAATGGAGACTTAGAAAGTAACTCTCCCAGGATCCCCAGGCTGGTGTGTGGTAGAGCTAGCGTTTGAACTCAAATCAACAGAATGGATTTGACTCCTTATTAGTGCCTGACTCATAAAACCAAACTCTATGTCTTAATATAACACATAGAATTAATAATACCTATTACCTTAATCCTGGTCACATGCTGACAAAAATTATCACTGAAGTCAACTTTTCTAAAACATTGTTTTTTTTTTCATCAAAAGAAGCCATTTGTAGAGAAGATGAAAAAAAGTGTGGTAGTCATTCAGTCTTTTCTCCTTCCTCCCAAACACACACAATCTTTATTATATCACCTTTGCAAATATAAGCAGGCTCAAAAGACTAGTCACAAGTAATTCAAAGGCAATAGGCCAAAAGACACCAAATAAAATTATTTATGATACATCAGTCATTCTGTTTTTTCTCCTAAATCTTGAAAACAAAAACTGGTCTTAGTTTCTCATTTTTAATGTGCTTTCCTCCGTTGAATTATGTAAAACTTCCAAAGATATAAACATCTCTATATACAAAGAAGCAGTATGGCAGTATATGTAACCTTACACATTTTTCCCTCAAAACAAATTATGATAAATCTGCTTTGAACCTGTTCTAGAAGGAAGCGAGTCTGAAAGATATATAAACCTAACTTAAGTGGCCAAACTATTTTTTATTTGAAAAAAGCATAAAAATCTGAGTTGAGCTAAGTTGCTTGGAAAGTGGAAGGAATAACTCTGCTCTCCCTAAGCTTTGTCAGTTAGGACGCAGATAGGAATTGCCAACCCCAGGAAGAATAAGTCTAATATAACATAATTCTAATAAGAATAAGTCTAATGTAAAGTCACATGCCGTCAAGTTAGAGCAGCTCATCAAGGAGATTTAAACTGGTCCGTCTCCCTAGAAGGTAGAAAAGTTAATTATGACATCATTCTTTTTTTTTTTTTTTTTTTGCTTCTCTCCTTCCCTTCTCCCTCCCCATCACCCCTCTTCTTCGTGATTACTCCTGCCCCATATTGGTTACCTATTGAATATTTTCAATACTTTTCTGACTGTTTCAGATCTTTCATCCATCACTTACCTGTGTTTAGGTTACAGGCTTCATTTTATTTTGCATCATTTATTATTATTTTTAAGATTTTTATTTATTTGAGAGAGAGCATGAGTGGGGGGGGAGGCGGCAGAGGGAGAAGGAGACTCCCCACTGAGGCAGACTTGATCCCAGGAGCCCGGAATCATGACCTGAGCTGAAGGCAGACACCTAACCGACTGAGCCACCCAGGTGCCCCGCATCATATATTATTAAAACATTTTTTGATAAGAGGCACAGAACTCAAGTGATGTATACAAAGTCACAACTAATAAGTAGAGGAGCGAGAATTTGAACCCAGGGAGGTTGACCTCGGAGACTGTGCTCGTCGCTCCTCTCCTTGACGCTCCTCTGCCTCACCAATGTTTCTATCAGTAAATAACAATCAGTACAATGTGCTGAGCCTTCTAACTGTTGATATGCATGCATATTTATCACCCCATGTTAGACATGCAGCAACCTCAGGAAGTAGATTTAACAACCACGTTCTGCAGACAAAGAAACGGTTGCGTGCAACGGACTTGGCCAAGACTGCACAGCCGGCACCCAACCCAGGTCCCATAGTTTGTATTTAAGGCATGTTTCCATCTATTACCTCATGGAAGGCCTGTGCCAGGTTCAGGAATCTCTCAGTAAATACTTTCTGCTTGAATGTGATGGCTCTGCACACTCTCTGGAAAAGGTCTGCAAGAGGCTGTCGGGGTAACTAAGACTCGGGAAGTGAGGAAGCTTGCTGGGGTCACTCAGCGAGGAGGTTGTGGAACTAGGCTGCAAGCCCAAGTCCCCCCACAGTGTCCCTCAGTGGGGGGGGGGGGTGCGCGATGCTGACCAGCTGTAGGAGAGGCAAGCCGCCAACAAGAAAGAAATCCTCAGCAGACCGATTGTTAAAAAATGCAGCTCTCATGGGCACTGAAATATCTGGTAGTGAAGTTTCATGATTATCTGCACATTACTTCCCAATGGTTCAGAAAGAGAGAGCGCGCAGATGTGAACAGTTTGTGTATCCTAGGTGAAAATATGTAGGTGTTCCTCGTACTGTTCCTTTAAATTTTATGTAGATTTGAAGTTTTCTAAATAAAAAGTTGGAGAAGAAGGGAGGGAGGGAGGGGGGCTGAAGGGAGGGAGGAGGGGAGGGAGGGAGGAAGGGAGGGGAATTCAGGAGGTGTACATTCATCCTCAGATTCTCCGGTTCGCATGCATGGACAACTGTGGAGTCCTTCTACTGTCTTCAGACTATCAAGTGATTTATTCATTAATTGCTAAACTACACGGGCGCCTGGGTGGCTCAGTCAGTTAAGCAACTGCCTTTGGCTCAGGTCATGATCCCAGGGTCCTGGGATGGAGCCCAGCATTGGACTCCTTGCTCAGCATGGAGCCTACTTCTCCTTCTACCTCTATTGCTCCCCCTGCTTGTGCTTTCTCTCTCTAATAAGTAAATACAATCTTAAAAAAATAAAAAAATAAAATTGCTAAACTACAATATCTGTATAGATGACACTCACTGAAAAGATTCTATGTACTGGCACCTATGGGTATGTTTTAAAACTTACAGATAATCCTCAAATTGAATAAACTACTATCTTCTATTCAAAAGGCAGCTGTATTTGTCATAAATCTTGCAATGAAAATTTGCTTCCTAATTAAATATATGATTCTCTTCTGTGTAGACAGAAAAAGAAATAATGAAAGTATTTGAAATGAGCTGATTTAGCAAGCATGAATTCATTTTGGATGAATTACAAGATTTAGATGCTCAATATTCTTAACTGCTACTGTGAAAATAATTTTGATGGATTGCTAACTGGTAGTTTTCTTTCCTTCTCGTTTGTGTTTAAAGACCAAAACATTTAAATACAACACAATAGAATTGAAAATTTATAGCACCGGGGCGCCTGGGTGGCTCAGTCGTTAAGCGTCTGCCTTCGGCTCAGGTCATGATCCCAGGGTCCTGGGATCGAGCCCCGCATCGGGCTCCCTGCTCAGTGGGGAGTCTGCTTCTCCCTCTCACACTCCCCCTGCTTGTGTTCCCTCTCTCACTGTGTCTCTCTCTGTCAAATAAATAAATAAAATCTTTAAAAAAAATTTATAGCACCGGGGCGCCTGAATGGCATGGTCGGTTAAATGTCCGACTCTTGGTTTCAGCTCAGGTCGTGATCTCAGGGTCGTGAGATCAAGCTCCATGTCACGCCTCAGTGCTCAGCATGGAGTCTGCTTGAGATTCTCTCTCCCTCTGTCCCCCCCAAAATAAATAAATCAATCTTTGGAGGAAAAAAGAAAATTTATAGAACAAAAAATTCAATAGTGAGATTTATTTGTAATATACTCATTTTACACTTGATTTGGGGAACTTTTTATTTATATTTTGTATATTTTAAAATCTATGATTGTTAAACTTTTTTTCTTTGAATAATATAAGCTAGAAGGAAGGAAAAAAGTCAAAGTCTTCTTACTGATCATTTGAGTTGAGTAGGATTTCCTTTAGGTCTTTTTTTAACTCATAGTGTTTCTTTTCTTATGTACATACATGTTTATTCTATATACTTTTTTTGGTATCTTGCTCTTTTTATTTTATCTTTTTTGGAAAGATTTTATTTTTAAGTAATCTCTATCCCCAATGTGGGGCTTGAAACTACAACCCAGAAGAGTCACATGCTCTTCCAACTGAGCCAGCCAGGCAGCCCTATATCTTGCTCTTTTAAAATAACACGATCTCTTGGGGGTGCCTGGGTGGCTCAGTCGTTAAGCGTCTGCCTTCGGCTCAGGTCATGGTCCCAGGGTCCTGGGATCGAGCCCCGCATCGGGCTCCCTGCTCAGCAGGAAGCCTGCTTCTCCCTCTCCCACTCCCCCTGCTTGTGTTCCCTCTCTTGCTGTGTCTCTCTCTGTCAAATAAATAAATAAAATCTTTAAAAAAAATAACACTATCTCATAAGCATTTTCAGTATTATTATAGTTTTAAAAATATTTTTAAGATAGGGGGAATAAAAATGATAACAAAATAACTCTGAGAGGATATAGAAGAAATCAGGTGGACACTGGGGAACTGGGTGATTAGAAGACAGGGCAGGACACAGTTTTCCAACTGAATACCCCTGTATATTTCTGACACAGACAGAGTTTTTGACCTATATACATATAATGCTTGTTAGAAATTTAGAGAAAATGATTTGAATCGTTTAAAATTGGGGCATAATATTATCTTAAGTAGATGGACCACAGTTCATATTTATTTACATAGTTCTTTCTTATGGAGCTCTCGAGTTCTATTTAATTTTTTCCTCACACACCAATTTGTGTTTTTAAATATTTCCATGTGTGCTTGAACAATTGCTCGATCTGGCTTGGTCACTAGTTGAAATAATTGTACCGTCTTACTGCCCACAGGTTTATTTTTGTTTTTTATATAGTTGATAATTTACAATCACATTTGGAGACTAAACCCTCAGTGATTTCCTCTTATCCCCCCTACTTGAGAACCATTTCTCTCTTCTATATCAGCAATCTCATCAAAATATAGGTTTTTGCCAGGGAAAAGACAATGCCCTGACATGAGTTTCACGTATTTCTTGACAACTTTATTTATTTAATTATTTAATTATTTATTTATTTGAGAGAGAGAGAGAGAGAGAACGCATGCGTGCACACGAGCTGGAGGGAAAGGCAGAGGGAGAGGGAGAAGCAGACTCCCCGCTGAGCAGGGAGCCTGACTGGACTCGGGGCTCTATCCCAGGGCCCTGGGATCATGACCTGAGCCAGAGGCCGATGCTTAACTGATTGAGCCCCCCAGGCGCCCAGTTCTTGGCAACTTTAACCCATGGTCTAGATCTACTTAGGGAAGAGTGAGAATATTTTGGGCTGGACCATGACGTGTATTTGTTGTCAGTATGTGCTTACGAAAAATGCCCAATTCTTGGGGATCTTCATATAAATAATAATAAATGTTATTGTAAACGCCTACATGTATTTGGAGTCCTCTTCCTCCAGGACTGTGGTGAACTGTGTGGGAGACTGAAAAGTCTGGTCACCTTCAGCCTGTGTATATTAACACGCACAGACAGTAGAACCGGGTTCTTGGCCACACAAAGTCTTCGCTCCCCTGAGCTGATAGAGAGGGCCGCCCGGCCTTTCCAGCCTGGGTTTCTACAGCTGCCACCCTCCCCACCCGCTCTCCATCAGCATCCCTGGCCTGCCCTGGCCTCCTGCACGTTGAGAAGAAAGCGCCAGGACCTCAACTTACCCCACAGCAGCCACAACACTGACAGTCCCCACACAAGGTTCCCAGGAGGCCGTTGACCACCTGGATGACACAGAGAAGCATCTGGATCCCTCCTACGGCCAGCAGGATGGAGAAGAGGGTCAGATTCCAGGGCACCACGTCGACAGGCTCTTGGCACTTGCTCCATAAGCCCTCATCATTGAGGTAATCCCTGTCCGGGACATGGAGTTGAGAAAGGAGACATTTGTAAAATGTATGCAGTACCCTGGGCTAGAAAGACACTGTCATGATTTTCCTTTTACAATACTTTCCATCCCAAACATAAGCTCCATGAGAAAAATATCCCATAATAGGTGCCTGGGTGGCTCAGTTGGTTGGGCGTCTGCCTTAGGCTCAGGTCATGATGCCAGAGTCCCAGGATTGAGTCCCGCATCGGGCTCCCAGCTCAGCAGGGAGTCTGCTTCTCCCTCTGACCCTACCCCCTCTCATGCTCTCTCTCTCTCATTCTCACTCTCAAATAAATAAAATCTTAAAAACAGAAAAATGTCCCATAATAACAATTTTAAAAACAACACCTAAAATTTTTTTAAGTATGTCCTCTGTACCAGCCAGACCCTGTTCTAAACGTTGTACATATACCCACTCATTTTTTCCTATAGAAACCTTATGGTTCTTTTCTTCCATATCACAAATAAGGACATAGAGGCACAGAGAGGTTAAGCGACTTGCCTCTGGGTCACATAGCTACTAAGTGACAGAGCGACTTTTGTGAGCTGACCAAAAGAATGGATGAATCCAGTATCTACTATGAGGCCAGGAAAATGAAGACACTGCAGGAGCAGACTCTCACCAATATTCATGGCCATTATCTTCCCTATTGTTAGGGACCATTTGGACTTTTGACAAATTTTCTGTCAAGTGTAGTGGCCCTCTGAAGCCATGTAAAGTATAATTGTGTCACATAGCTTAGTTTTTAAAGGCCCAATTCTAGCCAAATTGTGAATTTGACTCAACTGTATTTTTGTTAACAGGCAAAGATTTAGTTACTGCCTTAAAATTCCTTAACTCCTTCCTTAGAAAAGGAAGAAATCATCTGCTGCCTTAATACATAGTTTATAAAACTTTGAAATAGGAGAAACTGCAATATATTTATAATATACATATATATTTATATTAGGAGTTCACTATAATATAAGGGGCATCGTGTCTTGAAGGAGAAATATGAAGTATATTATCTTTAAGACAGAAACAAGAGTAAAGTAGGTAAATGTTGTGGATTATTATAATTTCTTCTCACATTCTTAGAGCTACAAATTGGTCTCTCCCTCTTCCTTTATGCATCCTCTATCCTTTCAAGGGCTCAGTGGGAAACTCCATCTGGCTACTAAAATAACATCTCCCTTATTGTTTCCAGATCTTTTTGATGACTCCTCTTTCTGACAAATTCTCCAGGGCATCAGTACTCATTTTAAATACATTCTGTATTAAGATTTTCAAAAATCTTTGGAATGATGGAAGATACCCTGGAGTTTAATAGAGCAGAAGGAATAAAAGAAAGAAGGAGCACTTTGCTCTTGATTTCAAAATAAGACATTGCATTGTTTGTAGCTTTGATTTACCTTTCCATAATTGCACATTTCCTAGCTGCTCATTAGCTGTGGGACTTGCATCCTTACTGCAAAGTGGGAATAACATCAAGTCATAGGGTTGCTGTGACAATCACATGAATTAATACTAGTGAAGTGCTTAGAACAGCGCCTAGCATGTAGTAAGTGCTCAATAAACACTAGTATTGTTATTATTTTACTTAATCTGAGCAGTGTGGTCTAAAGGAACGGGCTGGTATTTTGGATTCAGTTGGGCCTGGGTTCGAATGCAAGCATTCTTCTTACTAGCTGTGTATTCCTCATACAAGTCTTACCCCCCCACACCCTTAGCATCAGTTCTTCGTTTATAAAATGGGCTGAGAACAACCTCACTATTGTGAAGACTCATGAAGACAATATACCTTATGTATTGTATAAAACTTCCTTTTTTAATTATTTTTAAAAACTCATCTTTCTGTTCTGCATTTTTCTATGTAGCCCTTTCTGTCTTTACAATTTTCCAACTTGATTATAGACAGTCATAAAGGCGCAATAATTTCCAGGCACATTCTATCAAGCAAAGATTCTAAGAAGTACTTGGCAATGCCCAGTTCTTTCCCTCGGCAAGAGTCTCTGCAGAGATGGGACGACAGCGCCTCCTGGCGGTGAGATTGGCAAAACGCTCATGGGGGCTCTTGAAAGCGAGGGTCGAGTTTGGGTACCTGAAGAAATCCTCTCAGTCCCACCCCTGCTGCTGCCTCCCCGCCCACAAGCCACCACGAATACCCCTTCCAGACCCTTCTACTCTCCTCCCAGACTCTCAGGCTCCGAGTCTCAGATGCTGGCAATGACTGCTGGGTGCAACTCTCCAACCCCAGGAGAGAGGGGGCCCTAATTTTTCATGGCCCCAGTTGCTAATCATGTTTCTGCATTCTGTGTAGCAAGGAGAGCCGAGGCAGTTTAAAGCCACTTAACTGGAGTTTTCAAGCATCTCATTATTGGGAAGGGCATTTCCACCCGAGCTGCAGCAATCCCATCCACATCCTGATAGAAAGCGATGGATTTCCTGAAACTCACTTCTCGCAAGCAACAAAGGTAGTGGATGGAAGGAACGGGGACCCCAAATGCGTCGCCCGGTGTGCTCTGCCTGCCTTATTCAGCGGCCGCGGCCTCCAGAACAGACTCGCTGATGCTCCTCCTGCCCTTCGCTGGCTTTGGTAGCCTTCCTGCGTTTCTCAGCACTCCGTGTCCCTCTGGAACAGAGAACCCCCAAGACCCTGTGCTGCCATTGTCTGTCTGTGCACCTGTCTTCTTTCCAGGACCATACACCCACAGGAGCAGAGACCATGTCTCCTAAGTCTGCCCCCGGCTCTAGCACAGGGAGTCATCCGTCACCACCAGCAGCTATCATGTCCTGGTCCTGCCCACGTGCTGGGCCCTGGGCTAGCTGCTCCACAGCATCTTCCCCAATCCTGCAAGGAGAGGCTATTTTACTGGAACAGTGCCAGGCATAGAGTAGCCTTCATGAAATATTCACTGAATGAACAAACATACACAGATTAAGAACTTGGGTCTAGTAAATGGAGGTGCCGGAATTTGATCTTGGGTGTGACTCCACAGCCAATGTTCTTCATCATTACACAAACCCCCTCTGCTTGAGTAATTATATCGCTTCCGTATATTTGCAGTATGATTTATTTGTGAAATTGGATTTACACAATATATTTATAATAGCATGTCAATTAAGATTTACCTATACCATGGTAAAGAGAATATTCTCTTTGAACCTTCATGTGGCTGGTTAGAAATTAAAGCACAAAATCATTATAAAAGCATAACATTTCAGAAAGTTCTAATGCATAATAATGAATTCTGTTCACAGTCATGAGTTCTATTCATGAAAATGAATAATAAGGCTGAATGTTTAGCAAACAGCAAGTGGCAGCAATTGTGCCAAGTGCTTTCTGGACATCAGGTTATTTCATTCTTGCCTGCACCTGTGAAGTAGAGCTTGCCGTTACCCCCCGCACCCCCCTGACCGAGGAAGAGCTGAGAAGATTCATGCATTGCCGAAGATCACACCACTGGTATGTGGCAGAGGTGGGACTGGTTTCCAAGTCCAGTCAGGCCAAGGGCAAAGCTGCTTTAACATCCCTGAGTGTTGCCTGCTCCACGGAACATTGTGTGGCTTTCGACTCTAGGGAATGTGTTCAAGAGCAGCTCAGGGAGTTCCTTGCTGATGAGTAACCTTTGAAGTACAAATGCAGATGGTCTCAACTGAAAGTCCAGGCTGAACATTTATTGTATTCACTTCCACGTTTTGGTGTGAGAGAGCTCGCCTCACCTCACCTTCCCCGGCGAGCAGGGAGCGTTGCAGCCTGACCGGGGAGTACTGTGCTTGGCTATGTCCCTTGTCCCTCCCCCACTGCTACCCGTCCTTGGCCTTTCCTCTGGCTCTCTCTCCTGTAGCTGCCCCCATGCCCTGTGCAAGCTGCTTCCCTTTCAGCAGCTCAGGGTCAAGGCAGAGGTAGCCGATTGTCTCAGGAAGGAAGACCTTGGATGGGAGGAGGTCCTACTTCAAAGGAAGCCAGGAGGGTGTATCTCAAAATGTCCTAGGTTTCTTTTTCCTTCTAGAATGCTTCTTGAGTATGGTTCTCATGACAGAAAAAGTTAACTGTCTTTGCTCTTTTAATATGATTGCTAACAAACATCATTTCCGAAGGAAAAAAAACAAAAACAAAAACAACAGGCTACATTCTATGGCATGGCATTGAAGAGTCCTGAATTTTGTGCCCCAGGTTGGAAATCTCAGAGTCCACCTTAAAAACCTCTGTGCTGTCTCCTCATACCTCATCCTGATGATTTCATCCCAGATGGTCTCTGAAATCTATGTCCTTCTTTTGAGCCCCAGTTCCACTGCCTTGCAGGTGTTTATAATCTTATCCGGATTACTACTCCAACCTCCTACTTTTCTCTCTTCGGTACTGGGCCCTTGTTCATCCTCCATATCACTGTCATCACGATCGTCCTAGAAACCCCAAGTGGTGGTGGCATGTCCTGCTTGAAGTCCTCTGCTGGTCCCTGAGGTCCCAAAGTTCTGGCCTGCCTGTCCATTGTACCCCCCTGTGGTGTCCCCTTCTGTTGTTCTCCGCCATGTTCAGTCTGAGCTTCAGACTCACAGTGATGGCACATTCTCTGAGCATGTCAGCCTGCCCTGTGATTGTTTCAGGACCTGCTCTTCTCTCTGCCTGAAATGTGCTTCTCCTCCTTCTCTTAAGGTGCACCTTTGCTCATCTCTCCAAACCGGCCCTTGTCACCTCCTCAGAAAAGTTTCCCTCGCACTCTCATCCCTCTCTGCACTGTGAGGGTCTGGCCGGTGTGGGCCCCCTAACTAGCCCTGTGCTCACTGGGGCAGGGGCCACACGTCTCTCCTTCCCTGCTCCATGTCTGGGACACCCCTCAGCATAAAGTAGCATACCGGCCAAGTATTTGCTTTTTAAATTCTCCTTCTACTGATGACTAGCTATGGAGCCCTGGGCCACTTAACCTTTTTGAATTTCATTTTTTCTACTCCAGGGATAAGAATTCTCCTCAGATTTGTTATGAAGATTAAGTGAGATAATGCATGCAAAACCACTTAGCCCCTAAACATGGAGAAGGAGAAAGAGGAAGGGGAAGTGGGGGAGGAGGAGAGAAAAAGAAAGAAAGAGAGAGGAAAGGAAAGGAAAGGAAGAAAGGAAAGGAAAGGAAAGGAAAGGAAAGGAAAGGAAAGGAAAGGAAAGGAAAGGGAAAGGAAAAGAAGGAAGGAAGGAAGGAAAGAAGAAAAGAAAGAAAGAAAGAAAAAGAAAGAAAGAAAGAAAGAAAGAAGAAAAAGAAAGAAGAAAGAAAGGAAAGAAAGAAAGAAAGAAAGAAAGAAAGAAAGAAAGAAAGAAAGAAAGAAAGAAAGAAAGAAAGAAAGAAAGAAAGAAAGAAAGAAAGAAAGAAAGAAAGAAAAAGAAAAGGAAAGAAAGAAAAGGAAGGAAGGAAGGTAGAAGGGAAGGTAGGGGTGGTAGTGGCTGCCACTGCCCTTTGGTGATAAGGAAAGAGTGACAGCTGTCCTGGGTCCTTTCGTTGCGGCCCCAACATGCAAGTGATTACTCCGTGCTCCTCACTGGTAACTGTGCATGTGTGTCAGGTCTGCAGCTATAATAGCATCTGCTGCAGGGCTCATGCCCTGGAATCTTCTGGATAAGAAGTAGCCACGGAGGCAGAGGCCCCTGAGCTATGCTACATGGAATCTATAATCTCTGCAAAAAGCAGATAGTGCAAATCAATGTCACTTGTGTTCTAGAAAAGACAGTGTGACTTGGACTCAGAAAGATTGGAGCTGAGCTTCCGTCATTAAGGAACAGCCTGTCTCCGGGCAAGCCTCTTGTCCTCTCTGGGCTCAGCTATCTTCCCTCTGAAGAAGAGTTAATCCCACAGGCTTTTTGTAAGGATTGAATGAAACATGTGGGTGAAAGCACTTTGTTAACCAAAAAACACCAAGTGACAGAGGGTCAGTTATTGTCATAAGAAACTCAAGATGAGCCCCTGCAGGCCGAGGGAAGGTTTGGAGCTGGCGTGGGAGATAAGGTCGTAAAGGGATGTGAGTCCGTGCCCCAGAAGATAGGACACAGGATGTGGGAGACAATGGAATGCTGAAGAAAGCCTGCCAGGTGGCAGAGAATGCAGTGTGACACGCTCCACCTAGACACCCCCCCCCCCCGAAAGCCCTTCCTGTGCCAATTGTGGCATCTTTCCAGCCTTGTACAGAGGGAGGACTTGCAACTTCTGTGGGATTAAATTCCAAAGTCAGGACATGAGGATAAAAAACCCAACCGTGGATAGTCAAAATCACTCCTAAATATCCTATAAATCACCTGGAAAGTGTAGTATCCATGGCTTTGTAATAAACCCCTACCCAGTGATATTTAATCACATTATAGTTTGAAGCCCCAATGCAGACCTCGTGGTATGCAAACTTCTCCCCTCTCAGATAATTATCAAAGCCCTGCCGTGCACAGAGGAGGGTGGAGAATTCTGAAATGCCCCTGCTTGCCTGCCACATCGACTCTACTCCATTTTTATTATTAAACCTCAGTGATCTGATACCAGTTCATGAGCGGGTCAGTTGGGAGGAGAAGACACGGTAACATACAGGAAAGCATCCATCACAGAGTAACGTGCAATAGATGGCAGGGATGTGCATGAAAACTCGTTTCACCAGAAGGACAGAGGATTTTGAAAAGTACTTTCCTGTCCTTCCCGCACACTGGCATTTCCTGCAGTGGCCCACAGACCAGCTGTCATTCTCCTGACCTTGGGCATCCGTCCCATTCCCTCCCAAGCAGGGAGTGGCTGTGCCTCCGGAGGGTGTGAGGGCCTAAGGCCATTGTGCTGCCTTGGGGTGGTACTATAGGGCTGTAGGGCCAGTGCTGTGTTTCCTTTCTCCCTCCTTTGTTTTGGACATAGACTTATTTTAATTGATTTTACGTTCGGCATTCACGTAACAATAAATAGAAAAGCATGTTTAATACGGCACTGAGGCTGTGGATGGAGATATGGGGAGAGGAGGGTCTTGAAAGGAGACAATCTGGAGTTTCATAAACATACCCCTATGGAGGGAGAGAGTGAGCTATCAGGGGAGGAACCTCAAGAAATGAGTCTGGTGTCTGATTTCTATGCTCATGCAGGCCAACCCCATGGCCGTTGGACATTTCCAACAGTCCTCTGCAAGAAAAGGGGGGCTTTTCCACAATATGATCAATACCTTTGGGAATCCCTGCATGTGATGAGGACACTAGAGGCCTGCACCACTGTTTAACTCTAGAGTATGGTAGGGATGCTCTCTTATGTGAAACCCTTGTGACCCGTATCGTCACAGAACCAGCGCCCTCCAGCTCCCCATCGGAAGCCTGCTCTTGAGGTTCTTTAGACTCTCGTTGTAAATTAATACATAGAGTTCATAAATTGGTGTTCCGATTTCTTTAGGCATGGACCCATCCTCCCCGTGTAGGAGGACCCCACAACCGCGTTTCCTGACCACCTCAGCATGTCAGTCACTGTGCCAGGCAGCGATGAACAAAACAGAAATTGTCCCAAGCCCTCCTGGAGGTCGGAGGCTGGTGCAGCACTGCCTCACAGACCGTCCGTGACGACGGAAATGTCCTGTATATATGAGTGTCAATGCAGTTGCTACTAGACACATGTAGCTGCTGGTACTCGAAATTTGGCTAGTGCGATTGCGGAATTTCTACCTTTATTTCATGTAAATGAATTTAAGTTTGAACAGGTACATCCAACTACTGGCTGCTGCACTGGACGGTGCAGTCTGTGGGCCGAAGGATATGTAATGTAGAAAGACTAGACCTCAAAGTCAGAAGACAGGAGTTTGAGCCCTGCCTCTGCCCTCACCTAGCCATGTAAGTTTGAGCAAGGTGAAATTAGTAAGCTTGCCTTGGCAGGGAGTAACGACCTCTTGGGGTTGCTGTGGGGATTAAATTATAAATTTGTGGGGGAAAGAAGTTCTTTATCAACTACAAAGTTCCATGAAAACACGAAGTGTTATTTTAATGATTTCTATTGACATTAACTCTCATGAAGAAGCTACAGTATCTTCAGTGTCATTTTCCATAAATGCTCACCTTAAAAGATTAACATAACATAATAAAATTAAAAAAAGCTTATCAAACTAAAAAAAAATAAAGATTGTTAGTCATAGAGCATTTGGGGTATTAGCGAAAGCCTTTGAGCCCTGTTACTGAGTAGTAATTCTCGTTTTCTATCCTAAGATTTTTAATGGACGCCACCACTTTCTGTTTACTAATAATTTTAGTTGCCTTGTGTTGCTGCTCATAAATGTTTGGGTGTCAGGAATGGGACAGCAAATCTCCTTCTCCCAGGCTAGCTGAAACACGTTCTCTTGTTATTTCTCCTGGTGTCTGTCAAAAGCACAATTAGAAGTGAGATCTTGGGCAACTTCACTCCACCCACACTCCAGTTCTGCCTCAGAGAAGCAGTGAGCCTGAGACTTTTCAAATGAAGGTGACAGGACTTGTGCAGGATCCCCCTTGGGCCATTTACCTGCCCATGCCCCTTGTGGGGACATGGGGCATTGCAGGATGTACCTTACCCTTCCTGGAAGGGGTAGCCCCACGTGCTATTGTCCATGAGACACTTAGGACCCTTGTTGATTGAGATGGCCGAGGTGACAAATGAGTATCCAGCACCCAAGAATCCAATCACAGCAAATATTGTGGAGGTGAACATCTGAAAGAGAAGGAGAGAGATAGGTTCTTAAGTGTTCCCGAGGTTACCCCCAGCACACCTCACTGGCTCTTGTTGAACATGGGGACTCCAGGGAAGTTAGGGGGTAAGGGCCAGTCTTCACAGTAGGTGGGGCCCGTGGGGTCTCCCAGATGGAATTTTGGTATCTTGTGTTCCCTTCTTCTCCCGCATCCCCATATCTTTTCTTACTTATTCATTGATGACTGAAGTGCTAGTAACTGGTTGATCCCTTTGAACCATGGTTTTTAACCTTGTTAAGAAAAGACTCTCCTCCTAGTCTCCCTCCTTCTCAGGGCTAATATGAGAGATCAGCCTATTTAAGCAGATTTTTTTTTTTTAAGATTTTATTTATTTGGGCACCTGGGTGGCTCAGTCATTAAGCATCTGCCTTCGGCTCAGGTCATGGTCCCGGGGTCCTGGGATCGAGCCCCGCATCGGGCTCTCTTCTCCGCGGGAAGCCTGCTTCTCCCTCTCCCACTCCCCCTGCTTGTGTTTTCCTCTCTCGCTGTGTCTCTGTCAAATAAAATAAACTCTTAAAAAAAAAAGATTTCATTCATTTATTTATTTGACAGACAGAGAGAGAGCACAAGCGGGGGGAGCAGTAGAGGGAGAGGGAGAAGCAGGCTCCCCACAGAGCAAGGAGCCTGATGCAGGCAGGTCTCGATCCCAGGACCCTGGGAGCATGACCCGAGCCGAAGGCAGACGCTTAACCAACTGAGCCACCCAGGGGCCCTCAAAGGCCAGCCTCTTACAGCATCAAAGAATCTTAGAATTGGAAATGATCTTAAAAGCTTTCTGGTCTAGTCACCTCGCTTAAGCTAAGCCACGGCAGGGTCCCATGTGGCCGGCAGGTTCGGCTCATGAGAAAGAGCAGAGGTCCTGGAATTCTTCTACTGGTCCCAGTTCCATTTCTCAGGGTCAAAGAGATTAAGCCCAAGTTCTCTTTCATGTGGTAGCAGCCTTTAAAATAGGTGAGGATATTTTATATTTCATATACACATATTTTATATGTTACATCTCTCCACTCCTTCTACCCTCTGAAAGTTTCCTCTTCTTTGGGTTAAACAGGCCCCCAAATTAAAGTTCTTTTAAATATTTTTATACGACAGGGATGAATTAGTTAGACATAGATGGCACTAGCATCTTTCTTTTTGTAATTATAAAAGCAAAATAGAATTATAGAATATGAAAGGCAGGAAAAATCCTAAAGCCCATCCAGGCTAACTCCCTCCTATTGAGGAAAACCATCAGGCTCAGAAATGCAATGTCCAGTCTAAGTAGTCATTAAAGAGTAGCATGGAAACAAATTAATAATTTTGGAAATGGAGGTGGAAGGTGACCACTTCTCTTACACTGGTCACATGATGGTGTAGTGCAAAGCACAGAAGTTTAAACGTTGGCAGGCCCAGGCTCCAATCACAGCTTTGCAGCTTTTCTCTGTGTGATGACTCTGCATAAGGGATGCGTGGTCAGAATTCTAGTTTCTTATCTATAAAATGGGCATGATAAGCCTGCCCAAAGGTCTGTTGTGAAAATTAGATGTGATAACCTAAGTTAAATGGCAGGTACTTTCCTCCCGCCCCCCCCCTTATGTGTATTACTAACAATCTTATCACAGAATATATTTGGGCAAGGGGTGGGGCGGGGGTGGACTTGGGGTGGAGAGGACCAGATAGTACCTGGACAGTTGGAATCTATGTAATAATGGAGTTCCACTGTAGCCTCTATTTGTTTTCATATCATATATTAATGTTTTTTTGGTGCAAATTTCCAAGGCTGAGCCCTGCCCCACGTGCCTCATGAAGCCTTGTCTGACTTCCTATGGCAAACTGACTGACCTCTCTTTCATCTCTTACCCCCAGTGCTCTGGACTGTATGAACTTCTAACACAGCACAATGCCCACGACACATTCATGTATAGCCTTTTATGTCTGTCTTCCCCTGAACCAGAGCATAAGCTCCTTGCAGTCATGGACAACAAGTTATTTGAAGATAGATAGGACATTGCTCTGCCAACCATCAGCTATCTGGCTTTTCTTCTTCCTACCTTTTCTAAGGCACTGAATAACTACTTGCTGGATGTTTACAAAGATGATGGTTTCATGTTACTCATTATTTAAAATTTCCCCTTAATTTTTATTTCTAGTCCACTCTCACCATTAGGAACATTTGTGAATATAATCTAGGTCAGAAGTAAATGAAAATGTTGGTCAATTTATCATGTTGGAACAGGCACTATCTTTTCCAAAGGATGTCTAGTTGAATGATTTTGGAAATTGCTGGGTTATATCAAGTTAAATGTGTTTCATTCCTGTTTTACTCCTAAAAATCTTTGTGACATGCTAAAGTCTGTGAGCCTCCAAGAAGAGGATACACTATGTATTCTGGAATATACACAAACTTATTAGCTCTCAGATCACCCCTGAAAAGTGAGGGAATTGCCTTAGAGCTGATTCCTTATTTTACCTACCAGGCAATAGGGTACTTCCTCCAACACTTTATTTTGAACAACTGAGTACTGCAGGGGGAAGAGATTAGTCGGAAACAACCCAACTCATGTTAGGTGACAGAATTGTTTAAAAAAGTTTTCTGAACACAGATGTATTAATTATTCTAGGAAGGTTGACCTCATCATTTCTAGTTCTGAACGTTATAGTTAACAAACCTTTTAAAGGACGTTCTGAATGAGCATACCTAGTGTTTACAATTGTGGGGATCATTACTTATAATTGCAAGAGAAGTGTTCAAATCCTGCCTTTGTCTTTTGTGAATTGGTATTTGTGACTAAGTGAAATTTCCACTGACAGCATCATACCTGAATACAAAAATGTTGTATCCAAACTTAATGGAAGAGAAGAGAAGATGTACTATGGGAAACATTTGACACTGATGTCAAAAAAGCATGAAGAGATTTAAAACTTAATGAGTGGGGGAAAAGTCTTATTTCAAAATCAATGTATTAAAATTTTATAGAATGTGATTAAAATATGTGTATGTCATTCAAAGTTTGTATATTAATGTCAGTCAAAGAGGTTTTTTTTTTTGAAACTTCTTTATGGGAAAATAAGAGATAGTTCTATATTCAGTTTTGCCTTATGTTTGGGTTTATATGGTGATTTGCAGAGTTTTCCAATCTCATTGGAATCGATAACTTTTTTCCATGAGTTCTTGCAAGAACATACTTTGGGAAATGCTGATCTAATTCTTAGTGACAGTTTATCTGCCTGGTTCCCTGTCTCTGAGCTTCCTCCATGCTCCAATCAAATCGCTGCTCAGTTAGACACAGCCGATACAACTCTAGGAATGGCCAGAATATTCTAGTACTGCAACTGAAAACTTACACTCCGGGCTCTTAGTCAGGAATCACTAAACTACTGACTAAGAATACAAGAGTATCTAAAATTGCTGTAATGAAAAAGAAAGATTGCATTTCCAGGAAGACAATTTGGAAGTCTGAAGAGACCTGTGTTCTAGTCCTCAGCATTACAGAGGCCCCCACCTCTCTGGCCTCAGCTTCCTGTGGTAAACAGAAGGCGGCGGGAGGGCAGTTCTAGAAGGTCCCCTCAGCTAAAACAACCCAGGATTTCAACATCTGCTGACTGGTAATGAGAGGAGAAATCTGACTCATGCTATGCCTGCTGTGTAAGCTGAGTAAAGCATTTTAGATATCACTCCTGGAACATGTTAGCAGGCAAATATTTAAAGATACAGAAAGTGAGTACAAATGCACACATTCTTAGTGTTAGGCAAGTCTGAGTAAATGAAAAACCAGGTTAACATAAAATGTCAATTAGATGATATGCCCTTTATGAGGAGCTTCCATTGTAAGGCCCTCTAGATCAGTACTGTCCAATGGGATTTTAACGAGAGCCATATATGTAATTTAACACTTTCCTGTAACTATCATTTAAAAAGGAAAAACAAAAACAAACAAAACCCCCAAACCAAAACCACTGAGATTAATGTTAATATATTTTCTTTAACTCAACATATTCAAAATTTATCATATCAATATATAATCAGTATAAAAATTACTAATGAGATAGCTTCCATCTTTTGTACTAATTCTTTGAAATCCGGTGTGTATTCTTTACTTATGACACACCTTAATTTAGGCTAGCCACGTTCCACTGCTTAAAGGCCACATGTGAACAGTGGCTACACCATACTGGACAGCATAGTGTAGAATATTTGAAAAACCGATTTTTGGTGGTAAAAGTATAAAAAAAATGCATGGATATAGTCCACACTGAATTTATGATTACGGTTACTCTCAGGGAGGAGGGAAATATGATAGAAGGGAGGAACACAGTGACTCTCAATTGAATCAATAATGTTTTCTTTATAAAACTACCTGAAGGAAACACGGCATCAGGTTACAACTTCAGAAAGCTACAGGTGGCATGTTCTGATTTTGTATCCAAATTTGAAATACCTTATGTTAAAATAAAGAAAACAACCCAAACTGATTTTTCATCACTTTTCCAGAATGGATGAACCACATGAAGCAAAGTATATTTTATGTCACTTTGCTTTAAGTAATTTCACATTCAGAAGTCTTAAAACATAATCAAATTCACTACTCAGAGATATTATCAGTCTTAAAACCACTATGGAATAATTTTATCATGGGTTTCATGATAAAAAATTTTTCATGTTAAAAGTAAATTTGTTGGGACGCCTGGGTGGCTCAGTTGGTTAAGTGTCTGCCTTCGGCTCAGGTCATGATCCCAGGGTCCTAGGATCAAGCCCACATCGGGCTCCTTGCTCAGTGGGTTGTCTGCTTCTCCCTCTGCCTGCCGCTTCCCCTGTTTGTGCTCTCTCTCTCTCTCTCTCTCTCTCTCTCTGACAAATAAATAAATAAAATATTTGAAAGTAAAGTTGTTGAACCTCTGGAAACTAATAATATACTATATGCTAATTAATTGGGGAAAAAAACTGGTTATTGAGACCAAGTTGACTATGTGAGGGTAGACACTCTAAATTGGTGTTATTTTAAAATAAACAGGCAAAAGTCTGGAAAATCTCTGGCAACAGGTCAGGAGACACAAAACTGGGACTAGAGGTAACCTCTAGAGAGAGGAGTTGCGAGACTGTAAAGTCTCACAAATGTGAGACTTCCTCTGTCATTTTTGTACTATGGTAATGCTTTCCCTGGTCTAGATGAATAAACAGTAAAGATGGGGCATTACTGTGTAGTGGTCAAGGGCGCGGGTGACAGGTAGACTGATCTGGGTCTGAGTCTTTGTTCCTCCCTTATGACCTCAGCAAGTTAATCTTTCTAAGACCTCCATTTCCTCTTCTGTAAAATAAGGCTCAAAAATAAGTACTTGCTCAGGGAGATCATAATATGTAAGATACCCTAATCAATAGTAACCAGGGAATCCAAAGTACACATCTCTACAAGATCAGATAACCCCCGGTTGGGGTCGGCTATTAGATAATGCCTAGTACTTCACTGATAAGATACCCAGAAACTTCTTTTGCCTACTTCTAAGTTTTGGATAATTTCCCATGACATTAACAAGCACTCACTCTATCAGTATTGTTATTATATTGTAATATTTTTATCATCATATCCTCACATACTCTTACTTTCCACAAATACTGAGAACATAACACTGGGCAGAAAAATAACAGGCCGACTCTGTACACACATTCTGTTCACATTGCTAAAGAAATGTGTTTATGTATATGCTGGAAATACTTCCCTGGAAAAGGAAGATAAAAATGCCCTCAAATTCACCATCTGTCAGCTTTAAAACCTTCCTCTCTGTCAGGTTCTAGAGGCAGAGGACGTGGGACCGGACCCCAGCTCTGCCACTGCCCACGGTGTGTTCTTGGTCAGATGGTCGGCTGAATCAGATGGCAGAGGCACTGGGGCCTGGGAAGGGAAGACACCTGGGAGGCTTGAGGACATAGCTTTTAGAGACTTGGGTAGTAGCAACATGTTGGGGAAATACTTCTGATGGGCGTGAAGGTTCCTCCTTAATTATTCTGGGATATACAGAGATGACCTGAGGCACTTTTTCTCTTAGGATGTTAATGTTCTGTATTTTCTGCCTTGGCCAGGCTTGGGAAGGGGAGAGGACTGGGGTGGGGGTGGGGGGGTTGTGGCCATCAGAAACTTAACTTGTATGAACCTCAGTTTCCTTATTTACAAAACAGGGAGTTTAATGCCTAACTCAAAGGGTTAGTGTTAGAGAGTTGGGCCTGATAAAGTTTGGAAATCACCCGAAATCCCTCGTGAGCGTTCATTTTCTTCACTCATTCAACAAGCATTTACGGAGGATCTATGTGTCCTCACTACCCAGCCACTGAGTGCTCCTCTCCCCTTCTGGGTACACTAATGCTTGCATCATCTTCCCCCACACTTAGACTGTCCTTATGAAGGGACCTGCGTGCATTATCCATTTCATAGCAGAGGATTTTGAAGCATAAAAAACATTTAGTGAAGAAATAGGATTCCCTATTTTATTTCTTCTCTCAAGATAATCTATTATTTCAAAAGAACTATCTTTCTTGAATCCTCCTCAAACTGGCTGTCATTCCAAAGAATGCCGAGGTAATGCCACTTAGAAGTATTCACTGCAGAAGTGTCCCTAGAGGGCACTGGTGAGCCGGGCACGGAAGAAGTGCTGACTCTCCATTGAATAGACTAAATAAAGAAGTGACAAGATCCTCCTTGGCAACAGGTCAGTCAGCCATCTGGCCCTGCCTGTGGGTGGGGTGCCCCTTTATCTACCTGATATACTTTAAGGATACTGAAATGCCTGCCTGCCCCTAATAACTCCTTTATCAATGTACCTTCAGTTCTTTTTTTTTTTTTTAAATGTACCTTCAGTTCTATTATTAGATACTCCTTTGAGTCAAGGCCAAGGTCTTCAAAAGGCTCTTATTAAAGCACAGACTTAATATGAATGAGTGGGTAAAATTAATTAAGCTGTTCTATGGACTCAGAGAGTTTTGTTTTTTCTGTTTGTTTGTTTTTTAAGGATTAGGGGCCCTGAGACCCTGACCAGCCACAGATAAACTGCCAGGAGGCCACTGAGAACCTCTTTTAGGGGAGGAAGAGATTGAGACCCCAAAACAAACCCAGGTTTGGGTTTTCAAAGCCCATTTCGGAAGTCACTCTCATCTCACAGTTTTTGCCCCCTTTCTCGGTTCTCATGTAGCTTAATTTTTTTTTTTTTTTTAAGATTTTATTTGAGAGAGAGAGTATGAGCGGTGGGGCGGAGGGATAAGCAGTCTCCCCTCTGATGCGGGACTCCATCCCCAGACTCCGCGATCACGACCTGAGCTGAAGGCAGACGTTTGACTGAGCCGCCCAGGCACCCCTCATGTAGCTCAATTTATTTAAAAGAGCGCAGACCTCGGGGCTGGACTTCTGGCTTGCTCTACCTCAGAGGAGAGCTGGCCTCCATCTTCTAGTTTGACCATGAAACTACCGGTTAGGTGAACTCGAGATTTTTTCCAGCTCATTGTCTTGCTTTACCTTTACAACCACCGTATCCTGCTTCTACTATCGATCATTATGCCCTGGTTTTACACCCAGGGAAAGGGAAGAGAATGATGCAGGTGACTTCTGAAAAGTATTCCTGAGAGACATGTAGCAAAGAAGGGGGCGGGGGCGCCAGGAAACAAACGAGAGCAAGGTTGTGGAGACGGGGACAGGATGTGGATAGCCCCAGAGCCCCTGGCCTCGTGTGTGTCTGCCTCAGAGGAATTTGTACCCAGCTGGATTTTCTAAACAGTGTTCCACAGAAGCCCAGTGTTCTTTAAGCACCAGGACAGGAAAGCCACAAGCCTTTGGAAAAATAATCCGAATCTTCAGCATTAGAGTACTGATCGAAATATGCTGCAGCTTCTTCCTTTTTGTCTGACAAAATGTTTGTGGATTCCTTTCTTTAAAAATGATGATTGCTTAGTGCTCCAGAGCTTCAGAACGTTAAGCAAACAGAGCCCTGCAGCAGGAGCATGAGCTCAGTGGCTCTTAGGGACAGGGCAGGGACCCAGAATGAAGTGCTCAGCCGTGCCCACTGCAGGCCATCATTGTGTCAAAATGCAGGCCCAGGTCAATTTTTAATTTTTTGGAAAAGAATACTTCTGTAAAATCTCTCTATTTTTTAAAGTTGACAGCTGATTAAGAACCAAACCCAAACCAAGACATTCCACTGGCCTCCTAGAGCGTGGCTGTCCCTGGGTGGCTATGGCTGTTTGCCTTGTCTTACAGTCTGGCAGAGCTGGTCCTTTGATGGGCACTGCCCCTGTGCCCAAAAGCCAGTCATTTGGAGGAGTGATCCTCAACCCAAGCCAAGGGCACATCCTACATGGGGGGTTAGGGAGCCCAGACAGACAACTGGAAGTGGGCAGATTCAGATTTTGTTTCAGATTTTATGAACTCAACTGTGCTTGAAAAAAACACGACTTTTCTGTCTTGGAACCTCACTTAAATCTAATTAAAAAACAAGTTATGTACAATACTTTGAATATGATTTCACTTTTCCTTGTGGTTATGTATAAACCTAAAAACAAAAACAAAAAAAAGCAAACAAAACCCCTTGTTTTAATTCTGAGCCTTCTACTCAGCACCAGAGAGAGAGAAAGCACTAGTGGGGGAGGTAGCAGGCAGAGGGAGAGGGAGAAACAGGCTCCCCACGGAGTAGGGAGCCCGACATGGGGCTCCATCCCAGGACCCCGGGATCATGACCTGAGGCGAAGGCAGACAGTTAACCAACTGAGCCACCCAGGCGCCCCGGAGCTGTTAGATTTCTAGGCAATGACTTATTTTCCTTTTCATCCAATTCCTTGATTGCCAATTTTTTTTCAAATTCTCATCTTCAACGTATTCTCCAAAAGGAGAAAACAGGATTATATTTCAAAGGACAAATGAGTTATAGATGTCTTTCTTTCCTTTATAATTAATTATATAAAAATACCATATATAAAACACATGTTATATAACTATATCAAATAAATTGTGGTTAATTTTTTTTAAAGATTTTATTTATTCATTTGACAGAGACAGAGACAGCGAGAGCAGGAACACAAGCAAGGGGAGTGGGAGAGGGAGAAGCAGGCTTCCCGCGGAGCAGGGAGCCCGATGCGGGGCTGGATCCCAGGACCCTGGGATCACAACCTGAGCCCAAGGCAGACGCCTAACGACTGAGCCACCCAAGCACCCCAATTGTGGTTAATTTTTACATCTCTTTGCTTTTAAATGTTATAATAATCAATGCTAAAAAAAATGATCAGTCCTTACTTGGGACTCATGATGGTGTTAAGAAGGTAAGAACATTCTCTTTGAATGATCTTTGCACGTAAAAAACTATAATCGTATGCCCAGTGCCCTAGCTTCAACCCTTCATAGGTGCTCAATAAATATGTTTTGATTGAACAAATATTTTTTGATTGAACAAATGAGCAAATAATGGGAAAGAAATGTTAGAAATGATTCTATTTCGGAACATACGGCTACACCTTTTCCTTTAGAAGTTAAGGTAAGCTTGTATAATTCATCATTGAGTTTCACAAATCTCCTAGATGGACAGTTGAGCCTTGGGGAATTTAGAGCAAGAACCAGCCTTATTCATCAGCCAGCCAGGAATTCCAGTTCAGCCTTCTTCATTTTTGCCCTATCAGTGTACCCAAACTCTTAATATTTTTCTTTAAGTCAACTCTCTATTTTATTCATTTATATCACCACTATGAGTGGAGAGCTAGAATCATTAACAAAGATAATACAGTACTATTGAATTTTTAGTTAATGTTGCTTGCGTTCCTGGAGCCTGAAACATGTTCTCCCTTTGTTAGAAAGGGAGAGTTTGAGGGATTTGGGATGGTAAAGACTTATTTCCATCAAAATTTGAGTTTCTCTTGATAAAATCAAAAGGATTGAAGGAGAATTGACAGGGGAATGACTTTCTATGTTATTCACAGATACAGCACACCTGTGGGCCAGCAGAGCTTGTCCCATATTTGGGAAATTCTGATCTAATTCAACTTCTTCATTTTACAGATGGGTAAAAGGGAGGCAGAGGGCAGTACAGTGACTTGCCCAGGTGCAGAAATGGGACCCGACCCCACTTCCCAGGCTGGCGTGGTGATGCCAAATCTCTCTAGCTCACCTACTAAAAGATGCTTGAAACAAGAAACAGAAGTCCTGAGGCAAAATCTGGGCACCTTGACAGTGAAGCTGGCCGTGGGGTGAATGGGGAATTTAGGGGACTCTTGGGGAGGGGCTGGTAGCATCTGTCATGCTGCCCCCCCCTCCACTCCCTTTACAGATGAGACAACGCAGGGCCAGAGAAGGGAAATGACTTGCCCAGGGTCTCAAGGCCTCTCAGTGACAGAGGGAGAGCTGCAGCCCCCATCCCTGCCTTCCATGCCTGCCTCCTTTACATGGCACCACTCCCGGTTTTCCAGCGCTGATGTCCCTGCCGGTTTGCAAAAGCTATAATGATACACCCTGTAAGTATCAGGGCTATGGTAGTTTAAATTTTATTATTATTGTTACTTTGCACCAGCAAGACGTCCCTATTTATCCATGCCCCAGCTGCCTCCAGAGCTGGTGACTGCCTGGGGCCCGTGACTCGGCCCCATCCCCACAGTGCCCCGCACAAGGGGCCAGTGCACCCGGGAGTCACTTGCAGCGGCGCCGCCGGGTAACTTACCGCGAAGCGCTTCCCACAGCTCTCGTTGCCACAGCACCCACAGCAGTCATTGTTCTTCAGGCCCAAGAACACCAGCGCAGGGAAGATCATCTGCCAGCGAGAGAAGCACCTCAGATGGGGTATGACGCGGGAAGGGAGAGCCTGCGCCTGCCTGGCTGCGTGCGGAGCCGCGTCCATGCTGTGGGACTCGGGTGCTGAAGGCTATGGCGAGAACTTCCAGAGCTCCACCAGTAGCCGAGTACGACTGACTCTGTGGGGTCCGTAAGGCCTAACTGCAGTTCAGTGAGGCCAGATTTCAAGATCTGACACCCTGAGTTTCCATTTACATGGTGGGTTAGGACAGCAATAAGAAACTTGTCCTCAGTTGTTAGGAAAAGTGAGTCTCTCTAAACTCTCCTGGAAACGAGGGGTAAATAGATCATTAGTGAAGGAGTGGAAGAAGGATCCACCGACACCTGCTTCTCTTGGTGGTTTTCAGTCAGTCAGTTTGCCAGAAAGTGTGTATCTACGGCCCCCAGGACTATCTTGTTAGAATATAGAATCTAGGTAGCCCTCAGCTTGGTTGGTGGAATTCAATGGACCCATGAGAACTGCCAGCCCAATCTTGGGAATTCATTACTTAGTAAATTTAGTGGACATGTCCGTGTCAGGACCTAATGGAGAAGGGAAAGAAATAAGGCACTGACTTTCCATCACGCAATGCTTGGGCTCTTGTTAGCAACTAAATATCTTCTTGTTCAAAAAGTGCCCAATTTTAAAAGGATTCGGCAAAAATCAATGGGAGGGTTTTAAGGCTTTCCTACTCACCAACACCCCGCTTCCTAATATTCCTCCGAAAAACCAGACCTCGTCAGAAAGGTGGTCGTTGTTGTCTATCACTTTTCCTCCAGGAAAAAATAACAGGATGTTAGCCAAAAAGCCAAACAAGGCAAGGGGGATGAGGGTGCCCCCCAGGCACTTGGCACAGCCCCCAGTACACATGTTGGGGAAGTGTAATATAGGTCTGCGATCAGAGGCCCCTCACTGTCGCCTTCACGGGATCTCTTCAAAGTTATCGGCCAGAGTGTCCTCGTAATTGTCCCCAAGTCAGTCTGTATTTTGGAGCCGAGAACCAAATCAGCCTGTGAGCTGTTTCCTTGGAGTTGCTTCTGCTTCTCAAATGTGGCAGAACCTTGATGGCGACGGACATTTATACAATCTCCCTGACCTGAAGTCCTTTATTTATTTATTTGTTTTTTGCCCTCCATAAATGAGATTACGTTCAGAGCAATGATTTTGCCATGGAGACCAATAACCTCTGTTAATGATCCACCAGCACAGGCAAGCACTCACATCGTTGCAATGGAACACAGGGCTGGAACAAACAGCATTTAGAACTACTGCACCTTTAATCTGACAGTGGTCCTGCCCACATATAGAAATATTTCTCCCAGGCTCTTTCTAATCACTGGATAATTGAGTTACATCCTAAAATCATGTCTCTCAAGTACTTAATGGTACAGTGTGTGTCTTTTTTTTCCCCACCGAAAGCCTGGAATGCAAAAGAATTATCCCAAAGAGCTTCTGTTTCCCTCGATACAAAAATAGCAACTTGATGGTCTAGTTGGGTATCACTGAGTTCAGCCCCATAGGAACTTTTGAAAGGATCAAACCAGAATGATTATTAATTCTATTGCCTGACTGCTGTATTTCTGTACTTATCACTTCATTAAGTTCTATCTTCTCCCTTACCTGGTATGATGAAATTAGCAAAAACAGTTTTACCAATCAGCTTGTTCAGTCACATCTTCCACATAGGAACAGAAACCTCTGTCTTCACAAATGGTGAGGGACAGGGAAAGTCGGTGTTGGGGAGAGGAGAGGAAAGGTACTGATAAATCAATCAAGGGGAAGCTGAGTGGACGAAGTTGGAAGAACCATTAGAGAGTACCGGGGGCTGTAAGGTAGATCTCTATTGGAAATTTTGCCAGTTGCCAGAGGCATGATTTGGTTACTCATTTGCTTTGTGTCACTTAAGAAGGCCTCTGCCATGCCTAGACCCAGCTCTATGGTACTCAAGGACCCAGTCTGGTGCTGGTAGCCGATGGACTGTGGGGCAGAAGAGGGAGCCTGCTAGCTCTTCATGGAGAGTCTAGAGGTGAGATTTAAGAACAATAGGGAGCATTTTATAGAGGGTCAAATTTTAGGTACAGAAAAAGCAAGTAGCATCATGATCCCGGTGAGCGCAGCTACCCTGCGGTGGAGTTGTCCACCCACGCCCAGGGGGGCGGGGGCTGCCTTCCGCCGAGGTTCAGGGATGGCTGGCCGGCCAGGGAGGCTGTGGGCAGGACTCTGGAGAGTTGGGCTGGCTGGATGCTGAATGTCCTTCTAAAGCTTCTTTGAACTGTGTATTGTTGCTCTGGAGGGGTACTTTCTGAGATCTCAGTGTTGGGGTGAGAAGAAAATCAGCAAATGTTTCTCGAGCAGGCATAACATACTAAGCACAAAGGAGCGCTTTAAATGCTTCTCATCCTCCTGTGAAGAAGATATCAGGCCCCTCTACAGGCAAAGACACTAGGGCTCAGACAGACGAAGTACATTTTGCAAGGTCATTCCTGCGTAATAAGGCAAGGAGCTAAGGTTGTCAATCATGACGCTATGTTGCCAAAACCAGGGCTATGGTCTCCCTAATGGGTTTAGAAATTTAAAAAAGATGATCTTTTCAATATAAACAACAGAATGTCACTATGTGCAAGTATATGGAAACAGTGGGACCTACTTCCTTCTGAACAACAATTTTGATTTTTTTCTCCGTATTACGAATAAGTATTTATTTAGGTAAAAAAAAAACTCAGATATACAGAGAAATGGAAGGAAGAAAAGGAAAACCAACTGTGTTCCCACCACCAGCAGATGAGGACTGTCACCATTTTGCTGGCGGGTGCTTTCCAACACTCCAAGCAGGTGCAAATGAGCTTTGTTTATAAACCACCAGTTTTGACAGGGAGTCTTGAGAATATTCCCACAGAGGAAGATAAGGTTCCAGAAATGTAAGGCTTGAATTAATCATCATAGATGCCACCTTGAAGATGCTCGCCCACTGGGATCTGGACAGCTTCTTTCTTTTGTCAGGGCCTTGGGCCCCTGGAATTTCCCATCATGGCATTTCAATAACACCGGTCAACACAGCCCTGATGTCCTAGACTTTACAGAATAGCAATTGGATTCGCCAGCCTACCCTATCTGAGAGAAGAGATGAAAGTAAAGAGTACTGTGCACCATGCTTCAGTTTCCTTCCACAATTTTTTTTCCAATAAAAATTAGAAGGATTATTTTTAAGAGGGGGGAGGGGCAGGGAGAGAGAGGGGAGACAGAATCTTAAGCAGACTCCATACCCAGCGGGGCTCGATCCCACGACCCTGAGATCATGACCTGAGCGAAATTAAGAGTCAGACCTTTAACTGACTGAGCCACCCAGGCACCCCAAAATTAGAAGGATTTTTAATTTCCAAGAGTTTTGAGAAAGCAACTAATGCAACGCAAGTTGGAACATCTAATAAATTTAACAACAAGCCAAAGTAATTTTGTTACATAAATTAACCCATTTATTATGGGCTACTATCGTTTCAAATGGTGGAGCTTCTACTGGTCTTTCAACTCCTCCCGTCCTCTGATGGCCGACTGTATGGCAGAAGTGGTGTTGTAGGTCCAGGCACCACGGGCTACCACTTTCATTGCAGGAACCACCATGTCAGATCCTCACAGCTTGTCTTTTCCTCTTGGTTTTGCCACAGAAGGAGCAAGTGTACTTAGTGTGCTCGTTTACTTCAACTTTCTTCCCCGTTTTCCTGAGGGTGGCCCCATAATGGGTCCCGTATTTCCCAGTGATTCTGACCTACTTGCAGGGTTTAGCCATGTCGCCGCAAACTAGGTCTCAGCCCAGAGAGTCCTTCCACAATTTTTAAGAAGTTTTGGTACATGAGTAACTGTGAGGGAGAGGCCTGAGGTCATTTATTTCCTGTGTGGACAAGGCGAAACACTGAGAGTCACTCTTCTGGAATGCTCTGGCCATCCAAAACTTGGAGGGTGACTAACTCATTTATTGTTCAACTATGAATTGCGCCTTCAGACCTGCAAGCAGGAAGTGGAGCACCTAATCTGGAGAAAGGGGGAAGTAGGGGAGGGAGGCAGGAAGGGTTGGGGGTCACCAAGAGACTGCTCTAAGCACTCGGGAAAAAAAAGTTGTTGAGATTCTGGCAATTGTTCTTGTGATACCCATGCTTGACGGCTTGTTGCTTGCTCTCTGTTTAGCAGTGAAGCCCTTAAACCAAAAAGGCTAGAGCCCTCTTTTTCACAGACAGCAAGGAGGAGGAAGCTGAGACAGCCCCATTTTGGATCCAGTCTTGTAAGAAGACCTCAGCAATGAGAGCAGATGGCAGCTCTGGAAGGGACAGAAAAGACAGTAGTGATCCTTGCAGAAAGAAAAGAAGAATGCAAGCATGGTGGCCGTTCTGGACTTCACCTTCTGGGAGGTTTGACTGCAGGAGATTCAGGGGTTCCTCTCTGTGATGCAGGCACTCCGTTCCTGAGACAGTGAGCACAGGAATAGGAGGTATTTTCCATGTTACTCTGACCACCTGTGGGGGTATGCACACTACTTAGGTGAAGCTTGCTACTGTTTCTCAGCCTGCTAAACTTCTTTGCCCTACAAAGGATGAAGAATCATCAATTCAGTGCAATGCAATGCCCTCAATAAGTGAGTTTGAAGCACCCACAATGTGTCCACCAATGTACCAATGCTGTTCTAATGAACCAAAAAAAAAAAAAAATCTGACTTACTTTCTGCCCTCACTGGTATTACAACTTGCATCTTACTTGCAACAAGAGACAATGGAAATTGTGCATAGAGGATATAAGAATTAACTGCTTCTTAGCAGAAGAACTAGAATAGGCTTTTCTTTTTTCCTGAAAATGGATCACTCTCATTTATTCATCTAGCACATCAGGGAGAAGATGAGGGGCCTTGACACTCATATTCATGTGTTATAAGATTTTGATCTCTATCTTTCCTTGCTTAGATTACTGGAACAGCTTCTTAAAAGTGATTTCCAAGAGGAGGAAAAAATAATAGAAAATATTAGTGGACATTACATGTGACAAGAATTAGATCCATTTTATGAAACTTCTGTAATGTGCATATAGATAATGGGTAATAATGCAACATGTTTTGTTTACTACAGGTCTCCAAAGAATAAATAAAAGTCAAAAGTAAGAGTCAATGCAAATCTGATCGAATATGCTCTTGCTTGAAGCCCTCAGAAGCTTCCCATGGCCCTCATAGCTTAAACCCAGCACTCCCTGATTTGCCTTCCTGCCATGTCACATGTCAAGTTGACTGTCTTCTTACTTTCTTCACTGCTCTCTTCACCTACTTCCCTCTTCTGAACCTCCAGGACTCAGCTCAGCTGTCACTCCTCCCAAGAAGCCTTGTTTTACCAGAAAAGTGTTTCACAATCAAGATATGTCTGTACATATCTAGATAATACAAAGTTAAATAGATTTCTGAATGGTATAAATTTTAGGGCTTTTAATTGGCAGATGCACTTGTAATTATTGAAGGAAAGTTAGGAAATGCAGTGTCCAGTGTTTCCAGAATGTCAGGGTGCGCAGAGTGGTTCATCCTGAAGGACTAGGGTTCCCCAGCACATCCTGGGGAAACTTGGAGCTTCCGCATTTCTCAAGTGTTTGTGAAGGAATCTGTGTTAGCAGGGAGAAGGCGAGTGGTCTTTTGAGGGAAAGGAAGTGTAACAGGAGTGAAAGTTGAAGATGGGATAAAGCGTGATTTGGGGGAGCTGGATGCACCCTCAGGGTGGTGAGCTGGGAGCAGGGTTGCGAGCCAGCTGGGCCTCTGTTGAATGGGAGATAGCTGGCCTGTAGGAAGGCTGTAGCTAATCTTAGGTGGAACAGTAAACTCTAGTCCTTCATGCTTGGGTCATTTCAACATGAGTGTTCCAAAGGGGGCCACTGTCCTGGTCGAGATTGGACTATGCAAGGTCCAAATGTCCTGGAGAACCTCCGGGTCCTAGATGACCCGGAGCCCACTCTCAGCCTTCTCGTTCTCATAATCTGACGAAGGTTGTCATCCAAGCTTTCCAAGGAGCCGACTTTTACAGAGCTCTTGCTATGTGCCAGGCCCTGGTCTAAGGGCTTTCTGTTGCTACTCATGTAATCCGGTAAGGTAGGTATTGTAATTGTTGTCCCTACTTTAGAGGTGAGGAAACCAAAACAACTAGTAAGTGTTGTTCTAGTTATCCACCAGTGTATCATAAAGCACCTCAAAACTTTGTATTCGAAATAGCAACCATTTTTTTTTATATATCGTGATTTTGTAGGACAGTATTCTTCTCGGTGATTCTTCTGTCCCAGGTAGTGTTGACTGGGGTTGTTTGCTCTTGTGCAGCGGAGGGCTGCATTGCATTGGTCTGTAGGGTCCATGCAGGCTCGGCTCACCTACCGGGTGCCTTCGTGGGAAGCGCTGTAAGGCTGGGCTTGGCGGGGCCCCTGTCTCCCCAGCCCCCGCCCTCCCGTTGTCTCAGGTTCTCCCTGTGGTCTCTGTAGCAGAAGAGTCTGATTTTACCTGATGGCTTCAGGCTCTAAGAGACAAGAAGTGGAAGCCATGTTTCTTAAGGCCCCGGCCAGAAACTGGGACAGATCTCCTTTTATTATACCCCCTTGGTCAGTGGAAGGGGCATAGACCTCACGTGTCCATGAAAAAGGTTATCAGAGACTTTGTGGCCGTCTGTAACCTGCCACAATGGTAGAGATAGGGTTTGAACCCTGGAAGTCTGGCTCCAGAGACAGTGTTTTGTTTTGTTTTGTTTTGTTTTTAAAGATTTTATTTATTTGAGAGAGAGAGGGAGAGCACCGAGGGAAAGTGAGAGGGAGAAGCAGACTCCCCACTGAGTGGAGAGCTCAGTGTGGGACTCGATCCCAGAACCCTGAGATCATGACCTAAGCTGAAGGCGGACACTTAACCGACTGAGCCCCCCAGGCGCCCCAGAGACTGTGCTCTTAACTACCACACTGTAATGTCTCAATGACCCAAACTGGCATCTCCTCTTACATCAACACGGGAAGGCTGCCTGCAAGGATTTAACTTCAAATGAAGGGCTTTTCTTAGCTCCAGGCTGAATAATCTGGGTAATTCCCTCTATTTTATAGGGATAGACACAGCCTGATTTGAGATTTGGACTTGGGGATCTTGCAGGTGCCATCAACACCTAGAAGTTAGTATCTCCGGTTGTTTCTACAATCAGGATGAATGAAGGTGCACAAACCGTTCCCCCCCGCTCAAAGGGGGTGCTGGTCCTGTGTGGCCCTCTCTGACAAAAGCTTCAGTACAGAAGGACACCGCTTGACCTCTCCAAGAGGCGTGAGCCCCGGCTGATAAATCTGTCCAAGAGATCTGCCCAAATATGGATTGGTTTTAGCGTTGTTTCATGTCTCTATGGTTATAGGTAGAAAATTAACTTTCAGCAGGAACTCAGCCGCCACCCACTCTCCGTAAAGTGGAACATCGATAACTGAGGCTCCTCATCCTCTTTTTAAAATGAAATACACTCACGGGTTCTAAAGTAGACTAAGTTTAGAAATTCATGTTCTGGTTTTTAAAAGGCAGGGACATTTAAACACATCTGTTCTTTTATATCCATACACCTGACTTTATAAAATTGTACATTATTCTTTTGGTCTGTACCTCTGGATAGGCGTTTCCCCAATAATTTTTAGGATTATGTTTCCTCAGTCATATTTGCTGTTAAAAGATTCACATACATATTAGAGAGCAAAAACAAAAACAGGAAGAAGTGAAATTTGGAAAATTATATTGAGAGCAACTGGCCGAAAGCATTTGTCAGGTCAATGAGCTAAAATCATGTCAATTTTAGCTTTCATACATTTATTCTTTTAGCATCTTTATTACGCCCTTATGTATCAGGCACTGAGCTAGGCACTGGAAAGATGTTAAATGGACAGAGCTGCTAAGAAAAGGAAGATAGATACTAATAATATTATTAGTATCTATTATCTATTAATTAATTAATATTATTAGTAAACACTGCCCTAAGAATAGGAAACAAGTCTAGTACTTATTACATGCTAGCCATGTATTTCTCATAGCAACTGTATAAAGAGGGTTCTATTACAATCTGCATTTTACTGATGAGGAAATTGAGACACAGAGAGTAACTTGGCCAAGATCTTTTTTTTTTTAAGATTTTATTTATTTATTTGACAGAGCGAGACACAGCGAGAGAGGGAACACAAGCAGGGGGAGGGGGAGAGGGAGAAGCAGGCTTCCCGCCGAGCAGGGAGCCCGACGCGGGGCTCGATCCCAGGACCCTGGGATCACGACCTGAGCCGAAGGCAGATGCTCAACTGAGTGAGCCACCCAGACGTCCCAAGATCTTTCAATTAGTAGCAACAGCTAGGACTGGATCCCATGTAGCCTTGTTCTAGAACAAACAAAAAAGGTCTGGGCTCTCAAGCCCTAGGCAATGTTGCCTCTTGCTAATCAGAGAGTCTCAGAACCATGTAATAACCAACTGTGACCTGTGCCATGGCACTGAGGAAGCCATGAAAGTGTCTCTAGTAATGGGGGGACTCAGGTGGGGGAGGGAAGGCTCCTCTGAGAAGGTAATGCTTCTCTGAAACTTTGTTCATTGTCAGGAATACATTTTAATAAAATTATGTAGTTAAGATTTCTTGTACACTTGTTACATGCTAGATAGGACTTTAATGCTTTCATCATTAACTCATTTTATCTCGACCAGGTCCCTCTGAGGTGTATAGTAGAGTAACTGCCTCTTCTATGTAGGGGAGAGAACTGAGGCTCAGAGGTGTCCGGAGCTTGCTGAAGCCCATACAGCTAGAAAGCATCAAGTCAGCTTTGAACCCAAGCCTACACACTGCTCATCTTAATGAAAGGAAAAGGCAGTGCTGGGGGAAATGGGAGTGCTCATGTTGTCCCACTGCCCAAAGATGCTCGCACTGACTTTAAGGACTGATGCCAAGCTGTAAAAGGATGAGCAAAGAGAGCAAAAATTGTGGGTAAGACCAGATTCTGAGGCAGTGAAAACATTAAAACTAAGCTTTTTGTTTGTTTGTTTTTTAAGATTTTATTTATTTATTTGACAGAGAGAGAGAGAGAGCGTGAGAGAGGGAACACAAGCAGGGGGAGTGGGAGAGGGAGAAGCAGGCTTCCTGCCGAGCAGGGAGCCTGATGTGGGGCTTGATCCCAGGACCCTGGGACCATGACCTGAGCCAAAGGCAGACGCTCAACGACTGAGCCACCCAGGCGCCCCTGTTTGTTTGTTTCTTAAATATTTTTACTGTGGTAAATATATGTAACTTAAAATACACCATTTTAGCCATTTTTAAGTACACAGCTCAGTGGTATAAGTACATTCACATTATTGTGCAACCATCATCACCATTTCCAGAAATTTTTAATCACTAAAAATAAGTTTTAAAAGACAACTTAAAGGTTGATCATATCAGTGAGCTTTCGTGCAGGTCAGTTTTAACTTTCACGCATTTATTATTTCTTTTTTAGCCTGTTTATTGAGCTCTTACGTATCAGGCACAAGCTCGCTAACTAAGAACAGTCGATATTTGGGCGGATCTCTTAAAGGTGTAGGCAGCTGGTGTGATATGTGCTTACTCTGTGCTGATTCCGGCCGCCCTTCCCCTGTCAGTGGTGGAGTCCAGAAGCCTGAGTTCAAGCATAAACCTCACTCACTTGAAATCGAATGACCAGCTCCAAATCACAGAAAGTCAAAGCTACAATGCACTGTTTTCCTTTCATAGACTTCGAAGACTGAACTACAATTGCAAAAAAAATCTTTTTAATAAAAAATCAAAAATAAAAAACCTTCCCACCTAACTGTAGTAGTTCAACCTAGAAGGTACAGAAGACATCCTAGAGGTCCTTGGTGGTCTTCAGAGTACCCACTATGGCATGAGGCATATTGCACAGGCTCAGTATTTTTTTTTTAATTGAGATCAGTATTACTGCGATTACCCATGTGTATATCGAAGCTTTTAGCAGAGTTATAAACCAGAGCTTCTCTAACTTTAATGTGTATGTGAATTATCTGCTGTCTTGCTAAAATGCAGATTCGGATTTAGAAGGTCTGGGGTGTGGCTTGAGATGCTGCTTTTCTAACAAGCTTCCAGGTGATGTTGGTGGTCCTATCCTAGGACATCCATAGGGTCCTAGGATCATACACTGAAGCTGTACACATTTATTAGTATATTTATTTGGGGCCAAATAGATGTCCTCCCTTTGACTTCCCACTGGCTTTGCCCTTTGTGGGGTATTTCAGATAGTTGCTACTTGCTCTAGTAAACTTCTATTCTCGAAACCCCCAACTGGGGCTTTCAGCAGGTTCCGGGGTTGGAAGAGAGCTCTCATCATTCTGGCTTGTGCTGTTTTCTGCATGCTTTAAGGCAGTAGTTCTCAAAATCTGAGCCCCTTAAAATTCATGCTGAGGACCACTAGGAGGGCCCTCCTAGACTCAGCGGTCTGTCTTCCTGCCTTACTCATGCATTCCCTACCGCATTCCACGGCTGTTATTCCAATTCTTTTCCACATTCTTTGAGCACTGCCCTCTCCCCCTACACCCCACTCCTTTGCATCCTGTCATCTCTCCTCCCACTTTGTGGAAATGGAGGCCCCAGTTTCTCCATCCATCTTCCCTTTAGGCTTATGGTATTTTTATGCCAACACTCCCTCTTCAACCCACATCTTATCCTTATTTCTTATCCATTCATTTCTATGATCTTTCTCATCAGAAAGTTAATTTCTTCACCTGTGCTTTTTCAAAAACACTTTGCAGGGAAACAGAGCTTGTATAGAAACCTTGGATTATTAGAACTTGCAGTTCTGTCGATTACACGTGCTACGTGGCCCCTGGCAGGTGTGGACACCATACTTACTTGGACCAATTGCTGAACAACCAAATGTTAAAATCAATATTCAAAATTGTGGCCAAAGCCAAAGATCAGCTTCATAAAATAAACATGAGGGATAGAAGAATGAATCTGAAACTTGACCAACAAACTTAATGATCATCACAATTGCATTATTTGAACTTTTAGTAGACTGGAGTTAGAAGTCTGGCTAGAGCAGTAAGTACTCAACACTGTCGGCTCCTGGATTTCTGCTGCCGCAACCAGTATGCTGCACGTTCTTTGACACTAAATAGCTGCTCATTTTAACTGAAGCTAGTGGAGAAACAAGATATTCGGTGACACCTCACTTTTATCTAATACTTACTTTTTTTCTTCATGCCATTTCTTTTTTCAAAATAAAAATTATACATCTGTAAGGGGTGCAAAGGATGATTTGATATACAACATAGTGAAATGATTACTATAGTCAAGCTAATGAACATATCTTCTCCTCACATAGTTACCATTTTGGGGTTTTTTTTGGTCATGAGAGCACTGAAATATACTCTCTTTGCAAAATTTCCAGTATTCAGTACAGTATTATTAACTATAGTCATTATATTGTCCATTAGGTCTCTATTCTTCCTACCCAACTGCGAAATCTCTCCATTTCCTACACTTCCCCAGCCCCTGGTAACCACCATCCTACCCACTGCTTCTATGTATTCAATATGTAGATCCTATGTATAAGCGAGCTCATGCAGCTTTTTCTTTCTGTTCCTGGCTTATTTCATAAGCACAATGTCCTCCGGGTTCATCCACATTGTTGTAAATGACAAGATCTTTTCCTTTTTTAAGGCTGAATAATATTTATTTATATATATATTTACAAAATATGGAATCATATTTTGGAATCATACCCTGTCTGGATCGAAGGTGATTTATCATAGATGTCATTGTATGATTTTGGAGTTTCTCCTGCCCATCACATTTTGAAGTGGTTAAAGTTATTCTTAGGCTTTGAATACATCCCCCTAATACATAAAGAATTTCCAAATGGGACTTTTCCTTGAAAGGTGTATGGCTTAAATGGAATTTAAATAACCATGAGTGAAATGCAATTCCGAAAAGTTATTTTGTTTAATGTCATGAAAGTTAGCACACCAATCTGTTCCACAAGGTTAGCATTATTGCATAAACTATCAGTTGGTTTCCCTATTCATCTGTTTAGTAGTTCTTTTTTCTTTAATTTTTAAAGATTTTATTTATTTATTTGTCAGAGAAGAGAGAGGGCACAAGCAGGGGGAGCAGAGGGAGAAGCAGGCTCCCTGCTGAGCAAGGAGCCCAATGCGGGACTCGATCCCAGAACCCTGGGATCCTGACCTGAGCCGAAGGCAGGCACTTAATGGACTGAGCCACCCAGGCGTCGCTGTTTAGTAGTTATTAGTAATTGCTTTTGTATATAAAATAAACAACTTTCACAATCATGAGTATTTTGACATTTTACCCTTACAATTGTAAATATATATACTTATGTCTTAGCTGTCCAACAGAACGTGAATGAAACGAGCACGTGAGGAGACTCTCCACTGAGTGGGAGATCTAAGTTACAGCTGGAAGCTTTCCCTATATTTAGAAGTGAATATTCAGGTATAAGATATCTAAATGAAAGGACATGCTGTGGCAGATAGTTTTTTCTAAAGATGACTATACCAATATGTATTCCCCGGTACTCTTCTCATAACCTGAGAAAGATAAGTCAGATCTATGTTTCTTCCCCTTGAACCTGGGTAGAGGTGACACTGAGGCCAGGTTATAAAAGGCAATATGACCTCTGCCTGGTTCTCTCTCTTGGGACTCTTGCCCTGGGATCCTATCTGCTGTGTTGTTAGGAAGCCTCCCTGTGAACACTCTGGCTAACAGCTATGTGCCGTGCTCACAACCAGGATGTACTGCCAGACACATGTTTGAATAAGCTTTTGATGATTCTGGGCCTGTCTTCCAGCTGAGGCCCCAGACATCGTGAAGCAGAAACACCAGAAGCTATCCCCCTATGCTCTGCCTGAATTCCTGACCTATAGAAAGCAGGAGATAGAATATATAATATTGCTTTAAACCCCTAAGTTTTTCTTTTCTTACTTATTTATTTTTAAAGATTTTATTTGTTTATTTGACAGAGAGAGAGAGAGAGAGAGAGCAAGAGAGCACAAGCAGGGGGAGGGGCAGAGGAAGAGGGAGAAGCCGACTCCCCACTGAGCAGGGAGCCCAATGTGGGACTCAATCCCAGGACCCTGGGATCATGACCTGAGCCGAAGGCGGACACTTAACCAACTGAGCCACCCAGGTGCCCCTATTTTTTATTTTATTTTTTTTAAGGTTTTATTTATTTATTAGAGAGAGAGCATGCATGTGCGTGCGAGCACAAGCAAGGGGAGGGGCAGCGGGAGAGGGACAAGCAGACCCCCACTGAGTGGGGAGCCCGAGGTGCCTCTTAATCCCAGGACCCAGAGATCATGACCCAAGACAAAGACGCTTAACTGACTGAGCCACCCAGGTGCCCCAGAATTATTTTTTTTTATTTTTATTTTTTAGTATGTCCCAAGGCAGTTTCTGGGAGATACTTATACTAAAAAATTACTTGTTGTTTATGCAAACTTTGAATTTAACTGGGCATCCTGTATTTTTATTTGCTATCTGGCAACCCTACCTGCAATATGAATCTATGGGGAAGCTGCACTATCACATTCATTGAATACCTGCAACACTAGGGAAGCCACAAATGCAACTGCAGACCCAGGTATTCAGCTTATCTAAAGCTGAAGACCAAGCAGAAAACGGACAGTGGCTGAGTGCAGCTGGGACTGAACGTCCTTCCCCCTGTGGCTCACAAGTTCTCTCTGATCCCCAGGCCCATTTCTATGATTTTTTTCAATTAGAGCTGATAAATGCCTGCAGAAAGCTATTTTTAAATGCAAAGAATATTCTGAAAATATTATGTCTTTACTTTCTTTTGGTTTTACTATGCAACTGACCATCATGTATCTTAAGACTACTTCTGATAAAACTGCTGTTCATCTGCAGTCATACTATTAAACGGAGACGCTTTCTCCTTCAATTTCTATATATGAGCAAAGGTGATGTTGTGGGGCTCCACATTTTAAAACAGTTCTTTTTCTTTAAATTTTTTTCTTTCCAGTAAAGAAAAGCAAATGAAACGAGATGATGTATAGGGATTTGCTTCAAAATAACCACTGGCGTGGCTGGGTGTTAAACCATAGCATTGGCCAGGGCTGGGAATTTGGTGGCTGGGAAACTGGTGATGGCTACTTGGGGTTTGCTTTCCTATTCTTTCTACTTTTATCCATGTTTGAAGTTTTCCATGATAGAGAGTTAGAAGGAAGGAAGGAGCTGTATAAACATATAACATAGCTAAGACTAATTTATGCTGTAGAATCAGAGGCTGATACAAGTGCAAAGTCATCTAGCCCAAACAGTTATATTGTAGATGACATAAGGGAGGTCTGGTGACATAGTGACTAAATCAAGAGCCACACATGCAACACTTGAACAGAAGCCTTTGAATTCCATGCTAGTTTTTCACACAGGTCACACTACGCTGTATTCTTTAATCTTTCCTGTCTCATATATCATGATTTTACGATCATAAAATATTTGGAAGCTATTTTTAAACAATTATGTTCCCTTGACTCTCAATGGGAATGCATGAATTCATTTTTCTTTTCTAGAGGAAGATTTAAGGAAGTTTATCAACACTTGAATATAATAAAACACACAGACACCCTAATAAATAATGAGTGATCAAAATGATCTAAAAGGACAAGTGGGTTCAGAAACTCAAATAGAACCCAGGACTAAACTTAGTAGTAGTCAACAAATTCATACACACTAGAAAGTGGCAGGATAATAAGAAAAAAAGTTGCCCACAACATCCGGAATGGATTTGACTTTCACAGCCAGTTGTCAATACTATCACAAGGTGGTCTGATGCCCATGGCATCATTTTGTTCTCCTGTTGGACAGAAACAATCTTACAGATATCTATATCAAATGAGGTCACTCTCAGACCATGACCGAGACAAAAATAAGGTCACCATGTAACAAAAAACACTAAGCATCCCCCTTGCCCCCTGACTGGGTGACTCTCTAGTCTGTCCTCCTTCCAGAGAAGACCTGTTGGGATGTCCAACCATAGAACTGCCTCCATTTTCTGACAATCCAGACGAAGCCCCTGCTTCCTTAGACCCTCCCCCAAATTACCCAACTGAAGCTCAAATTCTTTACTAGCTTCTTTCTGACACCCTCTTACTGAGATGCTCCAGGTTCCTCCATGTGTGTGTGTTCCCCTCACAGCAACCTGTAAAAAAAACCCAACTTGCTCAAGGTATTCCTAGTGGTCTTTGTCCGAAGAACATTGATAAAAGCAAAGCCAATTATCTGTTAGTGCCATTTCTTACATGAGACAATAAACAATGTCCTCAGAAATGCTTATCTTTTGGGACGTCTGGGTGGCACAGTCAGTTAAGCGTCTGCCTTCAGCTCAGGTCATGATCCTAGGGTCCTGGGATTGAGTCCTGCATCAGGCTCCGTGGGGAGCCTGCTTTTCCCTCTCCCTCTGTCTGCCACTCCCCCTACTCATGTGCGCACACACTCTCTCGCTGACAAATAAATAAACAAAATCTTAAAAAAGAAAAAGAAATACGTATCTTTTTGCTCTTTAGAGAGTGCATGTGAGTGTTCATTTGTGGAGTATTTGGGGAGGGCAGTAGTAAAGAAGGGCTAACTTTATGGTGCTTTCTTGTGTCAGTATCTTTCAGACTGAAAATCAGTAATTACTGACAGTTAAGAGTGCCCAGAGTATTTTCAGGTGTGATAACGTATTTTAGTTGTGTGTTGGTTTTGCTTTGTTTTGTTTTGTTTTTTAAGCACTTACCTTTTAGAGATAGACCCTGAAATCCATCCAGGAGAGAGGGGAAGTGGGTGGAGGTGAGGATGGAAAGACTGGTCATGAGTTGATAATAATCAAAGCTGGGGGATGAGTATGACAGTTCATTATGGTGTTTTCTTTACCTTTAACATTTTCCATAATAAAAAATAAGAATAAAAAGATTCCTGGAGTCCGGTTGCCCATCTGCGTTTCCAGTTTGGGGAGCCCCAAGGCTAAATGAGGCTGTGTCTGAATATGTTGAGAATCAAGGTATTGGAATTTAGTAGAGGATTCCAGAGTTATATGTGGGTGTGGAGGTGAGGCAAGGACAGACTTTTGAAAGATGTTGTCCAAAGGCGTTTGGATCTTCAGGGAGATTTTAAACCAAACGGACGACTACCACCGTAACATCCATCAGACAGGGCTGGGTAGCCAGGGATGAGGCAGCTGGAAAGGAATGTGAGGTGTGAGAACAACACAGCAAGAAGGTCTGGAATGGTGAGTGAGTGTTCAAACCTGGAAACGTTCCTTCAGTCGAGCCTTGCGCACTTCAGGTCATATCTACCGCTGTAGAAGCGGTTCTGAAAGGTTACATTTTACCTGCTTGAGTCACAGATTCCAATCATTTCACTTTTCTTAAGTTGGATAAAGAGATCTCTAAGGTCTGCCAGTTACAAATCAAACACTGTTTTTGAAAATAAATTTTTAAAATTTCTCTCCATATAAATGGGTTTGCCTTCTTTTACCTCTAAATTGTTCTGGAAAGAAGGAACGATTCATTCATTCAAAGGATATTGTTGAGCACCTGGTATGTACGAGGCACAGACCTATATGCTGGAGATAAATGGCACCTGACTCTATAGAGTTTAGGGTCTAATCGGGAAGAGAGAAATGAGTCTAACAATCTTTCAAATATAAAGATAAAATTAAAGTAAGTGCTTTGAAGCCCTTACAAGGAGTTATTAAAGTAAAGTACAAGGAGTTATTAAAGCCTATGACTTATTCTAGTTGGAAGAATTACCTGTGTGAGTGACCTCTTTGGAAGCTGGGATTACTGGGAAAATGGAAGGTTATAAGGCTGTGCCAAGAAATGAGACTAAGAGCAGGCTGTTGGTCTGACCGATCAAAAGCCTTGGTTTTTACTCGGAAGACAAGACGATGAGTGCAAAGTGACATGTTCACCTGGGGGATGAAATTTGTGGGTACAAAGAGTCCCTACAGTGACAAAACCATCTTAGCTAACAAAAAAATGTCATGATCTGATGCATTCACTGAATTTGCCCTCCACCGAGGAGCCAATTTCAGTGGTAGGAACTCAGAAGCCTGAGGCATGTGGTGAATGATTCCTGTCACACAAAAACTATCAGCTGAAAAGAATAAAATCATACAAGTAAAAATCTTGTGTTTTTATCCACATGGAACTCATGTATTGTGTTCATTGGTAGCTTATCTCCAAAGATGTTCAGCATCAACCAATTCCTTCCCTTTGTGTATGTATGTGCTACTTCCCGATTGAAAGGTCGAATCTGTTCCTCTTCTTCCTTAAATCTGGGCTGCTGTGTGGTTGCTTCATCATCAGAAAGCGGCAGAAGAGACTCTGGACCATTTCTAGGCTCAGGTTGTAAGATCTCTGACAGCTTCTGCTTTCTTTTTCTTGGAACCTTGAGCCACCTTGTAAGAAGTCTAGCTAGACTGCTCTATGAGAGAAAGGTGCCATGCGGAGAGCCACTGAGATACCAGAAGAGGGTGTGAAGAAACCATGTTGGCCACCCAGCCCGCACAGGAGAGAACTCAGCTGTTCACTTACCATTATTACATAAAAACAAGCCAACTAGGTTGACCCAACCCATGAAACCATGACAATCAATACTACATCATTTTAAGACACTACGTTTTGGCAATAGGTAACCAGAAATCACCTTTTTAAAAAAGATTTTATTTATTTATTTGACAGAGAGAGAGACACAGCTTGAGAGGGAACACAAGCAGGGGGAGTGGGAGAGGGAGAAGCTGGCTTCCTGCGGAGCAGGGAGCCCAATGTGGGGCTCCATCCCAGGACCCTGGGATCATGACCTGAGCTGAAGGCAGACGCTTAATGACTGAGCCCCCCAGGCGCCCCCAGAAATCACCTTTAACTCCCAGTCCCTATAGGGAGTATAGCTGGTGCTCCACAAATGCTTGTTAGGCCAAATTTGAGTTGAAATGTCTTTTGTAGAATCTCCCAGATCCCTCTAAATTTCACTGCAGCTTTTAGTATGGGGCAATGGGGAAAGTTAGCAGAATGGGGTGAGTTGTCTTGCACACACTTCTATGGGACATGTGTGAAATGACAATGGTCAAGGCAATATTCATATTTACTGAGTCTCTGTGATGAGCCAGGGACAGTACCGTGCACTCCACACGAGCTATCCCATGTCATTCTCAAAGCAACCACTCAAAGGAGGTGATATAATCTTCCTCATTTTATTTTTATTGTTTTTTTTAAAGATTTTACTTATTTATTTGAGAGAGAGAGAGCACAAAGGGAGCGAGAGAGGGAGAAGCAGACTCCTCGCTGAGCAGGGAGCCCAACATGGGGCTCCATCCTAGGACCCTGAGATCACAACCCGAGCCAAAGGCAGAGGCTTAATTGACTAAGCCACCCAGGTGCCCCTAATTTCCCCATTTTAGAGATGAAAAAACTGAGGCCACAAAGTTGCCGAGTGGCAACTTTGGCCTGATGGATCCATTTGATTTCAGTGCCAGTTACCTTGCCTAAAATGTGCACTTTCATCTGGAGGGAATTCATTGGAAGTTACTGAAAAGTTCCTATGATGCAGTGGCAAATTCTTGGCAATTGTCCCTTGGAGCCTGAGCCTGACCTCCTCTTCTTCATGTGAGGGTGGGGAGCGGTGTATTTGAAGGTGGAGAGGATATGATAATGGCTGTATTGGAGTTCACCCCTGCTCCCCGGGATAACAACCGGGCACTGGCCCCTCCTTGCTATCCACAGACATGCTCTCTGGCATTAAGTATCACCCAGGTCAGAGCTACAGGAAGCTCTGTCTGAAAGCTAGAACATTCCCAGATCGTGGAGGAGGCCAAGAGAAACAGTCATGAAGTATGGAGAGGGGAGGAGGCCAGCGGAAAAATGATCTGCCACATTCTTTCAGACCTCCAACCAGGCAGGAGGCTCCACTCCCTGAACACCACTCCTAAACCTCCGAGATGGCGCAGTCTCCTCCCTGGGCCCAGAGGCTTCCCTGAGGCAGGGAGGGAGGCGAAGTCATCCAGGTGAAAAGCTCTGGTTGCATCAATCTTCCCCTTAGCTTTAGGTGCTGATAACTAGCTTGGCAATACCGCGGACAAACTTTCTGAAACCTCAGCATTCTTCAGCACAGAACTGGCTGTCATCCAACTTTAGGGCTTGCAGAAGGATGTGTGTTGATACGCTTATGATATTCTTAAGATGTCTTCTTCCTACCCAGGCAGTTTTTTCCTTTCTGAGGGCTTAGCCTCCTTCTTCCTGCTTTTAGTCATCTTTTCTCCTCTCTCTCCACAATTAGGTTCAGGAAAGAAAAACACAGAGAGACTCTGTTCCATCTTGTGGAGTTGAGAATCTCCTTGGGAAGAATCTTGAAAGGAGGAACCCAATGTTTGTTGACTGAATTAAGTAATGTTATGTTGCTCATCTGGAAAGAGAAGTAAAACTAGCATCAAAAGGGCTTAAAACACCACTGCACACCAGGGAAACTAGTACTGAACATCTCCTGGGCCCCAAGTATTATACTAAGCACGTTAGCTCAATTCTCACAAAAATTCTGTGAGCTAAGTGTTACTTTATTTCCATTTTACAGATTAAGAAACTGAGGATCAATAAGTTAAATAATTTCTAAGTAGCTTTTGGTAGTTCTTTAATCATCTTTTCAATCTATTATATGTGGTTGCTGTATATTCTAGTTTTCCATTTCTTCTCTAGCTAATTTTGGTTACTTATATTTGCTAGGTAATGGTTCATTTCCTACAGATATTTAAACTTGCTACCATAGGAGCACCTGGATAGCTCAGTCAGTTAAGCATCCAATTCTTGATCTTACCTCAGGTCTTGATCACAGGGTCATGGGTTCAAGCTTTGCATCGGGCTCCATGCTGACTGTGGAGCCTGCTGAAAAAAAAAGTTGCTGCCATAGTTTTACACCTTGTATTTACTTTGGTTTTTTTTTTTTTAACTCTGCAAATCAACTTAATTGCAACATGATTTGCATATGACAAAATATGCTTATATATCTTTTTAAACTATTTAATCCAATACATTATGACAAATGTCTACACAAATGTCTACATCTATATTGTCTATATTGGTGCAATCATATATAGTACTTTTCCATAACCCCAGAAGTTTCTTTTTGCTTTTCTGCAGTCAACCCCCACCATCTGGCCCTGAGCAGCCACTGATCTGCTCTCTGTCACTTTAAAAATCTGCTTTGTCTTTTCTAGACCTTCATCTAAATGCGATATACTACATGCCCTCTTTTGTTTGCAGTTTGTTTGTTTTGGTGAGTTTAATGGTTTTAGATTCATCCATGTTGTTGCATGTATCAGACGTTTGTTTCTTTTTATTGCCAAGTGGCATTCCATTAAATGAATACACCACAATGTTTATCACTGTCTTGTTGTTTTCAGCTTTTGACTTCTATGAATATGTTATGTGTTCATAACAAATCTCCACAAAACTTAGTGATCTATTTTTTTAAAATTTTCTTCCTCATTAAACTTCTGTTTTAATGGGGCTTAAAATTCTGTGACAGATTTTTGGTCAAGTTGTTTCCATTAAAAAGTACTGATTTTAAAAACTAATAACTTAAAACTGCCACACACACAAAAAAAACCCAAATGGTCCACAAAATAGTCTCCTTTCCTTCTGAAGATTTTATGATGCATTGTTATCATGAACGAGTCTTTTACTATTAAACTTAAATGGCCAGCTGACGCAAACAGTTCTGAGACTGTGCTTTCACCACTGATTAAGACTGGGGGTGGGGCAGGCATTGGGGATACTATTCATTTAGCCTTCTGAGCTTTCTGGGCAGACTTGGTGACCGTGCCATCTGCAGCTGCCTTCTTGTGCACTGCTTTGATGACACCCACAGCAACCATCTGTCCCATGTCATGAACAGCAAAGCGGCCCAGAGGAGGATAGTCAGAGAAGCTCTCAACACACATAGGCTTGCCAGGAACCATATCAACAATGGCAGCATCACCAGATTTCAAGAACTTGGGACCATCTTCCAGCTTTTTTCCAGAACGACGATCTATCTTCTCCTTCAGCTCAGCAAACTTGCAAGCAATGTGAGCTGTGTGACAATCCAGCACAGGTGCATATGCAGCACTGATCTGGCCTGGATGGTTCAGGATAATCACCTGAATCGTGAAGCCAGCTGCTTCCACGGGTGGGTCATTTTTGCTGTCACCAGCCACATTGCTGCGACAAACATCTTTGACGGTTCAGTTCTTGACATTGAAGCCCACATTGTCCCCAGGAAGAGCCTCACTCAAAGCTTCATGGTGCATTTCAACAGACTTTACTTCACTTGTAACATTGACTGGAGCAAAGATGACCATCATGCCAGGTTTAAGGACACCAGTCTCCACTTGGCCCACAGGGACAGTACCAATACCACCAATTTCGTAGACGTCCTAGAGAGGCAGACGCAAGGGCTTGTCAGTTGGACGAGCTGGTGGCCGATTGCAACCCAGAGCTTCAAGCAGTGTGGTTCCACTGGCATTCCCATCTTTACAGATGACTTTCCATCCTTTGAACCAAGGCATATTAGCACTTGGCTTCAGCATGTTGTCACCATTCCAACCAGAAATTGGCACAGTGTTGGGGTTGTAACCAATTTTCCTAATGTAGGTGCTGACTTCCTTAATGATTTCCTCATATCTCTTCTGGCTGTAGGTGGGCTCAGTGGAATCCATTTTGTTAACACCAGCAATTAGTTGTTTTACACCCAGTGTGTAAGCCGGAAGGGCGTGCTCACGGGTCTGCCCATTCTTGGAGATACCGGCTTCAAATTCACCAACACCAACAGCAACAATCAGGACAGCACAATCAGCCCGAGATGTGCCTGGAATCCTGTTTTTGATAAAGTCTCTTTGTCCTGAGGCTTCAGTGATGGTCACATAATACTTGCTGGTCTCAAATTTCCACAGGGAGATATCAATGGTGATACCATGTTCACACTCAACTTTCCGTTTATCCAAGACCCAGGCATACTTGAAGGACCCCTTTCCCATCTCAACAGCCTCCTTCTCAAAATTTTCTATAGTTCTTTTGTCAATCCCACCACACTGGTAGATCAGATGACGAGTAGTGGTAGACTTGCCTGGATCTACGTGTCCAATGACGACGATGTTGATGTGAGTCTTTTCCTTTCCCATTTTGGTTTAGGTTGAGCAGTACTTTTCACAACTGTGTTCTGGCAGCAGACCCATTGCGAAAAAGAAAACTTAGTGATTTAAAAAGGAAATATTATTATATCACAGCTTCTATGGGTCAAGAGTTTGGGTCTAGCTCAGCTGGGTGCTTCTGCCTCCAGGTCTCCCACAAATCTGTAAGCAGGGTGTTGGCCAGGCTGCTCATTCTCCTCTTGACAGTGTTTGGCAGGATTCCATTTCTTGAGGGCTATCAGACTGAGAGCCTCAGTTCCTCTCTGGCTGTTGGTCAGGGGCCTCTCTCAATTTCTTGTCATATGGGTCTCTTCGAAGAGAAGCTCATAATATGCCCAAGGGCTTCATCAGAGTGAGTGAGGAAGAGAGTAGGAGAGAGCAAAAAGATGAAAACCAGTCTTTTTGAACCTAATCTCAGAAGTGGCATCCCCTCACTTTTGCCATAATCTCTTTGTGAGAGAGAAGTCACTAGCTTCAGCTCACCCTCAAGGGGAGGGTGTTCATAAAGGCATGAATTCTAGGAGGCGGAGATCACTGGGATCCATGTGAGAGGCTGCCTTCCACAGACTGCTATGAACATTTGTGTACAAGTCTTTGTGTGGACATGTTTTCATTTCTCTTGGTTGAATACCTAGAAATAGAATTGCTAGGTCATATGGACACCTTGTAAGAAATTGTCAGATAATTTTCTCGGGTAGCTGTATCATATTACACTGCCATCAGCAATGTGTGAGAGTCCTAGCTCCTCTACAAGCTTGACAACACCTCGTACTGTGAGTATTTTCAATTTTGGCCACTGGAACGGATATGAAGTGGTATACTTTTGTGGTTTGAATTTGCATTTCCCTGATGATTAATGATTTGAGCCTCTTTTTATGTGCTTATTGGCCAATTGTATATATCTTCTTTTATCTATTGAAATCTTTTGCTCATTTTCTATTCAGTTGTCTTCTTATTGCTAAATTGCAAGAATTATTTATGTAGTCAAGGTCCAAGTTATATATATAATATATATAAAACATACATATAGCATACACACACACACACAAACACACACACAGTGTTTGTGTATGTATACATATACACAAACATATACATATACAAATGCATATATATGTATTTGTTCTGGGAAATTAAAAGGACAAAGTTACCACTCCCGAGGCTGGAGGACTTCTCCAGGTTATTAACATGGTTAGAGGACTTTTTCGGTAGCTTCCCTTTATAGCCCTGAGGACAGCCCTCTGAGCCACCAGAACGTGTAGCAGAAAGTCTCAGTCTAAAGTAAATTGGGGGTTACCTTTGGGCTGCTAGTCCAGCCAGGGGTCAGGTCTTTTAGGACTCTCGCTGACTCTACTCCTGACTCATGGGCTTCTATCAGGCAAATTGCTTCTGTATCGCAGTTTACTCCTCTAAAAAATAGCAGTATCATGCCTGAGAGTCTGAGGCCCAATTAATTCTGAAATCATTCATTTTGAGAGTGAGCAAGCTAGTACACGTGAAGATTAAAAGGTAGTTATGCTTTGTTGGTTTGATTTTTATTTCTTGTTTAATCATCATTTAACCACAGGGCATTTTTTATATTCACCAACTGATTTTGTGTCTTAGTTAGCCTTCACAAAAACATCATTAGATAGAATTGCATGGAAGGCAAGGAGGCAGAAGGGGGAAGGGGTGAAGAGGAAGTGAGGAGGGGGTCCCTAAGGAGCTATGTGACTTAGGGAGTCACAGAGTAAGTGAGGATTGAAGGGGAGGGCAGACTGTAACCTGGAAGTTTCAGTATCCTTGGCAGGAATACTGCACTTGTCTTCCTGGAGCCTGGTAGCCTCACCACACAGTAGCTGACAGAAAAGTTCAGCTATTCAGGTCAGGTGCTTCCTTAGAATGGGTAGCTGGAAAATTCTGGAAGCCTTTCCATTTCCTATGTCTCACTCCTGAAGCTTGGCACCAGGGGTTGCACTGCTTTAAACAACTATTAAATCAAATAATAATTCTAGTCGCCATTTTGTTGGGAAACCTAAGTGTCTCTGTTCTATCTTTTAGAATCCTCCCCCTACCCACAGGCCTTCTCGAACTGCTTCCTCCTTTGGCTCCTGCTTCCCTAGTTAGAACCTTAATAATACCTGGTTAATACCTCGTCTGTGGCACTTAATCGGTTTCCTCCAGATGGCAGAGTTCTTTATGCATTTCAAGTCGTTATGTATGGAGTACGGTCACCACAAATCTCTGTCCTTCCAAAGACTATTAACCAGGATTTATTAGGTTCTCACTAAATCTCAGTCATTGTTCCAAATGCTTAGTATGGATTACAATATTTAGTTACCATGACGACCCTAAGAGGTAGATATTATTATACCCTTTATACAGATGAGGAAAAAGGTACAGAAACTTGCCCAGCAGTGGGAGGTGGGAGGCTGGGATTCAGGCCCAGCCAGTCTGATTCCAGAGTCTTTAGTCTGCTGTAACACCCTGCTTTCCCAATACGGGGCAAGCCCCTGTGTCACCATCACTGAGTTATATAAATACCTAAGGAATTACATTCAATGACAATTTGTGGAGAAGTAGGCAGGCCATTTGTAACCCCTGTATATTTTCACTTTCTAGTGATTGGGCCCTGATTTCAGGAAAATATCTGCAAATGAAACATGCAGGGAAATGACAGAGATGAGAAGGGCCAAGTGTAGCAGAAAGAACTCTGAAGCTTCGAGGCTGAAATCTGGCTTCAAGTCCCAGCCATGAAACTTCACAGGTTGGAGTCCTCGGATGAGGAATTTAGGCCGGTAGAACTTCACTTTTTCATCTGTCAAAAAGAACTAATATTTATACCCACTTCAAAATATTTCCTTTCATTTAAAATAAAATTATAGAAGCTTTGCATTTAAAAATTATTTAAAAAAATGGAATGGAAAAACGAAAACACGTCCTCCTGATTGAAATATAATTCCAATTCCAAGAGTAGTGACTTGTGAGTCTTCAGCCGGTTTTCTGTCTTACACATCAGATCTCTGGCTCAGTTTCCAACTTAGCAATTAGACCCAGAGTCCAGATGTCAATGGCAGTTTTATTTTAGTGGGACCATCTGAAAATGAGTCTTTCTAACTCCCATCTAACAATCAGTCTTTTAGTTTTAAGTTATTCAATCAGAGTCATGTTTAAAGAAAACTATGCTCATATAGAAAAGGCCCACTATCTATCTGTCCCTTTCTGTAAGAAAGTCATCTTCTTGAAAATACTTTCTTTGGCCGTGGATCTCCAGTAGAAGTTTCCCCTGTGAGAGAGGGATCAAAGAGTAAAAAAGCTGTAACTTTTAAAAATATATATATCTTATTTATTTATTTGAGAGAGAGATAGCGAGAGAGAGAGAGCACAAGTGGGGAGAAGAGGGAGAAGCAGCCTCCCCACCGAGCAGGGAGCCCCATGTGGGGCTCAGACCCAGGACCCTTGAGATCATGACCCAAGCCAAAGGCAGACGCTTAACTGACTGAGTCACTCAGGTGCCCTGAAAAGCTGTAACTTTTAAACATTGGAGATCACTGAATAAAAAGAATTGTTAGGACCAAAATGGCATCCTTTCTACAACAAACAACATTTATTTTTCTTCAATTTGTTTTCTCCACCAGGAAAGTGATCATATCAGGAATCGTGAAGTGTCAAAGGGAAAGTATATTTAAACTATCATGAAGTAGAAATATTTAGTCATGGTCTGGCATGGACAACCACTTTGTGCCTGAGGAAGTTAAGAGCACATGTAGTCCGGGGCGCCTGAGTGGTTCAGTCGTTAAGCGTCTGCCTTTGGCTCAGGTCATGATCCCAGGGTCCTGGGATTGAGCCCTGCATCGGGCTCCCTTCTCGGTGGGAAGCCTGCTTCTCCCTCTCCCCCTCCCCCTGCTTATGTTTCCTCTCTCGCTGTGTCTCTCTGTCAAATAAATAAAATAAAATCTTAAAAAAAATAAAAATTGTTATAAAAGGAAACATGGGGGGGCACCTGAGTGGCTCAGTTGGTTAAGCATCTGCCTTCGGCTCAGGTCATGATCCCAGGGTCCTGGGATCGAGCCCCGCATCAGGCTCCCTACTCAGTGGGGAGCCTGCTTCTCCCTCTCCCACTCCCCCTGTTTGTGTTCCCTCTCTCGTTTGTGTCTCTCTGTCAAATAAAGAAAATCTTAAAAAAAAAAAAAACCCCACCATTTAAAAAAAAAAGAGCACATGTAGTCCCACAAACAGTATGGAAGAACAGACAGTAGTAAGTTCTTAAGAAGTGTTAGAAGATGAACAAAATGTAACTGATGTGGCAGGGTGCCTCTTTTCTAACTTGGAGTAGTGAGCTTCCCTCACCTATCAAAGTGGGAAGCAGTCTACTCTTTTGGTTTTATGATCTCTCATGCCTGAAGGTTTTCCCAGGTCCTCTCTCTCTCTCTCTCTCTCTCTCGGTCTGACTCTGTCTCTCCCTCTTTCTCCTCTTGCTAACAGCCAAATGTGAATCTATACAAAAAGAGCAAATACACACTAGACAATTTCAAGCCTTTCCTCACCGAGGCTTGAAATTAATGATGGAGATGACACCAGTCCTACCCCAGCCATCCGCCAGCAGGGCATACACACATAGACACACACTTTAGAATGCATACACAGTGACATCTCAGCATCAGTCCCTTTTATCAAAGAGAATTCTCCTACATGTGGTGTATTGCAAGCCCTTTAAACTACCGATTGCCTCGATTATAGTAATCAGACAAAGGATGCAGTCAAGTCCAACACAGTCCGTGCACACGGAAAAGGTCCAGGGAGAAAATGTGCAAATGACTTTGGACAAGGAATTGGACTGCTTTATTTGTAATAAATTTCATATGCTTTGTGTTATGGGAGATCTAGGTCATTTTCAAGATAAATTTTCAATATAGGCAATTTTCATCTAACAGGATGACTTTAGAAGTCAACCTGCCCCTCCCCGTCTATCATCCCCATCCATCTTTTTGATGTCCTCCCCCACCATGCCCTATCCCACTGTATCAAAGTTCTTTATTACACGGGTAGGTAAATGTCAAAAGGGTATTTCAGAACAGGAAAATAAACATTAAAATGCTTGCAGGCTGAGAGAGTTTTGTGCCTTATTAAAAAAAAAATGAGCCCTCCTAGGGCTATTAAAGGGTGGGTGTCCTAAGATCTACCTGTGCTCCCGCCTGTTTTTCTCTCCTCATATCTCTTCCCCAGGCTCACATATAGCTCTTCTCTCCTTCAAGTCTCTCATTCTAATGATGCCACTTGACCCTCAAAAAACCCTATGTCCCACCTCTCCATCCTCCCAGTAATGCCTTGACATTTCTCCGCCTGCTTGTTGCTCGTCTCCCAAGGATATGGCCTCATGCCATGAATGAGGGTGAATGCTGGTCCTCTCATTCTCATTTCAACTCCCTTTCCATCAAAATGTGCCCCCATGGTGCAAAGCATTACATTTCTATGAAGGCATTTATTTGCCTTAGTGGTATGGGTTTGACCTGTTTGTAAGCGAAGTTTTTAATTTTTTAAAAATTTTTTAAAGAGCTTGTGAGGCCATCAAATAAGATCTTAACCCACAGGAAAGAAATTTTAAGTACTCAAAAGAGAGAGTTAAAATGGAACAGTGTTTTCGACCTGTGTTTAAAGTTTGCAGTTAGAGATTAGCGACTTGAACTAGAAGTTTAGGATCATTGTCATTACAGAGTTCAGAGCACAAGTAATCATCTTCTTATATGGGCTCAGCATGAGGCAAGGCGAGAGACTACAACACTGGTCAGTGCTTGTTATTTGCACAGTTAGGACTGGAGAACCAGAGAAGAGAGTTGGGGAAGCCAACTTCATCAAGACTACATCTTCTATTCCGATCACACAGCTTTTTGGAAGGAAAAATAAATGAACCCACCTCATTTTACCCCTTCAGCCCTACAAAACCTCAGGCTGCATTGCTACTCTTTCCCTTTACAAATCTCCACGGTGGAAAATCCTTTAGATACCAATTAGACCTACGAGCACATAGGCAATGACACTGTAGGCAGACATGTTATGTTTTACTGCTGCTAAAAATAAGGTGAGCAAGCCACACCTCAAGATGACTAGGAACCATGGAGTTTAATCATCTAGGTGTTTTCTGAGAAAAGTCAATTACTTCCATCTCTTTAATTGCCTATTTGTAGCCTTCACTTATTACTGAAGGTTGCATGTACAAATGTCATGGTGCTTGGTTAGCGGAATGTGCTACATGAAACAAGATGGTTTGAATGGAAAAACCTTTCTAATCAAGACCTGAGAGAAAAATGTGTCTAAAACACAGAGAGGCACAACTGGCAACCTCCAGATCCCAAAGAGTTGCTTAAGCTAAGACTTTAGCTTATTATTATTATTGAGTGATTTGAATACAGTTATAAAAGCTGAAGTCTTTATTGTGGGAACATGGGGGCGATGGTACTGCTTTTTTAAAAAAGTTTTTATTTCAATTCAATTTAATTAATATATATTGTATTATTAATTTCAGAGGTAGAATTTAGTGATTTATCACTGAATAACTCCTCGTGCTCATTACTTCAAGTGCCCTTCTTAATGCCCATCCCCCAATTACCCCATCCCCCCACACACCTCCCCTCCAGCAACCATCAGTTTGTTTTCTATAGTTAAGAGTCTCTCATGGTTTGTCTCCCTCTCTGTTTTCATCTTATTTTATTTTTCCTTCCCTTCCCCTATGTTCATCTGTTTTGTTTCTTAAACTCCACATTATCAGTGAAATCATACGGTATTTGTCTTTCTCTGACTGACTTATTTCAGTTAGCATAATATGCTCTAGCTCCATCCACGTTATCGCAAACGGCAAGATTTCGATCCTTTTCATGGCTGAGTAATATTCCATTGTATATATATTCCACATAAAATTCTAAATTATCTTTGATCCTATTACTACTGGTTGAGAAGTTTGAATGTGCTATTGAACTGAATCAAAGTAGACATATTAAAACTTTAAGATGCAAGGATTTTTTGGGGAGGGGGCTTTCTATTTTTTAGTAGTGGAATCTGCCTGTCACATTTATCCTGTATTCCTTCCAAAGAAACATCCATAGAACATTAAAAATGTAAGGAAACTATGGTTACACTCATCAAAACAAGCATACAGGATTACTACCATGTATTTTCAGTATCTTCAGGAAATTTATTGTATGTGGCAGATTTCGGTTATATGTAGCATAGGCCACTGACTATGAGCTAGTCATATACTTGCCTGCCAACTAATTATGTCATAATTTCTAGAGCTAAAAATCTGTGTAACCAGAGCCAGAACCTTTGTGACACTGCAGCATTCTTATTTGGGAAGTGCCATGATTTGATCTATAATGATGAAACTATGTGTGACTCATGTGCTGGAAAGTAGCCGGCTCTCCTCTGCCATGTAGAAGTCTGTTACATGGTAGAGTACACACAAGAGACTACGAAGAATCAATGGAAAAATTAAATGAGTCAACAACATCTATGAGAAAAGATAGAAAGAGTTGAGATGGTTAGGTTCAGAGACGAGAAGGCTAAATAGGAAGTTCAACTTTATGAAGGCTCTACCATTTTGTTGTTGTCTATACTGGGATAGTCACTTTGTTTTTGCAGAACTGTGTGCCTCCGGAAAGCCATGGCTCAAGGAAACCATCATCTTGCTCTGCAGCATTATAGACGCAGATTCTTATGGCTGTACTGTATTGTGATATCAAGAGCCAAGAATGATGGGGGCCTTAACATGCAAGAGTAGATACGAAGCCATCTACTGGCTTGAATATGGTTTTGTAGTGACTTAATGGATTTCATGTCTAAGTTTGGATTGTTTCATGTTCGTTACCATCAGTATTACGGAATGCCTACTAAGTGCATAACATTTGGGCAATACCATACTGTCATTTAGCCATCCATTAAACATATTGAAGGAATATAGAAAATGCCAACATTTATTGAGCATTTTTATGTTTTTAAAATTTTATATGTAGTAATCCATTTAATAATTGTAATTACCTTGTGGAGTTGGTACTATTATTATTCCCATTCTATAGATGTAAAAATAGAAAGCTAAATAGCTAAAATAACTACATTACTTAAAAAGGCTAAATTACATCCCTAAACTCATATAAATAGTAAATGGCATAATCTGGATTCAGACCCAGGTATTCTAGATCTAATGTTTGTATTTTTTTTAAGATTTATTTATTTATTATTTTAGAGAGAGAGAGTGGAGGGAGGGGCAGAGGGAAAGGGAGAGAAAGAAGACTCAAGCAGACTCCCCTCTGAGTGCAGAGCCCAATGTGGGTCTCCATCTCACAACCCTGAGATTATGACCTGAGCTGAAACCAAGAGTCAGATGCTTAACCCACTGAGTCACCCAGTGACCCCTAACACTTGTACTCTTATCTACTCAGCTATATATGATTTTTTAAAGATGTATATATAGATAGATAGATAGATAGGGCACCTGGGTGGCTCAATTGGTTAAGCGACAGCCTTCGGCTCAGGTCATGATCCCGGAGTCCTGGGATTAAGTCCCACATCGGGCTCCAGACTCAGTGGGGAGGCTGCTTCTCCCTCTGACCCTCTCCCCTCTCACTCTCTCTCTCTCTCAAATAAATAAATAAATAAATAAAATCTTAAAAAAATTAAAAAGTAAAGTCATTTAAAACTTATTGTTTTTATTGAATTTATTAATTTTATAATATTTTATTATAATATAAATTATATATTCATAAATCACATATAAATATGATATAATATAGAATAATTTTATAGTAATATTTATCAATAATTTTATAATAATAAATTTATAAATCAACAAATTTGATAAAATATATAAAAATAAATTAATAAAAATAATTTATTAAATTATTAAAAATAATTAATAATTGCTATGAGGAAAGAATCTGTGAATTCTCTTTTTCATAACCAACAATTACTTCTTTCTTTCTTTCTTTCTTTCTTTCTTTCTTTCTTTCTTTCTTTCTTTTCTTTTTCTTTTTCTCTTTCTTTCTTTCTTTCTTTTTTTCTCTTTCTTTCTTTCTTTCGTTTTCTTTCTTTCTTTCTCTTTTTTCCTAATAACCTTTGTGATTCTTGTTTTACTTGTGAGACATAGTCTTAGTGTTTTGAAACAAAACATCCTACCCTCTTCTCTAGTTATGTTAAAGGGTGGCAATATCTACCACTGCAAAGGTCATTAACCTTGGAAGTATCACGGACTTGGTAGAGACGGCTCTGGCTCTACTGTAAATCATAGTAGGCACATGACTTTCTGGAATAATAAAGTCTAGAGATAAGACCTCAGAAGAACATCCTTATAGACAGGAATTCAAAAAGGTCATAAGAAATTGTGAGATCGCTCAGTACTATCTCCTTTTAAAGATCCTTTCACTCTCCTACATAGTAGTCTGTGAATTTTACCCAACTTGACTTCCTTGAGCTGTTAAAGCAGTATCAAGGGGAAAAAACGCAAACCATATAAAACACAAGCAGATGTCCAACAAAACCAGAAATCCACATTGTGTTGTATATGTTTAAGTTCCTTGTTTGCTTTAGGAATGAAATAAAATTTCGTGAATACAATTGCATCCCCTTGAACTCTTCTGTACTCCTAATTCCCTTCTTCCCTTCCCAGAGTGAATTCTCTCACAAATATGGTATGTATCTTTTAGGTCTGTGTTTTCAATTTTTTTCCATTTTTTAAAATTTTTTTATTTTTTAAAGATTTATTTATTTATTTTGAGAGACTGAGAATGAGAGAGAGAGAGAGAGAGAGCACGAGAGCGCGCACATGAGAAGGGGGAGGGTCAGAGGGAGAAGCAGACTCCCCGCCGAGCAGGGAGCCCGATGCCGGGCTCCATCCCGGGACTCCAGGATCATGACCTGAGCCGAAGGCACTCGCTTAACTGATTGAGCCACCCAGGTGCCCAATTTTTTTTCCATTTTTACATGTAATAATGAAAAATATACACAATCTTCTGGTTTTTAAAAATATTTTATTTATTTATTTGACAGAGAGAGAGAGAGAGAACGAGCACAAACGGGGATCGGCAGGCAGAGGCAGAGGGAGAAGCAGACTCCCCACTGAGCAAGGAGCCTGATGTGGACTCTATCCCAGGACCCTGGGATCATGACCTGAGCCAAAGGCAGACGCTTAACCGACTGAGCCACCCAGGCACCCCAACAATCTTCTGATTTTTAACACTTTACATAAATATTATACATCTCTTTGCACTTCCTTTTTTTAATATTACTCATCATGATGATATAATAGAGTTCATTCATTTTAACTGCTGTATGAGATTACCACATGAATAAAACACATTTTATTAATGCATTTCCTTGACCATGGAAATATGTAATACACCTAATTTCTCTCTTTTTTTTAAAAAACATTGTGTTTATAAACAACTCTGCCCTGATTTTTTATCCTTTTGCACACGTGAGGGAACTTTTCTAGAGCATATAGTTAGAAATGGGTATGCTGGGGAATAAGATATGTGCAATTTAAATCTTATCAAAAATTGGCAAATGGTTATTTAAAGTGGCTGATCTAATTTACACTCCTATCATAAATATATAAAATTCCTGTTTACCCATCAGTACTCAGATTTTTAAGATTTTGTCAGTCTGATGGATATTAAATGGTATCTCAGAACCAAACTTCATTTCAAAGTGAATATAAAACCACCATAGAATCAGCACTATAAATTATATTTACAAAGTACTCTGAGGCAGGAAGTTAGAATTTCAACCTGTCTTGCTCAGATTTTCCCATGCTTTGCATTCTGATGATTTTTGGCAAACTATACAGAGATATATTAATTCTCTGCTAAGGACATGTGTAAGTGACTGTTTGGCTAGAAGTAGTAGTAAACAACACAGGATAGAACTTAAAATTTTTCAGATGGAATAAAGTCAAATATGTTCATTGCAGAAACATTAGAAAATGCAGAATGTAATGAAGAGGAAAATAGAAAACCTTCCATCCAAAACAAGCACTGAGAGCATTTGTCAGGTGTGGTTCTTTTGTTTCTTTTTTTTTTTCCTAGCCATATAAATACATGTCAAGGTTGTTTTTTTTTTCCCCCTCACAAAATTTGTGTCATGAGCATGTTCTTTTTAAATGTATATTTTCAATTGAACAATGAATGTATTGTGAGCATTTCCCATTCCATTAAGTTGTTTTACAAAACATTGTCTTTAATGATGTCATACTTCTCCCTCAGGTGAAGATGACATATTTTATGAAATACATCCCCTAGTTTTAGACATCTCTGCTTTTTCTCTAGGGTAAGTTTCTAGAAGTGGTATTCCTGGGTTAAAGGCATGAATGGTTTAAAGAAGGAGTCAGCAAACATTTTCTGCAAAGAGCCAGTAAATATTTTAGGCTTTGTGGGACATAGGTCTCTGTCATACCTATTGTAACGTGAAAGCAACCACAGCCACTACGTAAATGAATGAGCACAGCTGTGTTCCAATAAAGCTTTATCATGGACACTGAAATTTGAATTCTGTGTAATTTTCACATGTCACAAAGTTTTTTTTTTCAATTTTTTAAACCATTTAAAAATGTAGAAACCATTCTTAGCTTGTGGGCTGTTACAGAAACAGTGGTGGCTGTGGCTTGCCAAAGATTTTGGTCTCAGATTCTATTAGAATATTAGAGCTGGATGAACCCTTAGGAATGAATTAGTACAAGTTTTTCTTTTTAAATATCAGAAAATGAGCGCTAGAGAGTGTAAGCAATTGACTAAGGTGTCTGCATTATTCATGTACACATAGAGCATCAGTACTACATGTCAGAAGAAAATAATTTCATTACCTAATTGGAAAGAACAACAATCCCAAAACATTTAAACAGATATTTCCAACTGAATAAAGGGTGCACAGGATTTCTGTTATTTCTTACAACCGTATATGAATCTACAATTATCTCAAGGAAAATTTCAATAAAAAAGAGATATGTTTAAGCAAAAGAAAATCAAATTTTCTAGAAGCCACATCCTGCTGTAGGAAGAAATCAGGAAACAATCTTTCCTTCTAAACAGAATTTCAAAAATGTTTCATTAGCAATCATTTGATTTCTTGATATAGAAATCAATGCCTGTAAGAGGTAATGACATAGACCTCACAATACCAAGGCCCGTGCCAAACAAATTCACATGTACTTAGAAATAAATCCGCCGTGGAGCTTGCAGGGTTCTTTATACATACAGCTTTATGAAGTCTGTTGCAGGGAAGTTTTATAGCTAACTCTTTTTTTTTTTTTTTTTTAAGATTTTATTTATTGGGCTGCCTGGGTGGCTCAGTCAGTTAAGCGTCTGCCTTCGGCTCAGGTCATGATTCCAGGGTCCTGCGATCGAGCCCCGTGTTTGGGGCTCCCTGCTCCATGGGGAGCCTGATTCCCCCTCTCCCTCTGCCTGATGCTCCCCCTGCTTGCGTTCTCTCTCTCTCTCTCTGTCAAATAAATAAAAAAAAAAATATATATAAAAGATTTTGTTTATTTTTTGGCAGGGGGAGGGGAAGGGGAGAGGGAGAGGGACAAGCAGACTCTGCCCTCAGTCTGGATCCCAGCATGGGGCTTGATCCCAGGACCCTGAGATCATGATCTGAGCCAAAACCAAGAGTCAGACGCTTAACCAACTGAGCCACTCAGACTCCCCACAGCTAACTCTTATCATGAAGGATAAACCTGTTCAATGAGGGTCACTCTTAGGGCTGTTGGAGGCAGCAGGGATATCTCTGCACTGTCTTTGCTAGGATACTACAGTCCAGTCACAACACTACTTCACACTGCAACAGAATACCCTGTGACCAGTCATGTCTATAATGGGGCCCAGCCCAACTCCAAACCATCTGTAATGGAAATAAAATATCAGATACCTTATCACTTTGGGTGAGTCTCTTATAGGACACATAGGCCAGTACTGGAGCTCCTAATGGTCAAAAATAGTTTGGAATTTTAAAATAATACATCAAGGTAGGGAAAGGGCTATGGGGTTGGGGACTTCTTAGCATCGAGCAGCACAGATTTCACTCTATCCCCTGCTTTCTAATGTACACTTCTGTGTTCAACTGTGCCCGTCATTCCCCCAGTCCAGACAACCTCGGTTTTGTTTTCTCCAGAACGGTGCTGTCCAATTGCACTTTCTATAATGATGGAAAAGTTCTGTACCATCTATTAAGAGAGTCACCAGCTACATGAGTCTTTTGAGCACCTGAAAGGTGGCTGGTGGAACTGAGGATGTTTAAATTTTTTGATTCTATATCATTTTAGTTAGTTAAAATTTCAGTTCAATTAGCCACATCTGGCTAGCGGCTACCCCATTGGACAGCACAGCTCGAGAGAATTAACCTCCAGCTGAAGTGGGGTAAATTCAGTTTCTGAGGTGCTTACACAGCTTTGCTCCCATCTTGTTTATTTCAGGCTTGTCCCTTCACCCCACCTCCGGAGACAGCTGGTGACACGTGTTTGTGGGAATTTGGGAGATTCTGTGTTGTAAATTGCCTGGGTACTCAGATTTCCTATTGCAGGCTCAGTATCACGGATGGAATTGTGTCCTGCCAAATTTCCTAGGTTGAAGTCCTTCCGTTTGTATCTCAGAATGTGACCTTATTTAGAAATAGGGTCTTTGTAGAGGTAATTCTTTAAGATGAGGTCATTAGCGTGGGCCCTAATCCAATATGGCTGGTGTCCATCTAGAAAGGACATGGACACAGCGAAAATACCATGTGAAGATGAAGGCAGAGATTGGGTGACCCTTCCACCAGCCAAGGAACACAAAGATTGCCAGGAAACGACCAGAACCTGGGGGAGGGGTATGGAACAGATTCTCCTTCACAGCCCTCAGAAGGAACCCACCCTGCTCACGCACCCATGCTGGACTTCGGGCCTCCAGGACTGTGCGAAATAAATTTATGTTATTCAAGCCACCCACTTTTTGGCACCCTGTCACAGCAGCCCTAGGAAACTAAGACCCTCGGGGTTCAGTTTTCTCCTCCCTGCCCCTCGTCCTGCTTTAGAGCTTTCCTGCTTTTGTTGCATTTGTTTCTTCTCCCGTTCGCCACATCTCTGTGGACATAGGCCTGAAAAAAAACAAAAAACCTTCACTGCCACATAAATGAGGATTTAGGAGGGGTGAGACTAGATGTGTCCATTCGCCATTTTTCCTGAAAGTCTGGATTTTAGAAATTCTTTCCCCTCCACCCTCCCAGTTTTGGATTAAAAAAATTCTTGTCTGAAAGCATAAGCCCTTCTTTTCCCCCTCAGTATTTCCTTAGAGAAACAAGATGCCCTTGTTGAGAAAACAAATTAAAATTTCTCCCAAGGGGCTCAGTGCTGGTTGGCGGAAGAAAAGCAAATCATTTTTAGTGGAGACATGTCTCCACTAACATCTTTACTTTGTTTAAAATAGATGAAGGAAGTCAAAAACTCCAGATGCATGGGGGTGGAGGGGAAGTGGGAGAGAGTGGAATATTCATATTTTTGCCTAGAGAAGATGCTATATCACCCAGGAAGGAGGTTTGGACCTATAAATCTGATAAACGATTGCTGCAGTGTCTGTTCAGACAGCAATTACACAAAGTTGGGAGTCAGGAAGAAAAGCCAGAATGTGATAAGGCCTGTATTTATAAACTATTCGATGGAGGCAAGATTCCAGGTTGAATAAGAAATAAATGATTGAGTGTCTCAGATTCCATCTTGGGGATTTCAACAATCCCAGCAACAAGGATTTCCTAGGTTGGAATGAACTACCGTTCTTATTTTACATTTTATTTAATTTTATTATTTTATTTTTTTAAAGATTTATTTATTTATTTGAGAGAGAGAGTATGAGCAGGGAGAGGGGAAGGGGGAGAGACTCTTCAAGCAGACTCCCTTTTGAGTGTGACCCATGAGATCATGACCTGAGCCAAAACCCGTGAGTCAGATGCTTAACTGACCTAGGCGCCCCTTATTTTACATTTTAAGAATGAAAATTCATGAGGGATTAAAGACAATTTTCTTCCTTGTTCCCATTTCCCATGCAGCCAACTTTTTTTTTTTGCCAATTTTGCTTAAATAAGTACCATTATCTTTTATACCAACTTCTGAATAATAGTAATACTAAAAAGTTATTATTTATTGAACATCAATATGTGACAACATTTCAGTTATCTACTGCTGAGTAACAAAGCACCTCAAACGTAATGGTTTCAAACAACATGAATTATTATTTCTCACGATTTGACTGTTGGATGGGCAGTCATTCTGCCGGGCCTGCCTGGGACTTCCCCTGTGGTTGCATTCAGCCGGCTGACTGGTAGGGGGCTAGCCTCAGCTGAGGCTCTTGACCAGGGCATCTCCGGTCTTCGGGTGGCTAGCTTGGGCTTCCTCCTAGCATAGCAGTCCAAGGAGAATCATTTTAATAGCAAAAAACTGGAAACTGCCAGTCCTCTTACGGCTGGGGCTTAGAAGTCCTAGCATATCATTTTCGCTGCAATCTGTCCATCCGGAGTAAGTCACACTGAAAATTTTGGTTGATTGCCATACTTGCTGAAGGTCATCTGTGTAATGAGATCTCAGTAGATTCACTATAAATTCATATGTCAATTCTTGTAATTCTTAATAGGGGAAAAAGCATTTTGAGTTCAATAATTATGGAGATTTTTTAGAGGTATACTTAAAAAGTGTGTCAGCCAAATTAATAGTTTTCACAGCAATAACTAAACATGCCACTTACATCCCATCAGAGTTTTAGAAAAAAAAATGCCTTCATGCAAATTATAGAAACTAGAAAAATAAAACCACCAGGACAGCCCCGATTTAAGGGGAGGGGAAATAGACAGCACTACGTGGGGGCAAGGAGAGGTTGGAGTGTACAGCGGTGGGAGGGATTATTTGAAGGCTGTCCACCCCAGACACGCACTGCACTTCTTGCTTTATATGTGTTATCTCTATTAGTCCTCACAATAACTCTATCAGATAATTATTCTTATTGCCACTTAGTAGTGACAGACTTGACACTACTTGTCTCAAATTGTTTAATGCCCAACCAAAGCCAGGGCTTGCCCCAGACCAAGTATCTTGCCCTTTCACCCATTTTGAATGTGACAAGAACTGCAGCTTTAGTTAGAGAGCTATGGGTCTGAATCTGATGCTATTACTTGCTTACAGGATCTCTTAGCTTTTAGTCGAGAGCACGTCATCTGTGAAGTGGGAACCGTAGAGTCTTGCTTAAAGGGTTCTGGCAATATAACATATAAACCAAAAATATAGTGAAAGAACTGGAATATTAGGAAAGAAGGCCAGTGGTTTTAAAAATGAGGCTTCAGGGATCAAGAATACTTTCATATGCCTTTCACTAGCATTTCTGTTAATGAATCATAGGCATTGTTTATAAAAAGGACAAATAAAAATTGAGAGTGGTTTAGAAAGCCTGTTCCAGTTATCTATTGCTCAGTATTAAGCCATTCCAAATTTCCATGGCTTAAAACAATAGTTCATTATTTCTCACAGGTCTGTGGATTTACTGGGTTAAGAATTCCTTAAAGATTTATTGCTGTGGTTGTCTTTGGAAAATACAATCTGCCACAAAGTGCTGTCTAGGTTCCTCATTATTAACATCCGGAGGTGGCCTTTTTATGAGCCCTCTCCCTGTTGTCTCACCTCAGTTATCTTGGCAGATCCCACCGCCTGTAATATCTTTAACCAGGAAAGCCTTCTGAGAATCACGAGGTGTCCTCCTGGGTTCCGATAGCACAGCGACCAATCTATTTCAAATGCCTACAGAGATTCATGGAAAAGCCTGGTTGACTGACTTCTACTTCAGAAATCTGCTCCCGACGCCCAGTGTGTCCTTGGGAAAATCCCTTAGCCTTCTTGAACTTCAGCTTGTTTCTCTGGAAACCTGGGAAGGGAAGGTTGGACTAGACGATCTCTAAAGGACTTTTCCATAGCCAACATTCTGTGATTTTTTTTATTTTTTATTTATTTTTTTAAAGATTTTATTTATTTATTTGACAGAGAGAGACACAGCGAGAGAGGGAACACAAGCAGGGGAGTGGGAGAGGGAGAAGCAGGCTTCCCGCGGAGCAGGGAGCCTGATGTGGGGCTTGATCCCAGGACCCTGGGAGCATGACCCGAGTCAAAGGCAGACGCTTAATGACTGAGCCACCCAGGCGCCCCTCTATGATTTTTTTTTAAATTGTTAAGCAGCCCTGGGTGATGTACGGAAGCATTGAATCACTTTATTGTACACCTGAAACTAATATGACACTGTTAGCTACACTGGAATTTAAACAAAGACTTAAAAAAATCACTAGACACTATGCAAGATATTTCCCAATCTAATTTTTGCAGGATTCTCAAAGGTTAGGAAAATATATACTGACAATAATACCCTACCACAAAAAACATACACACAGTATAAATTGGGGTCTTGGGTTTGTCCGGCACCTGAACAATTTTGTCATTTGTGCTACTTTAATTTGATAGAAAATATCAGAATAACATATATGAGGAAATAAGACGACCTACAATGGTCTCCTTCCAATTCTAAAGTTTCACTTCCATGTAAGTCTGACTTACATCAGAGACTGTTTTCAAGAATCTTTAAAAATACTAAATTGAGGAGGACACGTGTCGTGATGAGCACTGGGCGTTATACTTAACTAATGAATCATTGAGCACTACATCAAAAACTAACTATGTACTATACAGTGGCTAACTGAACATAATAAAAAAAATAAAAAATAAAAATAAAAAAATACTAAATTATAATCAGTTTTACAGAGCTCCAGCACAAGAATCATATAGCACTGTCTCTTCCGTGCCACAAGCCATTTTGTAGGTGGGAAATAGGGAACTAGAGAGAGACATTTCATGAACATGAGGTCTGGGTATGTTTAGGAGAGAATCATCAAAATAATGATGAGCTTAGAAATGACAGTAAAAGAGTGGTTGAAGCAACTGGAATGCTGGCTTGGAGAATTTAGGGAACTATACTGTCATCAAAGATTTATTTTTATTTTTATTTATTTATTTTTTAAAGATTTTATTTATTTGACAGAGAGAGAGAGGACAGTGAGAGGGAACACAAGCAGGGAGAGTGGGAGAGGGAGAAGCAGGCTTCCCACTGAGCAGGGAGCCCAATTCGGGGCTCGATCCCAGGACCCTGGGATCATGACCTGAGCTGAAGGCAGACACTTAACAACTGAGCCACCCAGATGCCCCTGTCATCAAAGATTTAAAGGGATGTCATCTGTTGGGAAAGACATTTTGAGTAGCTTCACCTGATAGAACTAGGTAGAAGTTACTAAGTTCAGTGTAAAGACTTGAGGTCAACATAAGACAGTTTCCAATCATTACAGCCCATATTCAGGGCTGATGCTCCTGAAACAGTGAAGTTTCCATTACTCGAAATGCTTATACAGAAGCCAGATCAGTCTCAGGCAAACTACTGAAGTACAGGGTGGACATGGGCATGGATGATTCCAGGAGGGTTTTAAACTTCAGAGTTCTTTCTTTTTTCTTTCAATGACATTCTAAGTTTCCCGACAGTGCTAAGATTCTACCAAGCAGCACAGGGGAAAAATTCTTCTAACAAAGGTTCATGCCAATGTCTCAGAAAAACATTAAGATTCCAGTTGCTGAATGTTCAAAGTCCCGGAATGGATGATGCACAAAGGAAGAAGGATGAATAATTCATCAGCTTATGAAAAAATGTTCAGCCCCACTGGTAATAAAAGAAATGCAAATTTAAATATCCACAAGATATCATTTTTCATTTATTAAATTGGTGAAGGTAAGAATAATAATACACTATTTTTTTAAATAATATACTATTTTGATGAAGGTACAGTGAGCGGTCTCAACATGACGTGAAAAATATTTTTTTATTTTTTATTTTTTTACAAGATTTTACTTATTTATTTGTTTGAGAGAGAGAGCGCATGCATGCATTAGTTGAGGGGGCAGAGGGGCTGAGGGAGAGGGAGAAGCAGACTCCCCACTGAGCAGGGAGCCTGAAGTGGGGTTCTCGATTCCAGGGCCCTAAGATCATGACCTGAGCCGAAGGCAGACACTTAACCATTTGAGCCACCCAGGCGCCCCCAAAATATAATTTGTTTAGCCTTTCTAAGAAGCGGATTAACAATGTGTATCTGAAGCTTTCAAAATCTTGAAGCCACTCTATATGAATATTTTGTCATATTACAGAATTATTATTTTTTATAAACATTTTTAAAAATTTATTTATTTGACAGAGAGAGAGAGTACAAACAGGGGGAGTGGAAGGCAGAGGGAGAGGGAGAAGCAGGCTCCCCACTGAGCAGGGAGCCCGATGTGGGGCTCAATCCCAGGACCCTGAGATTATGACCTGAGCTGAAGTCAGAAGCTTAACGACTGAGCCACCCAGGTGCCCCAGAATTATTATTATTATTAGATGTAATTATGGTGTTATAGTTAAGGTAAAAAACAAAAAGCCTTTTTATATTTTAGAATACATATTGAGGTATTTACAGAGGAAATGATGTCTAGAATTTGTTTCAAAATTATCCACTGGAGAGTGAATGTGTTTGCATAGGAGTGCAGATGAAAAACGGGAAATGGTGACATGGGGATTCATTTTGCTATTTTCTCCATTCTTTATGTGTGTACAAATTTCCATAATAAAAAGCAAAAACAACAATAATAAAACCATTTCACATCCTCTGACCTAAATAATTTTCCATTTAGGAATGTATCCTGATGAAATGATCTGAATGGCATACAAAGTTTTATGCATGAAAGTGGTTTCTAAATGCTCCCAGGTTCACTATTCTGCAGCATCCCTCACTGCTGTAAACCAGTGGTATCTCATTGCTGTCAGGATTAAAACCAAGAACTTGAACCCATCTGCAGGGTTTTGGATCATCTGGCCTCCGCTTACCTTAGCTTGCCAGGTGTCCCAAAGCACTCTGGGACCCACCACTTTGGGCTTCTCTCAGGGAATACCCTCTCCCGCCCATCATCCTCCTTTAGGTCAACTCCTACTCCTACTTCAGAACCCAGGTCAATACTGCTTGTTCGGGGAGGTATTGCTGCCCTCCCCAGATGGGGTTAGGCCCTCTGTCATAGGCTTTCACAGCACAATGTATTCCTCTTTTGTAGCCCTTACTTCAATTCAAATGAAGTAGCTGATTAGATAATTACATACTAGCTGCTTAATGACCTCCCACCCCCATCAGTGACCTCCACCCTCTTCCTGTGTCTTCGAGAATTCCCCAATATAGCAGGAATTCAATAATTACGGATTGAATCCATTAACCCATAAACCTAATTCGGCCAACCAAACTCTGTGATTAACTTTAACTCCTTGGTTATATTTGTGAGGGTTAAAATCGAATGGCAGATTTTTAACTTTCCAAAGGCAACGGTAGGATGAGAAGCTTAATTTAGGAAAGGTGCCTCCTGCTCGTTTCTAGACTTCTGATGGTAAATATATTTTAAAATTAGTGGGGGCCTCCTTTGCCTTATGAGAAAACCACATCTCAAATGTCCCCCAAACAGAAATCACCTTCATTCAATAGGAGCACTTGGCACAGTGGCGCTGACAGAGTACAGAAGAACTTCAAAATGCCAGTACTTTGTCAGGTAATACATGCCTGAGAGAGATGCCGTGATTAGGAGTGAAAAAGAGAGAACTTCAAATTGCACAGTGTGAGTCTGGCTTTTATTTCATTAGCTCAGGAATATATGTTCTAGGGGAAGCTGCATTCTCCTAGGGCTTCTGGTCTAAGATAATGAGGTCAACAAATTTTACTGAAGGAGAGATGTTCCTGTTCATTAGGTAATGAGTGGGATTTTGCCATGCTCTATATTAAATTAATTTAATTTCCAGAGCTCAAGAGTCTACTTCCTGGCTAGCTCACTTTCATAAACTAGACAATGGAAATAGGAGGCAATAGAAAACATGTCATCCCTACATTCTACTGCAATTCCTGCTGGTTCACATAGGCATGCTGGCTCATCTTTTTGAGTCCAAGCCAGAATGCACCTCAATCTGGGTTTGTCTGATTGTGCCTCACACTTAGATTCAGATGAAACAGTTCTTGGTACAAATTCTATATAGATGCTGGCATGAGACACATGATGTCATTTAGGGCTCTACCCCCATCTCCCATGCCACTGCACACATGCTTTAAAAATAGACAAACTCAAGCAACTCTGTAAGGCTAAGCCTTTGGGAATTCTAATGGACAACTTTTTATTCCTTTATATTCTGATTCGGCCAGATACTCAAAGATTTTGTTCATTTCTGAATAAACAAAGATCTGGGCTCATCACTGGCTTAGCTTTTTCAATTAAACACCATAAACCTTGGCTAGAGACCCTGGACATGCTCACCATAAAGGCTCCAAAGCACCTTTAAAAACTTCCCTGAACAGGGAGTCAATACTTTGTTTGGAAGAATTGCCCAAAGTTTGCACAGAGGAAAATATAAGACAAAGAAAAAAGATACATGGACAGATGGACATTCTCAACATAGAATAATTTTCTTGTTTATCAGAGTGATGTTACTTGCATGCATGCATGCATGCATTCATTCAAACAAATAATTATTGAGCCAAGCACTGTTCTAAGGGCTGGGTTCTAGCTATGAACTGAACCAACAAACCATCCTTCTCCTCCAACTCTAACAAAAATTTTGCTTCTTTTTAAAAAAAGTAAATGTTTGTGACAGATTAAAGATGCTTCCTTTTGAAAATGAATCATTGCTATTTCTGTACTTAGAGAGATAAATAAGTACATAGAAAAAAAAGCTCCTGGAAGGATATGCCAGAAAGTTGGTGCTTGTTAGCCTTTCCCATGAAGTTGTTTTCAGTATTCATGCTTACCTCGTTGGCGTTTTTCTGTGTTTTTCCTGTGCTGCCATGTTTCTGTGTGGCCATGAACTTGTATAGTTTTGTTACCTGAACAACAATAAAGCTCTGCCCCAGGCGAGGTCTCTAAAGCCCAGGTGTGCTGACCTGAGGCTGAGTGGTGTGGATTAAAGGAAAACCCTGTTCTTCACAGGGGGCTGGGGGTACAAGAGCTAGCTTTGAAACAAGGGTTTTCTCTGGACGTCCCGTGGAAGTAGAGAGAAAAGGAAGGGTGCAGAGAGAGATAAATACCCTCAGGCTCTAGTTTAGGTGCATACCACAGAATGCCACTTAAATTTTTATTTCGATTTGTCAATCTTTATCTTTGTTGAACAACTGAAAGCATGAAGTTATCCTAGTTTAGCTACGTACTTACTCACTTTATGAGAAAATTCTAGTATGGAGTAGGGAGAGAAGATGTAACCACATTACTCCCTGGGGCTCAGTTCCATTTACCCTCCCAGAAACCCCATGAGGGAGAGTCAGGAGACTCATGGAGAACTGATAAGGGCCTGAGCTGAGCATGTCCAGAGAAATTTCAAGTATGTGTCCTCATCAGATACAAAGGAGAGCCAGCATGAAAAGAGGAGAGTCAGTGTGGAGATCATTGATTTGAACTGTTAGCTTACCTTGGAAGGTGTCTCAGTCAACAAGTGCACCTGAGGAGGTACCCGAAGCACTTGCGCTGGGCAGGACCCCAAGCTGAGTACTGGAGTGTATGGTGCTGAGGTGTGTGCCCTGCCCTCGTGGAACTTCCGTTCCTGGAAATGGGACAGACGATGCATGGGTATGACACAAAATAAACAATTGTGAGTGTTTAAATATGGGAGCCAAGCAAGAGACAAGGAACTACTGAGCGCCATCAAGGAGGCCTCTGAAGCAAGACCATCAGGGTGAGATGAGAGTTGGATTAAAGGGTGCAGATGAGCAGCATTTGCATGTGAACCACCAGGAACTGCAGTACAGTTGAGAGATGACTTTTGTTTCTGCAGAAAGATCCTGATGTTGCCTCCTGTTTCCATTTTTTAGATTCTGAAAGCAAGCTGACCAGGAAGTTCTCTCTTAGTAAAAACTTGAGAAAGGGGAGAAGAATTTTGTTTTAAACTCCTATTAGTACTGTTTTAATTCATTGAAAGAATTCAAATCAAGCTCACTAATCCAAGTATGGTTGCCCCTTTCATTATTTGAAGCAGCCACAATGTGCCGTGAGACATCTAATGTTGGGTTTTTACATGGCAACAAGGGCTTCTCCATCCATCGGCAGTTGCTATGGGTTTCCATCCCAGAGGGTTCTTCTCCACCTCATGGACGGGTGAAAGCAACTGTGCTGTTTTATTTTTTCTTCCCCATACCCACCTGTACGTAAGTTCCTTGGTATCTTTGAATATTTGGGAGTTCATCATGCAAACACTAATTTATTTGATCACAAATAGGATCCAGGTCCTTTATTAGAAAAACTGTCACTAGGCTGATGACCAGAAAATAATCATCGCTTCCTGGTTCTCTTTGTAATATTTTATCACAGTTCCATAAAGGGATCCAAGTTAAGTCTACACAGAATAGAATTTACGAGGACTCATGGTTGCAAGGATTTTATAAAGATGCTGGAAAAGCAGAATCAGAATAACATCACACAAAGAGATACTCTCTGCAGTAGCACTGCATCGGATGATCCCAGGAACTGGAGCCATTTACGGGGCACTGCCATGTGTCAGGCCTGGGACTGAACACTCTGCATGCATCTTTTCATTGAACTCCCACGAAAACCCTGCAAGACTGAGCATTACCATTTCACAGAGAAAAAAACAGAAATTCAGAGAGCCATGGCCCACAGATGCACTGCCAGCAAGCAACCAGGGAACATGGGCTTTCTACTCCAAAGCCTGAAGCCACTCTTAATCACTATGAAATGCTGCTTTTCTTCCCCTTTTAATTCACTGAAAGAATTAGATGTTTCACAGAAAAGCGCACAGCTCATCTGCTGCTCACTTCTCAACCCTTGGCATTCTGTGAAGAAACCCACTTTCTTTTTCTTTTTTAAGATTTTATTTATTTGACAGAGAGAGAGACACAGCTTGAGAGGGAACACAAGTAGGGGGAGTGGGAGAGGGAGAAGCTGGCTTCCAGCAGAGCAGGGAGCCTGATGTGGGGCTTGATCCCAGGACCCTGCGATCATGACCTGAGCCAAAGGCGGATGCTTAACGACTGAGCCACCTAGGTGCTCCAGAAACCCACCTTCTATTGGCATTCATGAAATGCCATACAATGATGACTGTAGAAATTCTTCAACTCAAGTGAGAAGTAAGGAAAAGAATACCTGGGGTAAATACTGAAGCATGAAATGATGATGATGATGATGATGCCTGCTGGCATTTAAAACATGTAGTCAACGAAGAAGAACATATATATTTACAAATATTGTCATTCATCACTTTTCAATATCTGCAACAAACAGATATAATATCATAAGAAATATAAAAGTTTGGCCATTCCCAGAAAAAAAATTTTTAATTAAGAACGTATGCTCAAAATGACAAGTAAATATTAACATATTTAATATTTTAAAATTTATTTCAAGTTAACAAAAGCAGATTACTGTAACAAAGGAAAGAAGGACATGAATATTTCAGAGTGGACATATAGATGACCAATGAACCCATAAAAATGGCTAACCTTGAAGATAACCAAAGAAATGCAAATTAAAATAAATAACTCCACACCTTATTTTCCTTATCAAATTGTCAAGGATGAAAAAATTGATAACACCACAGCTTGAAAGAGTATGGTGAAATCAGTATGGACTGATATATTCCTGGTGGGAAAGGAACTGATATCATTCTTCTAGAAAGTAACCTGAGGATATGTTTCATTAGCCTCCAAATGTAGCAGCTACATAAGGGATTATTATGTACTAAGATATTATTTAAAAACAATATTAAATGACATAATAAAATGCTATAATATTAAGTGAAAAAGATCGCATTACAAAAAGATCGGTTTTGTGCTGAAAACACTTTACATAAGTATGTGGAAACCAGACCGGAAGTAGAAGCTGAAAAGGCGAGAGGGATTATCCACAAGCCATGGAGTGACAAAGAGATGATATTTTTCCCTGGAGCCTGGCTTCTTCTCTGTCCCAGTCCCGTTTTCTCAGCCTAATTACATCTGAGACATCCTGATCCAACCAGGATCTTCCCAGGCTCCCTTCCCCCACTTGAAAAACTCTTGCAAGCCCCTCTAGCCAGGACTCTCTGTCCTTTCCGCTCTTGAATTCCAAACATCTTTATTGCTCTTCTTAAATAATTTTCCTGTTAAAAAATGTGTAGTCAATACATGCACAATCTTTAAAGTTGACATTAAAAAATTTTTTTTTTAAAAAACTGCATCTTCTTTTCAAGTTCCATGGTTTGGCTGTCCCTGGGTAAGGAAAGGCCACGGTTTTTCTCCTCACACCCACCACAGGCTCTGTGAGGCAACCTGCTCTCCACAGCTTGCCCCTTCTGGAGCCCTGCTCCTCTCAGTTAAAACAAGGCTTTATAAAATGAATTCTGCAGCCTGAGAAAGAAGAAATGAAAGTTACCTGCTACTCAAAGATGAGCACAGTTAACATTTTGTGCAGATCTTTCCAGATTTATTTTGTCAGCCAAACCTCTTGTAAAGCTGGTCTTCCCTCACTGTCTCCCATTCCTCTCCTCGTCCTCCATCTGCAGAGACACGGCTGGAGGCTCTCCCCCACCTTCCTGGGCAAGGTGAAAAATTACCCCCCTTTGCAACATTCAATGGATAATTTTTCTACTGGAGCTCTCTGCGGTGTTTATATTGACTCCTCAGGCAACTCAGTTTGCTTAGTTTATGAAACTCTCGTCTCTCCTGGTTCTCTTTGAACCTCTCTGACTCTCAAGGCCTTTTCATTCCCTGCCCATCTCTTAAAACAGGAACACAGCTCCATCTTTGGCCAAATACTCTCCTCTCTCTTCAGGCCCTCCTTGGGCAATCTGAAACAAATTTTCATTTCAAATCATTGTCTCCAGCCTGACCTGTGATTCAGCTTGGGTGCTACTGCCCAGGGGCATAACTACACTCAGCAGGCACTAGAGAAAAGAACAAAGACTTTGGAGTAAGGTGTGTCTGGGCTTAAAACCCAGATCTGCCCTTTATTACCTGTGTAAATAATGGCAAAGGGTTTAACGTCTCTATAACTCAGTTTACTCATTTATAAAATGGGCATGATGATAGCAATTCTCTCATTAGGATGTGTGGATTAAACGGTCCATGTAAAGCACTAGTATTGGGTAAATGCTTGACAGATTTAGTCACCATTATTGTGTTGTTCCAAAGGCATTTCAAACTCAACATCATCTAAAACTGAATTCAGTGACTGACATTCCTCCTATCCAATCCCCCAAGCCCGAGACTTAGAGGTCCTCTTCCTACAGTGAGAATGACATATGCAGATTCCCGGGTCCCACCCCAGGCTCATTGCATCAGAATCTCAGAGAAGGGGCTGGGAATTTTGTATGTCTATCAGTCTCTTTGATTCTCGGCAGAGAAGAAGGGGAAATTTCTTTATATTCCTCCCTTTCCTTCCCCACCTCATACCAATATTACCTACAGATTACTTCTTTCCATCCCTGCCACTACTGTCTTAATTTAAGCCTGAATTCATCTTCAGCCTGAAGCTGGTCTAGGCTTAACCCTAAGCGCAGTAGGTGCGCCACAGAGTGTGATGGGAAGTGGTCATCAGAGAGTCTCTCTCTCATTCTCATGAGAGGCTCAGCCACAGCCACCCGCCTCAGGAACAAGCACCGCTCTGAACCTCTCATGCCCAGTGGATACCCTGACCTTACTGCTCCCACTATCCCCTTCTGAGCCTGGCCCCAGCCCCTGAACCCCTCAACTCACTAACGGGAGTTCTATGAAATAAGGATGGATGTGTTAGTAGCAGGCCCTCGGACTTCCAAGTACGTGACTGCCCTCAGGTTCTGCTCTGCTCACGTGTGGCTGCCTGCCTGTTTGGACAACCGTAGACTCAACCCACATCCCTTTGAGGCTGCCTTCGAGACCCATCTCTGCAGCTTTTTGACCTCTCCTCTTCTCCTACGTCCCCACCAACTAGTGGACTCAACTGCCTCCCCTTCACTGGAAAAGTGCTTTCAATATGCTGTTAGTGAGAACAAAAATAAAGATACAAATTTATATGCAATTAAAGTACTGTTGAGAAAGGAAAAAGACTGTATTTAGCTTGTAAAAATAGGAAATAAGATTCCATTGCCGTCGGTGATACATCAGTACGTGAAGTGGTTTCCTATGGGTGATGGGATTTCACAAAGTTTATATGCTGGGTATTTATTTGTTTTGTAGTTAAGAATACTAAGTGAAAAATAAATGAGGTGGGGCGGCCCATTGAAATCCCCTTAGTTTGTCCTGCCTTCCACCCCTCACCCTCATTTCCAGCTCAGAACTAGGCTTTATAACTCCTGCCTCAAGAAATTTGGACGAAGATATCCACCTTTTATGACTGGAAAACCCAAGGGAATAAGATCATGTAAGGTCAGTGGTTCTCAAACTTCACTGTGCAATAGGATCACCTGGAGGGCTTGTCAAAACACAGATACCTGGGTTTTAAAAGTGGGGAGGAAAGAATATACATACATATTTGTGGTCCTGTATATATCTGGAAACAATGAAAATCTGTTATTGTTGGTTACCACCAGGGAATGGCCAAAAATGGCAGGAGCACGACTCGGGCTTTTCACCATATACCCTCTTGTATTTTTTTTTCTTAAGATTTTATTTTTAAGTAATCTCTATACCCAACGTGGGGCTTAAACTTAAAACCCTGAGATTAAGAGTCACATACTCTACCGACTGAAACAGCCAGGCACCCTAGCCCTCTTATATTTTTAAATGCATATCATGTGAATATATTACTTCAAAAATATAAAATTTTATTTTAGGTATATAAATATAATTATAATATATAATAATAAATATATATTAATATATACATATATAAATAATTGAGTGGCATGGATCTTTAGGAACACTGACTCCAGCCAATTTTGTCACTTAATTTAGTCATAATATGTTTTTTGTTTTTCTTTCCCGGACACTAGGTCTGTGACTTTAGCAAAACAGCAGATTGTTCAAGCATCTGCTGAACTTGTGTAAAGGGTGGGCAGAGCCACGAGAAGGGAAGAACTCCCAGGAATTTTAATCATGAATTTAAAACAATGAATGCCTACTACACACTTCTCGCAGTATTTGAGGGTCTGACACATGATAGCTCATGATCCTCCATCATGAGAACTGATATCATGAGACCTGATAAGGGCATGAACTGTTTGAAAACTGTGCATTTCCTTCCTAGTTGGAAAGCATCGCTAAGGAAAACTGATTCATAACTATTAGCATCCTCTTGAATGATGAGATTCACTATGAATTCAGAATCACGGAGCAAAACATTGCCTTTTGGTTTGGTGTATTTTTTAATAGCATATTGATGTAAAATTGACATACGATAAGCTACCTGTATTTTAAATGTACAATCTGATACGTCTTGATACATGTATACATCCATGGAAACACTACCACAATTGGGATAACAAACATTTCCATTACCAGCCCCCCAAATCTCCTTCTGTCCTTTTGTCATCCCTCCCCTACATCCCTCACCAAGAATCTGCTTTCAGTTAGTATATTAGTTTGCATTTTCTAGAATTTTGTAAAGATGTTTCATAGAGTACATGTACTTTTTAATCTGGCTTCTTTAACTCGGCATTTTGAGATTTTGAGATTTATCCATGATTTTGAGATTTATCCATGTTGCATATATCAAGAGTTCATTCCTTTTTGTTGCTGTATGTTCCATCATATAGTAAGCCGGGGATGGTCTATCCCTTCATCTGCTGATGGACATTAGGTTGTTTCTGACAAACCACTGCTGTAATTTTATTTCCTCAAAACCATCTCACAAGTCATTGTTTCTCCCCATTTTACAGATGAAGGAATGGAGACTCAGAGAGGCCAAGATGCACACACAGGAGTTGGAGCACAGCATCTTAAATTGTTAGAGTGTTTGAGCTGACTGGGTCATTAGGACACCTCTCTCTCATTTGAAAATCTGTTTGGTGTTGAGGTTCGAATTGTGATCAACAAGAATTAGGCTTTTCTCCTTATTTAGGGTGAAGTCAGCAGGTACTTGTCTGCTAGCTAAATGCTGACACCCTTCTACTGAAATTCATTAACATGCTTAACATGCTTCTCCCATAGGGAAATATTTGGGGATGTTCTGTCAACCCAAGGTGACCCTCTCTTCCCCTAGAAGAAGCGGCATGCTGGATCTGCCTCATACAGACTCATAAGAGCTGATTGTGAAGCTTGCAGAAGTTAAACACTGCTGGTATCAAAATTCAGTAATAGAAATGTGCCCCTACCTGGGATGCACAGCTTTCTTTTGCTCCCTCAGGCCCCAGCTTCCCTGACCGCCCAGGTATGGTTCAGATGCCCTTCCTAGGGGAATCACGTGCCTTCCTCACAGCACCATCATTGTCAGGTCAGGGGGGAGGAAGCTGTTTATGTCCCATTCACAGTTAAATCCCAAGCCCTCAACAAATGCTTAGGGAATGAGTGGATGAAAGAATAACCTCTGAGGCAATGAGGGAAAAAAAACCAACTGAGTGTGTGAGGGCCAGGAGGAGCTCTGCCTACCTTCACTTCATTGGTCTTCACACAACTGTATGTGATAGGAATAATAATTCCTATTTTACAAGCTCAAGGGGTTAAATGATGTTAGAATCCAATACTGGCAGACCCAGAAAACTCTCTCCACAACATCCCTCTGTCCCTCCACAATATCGGGGTTTCCCCAATGCAAAGGCATTGGCTGATAATTACCATGGCCAGTCACAGGTGTTTTTATCATCTGATTCCATCTTCACAAACCACACAAAGAAGAAGATGGTGTCACCATTTGCAGATCAGGAAATGAGGACCACCAGAGGTGAAGTGACTTGTTGAAAAGTGCTGTAAGTTTTCAAAAATAAAAAATCACTGTGAGCTGGAGTAGGTTGAGAGGACGTTATGCTTGACTGGAGTTGATATTTGGAGAAAGGGTAGTTAGTACTCAGGTGGAATTAAAATCATTAGGAGCAGGACTTCCAGTCAGGGAAAGAGAAGTAGGGCATGAGTGAGGACAGATGGTGAGGAGGCCAGGTGACAACAGTGAGAGTTCATGATGAAGAGTTAGGAGGACACAAAGGTGCAGAAGTTGGTTGGGCCATGTTATGGAAAGCGTAGAAGAAGAATGTCTTCAAAGTCATATTTTAAAGCTAATTGGAATCATTTTGTAGAAATGACTGGATGAAGGGTGTATTTGATCTCTCTTTTCCTTTAAACATGGGATTTATATGTGATTTATCTGACTTTCTGGAACATTTAACTTAAGCTAATTTTTGTTTTCCTTCATAGGGATCATGACTCATGCATCCGAGTTTCCACTTTTGAGAGACAGAAACCGTGAGAAATGCAAAGTGCTATGAACCTTTGAACTCTGCTATTTCAGGGTGGAGCAGGACGTACCATTCCTCTCTGTGGAAGAAGACTTTCTGACTTCTTGTCGTTGAGAAAACATTGGAGTCAAATGTGATTTGTGGAGCAAGACCTTCTGAAGAAATCAAATGGCTTATGAGGGAAATTGTGTTTCCCTCATTCTCCTTAATCGCTTCCAAACTCAGCTCAGAAACTCTCAGCAAGGATTAGCAATGCGCTCCCATGATTCATATATTTTTTTTCCCTTATATTTGGCCTTTTTTTCAAAACCTTTTTTGGTCAATGTTTTCAAAGCAGGATTTTGTGCGATTCCTGCCTGCTTTTCATTGGCATACTTTCTCTCATTCTCTTTACTTCCATGGGAGATCTGACACAGGGAGGCAGAACTGCCCGCCACATGCTCTTTAATTAATGAGGGACCTGGGGTGCGTGATCTACATCTACTGTAGGTTGAGAGTTCAGCCTTGTAGAGACAGAAGTTGACCAGTATTTCTCGATCTCCTCTTGTGATAGAGCCATGCATCACGGGAAGCTTTAACGGGGAGGGGGGGGGTTCTAAATGCAGAAGGGCCTGAGAGCAGGTAGGAGCTGAGCATTTGTGCTCCTGAGGCCCGACTTCCATGGAGGCGCTCCCAGAAATTTCAGTCCCTGTGCCTTACACTCATTCTTGCCCTGATTATAGTGACCATATAGCTTATCAGACAGACTGGGACATTTTTAAGAATAAAAGAGAAAAGCAAAAAAGAATAAAAGAGATTGCTAAAAATAATTAAAGTTATACAGTCTTAAAAATTTTTTTGAATTACAGATTCGTTTTATTATAATATTGAACTTATAAAGTAGTTCTACTCAAAAGTGTTTTAACAAATACATATTCTGCAGAAATATAGACATTTTCCATTTCATTCTATTGTGGTACAGAATACACATTTAGGCAATTAAAAATAAAAGGTCCATCAAACATTTCTTCATGTAAGTCAAAATAGTCCAGAGTACAATTATGGATTTTTAAAATTAAACCTTGTAAACCATTTAAATTCTCATTGTTTATTTTGTTCAGTTCCTCCCTTGCTCTTGTATGGCTTAATTTCAAGATCTTCTTGTTTGCCAGCTTCTTTGTTTGCAAGCTCAATAATAGCAATTTGCTAGAACATAAAAGCTGAAGTTTTGGAGTGCTCCACTCATCAAACACCTTGATTAAAGATTTTAAATCTTTGATGACAGGGGCGTCTGGGTGGCTCAGTTGGTTAAGCGTCTGCCTGTGGCTCAGGTCATGGTCTCAGGGTCCTGGGATCGAGCCCCGCATCGGGCTCCCTGCTCAGCAGGGAGTCTGTTTCTCCCTCTCCCTCTGCCTCTCCCCCTGCTTGTGTGCTCTCTCTCTGTCGAATAAACAAATAAATCTTTAAAGATTTTCAACTGATTTTGAGCAAAATGCAACCAAAATTTAAAGGATATAATTACAAAAAGTGTTCAATGCCATTACAGGTCACTTGCGCTCATTTTGTTGAGTTAGAAATTTGTGCTTGAAAGACTCCAGTGTTTCTAGAATCTAACTAATGTTGGACAGCAAAGAGTAAATTCACATACTGCCATAATCAAGTATTTTCTTGCTTCAACATCAGTGTCTCCATGGAAATTATGTAGTTCAGTTATTTTATCTGTGTCTTTGTAAAAATATTTGTAAATGTTGACAACACAGCTTCTGTTACAACTGCTGGATTATCACAGCTTGTTTGAATGTGTTTACGAATCATGTGCCTGGCAATCAATTCCGGTACATTTCTGCTCTGCAGTTTCCATTTAGTAAGTGAATTGGTTTTTTCCACAATTCTGTCTACCACCAAAACTTGTAAACATATTGTGGCTACAGAAACAAATAATTTAATCCTTAGTGTTGAACTCTGTAATTGAATTTCTAAGAGCATTCACAGTAATTTCAGATGTTTCATTTCCAACAAAATAAAATGCTAAAAGTTCTACTTTGATTCCAGGAAAAATTGGATGAAAACCTTCAACTATTAGAGTTAACTGGATTTTTATGTCAATCACCTGCTGACATTGATATAAAATTGGCATCATTTAGTAGTTTGGCCAGTTCTTTGTTTTGTTTTAAAGATTTTATTTATTTATTTATTTATTTGAAAGAGAGTGAGAGTGAGGGAGTACAAGCTGGGGGGGGCAGTTAGTGGCAGAGGGAGAGGGAGAAGTAGACCCTACGCTGCTGAACAGGGAGCTCAATAGGGGGCTCGATCCCAGGACCCTGGGATCATGACCTGAGCCAAAGGCAGACACTTAACCAACTGAACCACCTGGGCTCCCCAGTTTGGCAAGTCCTTTTATATTAATGGAGCGGAACCATTTTCAGCTCTCACATTACAAGCTTATGTACATGAAGAAACTTGCCATTAAAGAAGAGCAAAATTACAATAGAAAAAGGATTTGATCTAAATCAAAAGACATGCTTCAGAAGGGGTTGTGCAAATATACCTTCTCACGCTGCACCTGCTCAACAGTTGTATTCAATGCCAATCTTCTTAAATTAACTATTAACTTTTGAAGTAGAATCTGATGACTTCAGGAGGTTTTTTATCTCCTTACTTTCAAGTGGCCAGTGCTATCACTGTTGTCCCATAATTGATGGTAGATGTTCACGTTTTGTGCAAGTTTCACTTTCTTAACTTTTTATGAAGTGGAAATTTTGTGCTTCTGTTTCCATTCAACTCATGTCCTTGAGGTAATTGTTATTGAAAGGGTTTACTGAAAAATAAAAAAGTATTGTCAAACAATTAAATAAACAGTTGTGGATTTACACCATTCAGTAAAAGGCAAAGGCACCACGGCCTTCACATGACACAGAGTTCTAGACGGGACTACTTACATTCTATTTCCTGCACGAAATCTGTACATACCTAACCCATACTTTGACATGTTTTCCATTAATCTGGTGACTCGGTGACTTGGTGACTTTGTACATCTACAGAGAATGTCACAAGCTGATACACCAAGTGTCTGGCAGGGTCAGCAACACAGAATATTTCTCTCACCATCACCTGAGACCAGAGGAGTTATTTGTCACTAGCAGCTCATGACGCTACACTTCATTATTTCAGTGAGGGCCCTGTATGGCAGCCATGAAAAGGAAATATCAGCCACATTGCTTTTGGAAAGTTGAGAAAAGAGAAATGGGTTACTGCTGGTTTCTTTCAGATTTTACCATATGTTAAAGTGAAAATTCAACATCGCCCAAGCATCTCATACGCTATTCAATGAGACTATGGCAGAAGCTGGAAATACAAAGTGGCCGTCTGCCCAACCCATTCTGGCTCATTCTAACACCACTACTAATAAAAAACACTTCATTAAAAAAAGAAGTGTTTGAGACAAATGCTACACCAAGGGAATCCTGAGAATATAGATGCAAACTGGGACTCTCCTGAGCAAATTGGGACATGCTATCTCCCTAGCCTGACTGATGGTTTCTAGTTGGATTTGGCTACATGACACTGTCATCTTCCTGAGTTGTCATCTTCCTGAATTGTCATTAAATAAACCTTCCTATGTCTTTATTCTTTTTTTAAGAATATAAAATAAAATAAAATAAAATAAAATTTTATTATGTTATGTTAGTCACCATACATTACATCATTAGTTTTTGATGCAGTGTTCCATGATTCATTGTTTGCGTATAACATCCAGTGCTCCATGCAGTACATGCCCTCTTTATTTATTTTTTTTAAAGATTTTATTTATTTATTCATGAGAGACAGAGGGAGAGAGAGGGAGAGAGAGAGAGAGAGAAGCAGAGGGAGAAGCAGGCTCCCAAGGAGCAGGGAGCCCGATGCGGGACTCGATCCCAGGACCCTGGGATCATGACCTGAGCCGAAGGCAGACGCTTAACCATCTGAGCCACCCAGGCACCCACATGCCCTCTTTAATACCCATCACCAGGCTAACCCATCCCCCCACTCCCTCCCCTCTAGAACCCTCAGTTTGTTTCTCAGAGTCCATCGTCTCTCATGGTTTGTCTCCCCCTCCGATTCTCCCCTTCATTTTTCCCTTCCTACTATCTTCTTCTTCTTTTTTTTTTTTAACATATAATGTATTATTTGTTTCAGAGGTACCGGTCTGTGATTCAACAGTCTTACACAATTCACAGCGCTCACCATAGCACATACCTTCCCCAACATCTATCACCCAGCCACCCCATCCCTCCCACCCCCCCACCACTCCAGCAACCCTCAGTTTGTTTCCTGAGATTAAGAATTCCTCATATCAGTGAGGTCATATGATACATGTCTTTCTCTGATTGCTATGTCTTTATTCTTAAAGTAAAACAATACACTGACTTTTGAGTTTATTTAACTTCTGGAATAGGACCTTTAGTAAAGCATTATTATTTTATTTTTTAATGTTTTAAATTTTATGTATTTATTTGACAGAGAGTACAAGAGCAGCAGGGAGAGGGAGAAACAGGCTCCCCGCTGAGCAGAGAGCCCTATGCGGGGCTCGATCCCAAGACCCCGAGATCATGACCTGAGCTGAAAGCAGATGCTTAACCAACTGAGCCACCCAGGCGCCCCAGCATTATTATTTTATTACTATGCTTGGGCTCACACTCCAAAAAAAATCCTGGTTCCTACCTGGTGCACAAGGTCTTGTGTAAGAGCCCCTGCCCCTGGACCTTCAGCCTCATCTTTTTCTCTTTCTACATCACCACGCTCTTCCATGCTTGACTTCTTTCAGTTCCTCAGCTATGCCAACTCTTCTCTGTTCTCAGAGCCCTGGGAGGCTGCTCCCTCTGCTTAGTATGCCCTTCCTCCCACAGTCCACAGCTTGGCTCCATGTCTTCCTGCAGATAATCTCTGCTTAAGCATCACCTCTCTGGAGCATTCCTCCCTGGCTGCCTACCTAGAGGAGGTCACCCTTGGTTTTTCTCAATCTCAGCCCATATTTGTCTCCTTCATAGCACTTGTTGCTTTTTGTTGCAGTTGGTTTCTTTGTTGGCTTGTTTATTTTATTAACAACCCCTACCATGAGAATGTAAGACCATTCATCTTTGTATCCTCCAAGCTGTAAAGGGTGTCTGGCACCAGGCACTGAATAAAGATTTGTTGAATGAATGAATAACATATATTAATATTGCATTTAAGGGGCAAAATACATATCAAAAGATTTACAAACAGTTGGGTCAAATGTAATATATATGAAAATGTCGATCGCAATATCAAGTTTCTAAAAATGTTTAATTTTCCTAGTGATTTCTATTATATATTTAGCAAGTTAGCCCCAAGGGCACCACTCTGCTCATGGGAGAGGCACCTCTTCAACCCTCCAAGCCTGCAAACAGAAGGGCAGAGTCTGATCTGCTCAAGTCCCACTTGCTGAGATGGTGCTAGGGACCCTAGTCTCCCTCTAAGCGCTCGGGGTTTAGACACTATGGGAAAGTAGGAACTTAAGTCTATAAATTTCTTTTCACCTGTATACCTCCATAAACCTGGCCTTGTGTAGAACTGTGGTTTTCAAACGGGTGGCTGAAGGGGCTTTGTTAAATGCAAGCATTTGTCAGGTTGTTTTCATAAGCCACAACCACTGATGAACTTATTTGCATTATTTGGTAAACATGCTCCATTCCTCCCAGGATTTCTGCCCTGCAAATGTTCTGGTTTCTGGAAAAATGTACTCTAACTCTATTATGCCTTCTGTAAAATAAGATGAACATCTCCTTATATTTTAACATTTAAAAAGATAGCCCCTTCAATTTGGTTTTAAAGTATGCTAATGCTCTTGGTTCCAATTCATGTCAGAATCATGAGTAAGTCATTTGCAAAATAGTTTTAAGTCATTGCATTGTTTTCCAGGTACTCACTCCTTCTGCAAAAGGCTTCTTTACAAATAAAAGATTCCATGTATGATTTTGGTTAAGGGAGGTGCACAGGGTGTGAGAAAGTAGAGAGAACTATGTAACTGTCTATGAATGAGGTGTGACTAGAGGCGAAAAAACTAGTACCTCAAGTCACACACAAAAACCAGGTTCATGATTGTAGTTCGTATGTTTTCAGCTCTCAGCAATAACTTTGCATGCTTAAGTATTCAACATTTAAGGGAGTAATTGGAGAGTGTGTAGGGTATCCATGCCCTGGATCTATAATATAACGTTAAACTTCATATTGTAGAAAAGTATTTAATGACACCAAAAACTGATATATTAAGAGAACAGTCAGGAGATACAAACATACGTGCAACATGATGCCTTCCCCCCCTTAATTTTTAAAAAGGCAGAGAAATATTTATGCCGAGATGGATGGTAATATTTAATATGCCAAAATATTAACCCAGATTGTTAATGATGACTTTCCCTGAGTGGTGGGAATAGGAGTGATTTTCCCTCCCTCCCTTCTTTTCTCCTTCCTTTCCTTCCTTTCTCATTAAGATTAATGAAAAAAAAGGAAGTAAGATAAGGAACAATTAGAATAAGAAAATGGTTAATTTTCTTCATTTAAAAATATACATTAACATGGTTTTAAAAATTGAAAAAGTAGTGAGTGGGAGAGTGTAAATATGTATTTCTTCCACTCATATTTCCCTGCTCTCCAATTTTTGTCCCAATTGGCAACCTCTGTTAACACAAAGGTTTGTATTTAAACATATGCTTTGCATGAACAAGTACATATATATTTTGTGCATGTATATATTTCCTCCCCTTTTTTTATATAAATGCTAGCATAATAAATCATTTTGTAATTTTATTAACAACTTATCATGAACATTTCCCTTATATATCATTACAGAGACTATCTTCCTTAACTCTTTGCAGTTGCCTAGTGTTTCATTGTCTGAACGTACTATCATTTATGTAACTTTTCCCCTAGCGATGGGTATTTAGGTTACTTTCGATCTTTGCTACTACTAACGTTTTTGTGATGAGCACAGCTCAACATACATTTGCTCATCCATGACTTTTTAAAAAGATTTTATTTATTTATTTGACAGAGAGAGAGAGAGAGAGAGCACAAACGGGGAGCGATAGGCAGAGGGAGAAGCAGGCTCCCTGCTCAGCGGAACTCCATCCCAGGACCCTGGGATCATGACCTGAGCCGAAGGCAGACGCTTAACCGACTGAGCCACCCAGGTGTCCCTCATCCATGATCTTTAACACTTGCCAATCTGTAAGTAAAAGAGTGAGCCTGTGGTTTTAATTAATTTATTTTCTCTTATTATGAACTAATCGTAATACTCTAGCTGTAATATATTAAAAGATATCTAAACTATTGTTTTAAAGTCTTCACAGAAAGGGAGGTCATTACAAGGACGAAGGTCTGTCAGGACTGGATGAATGAATACCCAGAGTACCGCTGGTAATCTGGTTAGGGCTGGCCACAAAAACCAGGAGTATTGCTCCGCCCCCTTCCTGTCAATAATCTCTTATGTCAATGATACGTCAGAATTGACACGTTAGCTTCTACTATTTGCCATACTTGTTTTAGATAGCTTGTAGTTAAATAAAATAAAAAGACGAAGCCCTGAGCTATGGGGCCCACTGACAACCAGTTTAAAAGAGAGAATTCCTCCTCCATGAATCTCTGTAGGATTCATTCTGTGTCACACAGCCAGTTAGACTTTTTTCCTTTTTTCACATTATTATTAGAGACATACTAAGCTCTGGCAGTGCCCAGCAGCAGCTGCTTGCTGACCCATGTTTCAGGGGCCACTGTCTTTTCTGGCTTTGCTCCCCTCCTCGAGCATTCCCTTCACCTTTCAAATAAACGACGTGCATCTGAACCCCTGATTCAGGTCTCTTCTGGGGACCCAAACTAAGACACAAAGCTTATCTTATTTAGTTTTTATAATGCTCTGTGAGGTTGCTGTTAAAAACTCCATTTTGCAGGTGAGAACACCAAGGTAAGTAACTGAGTCAAGATAGGGAATGGTAGCGAAAAATCTTGTCAGGTAGACATGTGCTTTTTTTTTTAGACCCCTTGCTCTAGTTCTGGCTCAGGGTAATAACGAGCACCTCACTCCTAACTTGAGAGGCTACAACTGGGGGTGGTGGCTGGCTGGCAAGCATGGGGTGATACTGGTTGGCGGGGAGCAAGCACGGACAGCGCATGACGGGGCTACTCTTTCCGCGGCCTCAGGCTCCGGCCTTCATGCTTCTGCCTGTCTCCTCTTCTCATCATACCCTTCGCAAATGTCACGTCAGTCACTCCTTAGAGACATTAAACCTTTGAAGATGTGCAACTTTTGTCTTAAAAAGTGCAACTTTTGGAAATTCCATTCATGGGTAAGTACCAGAGCCCCTGGACATATCTCATCTGTCTCAAAATAAAACACCCGCAACTCTCCCTGCTTAAGTGGATGGGCTTATGGCTTTCCGGTTCCTCTGAGTTGTCTGCTATCTACCTTCTCTTGTTACTCGGCTTATAGACAACTGGGAAAACGCACACCCTTACTGACTGATGGGAACCAAGAGCAGAGGATAGAGAAACACATTTGGCTCCAATATATTTTTCCTTCTTTCCTCCTTACAAATCCAAGGAGCTTTTGCTCTGAACCTTTTGCTGTGGGTGAGTGTAGGAATTGGTCAGGTAGGCTCTCCTGGATATGTCTCACCAGGGCCTCTCACCCCTCCCCACTGAACCCCACCTCACCCCCACACCACATATGGCAGAGTAACTAACACCTTCAGACACACTCAGTAGATATTTCAAATAGTGTTTATTACTTTTTTTTTTGTAGTGGTTAAATTTCATGATTTTTATAATCTGTTCTTCCTAAGAGCTTCAGAACATTGGGTACATCTAAAGAGGGTGACAAAATGACTCCCTCACAGTCCTTTATCCACAATCAAAGTACATTGGAGGCAACACTCATAGGAAAAGTGCCTGAGGCCCTGGAAAATTGAACAGTTTCCTATAACTTCTTCAGTGTTAAGTAATTCAAATATTTTGGAATTATAAGCTAATTTGGAGATAACTGCACCATTATAACTAAATGGATCTGTCATCTAGACATACATTGTATTTCCATGCATTTAGGCCTTTGTTATCTAATATTATTCTACTATGTCTCAAAATCAAACACACATACACATGTACAAATAACACACACATACAATATATAAACACATAAATAAATAGCTTAGAGGAAATATTTCTGAGATCAAACAATTACAGCCATAACTATATAAAATGATTTGGAGATTGTCATTTTTGTAGGTAGTCTAAGAAAATCATATTAGTTGATAGGTAATGCTCAAACATAAGAAATGGTGCTGTGTACTAAAGACTACAGATAGATCTTTACCAAGTTCTTAAATTTTAACTTTTATGGAAAAGTCTAAGGAAAAGGACAAATAGAATGATTATCACATTGAAAAGATGTCAAAGGGAGAAGAGCCATTTGGTTAATCATTCAGGGCCTTCCAGAATAAATGTATTCATCAGTGGGGCCCCAGGATGAGTCCATTGATGAGCATAAGTATTTCTTGATAGTGTGTTTGAATTTTCAAAAACCCCATTAATTATTTTCATGTTGCTCAGGGGAAATCAGAGTCTGATGGAACTGGTTTGTACTAACTAAACTTAACAAGAGCCTGATTGATAACAACAGGTTGCCAATTAACTAATTTAAAGTGGAAAAAAATAGAGCTATTAGGAGGTCTGGAATTTTAATGTACTCAGGACAGTATTTTCTCTTATTTGTAGGAAGTCTGCCTGGGAAGTTAGATTACTATGAAAAAGAGCTTGGTAAAAACAAAGTCAGAATAAAGGGAGCTGGATCATCTTAATGAGAAGTGCTATTATAAACAATCAATGAGAATTGAAACAATATGGATAAAATGTCTATGTCTTTTTCAGAGGCACAGATTGTATATTCTCAGTGGAATTTTACAACTTCTCTTTTTAATAATTCTGGTGGTAATACTCAAGTCCTCATAGAAAAACTCACCTCCAAACTGCACTTTAAAGGTCATTTGTCCCCCTCTAGCAAGAGCTAACTATTTTGGTTTGGCTTGACTCTAATTTATTTTATAGCCAAGTCCTGCCAGTGCAATTAAGAGAGGTTTCCCTCATAATATTTTTCTATCAGCTTGTACTTCTTTCTTTAAACACTGTTATCTACTTCCCCTGCCAATGACCTTTACCTTTATGTCATTTGAGTCATTATGCTACAGACTGGATGCCTTGGAAATGCAATTGCAACGTGTTGGATCCATTTTGGTGGCACTCATGACTTTGACATGACTAGCGAACAAGATGGGAACTGAAGAACAAGATTTCTGCCTTGTGGATCCTCCGCCACTTTTCCTGATTATAAGAATCAAGTTAAGGAGGGATACTGAATAAGCTGTACTTCCCACATTTTCTATGAACAGAATTTGAGAGTTCAATTTTGTGGTTGAACTTAATAGCGATAATAGATTTATCAGGAACAAGATAGCATGTTCTTTCTTTTCATCTTCATATCTTTTGCATCTATCAGTGTCTGTAGAGAATAAGCGTCAGGAAACAATTTTCCGTGGATTTCTCATATTTCCGCACATCTTTTGTTTAGAGGCATCGTTGGGAGTGTTTCCTTCAACAGCCTTAAGCAGGCGTGCTTACTGTTCAGTATAAAAGACCAGACCTGGGGTGCCTCGGTGGCTCAGTTGGCTGGGCGACTGCCTTCGGCTTAGGTCATGGTCTCGGGGTCCTGGGTTCGAGCCCCACAATGGGCTCCCCGCTCAGCGGCAAGTTGCTTCTCCCTCTCCCTCTGCAATCTCCCTCTCCTTTTGTGATCTCTCTCCCATAAATAAATAAAATCTTAAAAAAAAAGATCAAACCTGGTTTCCTTGAGCTTAGAGTGGCTCAAATGCAGATGCTGGCTACTGCTACTGCTGTAAGTAACGAAGTCCTTTGTCTCTGACCCAGGAGTTTCACGACTTCTGCCAGCTTCTAAACTGTGGCAAGTTAACTTGTTAATTTGAAAGTAGGGTAAAATCTCATACTCTTCACAGTTCTTGAGAATAAGTGCTCAAAAGAGAAAGTGTGTTGAATGAATTAATTTAAAAAAAATGTTTAGGGAACTTAATACTCTTCTGACTAATCAACAGTTACCCAGGAAAGAGCCCAAGAACCTCTCTTGGCAAGGAGCTATTTCACAATTTATTTTCATTAAAGTACCAGTGTGTGCTAGTCAGCCCGTGTTTACCTTAGATATCAGTGTTGACTTAAAACTCTTGGCAGCAGTATGTTTGGACTTGGCTAAACATTGAGTTGTATAATGGGAACTGATTATTTAAGCATTACCTACTCATAGAGGAACTATAGACTTTGGATAGCCTCTACTTGCTTCTGCATCAGTGTCCCTAATGGATGAGGCCATGATTTTGGTACAGAGGGCTGAAATTTTAATCTCTCTTTCTAAAAATAACAACTAATTGTCTTTAGAATGATACTTTCATTTGGAACACAAAATACTGACATTGGTGTTTATTTTTCCATTTGCTTTAGAGGTGGATTTGATTTTCTTTCTGCTTTAGAATGCCTGGCAAAGCTGAGCCTGGAAACCCTCTACCAAAATGAAGTGATCTAGTCTTTCTCCATGGCAGATGGCCAAGCTGCCACCAGCCCTGCCAGTTAATCACGACTCCAAGACTTTGAGCAGAGGGCTGGTGCCAGGCAGCTGTGGATTAGGGGAGCAAACCACTTTCTGAAGGCAAATCAGTGACTTAAGGCCAATCATCATTCATACCTGTCTTAGAAACTGTCTGGCATGCAAGGGAGCAAAAAGTGCTCGGATCCAGGAGCCATAGGTTTGCTTGTAGACTTGCCCATTTTCTGTGATCCTGGGCCAGTCATGTGACCTCTCTGATTCTGAGTTTTCCCAGTTGCAAAATGGTAACAATAATACCCGCTCTGCCTATATCACTACACTCTTTTGAGCATCAAATGAAATAGCTCAGTTCTGATCAGTAAGTGTAACAATCATATAGTCCTTTTCTCGATATCTTGGTTACGAATTTAGAAGGGATTTAAAGACCAAAAATGTGTACATAAATGGAGGTGTTATTAGTAAGGAGTTATGCCTACCATATTTCTTTTGAATTCTTGCTTCACTTTTTTTGCCCTGAGGAAAATGTCCCTATAGAGAATCAAACAAATATAGCCGTGAATACTATGCACACATGATTGAGCTATTTAGATCATGGCAACAGGGACTTGTTTCTTGGGCACTTTCTATGGGATAAACCGGATCAAAGCATTCAAAGCAGAATCAAACCAGCGTTTGATAAAGATGTAGATGCTGCAATTTCTCTCTGACTCATTGAGTTTTCTTATAAAAGTTAAAACTTGGGCAACTACCCTTGACCCAGTTTGCCCCCGTGAGACCCTGAACAGGATGAAGAGAGGCTGTCTAACAGCTTGTCTGTTTCGGTCACAAATCAGCTCCCAGGGTGCAGAGAGACTTTCCCCCATTCCCAGAGAAGAGGGGCTGATTACACAGGGAGCTGGGCTTTGTGGTAGCAGGTCACCATTGCCGTGACCAAAAGTTGCGTGTTTTGACACCAAATGGAAGAAGAAGAGTTAATACAGTATTCATTGTTTAGTTTTTATTGTATCGCATACCAAAATAATATTTAAGACCAGTTTTCATAGAAATATGGAAAAAAATTCATAAATACACATTCACAGAGACACTTAAAAAAGTGACAGGAGATGTAAATATTCCTTTTTTATGACTTAAAAAACAACATGCAGAAAATAAGTCATTTCCTTTTGATGTTAGCTATCACTCCTAAATGTGATATATTTGTCCTAATGTAAAATTTTGGTGATCCTGAGGAAAATAGAAATGGAATAACCTCCAGAGGACTATTCGTCAAGCTTCAAATTTCATCTTTAGGATCATCTGTTAGTAGGTTATTGCCATTTTACAGTGTTGCCTTGTTAAATTGTAATCACCAGTTTCAGAAAGGTTTTTTTTGTGTTTTTTTCTTTTAATAAGATGATTGTTTTCCAAATGGATCCATGGCTTAGCTATAAGATAAAGTGGTGAATTATTTACCTAAAGATATATTATCTCCAATTGTGATTCACTTGTAACTGGCTATCGAAAGTATCTTTATGGTACTGAGGCTGCCAAATGTGCCTAATCTAGTGAAGATATGATGATGCCCTCAAACACTCAGTAAATAACACAGCATCTCTATTATGATTTTATTTCTACTTCCAATATATGCCATATATATTTTTTAAAGATTTTATTGATTTATTTGACAGAAAGAGACACAGCGAGAGAGGTAACACAAGTAGGGGGAGTGGGAGAGGGAGAAGCAGGCTTCCCATGGAGCAGGGAGCCCGATGTGGGGCTCGATCCCAGGATCCTGGGACCATGACCTGAGCTGAAGGCAGACGCTTAACGACTGAGCCACCCAGGCGCCCCTATGCCATATATTTTTGACACAAGGCCCTTCAATTGATCACCTTGACCACCCACATCCATTTTCAAAATAAATAGTTAATCTTTGCTGGTCTTTTAACGATGAAAGACCAGCAAATATTTGAGAAGATACAACTAGAGGATATCCTCATTGGCAGGCAAATCAATCCAGCCAAAAAAGGTGCATAGAGAGTAAAAAAAAAAAAAAATCATGTTTTAAGTGTTTTTCTGCCAGATGTAATGTTCATTGTTATCTTCTGTTACATAATAGCATCGATATCGGTAAAAGACATTTTAGGACAAACTCAGGTGCACAGCACTCATCACTTTAGAGGAACCTGAAAGAATATAAATTTGCTGATATACTGATCTACCTTAATTTGTTTGCATTTATTTAACATAAACATGGAATACCTTTGTTTTTTCTTTTGGACAGGTAAATCTTCTAAATATTTTTGTGATGGAAAAATTCCAACATACACAAAGCTAGAATAGTAGGATAAAACTTCATGCACTCAACATGCAACTTCAGTAACTATTAACGAGTGGCCAGTCTCATTTCATTTCAAAATACCTCAGTGTATTTCTCTAAAAGACACATATAAATCTTAAAATAATAACCATTCACATAAAATGGGGCATGGGTTCAGTGTCAGTAGAGTTTGGTGGCCTATAGGCTGAAGAGCAAGGAATGTGCACTGGGACTTAACAATTATGCCCACAAAAATTTGTAGGTTTAAATATTTATTCCAAAACAGAAGGACAGTTGTATTCCCTGATGGCTATACTATTCCAATTAGTTGACACCTGCAAAGCCATTTCTAACATCCTTTCATCACTATTTGTGGGTGGATGGATGATATGTTTTGGTTAAAGCAAACTTGGGGAACTTCTGCTGTTCTCATGGAGGCTGGTAAGGCAGGCAGGGAAAGAAGCTCCAACATGCTCCCGATGCAGAGAAAACTACTTTTCTCAATCTCTGTACCAGGTTCCAGCCTGGGACACTTCTTCCTGAATGCTGTCAGTGACTTTGCCTTTCTCTGGCCCCAGTGTCTTATACAACAATGAGAAAAAGACATAGAGGAGACCCCATCCTCTATAAATGTAGGGTGGACTTCTGTTGTGTTTGCACAACTCATCAGAGCTTACAAAGTATTTCGAAGATGGTATCACCTTTGACCATCACCATAATGGCTAGGTTGGTATTATTGTGCTTGTTTTATGGTGAGTTAAGATACTTATCAAGGTCACGCAGGAGATGAAGCTGGCCCGAGTCCTCTGGAAGGTATGTGGTTGTTTGCTTTTTTCTGGGCTGTCTCTGGACAAAGCTTTTATTTTTATTTTTAATTTTTAAAAAGATTTTTTATTTAATAAAAGCAAAGAGAATGAGTGAGAGAGAGAGAGAGAACATGAGCGGGGTGAGGGGAAGAGGGAGAAGCAGACTCCCCCCTGAGCAGGGAGGCCGATGTGGGGCTCAATCCCAGGACTCCAGGATCATCACCTGAGCCAAAGGCAGATGCTTAACCAGCTGAGCCACCCAGCCGCCCCTTTATTTTTATTTTTTAAATAAAGTCTGAAATTATAAAGGATAAAGGAAGGAGTGTAGAATGAGTTTACAGTGAAGCAACTTAAAGAACAAGGCAATAGTAGACGTCATCTTCCTTCTTATATCTCCTAACTTGGAATGAAGATGCCCCTTGTTTTCTCATGGAGGGATGGGTCTTATTGGGGTGATCTCTATGTTAACAGTAGAAATGGAGTCAATGTGTTGATCCCAGGGTAAAACAAGTTTTCTTTGTCAGGGTCTAGGGATACAGTCCATGGGCTTGGATGAAGAAAAAATATTTTTAAAAATTTTCTTGAGCCTCTAGCAGTCTCCAGAATTATAAATGTAGATTTATTTATTTATTTATTTATTTATTTATTTATTTATTTATTGCAAAAGAGGGAGAGAGCAGGCTAGTAGTTGGGGGGGGCAGAGGGAGAGAGAGAATCTTAAGCAGGCTCCACACTCACCACGGAGCTTGACTCAGGGTTCAATCTCACAATTCTGAGATCATGACTTGAGCTGAAACCAAGAGTCCGATGCTTTAACCGCCTGAGCCACCCAGGTGCCCTTAAATGTAGATTCTAATCATAATAATTATTAACTGTTCCCATGAGTCTGCCACCAAGAGAAATAAAAGATTTGTTCCCATCACATTACAATTGTTGTAGATATCTTGAAAATATCCTTTATACTCATCACTACTTCAAAATATGGTAGCTGTGAGACTTGCAGCTGGATCTTATTATTTAATGTGTTAGTAAAGACACATTTTTAATTTATTTTTTAAAGATTTTATTTTATTTATTTGAGAGAGAGAGCGAGAGTAAGAGAGCACAAGCAAGGGTGGAGGAGGGGCAGAGGGAGAGGGAGAAGTATGTTCCTCGCTGAGCTGGGAGCCCAGTGCCGGGCTCCATCCCAGGATCCTGGGATCATGATCTGAGCCGAAGACAGATGTTTAACTGACTGAGCCGCTCAGGGACCCCTATTTTATTGTTTTATTATGAGACACATCATTTTGTTATGAAGTTTTAAAAGCCATTTTGTAAGTGTATTTCTATATAATTATCTATTTAATTGTAATCAGATGTATTTTATTTTATGCATTTAAAAACAATACTCTGAGAAGGGGTATAGGTATCACCATGTTGTCACAGGAGTTCATGGTACAAATAAAATTTTTTAATACTGGCTTTAAAAGGACATTCACTAAAAATCTTAAATTATTCCCAGAGAACAAAATTTTCAAAACGTTTTTTAGGGAAGGAATTAAGTTTGGGCAACAAGTCCTCAATCTCGTTGTCTCTTCTATTTCTCTACTTGGCCCACTGGACTCCTGACAAACAGCACGTGTGCAATAAACATTCATAGAGAATGACACTCCTTTGTCTTCTTGGAGAAATGAGCAGACTGCTAAAAACACACTGGGTTTGGTTCATGGGACACTTCCCAAAAGGAGAGATGGTTTAAGATGGAGAGTAAAGTAGAAGGGGAAGGAATACCTGCATAAAGGAATTAACCGAGGACAAGATCTTACCTTGAATAAGACTTTCTGCATTGAGTCTGAAAACCACATTTGTCCTCATATGGAAAACCGTGCCATGAACTAATCTTTCTGCATTTTCTCAACCAGAGGTAATCAAATTTTGCATGAAATAATTAAATAATTTCATTTTCAGTTGGCAAGCACTAAATTTTAGGTTAAATCTGTTCACATACGGGAAGATACTTGTTGCAGTAACATCTCCTAATATATGCTATTCTCAGGAAACCATTATATTGCAATTCTTAATCTAGGCACAGAAGTGGGAAAAGTTCTAAGCATTTGACTAGCATATTTTGATGATTCATATATATCAGGAGGAATTCAAAACTTCCATATGATTTTTCTGGTAGACCTCTTTTAATAGTGTCTGTCTTTACTTTGCTACTAGAGATCATTTTGTTTGGCTTGCTATTTCTTCTGACATATATTCCAACTGGGCAGAATCTTTGAGAAATTAGATGACCATTAAGAGCAGTATGTAGAGCATAATGTTTAGAAACAGTAATAGGCAGAGCGAATGTGTGGCTGCTTCCCTTACAGCTTATATTCTTATGGTGCCAAACTCTGTGGTACATAAAATAGACCATATTTTTTATGACCCCAAACATTTGCCCTGGCGGAGTCATCTCCCATGAATGTTATTCTGTTCTCATTTACTCTCTGCGACCTCAAGATCTGCTAAGTCATCATTTCTTAGAAAAACTTACCCTGACCCCTCCTCTCATTCCAGGTTGGGTTACCTGCCTCTCTGTACCATTCAAGTCCCTTGCCCATCTTCTAGGGTCAGGAACTACTCTCACGTCCCTCTACCCATACCTTCCCACTCTGTACTCAACATTATGCTCCAGACTATGAACGTCTTGAGACTAGAATTATGCCTTTGAGTTACAGGAAGATATCAGGCCCTCAAGATTTTTCTGTAGAATCAGTTGAACGACTAAATTAAGGAAGCCAACAAATAAGACTAATGTGGCAGGTAACATGAAGACTGAAGGGTGGGTAAGGAAGGGTGGAGAGGCAAGCTGGTCCCAGGCAGTCTCACTTCCAAGATGTATAATAGAAGTGTGTGTGTGTGTGTGTGTGCGCGCGCGCGCAGGCACCCATATTTGCATGGGAGTAGCGGTAGTAGGGGAGGTGAGATTTACACTTGACTGTAGATAAATACTTTCAATGTAGCAAGTATGAATGTCACTTTGCCACTTTCTGATGTGTAAATGCTATGTTTCTCTAAACTAGAGAAATTGGTTCTGTACTTTTACCTACATGATGGCAGAAAAATTCAACCTCAATCATGTTTGGGAATTCTCTCTTATTCTCCAGGGGTTCATGCGAGGATCTCCTGGTATTTGAGATGCCATACCCTGCAGAGTCCTTATCAGCTACTCCATCTGCTGTGACTCATCAGTTTCCAAGGTACTGGTCAGGCAGTGTGATCTGGAAGACCAGAGATGCCCGTCATGGTGGTCCCTTCCTCTACTGCACACAGGCCCACAGAGACCCTAGGGCCTCAGAATCTCTAATGAGACTGAAGAAAACCATCCATCTTCGATTAGGTAGCTTGTGCGACTTCAACTCCAAAGTCCTAACCTTCATGCTCTCCTCTGGGGAACAGAGTCTGGGGAAATTTTTGTACTGGGTGTTGTCACAGGGCAAAAAGGGAGCTGGAAATACCACTTATTCCTTTCTTAACAACTCACCTTGCTACATAGTTCTTCAGAAATAACAGAACATTTTATCTTCCTCCTCCCAAAGTGTGCCCCAGCCCCAACCCCAATCCACTGGCAGTCCGGCCACTATTTCTCTTTGCAGCGTGGAAGAGCTCAAAGCCCAGAGCCTTGGCAATTGTCCCAGTTTTCTTTATCCTGTTCATGACTCCAAGGAAAACACATTTCTAACTCAAAAACAAGCTGGAGGTTTCTGTTGAGACCTCAAATATTTTCCCAGAGTCCGCCATAAAAATAATAAGGTTATGTTGTAATTTTAAACGATTTGTTCAAGTTCTTGTGGCAAGACTCGGTTACAGTTTCGTTTATCCTGCAAAGAGCCTCAAGTCTGCTTCTAAACAAAATGTTTTCCAAAAACCAATGCCGACTTCTCTCTGCTGACCCAAATCTCAAGAAGAATTAGCATTTGTTGTCATAACACTCTAAACAAATACTAATAGGCACAATTGTTTTGTAACTTGCATGATTTTGACAATCAATACTCATGCTAGCATTGTTACTTGGACTCAGCATTAGTATTTTCTTCAAAATATTTTACTTTGGTAGTATAAATATACCCTATATTGCCAAAGACGTACCAGACAAGCATGGTCATCAGTGTATTGTCCTGAAACTTGGCTTCATGTTGAAAACAGTAGGAAATTCATGAGAGAAGTTTTGGGAAGAAGAAATACTTTTAGTGATATAATCCCATAATATTTATGCTCTCTTACAAATAGTAGTAACTAGGCTTCACTTCTAACAACACTAAAAATCTACCCCATTCAATGAGTTTGATTTCATTTTAAAAATAAATGTATTATGAAAACATGAACAAATAATATTGAAGACTAGGGGCTCCTGGGTGGCTCAGTCGGTTAAGCATCTGCCTTCGGCTCAGGTCATGATCCCAGGACCCTGGGATCGAGCCCTGAGTGGGGCTCCCTGCTCAGCGGGGAGCCTGCTTCTTCCTCTCCCTTTGTCCCCTGGCTCATGCTCTTTCTCTCTCTCACTCTCAAGTAAATAAATCTTTAAAAAAATAATATTGGAGACTAAAAATGCATAACTGGTGAATATTCATGTACTTCCCTTTGCTGCCCATTAGGAATAATCCCGCCAGTGCCAACTTGCTTCACGAGCATTTGTGATGCAGCAAAAGTAGAGCCAAGACCGGAGTGTCTGCTTTGAATTGGAATAGGCTAGATTTTGCTTCTGGAAGAGAAAATGCTGAAGGTGTAAGGAAAAGCAAGAGCCAAGGAAGTGTCAGAAATGTTTTATTGGGGGTTTGGACAGAGTATGGGGTTGAAATGATGGAGCCCTCAGGGATTTGCTCCAGGTCACGCTGTGTGTGGTTCCAAAGACAGTGGGAACTGGACTTTGAGAAGTACTCTCATGGTTCTGTAGTAATTCCTTTGACAGATTCTAGTAAGGAATTTTTAAATGTTAGGTTTTATTTAATTTTTGAATAGATCATACATTTACAAGGCTCAAAAATTAAAAGTAGTATGAAGTTTATCAGGAAAAAGTCTCCTTAATGCTCCAGGCCCCCAGCCACCCAGGTTTTCATCCCTGGAGGCCACCATATTACCAGCCACTTGTTTATCTTCCAGAGGTATTTTATACATATACGAGCAGATAAGCATTCGTATTATATAATCTCCTGCCTCACTTTTTATACAGGTGGTAGTGCACTACACAAATTCTTCCGCATGCTGCTTTATGTCTTTACAATATTTGGGATATCATTTCATTTTATTAGCTAGATTCCTCATTCTTTTTTGCAGCTGCAAAGTATTCCACTGTAGCAATATACAAATTTATTTAGCCAGTTCACACTTTTGGAGGCTTCCCATCATTTGCTACGATTATATACATGATGCAATGAACTACTTAATTCTGAATTTGTTTTGTACCGTGTACCCCTTTGGCAGTCTGGTGATGCCTATGAAATTTCTTCTCACTGTAATGTTCTCTTTCAAGTGTATAAAATAAAATCCTTAAGATTAAACGGAAACCCATTATAGTGAAATATAGTTATCAAAATATTTTTTATTTAAAAATATATGCACTTATTTATTAATGAGTTGCATAACAAGATCTAGCAGTGGGACTAATAACTACTCTAATTTCAAAGTATGAATGAACATAAATGGTATTTCAGAATATTTGCAACAACTGTAATATGACATAAAAGATCTGATTTTTACTGGTAACAAGGGCACAGGCTGATACTATTGTGGTTTCTTGCCTACTTTCATAATGAAAGGAAATGATAAATTCCAGTTATTTTTTAATGGAAACAAAAACACAGTTTTTCCTCCATCCAATTTGATGAATCCCCCAGATTTTCCTGTGCGGCTCTTATTAAGAAGCCCTGACTTATGCAGACATCATTTCCTAAATAGTCAAGCATATTTGTATATATTTATAAATTCCCAGAAGCCTTTTAAATTAGCATATACTAATACTTTGTCATTGAATGTCTATTGTCAAATTGCCAGAAATATGGGCATTCCACCAGCGTTGAACAAGGGTTCATTTTCATCTTTGCCAATCTGAGAGATGAAAAATAGTATCCTGGTGTAGTTGTATTTTGTGTTTGTCTTATTAAAAGCACACTTGTGCATCTTTTCATATATTTAAGAGGCATTTCCTATCTGTTCATGCCCTTTGCTTACTGTTTTATGGGTTTGTTGGGAGGTTTGTTGCTGCATGAATCACCCAGAGTTGTAAACAGCGCCCCCTGGAGTTAAACATGGAGGCCCTACTTGCTGGTCCAGGTGAAGATTTACATTGCTGTCCATTCTGTTTTTACCTCTGATTATTGTTTCTTTGAGTCATCCAAATAGATTAAAATAGCATCTGGAACCCTTAAGGCACTAGTCTTATTTAGGTGACAATGTTGTTCAAGACAAGTCTGAAAGAAGTCACAGCAATTTGATAACTGGTTATCTCTGGCAAGGGGAGGGACATGGAAAAGGTGTGAAAGAACTTTTACTTTGACTTTTTTCAGTGCTGTAATTATGTATTATTTGTATGCAACAAATAAATGATAAGAATGCATACATGTGATGTAAATTCAAATAATACAGAGAAGTATACAAAGAACAGTAGAAGAATCTCTTTTTCCAATGTCTTTTCAGGATAAGAATTTTAAGAACATACTGGGGATGCTTCCTTGAGCCCAAATTGTGCTTTTGAAATACCTTTTCTCTAAGATCCAGGGTTCCTGAGGGAGATAACTGGTTCCAGGTCTAGGGCAGGAAATGTACAAAATGAGCTTGGTGCATTGTGTTATACCAGAGAACAAGAAGTTACCAAAGACTAGTAGGTCATCGCAAAAGAATGCAGGACCCATATGATGGTGTATATAGTACCTACCTCAAAACATTGTTGTGAGAATTTAGTGAGATATATAAGCAAAGTTCTTAAACTCGTGCATGGTGCACAGGAATTACTCAGTTAATATTTGTGGAATGAATGATCCTCAGGTTGATCGGAAACTCTTTCAGAAGGATGAAAATGAGAGGAAAATCCTGACTTATATCCTTTTCAGAAAATAAATAAAAAATGAATTTGTCAGAGGTCCCTAAAAACTCCCCATGATAATTAAGTTATCTTTAATATATTGTGAGAAGTTAGAGGATATCCCTATATAAGGTCACAGATGTGATTGTAGGGGGAAAAAATGCTTTCCACTTGTTTATATTCTTGTTCTTTTTTCTAATTGTAAAAAAGCCAGAAAGAAACACAGAAGCCTGGTGCCAAACCTAGATGTCACTCTGTATGTGGGATTCTGATTCCTACAAGCATCAAGTCATTACAGAACACACCAGGAGCACTGGGTAGGCAGTCAGGCAAGTGGAAGAGAAGGGTGGTTCAGAAGGACAAGTCAATTCTCCCCAGTGTTCTCTTGAGGGGGACTGAGAACGGCCAGAGAGAGAGCTGTCCACAAAAGGAGCTGCAAAGCAAAGCAGGGACTCCACATCCCCAGCTTGCTTTTAATAACATTTCCTCAACAATTCCCAACTCTCATTCTATCCCAAATTCCTGATTTAGTGATTCACAGGGACAGCTATTCTGAAGGCTCTCACCAGAGAAGCTTATTTGGTTCCCACTGGGCAGGAATAAATGCATTAGCGATATTCTAGATAATTGTTATGCTTGCAATTGGTATTTCAGTCCCTTTGCAATTCTTGCTCAAGTTTTTTTCCTCATCTTCTAAGTCTGAAAAAGTAATTTCCAAATCACTTCGTTGAAAACTCATGACTGTGGAATCCTTTAGTCATTTGCAACAGGCCAGACTAGTGGTTTAACATGAAAATGGAATGGATTTCCCATCAGGGTTCCCAGAGTAGGCTACTACGGTGTTTTGTAACCTAACACAATGAAAGGCGTTGTCACTAGATGATTCAGCTAGTTAGAATCTCAACTCCCTTTCTGGGGAGGAAATCCGAGGCATGGTGTTTATATGAGATGCAAGGGTAATGCTTACATGGACAGCAAGGCTTCAGTTCTCCTCCATCAATGCCAGGCAGAGACTATGAACAGGGAAGTAGAAGGAAGGTCAACCAGCCACCTTGGCCAGAAGCAAACTTTGTAGCCAACTCAAATCTGTCATGTTTCCTTGCTGTCTGTCTGTCTGTCTACACACACACAAACACACACACATACACACACAGGGTCTCAGTTGCTCCACTGCTGTAATGCCCTTCTCAGTAAAATTCCCTAGGGCAAAATCAACAGTAACCCGAGTTTTTGGCTTATTCAGTATCAGTGGGAAGGGTGCCATGTTGGACTTTGACTGACAGCCACAAAAACCAGTTTGACTGAGAGTGGCAGGGCCACAAGGTCTAGGTGGAGTATTAACTCACCAACCTGGAATGGTTACTTGGAGAACGCTCACACTGCCTCTTACTTATGCTTCAGTCTGCATCTCCAAGAGTGGTGAAGTCACAGAAATGACTAAACAAATGTACGGCAGGAAGATTTTTTTATTCACAACTCAACCACACACACACATAAAAGCTCCTCTGTCACCGGGATCCCTGGAAAGTGATATCTAAAATTCTGCTCTGAGTCAACTGCCTTCCCTTCTCATTTTTGTGTGATCTTCGACTCCCAACTGATAGAAGCCCCAAGTTGAATTTTCATTGGAGTTGAATTTTAATTGGCATGAGAGCAGGAGGATTTTACCCCAAACTTTCTGAAAAAAGGCAAGCATATTTTTTATATAAGGTCCAAGACCAGGTGGGGAAATCCTTTTATGCGTTAGGCTGGAGTAAAGGAAATAAAAATAAGCTTTAGTATTTCTTTCCTATGCTAAATGTAGGAAAAATTAATTACTATTTTTTTCCTTCTAATTGTGCTCATATCTTGATTGTTGACAGTACTATTTTGCCACAATAAAGCCAAGTTTATTGAATACTGCCATAGCCTTTGTACTGTGCCATCCACCAGATTTCTGACAATTTAACTCACATTACTGTAACATCTCATTTGAAAAACACCAGGTTAAATTTAAAACCATTTATCCAATTAAAGTAGAACCCGAATGATTAATGTCTTGGCATTTTGTTATTTGGAGATGTCAAATAAAAAGTCCTTTAGGGGCGCCTGTGTGGCTCACTTGGTTGGGTGTCTGACTCTTGATTTCCATTTAGGCCATGATCTCAGGGTCATGAGATCAAGCCCCAGGTCAGGCTCCACAATCAGAACGGTGTCTGCTTTGAGATTCTCTCTCCCTCTCACTCTGCCCCCTCCCCCGCTCTCTCTCCTTCTTTCTCAAATAAATAAGTAAATCTTAAAAAAAAAAAAAGTCCTTTAATTTGGTCGTTTTTCATTGGTGAGGGTGTTGTGAAGTCATATAAGTAAGCCAAATGTGTGAAGGAAGAACATCAGTGTCTGAGTCAGAGAGACCTGAGTAGGAATCCAGAGCATGTCACTCACTAGCCTTGTGACTTTAGCCTGCATACTTAACCCATCTGAGTCTCTGTTTCTTCACCTGGAGACAGCTCCACACAGGAGAGCCGTAAAGTTCAATTATGACATGGGAAGGACTGACACACGTCTATTCGGCACACTATTTAATTGTCCTCCCTTCCTTCCCCTAAATGTACAGAAACTGGAGAACAGTTTTGTCATTCTCCCTAAGGCATCTGGGATCCAGGGAAGCAAAAGAATCACAAAGAGAACCACTTGACTGACCAGGTTCAAAATACACAAGCAGATGAATCAGTTTTAATTTTTCATTTGTTTTTGTTTTCATTTAATCTGTGGCTTTTCTTCTGAACTGAAATGAATCCCTCTAGATCTCAGGGGCCTCCTTTATAAAATTAGGAAGTTGGACCACCTACCTCAGTGGGTTTCAACTCTGGCTATGCAGTAGAATCACTGAGAGAGCTTTCTTAAAATGCAGATTCCTGTCCCCACCCTCAGAGATTCCCTGTTGCCCTACGCTGAATCAGTGTGTGTGGTTTTAGAAACCCACAGGCCACTCTCCATTGAGACTCAGATGATTTTTGAGGCCCTCCACCATCTCATATGCCTGGCTTTATTACAAAACACAAGGAAAAGATACTCAAACTAGAAAACGTTCGTTTTCTAGTATTTGTATTCATGTGCTGGTTGTCACAGGCATGTTCTGGATGCCCCCAGCTCACCTATCCCTCAAGGGAGCAGGCCAGCCCTTCTGAGCAGCCAGACTCACACCTTGAGCTTCAGACCATGGGGCTGGCATCCCAGGAGCAGCCTTGTCTGAACATGGCAATGAGACCTGGGAGATTCCTTGGCTTGATGAGGGGGTAAGATGACCGCTGTGAAATGTTGAACTACACCTACCAGACGGGGATGGGGGCATTGGGGAGAAAGGTCAATGAGGGTGAAGGTAAACTCTGGTTTAAACTTGGGCCAAGAAGCTTATTTTTTTTTAAGATTTTATTTATTTATTTGGCAGAGAGAGACACAGCAAGAGAGGGAACACAAGCAGGGGGAGTGGGAGAGGGAGAAGCAGGCTTCCCGCAGAGCAGGGAGCCCGATGTGGGGCTCGATCCCAGGACCCTGGGATCATGACCTGAGCCGAAGGCAGACACTTAACGACTGAGCCACCCAGGCACTCCCAAGAAGCTTATTTTTAACCCAAGAATAAATTGAGCTACAATCTAAGGTGAGGAGAAAGCCAGGAGAGTGTAGCTACGATGGCTTAATTAACACTGCTCCTTCTCTCTGCCTTTCTGTTGTTGGAGTTGGACACCCTGATTATAGTTGCAAACAAAGGACAGCTCCCAGCATCTCTGCCTGGTCCTATGCTCACACTTCCTTGAGGATACCTGCTCCTCCATCTGCATGGATCAGAGATGGATCCTAGCAGCCGTGTTTATTCAGTCCCCACGAGCTGTGGGCATGGCCCAGCCTTGTCCAGTGTAACTCCCAACATTCAGAATCTGAGGTTGATAGGTCTTTTGAACAGAGAAAAATGTAAACTTGGGAACTGTCAGTAGCCATATTCTTCTGTGTGGACCATGAAAGAGAGAAATGAGTCTGCATAAGGAAGAATGTAGTTAAGTATAGAAGAGTCAAAAAGAGGCAAGATGGAGACTGAAGACATTCTGGATTTCCTATGGAGTTCAGTTCCCCCTGTTCATGGGTCCTATTACCCCATCTGCATCCCTACCTTTTAGTTTATAATTAATGCCCCTTTGGTTAAGGTAGCTGGAACTGGCTTCTGCTACTTAATACAGTTGGCCTTTGAACACCATGGGTTTGAACTGCATAGATTCACCTAACTCAGATTGTTTTGCTAAATACAGTACAGCACTGTAAATGTATTTTCTCTCCCTTAGGATTTTCTTAATAACATTTTCTTTCCTCTAGCTTACTTTATTATAAGAATACAGTATAGAATGCATATAATACCCAAAATATGTGGTAGTCAACTGTTTATGTTATCAGTAAGCTATTACTCAACAGTAGGCTACTAGCATTTGGGGAAGTCAAAAGTAATATGTGAATTTTTAATTGTATGGGGAGCCAGCACCCCAATCCCTGTGTTGTTTAAGAGTCAACTGTAATCAAAAAAGCTCTAACAAGTATGGCTACCATGTATGAATCATTATATTTTTTGTGTTCAAACCAGTGACAGACCAGTGCTTTCCCAGTGAAGAAGACAAAACACATGTGGAAGAAAGCAACCAGGGGCAGGAGGTCTGGGTTTAAATCTTCCTCTTAGGATCCCACAACTACACATAATCATAGACTATTGACATTAGTTCTTAAAGGTAACTCATTTCCACTGCCCAATATCATAACTAGATGATATTGGGAAGAGTTTTTAATCCTTGTGGATTTAACTATAAAATGGCCATAAAGATTCTGTGAAGGGGCAGGAGCTGAACCATTCACTTTCTTGAGGTTTCTTCCAACATTAAAACCTCTGCATCTATGGTACTTGATATTATCAAAAGGAGTTTCCCTTGGAATTATTCTTGAAGCCACATTCTGTACATCAAATGGTCAGGAGAACTCACCATAAGAAGTCATACCAGGTGCTCATGTGAATGACAGGTAAAACTGAACACTTTAAAATTTAAATGTAATGGGTGCCTGGGTGGCTCAGTTGGTTGAGTGTGTACCTTTGGCTTGGGTCATGGTCCCGGGGTCCTGGGACTGGGTCCCGCATTGGGCTCCCTGATCAGCAGGGGATCTGCTTCTCCCTCTCCCCTCCCATTTGCTTGTGATCTCTCTCTCTCTCTCAAATAAATAAATTAAATATTTAAAAAATTTTTATGTAAAAAATGCCAATTTTGCCTAACTTTCCATAAGACATTTTGGCTTTGCTTAAAAGCAAATAACCTTAGAACTGAACATATTCAACTCCCCTATTTATCTGAACAAAATTTAGCACTTATTATTGAGAGGTGATGAGGATACACATCAGTGTATCGTGGTTTGATTGGTGCTGGATGGGGGGTGTGTTCAAGGACAACGTGGGAGTGATGAGCAGATCTAGGAAGGAGGCAGGCAGGGTGTGACAGAAGGTGTCATGGAAAAAGCGATGAGGTCAGGTAGCGACCTCTTCGACCTCAGCCACAGCAACTTCTTCCTGGAAACATCGCCAAAGGCAAGGGAAGCAAGGGCAAAAGTGAAGTATTGGGATTTCATCAGGATAAAAAGCTTTTGCACAGCAAAAGAAACAGTCCACAAAACCAAAAGACAACCGACAGAATGGGAGAAAATATTTGCAAATGACATATCAGATAAAGGGCTAGTATCCAAAATCTATAAAGAACTTATCCAACTCAACACCCAAAGAACAAATAATCCAATCAACAAATGGGCAGAAGACATGAACAGACATTTTTCCAAAGAAGACATCCAAATGGCCAACAGACACATGAAAAAGTGCTCCACATCGCTCGGCATCAGGGAAATCCAAATCAAAACCTCAATGAGATACCACCTCACACCAGTCAGAATGGCTAAAATTAACAAGTCAGGAAATGACAGATTTTGGCGGGGATGCAGAGAAAGGGGAACCCTCCTACACTGTTGGTGGGAATGCAAGCTGGTGCAGCCACTCTGGAAAACAGTATGGAGGTTCCTCAAACAGTTGAAAATAGAGCTACCATATGATCCAGCAATTGCACTACTGGGTATTTACCACAAAGATACAAATGTAGGCACCCGAAGGGGTATGTGCACCCCAATGTTTATAGCAGCAATGTCCACAATAGCCAAACTGTGGAAAGAGCCAAGATGTCCATCGACAGATGAATGGCTAAAGAAGAAGTGGTATATATACACAATGGAATATTATGCAGCCATCAAAAGGAATGAGATCTTGCCATTTGCAACGACGTGGATGGAACTGGAGGGTGTGATGCTGAGTGAAATAAGTCAATCAGAGAAAGACATGTATCATATGACCTCACTGATATGAGGAATTCTTAATCTCAGGAAACAAACTGAGGGTTGCTGGAGTGGTGGGGGGCGGGAGGGATGGGGTGGCTGGGTGATAGACATTGGGGAGGGTATGTGCTATGGTGAGCACTGTGAATTGTGCAAGACTGTTGAATCACAGATCTGTACTTCTGAAACAAATAATGCAACATATGTTAAGAAAAAAGAAAAAGAAGAAGATAGCAGGAGGGGAAGAATGAAGGGGAGTAATCGGAGGGGGAGACAAACCATGAGAGACGATGGACTCTGAGAAACAAATTGAGGGTTCTAGAGGGGAGGAGGGGGCGGGGGGATGGGTTAGCCTGGTGATGGGTATTAAAGAGGGCACGTTCTCCATGGAGCACTGGGTGTTATGCACAAACAATGAATCATGGAACACTACATCACAAACTAATTTTGTAATGTATGGTGATTAACATAACAATAAAAAATTAAAAAAAAAAAAGCAATGAGTTCAGCCAAGGGAACCAAGCCAGGTGGGGTGGACCATGGTGAGAAGGAAGAACAGGGCCTTTTTGGCAGTGGGACAACATACCCAAAACATGGGGTTGAGAACCAGTGTCCAATGCTCAGAGACCTACAGTCCTGTGGCAAAGTAAAGACCACTCTTTCCAAAGGTATTCGTGCATTGAGGCTGATTCCAGAGGGAAAGAGGGAGGTAAAAGTGAACTTTTAATATCACTGTGGGAACTCCAGTATCTAAAAATCAGTCACAAAAGACAATAAAGGGATCTAATACATATTGGTGTGATGGGATGCCAGAGAAGTAGATATATCATAAAGGGAGTAGAGATATCTTGCCTGGGCCAGTGGGCTGATGAAAAGAGTAAGTAATAACAAGTAGCATTTATTGAGTGATTGCTAAATGCCAGGTGCTTCATGCTTTGCACACATTGACTCACTTTGCACATCACACTCTGTGATGTAGGTTCTATTATTACCCTGTTTCAGGAGGCTGTCTCCCTCCCTCGCCTAGTCCCCTTTTCTGCACTTACACTAATGCACAAGGTATTTTATTTATTTAATATTATTTTGTATTTGTCTCTCGCTTTCTGACAGAATGGACTGTCTTTAAGGGCAGGGACTTTTGTTTGTTTTCTTGACTGCTGTATATATACCCAGAACTTAGAAAACACAGTAGGAGCTCAATAAATAATGGTGAACAAAGAATGACAGAAACTGAGGTACAGAATGGTTAATAACTTGCCCCAACTAAATAGTCAGGCAGTGGTGGGACTGGGGAGCAATGGTGTGAACCAGCTAAGGGGGTTTTTAGTGAGGCCGTGGCTCATAAGGAGGCATAACGGAATTGAAGGTGGAGGGACTGGAGCATCAGCCTGGTAAGAACAGGCTTAAGAATTTATCAATTCATTTATTTATTCAGTTAGCTTTTCAGCAAATATTTACTGTCTACCTACCATGTAGCAGGCATTGTTCCGGGCCCTGGGAAACAATGGTGGACAAGGGCAAAAAGGGTTCCCCATTCAGAGGAGGGGAGACAGACAATAGAAAAGGAAACAAGTGAATACACAGAAAAATCTCAGGGATGATATAGTCTGGGATGGTAATAGAACAGGGTGATGTGATGAAGAGTAGCTGGGGGAGGGGGAATCCCATCATTAGATGGGGTCTTTGGAGAGGGCCTCTTTGAGGCGATGTATGAGCAGAATCCTACAGCAGGAAGCTCTGGGAGAAGATAATGCTTAGAACAAAGATGATGGGGGGTGGGGGAAGCAGACACTGGGGGAGGGATGGGGGTAGGGTTTGGAGAGTGGGATGGAACCCAGAAAGTGTCCATGGAGATTGCAGCTCTGCACAGGAGGTTGAGAGTTCACAGCCAGGAGAAAGGCCTGTAGGGCAAAGTCTGGCTAGGACCAGAGCCAAGTGGTTAAACAATTGTCCAGAAAAGCATATCTGGTCTTAAACCAGGAACTAAACCCAAAAGGACCGTGATTTAGGTTACCAGCTGGGAGGCAGAAGCAGAAGGTACTATATAGAATGATAGGAGCGTGGGCAAGGTGGACAGACTTCATATTACAAGTGAATTTGGTCAGCTCAAGCTTGCAAGGGACTTAAACTGAACTGCAGTGTGTCCCCCACAATTCATGCACACCCTGTATGTCTGCCTAGAGCTGAGGAGCCACTGGAGGTGGGAGTGGCCTCAGGGAACACCTAATACACATGATATTTTGCTGGCCCGTGGACCAGGCCAGTGATCCCCAACCCGAGCAAAACAGAAGACTCATTTGAAGTGTTGGTAAAAAATTCAGATGACTGGGCCTCATCCCCCATAATTCCTATTTATTATGTTGGGATTGGACCAAGTATCTGCATCTGTGATGCAAATGGTCTCCAGACAGGGCCCACCTGGAGAAATGTGCAAGAGAATCCACGCGTGGGCTTCAGGGAATCCATGAAACCTCTGAAGTTGAATGAATGCACCTGTGCATTTTTTTTTTTTTTTTGGCAGGGGTTGTGGGGAGAGGGTCCATATCATCATAAGAGTCTCAAAAACTCCAGAACAACTGATCTAGTCCTGCCCCATGTCTTATAGAGTAGAAAACAGAGTCCCACGAATGTGATGACTTGCCTGATCCACAAAACAGTAGAGGTGGGCTGTTACTCCAGACTTTTCACATGCCCTTCACTCTCTTCTCCACACCCTGCTGACTGTAGGGGTGAAGGGGAAAGGGGAAGGGGATTAAGCACTCAGGAGCAAAGTCATCACAGGATTGCTCACCGCATTTTGGCCCCAGGTGGGATAGATCCGCAGAGTGAGGTTTGCAATGATGACGCCTTAACAAAGAGCCCAGGCATTCACCTGGGACGCCATCCCAGGCCCTGTGTAATCTTCTCTCCATTAGGACCTGAAGCCAGGACAGAGGATGCATGGGCCAGGTTGTTGGATGCACGGTGGTAACGGAGTGACGTTCTTGTGAAAAATCTGCCTTCCTCTACCTGAGCAGGTGGGCGCTTCCAGCCTTCCCGGCCTGTGCTCACTTTTCTATCCACCTCTTCCCTCAGGCCAGTCTGGATCATGGCCCCACCTTTGTTAGTACGTTCCTCCCAGTCCGGATTTTATGAGACTAAACCCGGCTAGCCTCCTCAAATTTGGTATGTGTCCTGCCCTCCAGTTTTGGCCCAGATCCTTCAGCCTCTGGCCGCAGCCTGAGCTCCCAGATTCACCAGGCTTGCTCACCTTCCTCTTCTGAACTAACAACACCCCATTTTGGCCTTTTGCCTCTTCACTCCCTATTTTGTCCCGGGGACAGGGCCCCTAGAGTCCTGGCCCCACCTGGTCACCCCCTCCTCCCCTAGCCCACCTGGCCTGCACAACCTGCTCTTCAAGGGCTGAACTTCTTCGGAGTCCGACCCCTCCTTCTGCAAGGCAGCCACCTAAGAAAGTCAGTGTAACCCCCTTTCCCGGCCTTCATCTGTGAGGGTGCAACAGCTGGCTCAGGAGCTGGCTGGTAGACCACGGGGAGACCCTGAGTCCCGATCAACAACCCTGCCTCCTCACTCAGTCCAGGTTCTCTCAGTCTCCCCTCCCCCCCACCCCGCTCTACTTGTCAAGTCCCTTTCTCTTCTGTTCCTTTTTCTTTTTTTTTTTTTTAATTCTTTTTCTTTTTATCCTTCCCCCATGCTTTAGGCCTCCCTTGGCCCTTGCTGTCCTCACTTTGCCTGAGAGCAGTACTCAGGAATAAAAACGTGCCCGAGCCCTTTGTGTTGACTCATGCCACCTTTGTTTTGGTGCCAGATTTGTTCTGGAGGCAGCTCTCTGGGAAAGCCAGCCAGTCGGAGCAGTCCCGCAGAGCATGCAGAAGGCAGAGGAAAGAAGACTGCTCGGGAACGTTCCCAACAGCCTCCTCAAATCTGTGGAGGCTGGCTTTCGGCCCCCCCCCCCCCGCCCCCCCTGCCTCTTACAGACAAGGAGACAAGCTCAGGGCTCAGGAGACTGGCCCCAGGTCTGGTATTAAGTCAGGGCCGAGGGGGAAGTGAACACGGAGCCGTCAGACTGGAAGCTGTCCAGACAGCTGCGTGGAGCAGGATCACAGCCCGCTGCCTCGCAAAGCCTCCCCGGGCTCAGTCACGCTGTGGACCCTCGACAGTTACTGGAAAGTTGTCTTAGACGTTCCTGTTAGTTCTTTGTCCTGTGAAGGAGTTGCACGGTGCATGTCTTGGGGAAGATTAATCATTTTCTCCCTTGCCTATGACCAAGGCTGTTTCTCACGTCCCTACCCTGGTTTCGCTTGTCTCAAGGATTTCATCCAAAGGGCGGGACGTTTCCCCTGCCTCCCCCCACCCCAACGGGAGCCTGCAATCAGGACCAATGAAAGCGAAGTACCTCACCCACCCAGTGACTAAGAACTCCGAGTATTTAAGAGGTTCAGGAATGGGCTGAGAACTGCTTTTGCTTTCTCCCCAGACGGGCACACTCTCGCCTGACTCCGGGCCCTCACTGAGCTGCAGAGGGAAGAGGGAAAGCCTCCCAGACTCTCTGCCGCCATGTGTTACGGCAAATGTGCGCGATGCATCGGACATTCTCTGGTGTGGCTGGCCATCCTCTGCATTGTGGCCAATATTTTGCTTTACTTTCCCAATGGGGAAACGAAATATGCCTCTGAAAACCATCTCAGCCGCTTCGTGTGGTTCTTCTCTGGCATCGTAGGAGGGGGCTTGCTGGTAAGTTGTTCAGAATTATTAGAAGCTTAAACAATTCTCTTCTGTTAATGAGGTGTTTTCATGGAAAGGTTTCTACGATGCCTGCTTCCCAATCCAGTTATTTTTGTTCGTTCTTCTTTGGAAAGCAGATCACACAAAAGATAGGTCTGGTGTATTTATTTTGTTAGACGTTTTACAAAATCCTCTTTCAGCTAACTGTGAACTACTTTTTTGCTATGTTCTCTTACTTTACAGCTAGAAAACAGATAGCTTTTAAATCAGATCTGAGAGACTATAGAGTTTCTAGTACTGGGGGGGGGTGGTGGGCATGTAACATTTGCTCTGGGGAGCTGGGAGGACGCCGCTGGTTCGCTGTCTAAATCAACAGAATTTTGGATCCAAATTCTCTGCTGTTTATTCTCAGGCCTGTGACAGAAAAAAAAAAAACACATGACTTATGAGTGTATTGCTATTTAGAAAGAACTATAAATTTTCTCCTTTATGTAATCCTGGGTGTGGTGTCTAGGAAAAATCCTACAGTTAACAGCAGATCAGGGTCTGAAGCTAACAGTGGAATGTGTTGTTTTTTCCAAGGTTTGTTTTTAATTGAAGTGAGAGGAATTTGCCTGCCAACCTGGGAGCTGAAAGTATTAGCTTCAACCACAGCATGGAAAGAATGTGGACAAACTTGAGTTTGCCACTTTAAATGCTGGGATTGAGAATTCTAAAAAGACATTTTATGGAATTGCTAGTACCACACAGGATATTTTTCTTAGTCAAGAAAAGATGTTACAACGTTTAAATTGAATACATTATGATGAAGCACTATTATCATGTTGACATAATCATTTGTCCTTCATATAACATCGCACCTGTTTAGGCTTCTTTTGATCTCAAACTCAGGGTATTTCATACTTACCTTATTTAAAGAGCTTTATTGTGAGGCAACAACCATACAATCATATCATCATCTTATATGGTGTCTTCATCTCTCCCATTTATGAAAAATTTCAGTTATTCTATGAAAGACTGTTAGTATCGTCTATGTTTTACAAGGGAAAAAAAAATCAGATTTAAAAGGCAGGGCTTAAGAGTTTCAAAGCAGAGGTCCCTCTGGGACTGGGACTGTGCTAGGAATTCTTGTGGAAGAAACATTTTTATAGGTTCCTCTTTGAGCCCTCTCATCGTGCATGCTCACCCCAAAGACTGCTTTGACACATCACATGCAAACAAGCAGGTACTCCACTAAGAAGCATCTTGTTCTCATAGTTTTACATTCTTTGAGATACTTGGGCAAGCGAACCCAAAGCCATCCACCACTGTCAGAAAGAAATATATTCCACCAAAAGATGCTTCGCCTGACCCTTATGGCAGGCTTTGATCTGGGGGAAAGGCGGTGACTTTCATTTGCCTGTTTTCGGACCAGATCTTCTTCCCGGCATTTGTGTTCATCGGGCTGGAAGAGGATGACTGCTGCGGCTGCTGTGGCCACGAAAACTGCGGCAAGAGATGCGCGGTAGGTGTTCCAGCTCCGGGCGTGGAAACGGTCCCTGGGAGGTGGCCGGGGCCACGCAGGCTCACTTCTGCTGTTTCTCCTCTCGCCAGATGCTTTCTTCTGTCCTGGCTGCTCTGCTCGGAATCGCGGGATCTGGCTACTGCGTCATCGTGGCAGCCCTGGGCTTGGCAGAAGGACCACGATGTCTTGATACTTTTGGCCGCTGGAACTACACCTTTGCCAACACCGATGGACAGTGAGTAATTGTTTCCCATCGGGCCACACGTTCTCATCCACCACATGGTATAGTGGCAAGCCCGTCAGGTTGGAATGGCAGCAGCGATCCCTGTGTCCGTCCGCTCGGCCAGGTGTTTTCGCACCAGGCGGTGGTGCCAGCACTTGGATCCCTGACCTGGAGAAGCTCTCCGTGCTTTTTAGTGGATTCTCTGATTCAGCCTTCATGACACCCTATGAGTTGACTTCCACTATTGCTCCCATTTTACAGATGAGGAACAGGAGGCACAGAGAGTTGAAGGAACTTATTCAAAGTCACATTGCTGGGAAGGATATGGACAGTCAGGATGTGAACCCAGGCAGCCTGGCTGTAGAGCTTGTGCTCATACAGTGTGTCCACTATACCAGAATGATTAGCTGATTTTACTATTTTATAAGAAAATATTATGGAATCCTTACATAATGTGGATGGAAAGCATATGAATTTAACCAAAGCCCAGGGTAGATCATACTACTCCCATACACACACTCACATATAAACATAATAACTACATACAACAAACCCATTATTTAAAGTGATCAGCTTATATAAGACAGGTCTGATACGCGACTTTAACATCAGGATAATTTAAGGTCTTTTATTTTATGTTGATGCTTATTTCTTACCCATTATTGAGAAAGGATCAGAAATAGCTGATAGAAACTGATGTACATGACGACAAATGAATGACATCCTGCTTTGAATTTTGAAAAGCTTAGTTGTGAGATTCATGAGTGAAAATAATATGAATAATGAATTTCAATTGCCTTTACATTATCAAGACTGTTTGTCCCCCATGAATAGTGAGTTCATAAACCATGCGCATGCAATTACATGGACCTGGATTCCACCCGAGCTCTGCATTTCTTCCTCAGCAACCAGGAAAAAGTGGCCCGAGCTCTGTGCTTCTCAGTTACTTCATCTGTAAAATAAAACCAGGGGCAGTTGTCAGGAGGATTAATGAGATAATAAATGTAAAGTACTTGTCACAGAAGCTGACACATTCTGAGCATGGCCACTGTTGGCTGTTAATACTCTCTCGTAACTTACAATGAATACAGCCAAGGTAGCCTCTGAAGGGAAATCAGCATTTAGAGGGGTTTGAAATTTTGGTGGTCAAAACGGTTATTGATCGTGACTCAACTGTGTTTGGAACATACTGAACATACCGGTAGAAATTCGCTATTCATGTATTCACAGACATAGAAAACCCACCTCTAAAAAAGATCATGATGAATGCAGCTGGAATGTAAGGAGAAGGGCGAGGATCACTAAAACATTTTTACAGCTGTTTGAGTGTATGTCCCTCCCCTGACCCACCCCAGCTTCTGTAAGAAAACTTTTACTTCTGTATCATTCCTCACTTCAACCTGTCCAAGGATTTCAGTATGGGAAATAACTAATGGTCACAAGCCAATGACTAATTGCTCAATGGACAAGTGGGGCCAAAGAATTTTTTTTACATTGTGTCCTAAAATTACAAATTCCTTTCCCCACTGATAGGCAGAAAGACGAGGTCATAAGGACAGAATTCTTTTTCTTTCTTAATCAACAAATTGAATTTCTGATTGGCTCAATGACCATTCAAAATTAGGTCTCTAATTCCAAGCCCCTTTGTTCTGTTATTTCAGGAAAAACTGATAATATAGCAGACCTCTTTGTGGAATTAAGTCAATTATAGATTTTCTCACATGATTGAATCCTTTCATTAAGGATCCAAATGCTTTATGATGTAGCAAAGGCTGAGATTCTAAGAGAGTAATCAGAGATAGAAATTTTTCAGACTGTAAGAATATTAAGGTATTTAGAAAATCTCCTAAGTCATGTATATATGTATATGACTTGTATGTGTGTGCCTGTGTATATGTGTGTGTGTGTGTATGTGACTTCAGCGTGGCTTGCTAACATGACTTTAGATTATTTATCATTCAATAACTTTTAAAAGTGTTGAGTACCTACTATGTGCCAGATACTGGTCTAAGGGTTATATATACAATGATGAAAGGTCTGGTTCCTATCGTCATGGAGCTCAGACTTGTGGAACAGTTACATAAGCAGGTATTCTCTTGGCCTAGCTTAGTACCCTTCCTCACACTTGGTTAACCTGATCAGTATACTTGTTGCGTTGCGATTGCAGCTTGTCTCCTCCCTTGGAGGCTCTGCTCTTCCAGGGCAAAGCCCATGCCGTGTTCACCATTATAGCCCCAGCCTGGGCTTGATGTCTAACTCACAATGAGTGCCCGATAATCTTTGCTGAATTTTATGTTTGTCCCTGCAACACGACCTGGGCTAAATTCCTCACTTCGTGAAATGACTAGGACTAGAAAAATTTGATACAGGTCAATGAATTAATTCCTTTCTTTTTTTCTGAATGAAAAAGCACCACACAGAAAGTAGCTTATGAGACATCCCATTAGGTGTGGTCAGGTGTCAGAAGTTTCTTTTCTTTATCCACAGGTACCTTCTGGATACCTCCACATGGTCCCAGTGCATTGAACCCAAGCATGTTGTAGAATGGAATGTCTCTCTGTTTTCTATCCTCTTGGCCCTCGGTGGAATTGAATTCATCTTGTGTCTCATTCAAGTAATAAATGGAACGATGGGAGGAATATGTGGCTATTGCTGTTCACGCCAACAGGTAAGAACCTGTGTGAAAATGTCACCGCTTGGCCCTGGGGTATTCAATGCTTATAATACGCCATTGTTTTCATCATAAAGAAGAAAAGGCAAAATTAAACACTGCTCAACCTACTAGGATTTGTTTCTATACCGTCTTTGTGGCAGAGCACGTACAGCATTCGGTTTTGCTCTCGGTAACAAGCTTCCTTGAGTGTCATAGTCCCTGGGTTATCTTGTTTTTTTGTAGTTGGCTCTGTGTATATAAGGAAAATGCTGTCCATAGACAAAGTGTCCCTTCAAGAGCAAACTCACCGCCTCTTTCACTGGCCCGGCTCTGGCCAAAGAGACACAACTTTGCTTGCTCTAATGTTCCCAACTAGTGTACACAAATAGTAGTCAACGTTCATTGAACTAGGCACTAAGCTACACTCACATTTCAGATGAGACTATGAGTCAGGGATTGAGCAATATGTCTAAGATCACCTAGTCAGGAACTAGCAGGCTTCAAACCCTGGGTCATCTTATGCCACAGCTCCTGCTCTCAACCTGTACACAATACTTGCTGTTCTGTTGCATATTTTTACAATTCCTTCCTAAAAAGGAGTCCCCAAAATGCCCAACAGTTAAGCACAGAGAATCGCTGGTAAGCTTTGAATAGCAGCTTGTGAAAAGGCTTTCACAGTGAAAGAAAACCAGGAAGCACTTGTTTCCTGGGGATATGATTTCAGAGAGAAGTATGCATTTGTTAGTAGCAGGGAAAGTTCTTGTTTCTATATCCTACTAAAAAAAAAAAAAAAAACCCATGTATTAATGAATTGATGGAAGTCCAGCTTTGGTCCAATTTTGGAGGATTTGTTGTATGTATTATTCTGTAAAACAGGATTAGGTAAACAGAAACTTAATTTCTGTTTTCCTAATCATTTGCTCCTTTGGTTCAATCAAGGTCTCTTTTAAAATATGACAAAACCTAATGAAAACTGAAAGCCCACTGCTACCATGAAAAACCTTGCTGTAAATAAATGGAAACTTTCTAAAATTTTTGAGGGGAAGTTAAAAATCTAGTTTCCCTTATCAGGCAAGTACAGCAAGATTAATAATTTCCTTTGGGAGCCTGCCAAATTTCCAAGAAAACAACACAGTGGGAAACTTTCAACGTGGACTTGTTTCCAGACAGTATGGTTGGGGAGAGACGGAGAAGAAGCCTCTCTGAATTACTCTAATGTAACCTATCTTTAGCCTTGAATTGCATACAAGGCAGAGTTTAAATTAGGTGAGGCCCTGCTGGACATCAGCACTTGTGCATTTGGGGAAGAGGCATAGTGGTTTGGAAGAGTGACTCTCCTCCCGGAGCGTGGGAGGGGGTGTGTGTGTGGGGGGAAATAGTCCCACAGGGTTTCCCATCTGTCTGAGTCACAGTAGGGATGGCTTCTTCCCAGACATGCCGGTGCAGATCTGCTACCTTTATTCCTCAGACAAAAGACACTTTCAAAGGGCAAGGTTTTTTAGTGTAGATGAGTCAAGTCTGTAACTTGGTAGCATTGAATTGGGAAAGTTACCCACATTGAGCCCACTCCCGGGTGAAACTCCCATGGCATTATTTCTAAAATCCTTAAGATTAAAAACCTACCCCAAGCACATTCAGAGTGAGCCCAACACCGGTAAGCTGCGTTTTCGTGGCCCTTTCCAGCAGCTTTTCCTCAGAGAGGACAATGGGTGTCCGTTTGTTTAGAAAACGTTTCATGAGCATTGTCTAAGCTCTCAGCTGAAGCTGACATCAGCCTGATTTAGGTCTGCTTCAAACAGGAATTTTTAGGACGAAGATGGCATCGTTGTTTGTTTAGTCTGATTGTAACCTAACGCCGCTCTCATTTTCTTTGCAGAGATATGACTGCTAAAAGAGCCGCCCCGAGACAGAACCACAACCTTCCTCTCTTTCATTGTAATTTATATATTTGACTTGTATTAATTTGTAAAACTTTGTACCACTGTATCATACTCTACATATTCTACTTTTATAAATGTGTATAAAGACTGGCATCTTCATGTGATGTCAGTGTTTGAGCGTAACAAACAAACCTTTTTTTTAGGACTGAGAAAATAAATGAGGTCATTTATCGACTGAATGACGGCTGGTCCTCAGCGTAGCCGAGATAAACCCTGGCCTGAGTAATGTTTTTGAGAAGCCTTGTAAGGATAAATATTGCATTCCCATTTCTATTATATGTGCATGGGTTTATTACATGGAAGATGTGTAGTTGCTTTTTTTTTTTTTAAGACCATGAAGGAAAAAAATCTAACAACTTGAAAAGATGTGTTTTTTTCACTGTTTATATGGTGTTTCCCATTCATATGCCTGCAAATCTCTGACAAGAGGCCTTTATGAACTGTTGCGAGTTTTGTGAGAGACAGATACTTGCGCGGAGCAGGAGGGCTGGTTGAGAGTGCCCTGAGCTAAAGGAAGGAGTCAATACAAGCAATGCTTCCAGGAGTCCTCCCAGATCCTAACTTTCTCTAACACGTGGAAAACTTTTTGTCCTTCAAAGACAAGCGCTAAGGATCATGCATTGATAAAGAAAAAGGCCTGGATACTTGGGCAAGAAAAAAGATGGGGAACGGAATAAAGCAGTTTATCACCATCATGGGAAAATGGGGGAGGGGGAGGAAGGGCAGGAGGACCGTGAGGAAATAAACCCAAAACTTGGTGGTTGAAATCCAACAAAATAAAGTATCCACTACCATGTTTTTTCTTGTTTAATTTCATTGTCCTTTATTTAAAATTCCTCCTTTTTTCTCCCTATTTCCACCTTGCCACCCCCACCCCCCCCCAGCCTGCAGATTGTGCAGCCGCCATTGTTTGGGGCTTTGTGGCTTCTGGGTTTTCTATCCCACTTTCTCTGCCTCATCCTCGCCCTCCTCTTCTACCTTTCTCTGCTATCCCTGCACTGTTGTTGCTCTGCGTCCGTTGGGGTTGAGTTCATTACACCACTTAAGTAACTTTCCTTTCTGCTGGATGTTCCAGGCATCAGGCTCCTGTGGAGACATTTTCTCCCTTGATATTTTATATCTATTGTACAGAGTTAGGCTCTTTTAAGAGACAGGATCCCCTGATCTGTTAGGAATTGTCTTCAGAAGTGTCCTGCTTTTGGTGTTTATTGGCCTAGGCAATTGACACAAGAATAAAGAAGCTTCTTGGGCTGGTGGACAGCAGGGCTCCTCCTGTGTGCCAGGTGCCCTGCAATGGCCTCGCCACCCAAGGGTTTGAATCTTCGTTGTGCCTCTGTCTCCCTCTGGCAGTCTGATGAAGACTGCGGACCCCTTGGAAGAATACTGTTTAAAAGTGCACAAAATAGAGGTGCCTGTTTGGCTCAGTCGGTAGAGCATGTGATGCTTGATCTCAAGGTTGTGAGCTCAAGCCCTACGCTGGGTGTGTAGCCTACTTTTAAAAAAAGTGCATGAAATAAAGGTACAATGTTTTATCAAATTGTGATATTTTATCAAAATATTTTTGAAAATTATAATACAGTTACCTTGACAGCCAGCTCCATCACTCCAACATCTGTAGACAGGAAGACAGAGATTGCATGTGTTCCAGCAGTGGTCTAATGAGTGGGTCTACGAAGCTTTTGAAACAGGATTCCCATTGAAATGATATTTTGAGAAACCTGCAACAATTTTAATGTGATACAAAAATAATATGTAATTTTGTATTGTTCCTCAAAGCATGATCACTACTGTGAATTGTTGCATGTGGTCATAACAGAGGAAATAGTAAGTTTTCATTACAGGCTAGTAAAAACATTGACATTTTTTTCTCACCAGGGTTTAACACCCCCCCTCCCAGATATCTATCCATGGGCCTCTTGGGAATTCTTGGGCACAAGATTAAGAACCCCTAAAATAGAAAATCCAAAGAGGAGGTGTAATGATCAGTAATAAGTAATGCCCCCCCAAATCTATCCATCTATCCTCAAAGGCAACAGCAATAATAATGAGTAATCATGATAGTAGTAATAGCAACCATTTGTTGGAGTTCCTTCGATGTATCAGTTACTGTAGTTAGTTTCTACACATTTATTTCACTGAAATCTCTCAGCAGCCCTAGGAAGTGGTGTTTGTCTCCACTATATAGAGTTAAAGCTCAGAGAGCTTGAGTAAAATGCCCTAGGCCCTATCTTTAACAAGTGGGAAAACTACGATATGAATCTAGGTCAGTCTAACATGAAAACCCACACTTTTCTGGCTCCTCTCTTTGGTCCCCTGTACCTCTTCTGCTACCCCTGCCGGCCCAGGTGCTGGAGTCTTGTCTCCTCCAACACTGACTCAGCCTTTCCACCCACCTGAGGGAAGCTTGGACAGGCCCCTGGAACCCTTGGTCGTCCCATCCCACAACTGAAATTTGAGTGACTCAAAGCTTCCCCTAGTTTGTAAATTCTTTAATTGTAGACATTGCCACCATCCAGAGGAAATAGCTGAAACAAATTACCTTCTATCCTAGCTTACTTATATTTATAGCCCACACTCTGGGTCTATAATATTCCAAACCCTTCAATTTGACTGGAAATTCTCTCAGAGATTGTACTGAAACAGCTTATTATCACCTGGCAACATAAAAACAGTAAGATTACTGTAGACTCTTGAGTCACCTGAATAGCACACATGGCCTGAAGGTTAGCTAGTTCCCTCTGAGTATGCATTTGCCATAGTTACCAAATTTACAAATAACTAGGGAACCTCTCGAATTAAAATCTAAGGACATTGATGGAGTATGACCTTCACTACAATTTGTTTCTGGTATGTGTGTGAGATCTTTTTGACTATGTTTCCTTTGACGCTTATCCGCAGTGGGAACAGGTATGGGATTTGATGCAACTTCTCAGAAAAGCAACTATCTATAAGGTCTGTATATCCTTTTTAGCCCGGTGTCTGCAGGCGTGTGTGTGTGTGTGTGTGTGTGTGTGTTTAAAACTTTGCAAAGTGCTAAAGACAGTGGAGAACTTTTGTGCTCTGAGCACTGTGGAGGAAGGATTTGGTTATAAAGGTTCCTGCTTTCACAGGATTATTCCAAGATTTCTGTGCCAGGGTGGTGACTTCCCACACCATAATGGCACTGGGGGCAAGTCCATCTATGGGGACAAAGTTGATGATGAGGATTTCATCCTGAAGCACACGGGTCCTGGCATCTTATCTGTGACAAATGCTGGACCCAACACGAACAGTTCCCAGTTTCTCATCTGCACGGCCAAGACGGAGTGGTTTGCTGGTTGGCATGTGGTCTCTGGCAAGGTGAAAGAGGGCATGAATATTGGGGAAGCATGGATGGGTTTGGGTCCAGGAACGGCACAACCAGCAAGAAGATCACCACTGCTGACTGTGGACAAATCTAATACATTTGACTTGTGTGTTATCTTAAGTACCAGACCATTCCTTCTGTAGCTCAGGAGACACCACTTCACCCCCATCTGCTCAAAATAGCCTATAGTCTTTGTGCTCTTGCTGCAGGTCTGTGGTTCCATATTTTCCTTATTCCCCTCCAAGAGCTGGATTGCAGAGTTAAGTTTGTGATTATAAAGTAAAAACTAAACAAACAAACAAACAAAAAAAGGACGTTCAGTTTCCAGGAATAATTTTGGGAGTAGTGTTTATACCAAGAAAAATAACAAAAACCTCAATGTCCAACAAGGAACTGGTTTGACAAAATGTCAGCACAATAAAATGTTATTTATATTTATAATACATATGCATTAAGGAATAATATTGGTCAGATTCTGGGTGATTTTTGTCTGGATTCATTTTGCCTATCTCTACTTACTGACGTTTCTACAGTAAACACATATTACTTTTGAGAAAAGAAAGCTTCATTCCTAAAATCATTCCGGGAGTGGTCCACAGTCTTTGAAGGAAAATCCCCAAGTGTAGGAGAAAACCATTGTTCCTGTGGGTGGACAGAGGGGTCATTCTGCAGTGAACACTGGAGAATAATTATGCAGGCAATTAGCCAAAGGGATGGGCCAGGTGAGGCAGGCAGTAACCACAGGCTAAAAATATGATAAGGAGGCCATAATTCCCACTCTGTGTTTGGGAAATATAAGTACATGGTGTCCACTTGGTCTAACTACCAAATAATATTTTTACAAATATCAACTACATATCTGTTTTTCCATTCTTAAAAATGAAAGTGATGAAATGTTTTTACTTTAAGTATTGGCCTTTTATCAGGATTGTTGTAGGCACAAAGCTTGAATTTTCCTCATTTTACTTTTCTGAGAAGAGAGGAAGGGTTAACAATGGCTTTATAGGACATGGTCTGGCCTGGTTTGTGGAAATGATTCAGTGCATCTTACGTAGAGAATTTGTCACCCGCCGTAGGCGAGTACAAATGGTTCTTCCTCTCAACACAAACTATTTTGTGTGTTTGTTCATCTTTGTCAATGCTTTTAAAATTTGCTTTTAAAAGCTTTTAAAAATTATTGCAGCTAAAGATGCCTGTTCGACCTTTCTGAAGCTGGATTTTTTGTTAATTCCTGGAATTAATAAAATAATCAATTCTCTCCCTTTCATGAGCGCACACACACACACACACACACACACACCACATACAACCACATTTTCCTACCCTACAGCCATTAAAAAAGCAAACTATGACTACATGAGACAACATGGGTGAATCTTACAAATAAGGAGAACGAAAGCCATCAACACTGTCCCCCCCCCCCCAATTTTGATGACACAATTCTGTATGTACTCGCAACTAATGTAGCTCGGTCCTTAAACACAGAGGGGTGGTGAGTCCCCTTATGTGACATTTCACACACTAGTTTTTATAGGAACAACACTATCGTTCCCCCAGAGGGGCTGATTCAAGGTGTCTATAGCCGCAAGTTGCATCCTGCAAGTGCAAGACTCTGTGTCAAACATTTCACTTGCTAATTCTCACCACACCCATCTCTGTTCCGTGCATATAAATATTATTAATTTATATCCAGGGCTCAGGGCCAGTTGCAATGGCCGCTGGCATCGCAGATGGACACCATACCTACGAGGTTTGAAAACAAACCAAGATAGCCAGGTTGGATCTCACGAAATGCCCAACTCCGTATGGTTTAAGGCAACCCCTTGGCTAAAGGAGAAGTTCTAAAACTTTACTCAGCTCTCCTGGTAACCTGTGACACCGAGGTTAAATTTTTAACCTTTTTAAGTCTTTATTTAAATTACTTTTTTATGGGGTGCCTGGGTGGCTCAGTCAGTTAAGCATCAGCCTTCGGCTCAGGTCATGATCCCAGGGTCCTGGGATCGAGCCCCGCATCGGGCTCCCTGCTCTGCGGGAAGTCTGCTTCTCCCTCTCCCTCTGCCTCTGCCCCTTCCCCCGCTCCCCGTGCTCGTACTCATGCTCTCTCTCTGTCTCTCTCTCAAATAAATAAATAAAATCTTTCAAAAAAAATAAATTACTTTTTTACATGTAGTAAAATGCACACAAAAATGTATAGCTCAATGAATTTTACATATGTCTATTCACATGTAACCACCATCTAGATCAAGATCTAGGACTTCCAGCCCTCAGACAACTCTCTCATATCCTCTCCCAGGCAGTATGTAAACGTCGCACCGCTACACACACCCCGAGTAACTACTGATTTCTATCACCATAGATTAGTTTTGTCTGTTCTTGAACTTTATATAAATTGATTAATAAAGCACGCTCGCTTTGCGTCTGGTTTTTCTCACTAAACATTAATGTTGTTGAATGCTGGCTCCTGAAATATCACCAGAACAATCTGTTCAGAGGACAAAGCTGAATGTATTGCTTATTGCCATCAGGGAGAATACCACCTTGAATGAGCTTTTGCTGGAGGGGGAAGGAAAAAGTTAAATTTGAGATTTTGATTCTGGTTTAGTGAGTCTTTCAACGTGAAGATTTGAATAGGATTGGTAGGAATTATATCATTTAGGACTGTGGGGAAAGCAAGGCAAGGATTTTGAGGTGAAAAAGTTTCAAAGACTCTTGAGGTGTAAACTATTGATGTTCTCTATTGAAGAGATGATGGGTCTTTCAGGAAGTTCTATAATGAACAATAAAGTGATTTGCCTGGGCAAGTGTATCCTGGAACAGTAAGTAAGCTGTGCTAATGAAGACTGTGGAATAACAAAATCATGGTAAATGTAGACAGTAAGCTGTAGAGCAGTTTACAGTTTTAGTCCTCAGCATCCAAGTGGAAGGTTGAAGGGTAGATGGTTTCCATTTGCAGTGATTTTGGTATTCTTCTATGTTGTCTTCTGCAGCAGTAGTTTGTTCTTGTCCTTTGCTGTATAGTCTTCCATTATTTGAAAATAATATAGCTTATTTACTCATTGATTCTATTAGTGGATATTTGGGTTGTTTCCAGTTTTTATATCTTTAGAAATATGTTGCTATAATCATTCTTGTACATTTTTTTGGTGCATATAAGAATACACTGGGGACTGCTGGCTAGTTCAGTAGGTAGAGCATGCAATCTTGGATTTCGGGATTGTGAGTTCAAGCCCTACTTTGGGCCTGGAGCCTATTTAAAAAAAAAAAAAAAAAGGAACCTCTGGTATTGGTTTGGTTTTGCCTTGTTAAGGAATCAAACTGCCAGTGGAGATTCTTTTGTTGGGTTTTAGTTAGCATCACAAGGAGCCCAGAGACTCCCTCCTGGCCTACCACCCCCAAGACTTGGCTCATCTCTTTTCACCCAAGGGCCTGTCAATCACTCACTGGTTCAGTATTTCTGGACTGATCACTACGTGCCCTGCCCTGCACAAGGTGCTGAGGACACAAGCTGTAAACAAGATTTTACAAGCTCCACAAGGCCGAGGCCTTAACTGTGTTGCTCACCATGGTATTCCCAGCTGCTAGAATAATGCCCAGCAAACAGCAGATACTCAATGATCGGGGGTCAGCAAATTGTGTCTGCTGCCTGTTTTTGTAAATAAAGATTTATGGAAACACAGCCATGCTCGTTTGTTGACATATTGTCTATGGTTTCCTTCCTGCTACAATGGCAGAATGGGCAGTTGTGAAAGTAAATATCTGTTCCACAAGACGTAAAATATTTACTATCTAGACCTTTACTGAAAGAGTTTGCTGAACTCTAGTCTAGCTGGCCATTTGCCTAGCTAAAAGTTGATACTTTCATTACAATAAAAGAGGAGAAGAATGGGTATTTTTGTTGTTTTTAAGCTTATCATAGAAATTTTAAAAATGTTTTAATACATAGAGAGAGAGAAAAAATGAACCTGATTTACCTACCACCAGCTAGAAGAATGGATACCAGGGGATATATTAGTTTCCTAGGGCTGCTGTAATAAAGTACCCCAAACTAGGTAGCTCAGAGCAACAGAAATTTATTTCACAGTTCTAGAGGCCAGAAGTCAAACATGGAGGTGTCAGCAGGTCTAGGCCTCCACGGAAGGTGCTAGGGAAGGATCTGTTTCAGGCCTCTCCTCTAGCTTCTGGAAGTCTCAGGCATTGCTCATCTTGTAAAAGGACATCCATCCTCTCCCTGTGTCTCTTCACATAGGCTTCTCTCTGTACATATCCATCTCTGTGTCCAAATTTCCCATTTTTAGAAGGACACTAGTTGAATTGCATTAGGGACCACCCTAATAACCTTATTTTAACTTGATTACCTCCATAAATACCATATTTCCAAGTAAGGTCACATTCTGAGATACTAGGTATTGGGACTTCAACGTATCTTTTTTGAGGCGACACAGTTCAACCCATAACAGAGGAAGAGATAGCAGTCTCTGTCTGGGACTTCGTCAGCATCTTCTGAACTAAATCAGTGCCCTATGAGACCTCTTTGAAAATGTCTGGGAAATAGTGCACACAAGACAAATCTTCCCGAAGAGTCACCACGTACCCATTAACATTCCATAAGCTCTGAGGAGTCTTGTTGTAAAACCTGTTTAGCTTAAAACTTCCCAAATTATTTAACTCTCAGAGCCTAGGGCTACAGCTTTGGAAAGAAAGTAAATAGCAGGTAAGAAGAAAAGCACAGATCTGGGAACATGATAAACTTGTGAAGTGACGATAGAGGATAGAGGTCAGAGGAGATTTCTTTCTTTCTTTCTTTCTTTTTTAGGATTTTATGTATGTATGTATGTATGTATGTATGTATGTATGTATTTGTCAGAAACAGAGAGCACAAGCAGGGGGAGCAGCAGGTAGAGCGAGAAATAGGCTCCCCACTGAGCAAGGAGCCCGATGCAGGACCCCATCCCAGGACCCCGGGATCACGACCTGAGCCTAAGGCAGATGCTTAACCGACTGAGCCACCCAAGCGTCCCCACAGGAGGTTTTTTTTTCCATTTTAAACAAGAAGTTTATTTAAACAACAAGATGCTTGACTTGAAGGGAAAACTATCTAGGATTCATTTCTTTTAGAGCAATTTATCCCTACTGAAAGACAGATTGCCCTACCTGTAACAGCTACATACAAAAAAGTTATAAAATTGTCCTTGGTTTTACAATGATAAATGAAAAACATTAAAATTCTCCAATCAAACAAGGTATGCAAGGATTTTTATATTGTTCTTTTTTTGTTAAACAGTGAGAGCAAAATAACTTACTGGAATATAAAGATAAGAGCTGACTGAGCATGCCACTAATGGGAAGAGGGGGTATTTTCACAGAAGCAGTATTTTCCCCCATCCCATCTCCATTTGATGTCGATCAAAACATACCATTGGCCATTTAGTTAAAAAAAATGCAATATGCTTGTGCACATACACAGTTCCTTTATGTACAATAAAGGAATGGGGGAAGGGGAAAATGAAAGAATAGAGAAAACTATACTGTAGTAGTCAGGATGTGGTGGAACCAAATTGTGGCTTTCTAATTGAGAATGTCTTCTTGTTCCAGAGGAACGGAGTTCTGGAGTAAAGTAGCAGGTTCCCTTTTTAGCAGATACCTCCTGTCTGCTGCTGGAACACATCAATTGTATCTTCATCCTCCATTTCCAACTGTGCAGGTGTGTCTGTTTCATTGATTGGGATTGGCTGCCCATCAAATCGGAATCTGATCTGCCTCATTGACAAACCCTGTCATTCACAATAGGCTTTCATTAGTTTACTAAGTGGTGTATGCCTCTTAATCTTACACTGCACCACAGAACCATCCTGCCCCGCCACCTTCAAATTAATATGATCCTTGTTCTCAGTCTTGACTCCTTCCTTAGGCTTTTCCTCAGCCATGGCGAGTGCCGGGGTCTCCTCAGCTGCTGCTTCCCAAAAGAGGTACCAGGTCCGCACCGAAGGAGCACACACACCCAGAGGAGATTTCCATTGATGACCAGGAACTTAGGCTGAAAGAAAATATTTCTCAGTATAATTAGCTGCTGTCTGTTCAATGGACAGAAACTCTGATGTGTTTTATCTATGCTGCTCTTGAATAAGTGTGCAGGGTTACCACCTTTCTGGATCTTGCTCTAATTCTCTAGAAGAATGTTATGTGCCCTTCAAGGGCCCCAGCTCCCTAGGTTTTGTGGGGAGTCCTGATTTCCAATGTCGCAATTTTGGAGAAGAAAGTTTCTACTTAGCTGTCTTGGTCTCCAAGTGGGAGACCTCTCTGAGTGGAAGAGACAGGAGAATTTCAGAGATAAAAATAACTTAATTATAAGGCATTTCATCCCTCCATAATTTAGGGTCAAGCCAGATCTCCCACCAACTCCATTTCTGAGTCCCAATGTGTTTATCATGGGATGTGCTTGTATGTGAGTGTGGACCCTGGTGTGTGTAGAAAGATTGAGAAGCAACTTTTCCTCTGCATTTGCGCATGCATCCTCTTGTGCATGGGTGTAGAGTTTTAGGGAGCAAGGACATGCCATTTACATGAGGCAGGCAAAGCTTGAGGTTGGAAAGAGAGAGAAACGAAATGACATATTAGTAACAAGTTTCTGCAAAGGCAAGTTGGACTATTCAGGCTTCAGCACCCTTGGCTAGAGGGTCAGGGTGCCCTGTGAGTCAGGTAACCTTTGAGCAAGTAGGCGTTTCTTTGGCTCAGGGAGGCGTCACACTAGAGGCAATGGTGCATCTCATCTTGTATAATGAGAGAAGTATTCATGTTTGCATCTTCAGGGCTCCCATATGCAGATGAGAACATCAGGGTTTGATAGTTTGTAGATGGGCCAGGTAGGAGGAGAGCGCCCAAGTGCAGAGAGAAAGTATGAGCAGGGCTGCGGAGGCTCCCTTGACCTTCCCTGAGCACCATACTTTCCTTGGCTCCACACTTCATACTCTCCCATCACCTCTGCTTCTGAGGGTAAAACAAACTAAACTAAATGGTTTCCACAAACCAGAAGTGGGTGGTTCTATTTGCTTTTTTGAAGATTCCTTCTTTTTGTTTTGGAAGTCATTCCCCCTCTAATGCCACAGGGAATTAAATGACAACTGGACCCTTTTTTGGACTTTTATCAAATAATAAGCATATTTTAGTAACTAAAAATCCACAGAAATTTGAAGAGCCAAAAAAACCATACAGAAAGGGTGCTGGGTTTCACTCAGGAACCCTGGATTTAGGTTGTGGCTGTTGATCTTGGACAAATCAGTTTTTCTCTCTGAACCTCAGTTTCCTAATTTGTAAAGTGCAGATACTAATGTCATCTCTAAACTGCCTAACAGGACTAGGGTGGTTAAATTAGAGCCTATATGAAATCGTTGCAAGCTACAACGTTTTGTGTCGGATGACTATTATTTTGTCTATGAATAAAGAGATTAGAATAGTAGTTCCATTCTATTATCACTCTCATTAATTAATTGCCTCATTGTTCTCTTCCTCACCCAAGTCCTGGGCTCTGGGATTCAGTAGCCACCCAACATGTGAAGAATTTTGCATATAATTTCGTCTTTCAACCCTTAGAACAGGACCTCAACTCTGACTGCATGTTAAAATCACTTGGTAACTATACCCCAATATCTCTCATGAAATAGATGTAAGCTTTCTCAACAATATATTAGCAAATCAAAAAAAGAATTATATATCACAGCTAAGTGGGATTTATCTCATGAATGCAAGGCTGGCTCAACGTTGAAAAATCAATTAATGTAATCTACCACATAAACAGACTAAAAAAGAAAAAAAATCACATACTCATATCAATAGACGAACAAAATCCAACAACCGTTCATGATTAAAAAAAACTCTTATCAAACTTGCGATAGAGGGAATTTCCTCAACTTGATAAAGAACATCTACAAAAATCTATAGCTAATATCTTACTTATGAATAACTAGAGCCTTTCTTGCTAAAATCAAGAACAAAGCAAGGATGTCCCTTGTCACCACTTCTTTTCAACATCATACTGGAAGTCTTAGCTAATGCAGTAAAACCAGAAAATGATATAAAAGGTATACAGATTGGGAAAGAAGAAATAGTTGTTTTTGTTCACAGATGATACGATTGTCTCTGCAGGAAATCCAAAAGAATCAACAACAACCAAAAAGACCCTCCTAGAACTAATAAATGATTATAGTAAATTTGCTCACTGAGCTGTACCAAGTAGGGCAAATTTCTGGAACATATGCTCCAAATTCACTAGTCCTGCATCCATGGCAGACATCACTAACCATTCCCAAACTCTTTCCCAGGGAGCCCAGACATGGCCTCAGGATCCTTCTCAGGCCGTCAGGAGGGCATCAGTAATTGACCAGAGTTGCCAATGGAATCCCCTCTGGCACCTCTGCTTTATAGATTTACTCCATCTCCAAACCAGGATCGGCTATGTTGGATCGCCTCCCCCTATTCCTGCCTCCATCTCCATGACTTGAAAAGTCCACCATTTTCATAGGAGAGCTCTCCGACAGACTCTGAACAGACTCTGTAGCAGTTGTTCAGGCTTTAGGACAACGCCGTACCTTCATACAGCGTTTCTAGTCTTTAGATCTCAAGGACTTTTTGCAAACATTAACTCACTTATTTGAAAAGTCTGGTGCTATGAGAACTAATGAGATAATGTTGATGAAACACTCGGTGTTCCCAAGATGAAAGACAGCAGGCTATTCATGGAAAAGGCATTTTTAGAGGCTACTGAAAACTCTCACAGGCATTGGCTGCCTTTCTCACTTGGCTATGAATATCATTTAAGGCCAAGAGACGAGGCCATGACGCCGTGCTTTAGAGAAGTCTTGCTGATGTGGGAGGAATGACGGTGAGAACAGCTTGGTAGAACTCCATCCAGCATTTGTCACTTTCTAGCTTTATTATCGTAAGCAAGTTTCTTCATGTCTCTCAGCTTCTCTTCCCTCCTATGTCCGGTGGGAATGATAATGTCTGGCTCAGATACTGTCTGTGAGAGCAGACACTTGATGTCAGCTATTCTAGAGCTGGGGCCAGGTTGGGCTGATTTTAAAGGGCCACAAAGGCAGTACATCTGCCCTTTAGGAAGAGGCAGTGCAGAGGACAGCACTGATTAAGAATCCAGAGAGGAGCCTTCCTTTGGCTAAAATGAGAATTAGGAGAACTTACATCTCTCAAAAATTTCCCTTATTGAACTATACTGAAAAACAAGATCCATGCTGAGTTCAGGTTAGCAGTCAGTTAGAAGTCAGGTTATGTCCATGCAGACCGTTGACCTCTCTACTCAAAACATACTAAGTGGTTACTCCACACAGAGCTGAATAATGGGGATCAAAGAGAAAGCTTTCATTTCCCCTATGTGTGAGAAGAAACCCTTGCTACGAAATACAGGTAACACATTTCATCAATTCTGAGATGCCCACTTTTGTCACTCTGTACCTGAAATTGGAGTGCATCTTACAACTGAAGGCATACCACAGTTTAAATAACAACATTTCTTTCCTTTCTTAATAGTTCACAGAACACCTTGCAATTGATGACATCTTAGATCCAGTGGAATACAGCAATAACTGTCTCTCGGGGCTGTATGAGGGCTAAAAATCAGGGAAAGGCACCTGTATTTATTATTTAACACTGCATCACAGGTTACTCCCAAATTTAGCAGCTTAAAGCAATAAACTTTTTTCCCCCCCTCACAGTTTCTGCAGCCAGGAATCCAGGAGCAGTTTAACTCAGGTTCTAAGTCAGGGTTGTTCATGAGGCTGCAAAGTGAACCGAGTCCACTGTCATCTGAGGCTTGACTGGGTATGGAGGATCCACTTCCAAGATCACTCATGGGGCTGTCAGCTGGAGGCTTTAATCCCTGCACTGTAGCCCTCTCTGTTGAGCTGCTTATGACACTAATCCTAGAGTCAGTGATGTGTGTGTGTGTGTGTGTGTGTGTGTGTGTGTGTGAGAGACAGAGAGAGAGTGTGAGAGAGATAGAAGGCCCAAGATGGAAAGAGGGAAGCTGCCAGCTTTCATACCTAATCTTGGAAGTTACATACTGTCTTTTCTGCCATATTTTATTGGTCACAAGATAGGGACAAGATAGGAGGGCAAGGATCACCGGGTGCCATCTTGAAGACCGACTCCTCTAGCACCCAACATATTGAGCGATGGAAAGAAAGTCAGAAATAAACATTAGTTTTCTTCCCTGTGTAGCACTCTTCGTTTTACCGAATATAAATTCTGTTGGAAGAGATTGAGTCTTCCTTTAGGTTTATACCACCACCAAACTCATTCTTTCAGTTCATACAGCAGTCTAGCTGGAGTGGCAGATGCAAGGAGGGTGAAAGGATGTTGAAGGGAAGATTCTGTGTTTGACTACTCGGTATGGCTAGGGATGGAGAGCTTTCCTTCCGGCTTGTGTGCAAAATGGAGAATCCTAGGATTTTACTAATCTCTCTTTTCCAAGCTGTAGAGACCAGTTACCCAAGAGAACTCAGCCACCTTTATGGGTTCTGACCTTTACAGAGCAGTGGTTTGGCACCAGATGATGGTCTAAATACAAGAGTTCACAGGATCTTAGACCTAGGCTCTTTTGTTTGGGTACGAGGAAACTGGTTAAGCAAATCATCATTTGCCAGCATAATGAAAAGAATAAACAGATGATTGTAAAATTCTGGAGCCATCAAATCCTGATTTCCAAAGTATTATGGGAAGTAAGAAGCTAGTTATTCAAGATGAATTGAGAACAGCCTTGGGTATAGCCCCACATGCCCTAAGTCTGGTTCTGAAAGTGTGGTCCTGGTCTAGCATCATCACTTGGAACTGATTTGAAATGCAAATTCTCAGTCTTCACTTCATGTTCATTGAATCAGCTTACATGGGAGTGGAGCCCAATGAGCCATCTGTGTTTTAATAAACCTTCCAGCTGATTTTGATGCTTACTCAAGTTTGAGAACCACTGCCCTGAGAAGTTTGAGGACCATTGCTCATTGTAAAATCCTTTCCTTTGATGTACGACATACCCCAAAAGTCATAATCCCCCATCCCCCCTCCACACACACATACAAAGCAAAACTAAATTATAGTGTTTGGGGATGCCCTCAGATGATGAAACTATGAAGAAAAGTAAGGAAATGACCACTGTAAAGTTGGGATAGTGGTTACTGTCGGAGAAAAGGGAGGGAGCTGTGGGTTGTGTAAGAAGGGGTACGTGGAGGGCTTCTGGGATAGGAGTGTTACCCATTTGAAGGAGTGTGGAGATGCCCACTATGTGTCCAGCATGGGTTTTAGGAAGGCAAACAATGCAAATATGATGGTTGGGAATTTGACACATCCATACCCCTGCCCCCAGCACACAGTGGCGGTGCTATTCTTTTCATTAAAGTAGAGCCTCAAATAAATGAAACCTAACATCAGTATATTGTGACAAAATATAGGGTGTTTGTCAACAGCAGCAACCAATTTTCCATACTCTGGACACCAATGAGGTGTCCAACAATTCAATTTAATTTTGATACTAATTACCTGGAGTTAGTATCAGATTCCACAGATTTAAGTGTTCAGCCCCATGAGACTGCCCCCACTGCCGACACTAGTCTCAAGTCCTAGCCCACCCATACTTCAGGGGTTTTCATAACCTCCCCCCTCTATAGGCTCAATAATTTACTAGAATGGCTCAAAGGACTTAGGGAGACACTTCTGTTTGTCAGTTTATTATTAGGATATAATTCAGGAAAGCCAGCTGGAAGAGCTATACAGGGCAAGATATACGGCGGGGGGGGGGGGGGGACGGGACACAAAACTTCCATGCCCTCTCTGGGCACACCACCCTCTCAGCACCTTGGTGTTCACCAACCTGGAGGTTCATCAAGTTTGTTGTCCAAGAGTTTTTATAAAGTTTAATCTCCAGCTCCCCTTCTACTTCCTGAAGGTCAGTGAGTGGGGCTAAAAGTTTCCTTCCTCTGATCACTTGATCTTTTTGGTGACCAGCCCCATCTTGATGCTATGTAGAGGCCTCATCCTAAGTCACTTCATTCCCATAAACTCAGGTGTGGTGGAAAGAGGTTAATTATCAATAACAAAAGACACTCCTATCACTTAGGAAATTCCAAGGGTTTTAGGAGACCTGGAATTAGGGACAGAAACCAAATATATTTCTTATCACACCACACAGAAAAAAAAGATCCAAGAGGGTCAATATGTCAAAAAAAACTTTCTCAGTTAGATGTGACAGAAACTCAACTCTGATGCCAACGAGTTCAAGGGACTCCAAGGCCTCGAACAGTGTTGTCGACGCCCTTTGTTTTCTTACTCTCACTCTCTCTCCTATACCTCTGCACCCCCTGGCATGTTGGCCCCATTTTTCTTATTGCAGATGAGCTTCCTCCATATCACAGTGTGTGAGCAGAATACATTGAGTGAAATAATTCCTCACTTAAATGATTTATCATCTTAGATTAGTGAATCCAGAAGAATGAGAGCTTGTCTAGCCCAACGTCCATAAGTAAAATCCAGGGATGCGCCCTAATTGCCTTGCTTGGGTCACAAGACCAATGTGCTGTGGTCCCCAATTTGAGATATTTTGACTGGGCATAAGCCATGTGTTTACACCAGTGGGTAGTTAGGGATGGCTGGGATGGGCCAAATATGCCAAGACCGCATGGAATGCTAGAGGACAGTTCCCCAAAGGAGGAAAAAAGGGATTCCAGGTGGCCACAACAATAATACATGGTTGCTATTATAACCAAACCAAATGAAATTTCATCCACCCCATCTGTAGCAAGGCTTTTGCAGTGAAGAAAGAGGCTATTTATTGGTAGGGCACCACGCAGAAGAATGGAGAGTTAATGCTCAAAAGTCCGGAACTCTCCAATGGCTGGCAAGTGAGGGTTCTTAAGGGCAAAATTTGGGGGAGGGGTCCCCTGAGAAAGTGGTTGCTGTCAATCAGAGGCCCAGGAGGAAATGCTACCAGAGGTCTCCTGAGAAGGCGGACTCTGTTGATGGGAGGCCCATGAGGTCACGCTAGCAGATGTTACTTAATGTCTGGTCCCCTGGAGGTCTATTCCATGAGAAGAGACTTGGAATCTGAAAAATATCTTTATTTTATACGTTAGAAATTTCATTAGGTACATCTAGTGATTATATCTTTAGGGTAGTGCTGATTAACTACTTGTAAGCTCTGGAGTTGCAGTCCTATATGTTCCTTTGGATGATAAGCACGCATTCCTATCTCCTGAGCCTAGACTTATGTGTTTTCTGGCTGGTCCAACTATGCCTGGGGATGATATGATCTGATAAGATGGATGCTGGCTTCACTATAAGTGGATTTGATGGGAATCCCATGTTGGGGTACTTTGCACCCAACATGGAGAGAGGGAATGGAAAGTAGAGAGCAGAGTGAGGTGGCTCCAAAGACCAGCTGCAGTTTGAATTCAGCAGTTCTTGGAGAAAGACGTGTGTTCAGTAGTGGGAGCAGATATTAAGGAGTCTCCGTTGACTGTCCACTTTGACTCAGTACTATCTCCCACCTAGCTGCTAGGTAACATCTTGGCCCTCCCAGCCTGGTACTCTCTCCAGGAATGGAGGGGCAGGGTAGTGTTGCAGAAAGAGGCCTGGACTGGGAGTCCAGGCCCTCAATCCCAGGTCTGCCCCAGACTTGATTAAATTCACTCACTTCTAAATGGTCATGACATTAGACCAGGCCATATGTAAACAGATTATGGTAAAAACACGCACAGGGCTGGAAGTGGGGAGAATTGGAAGGATAAAACACCCCGAGGGTTTTTTTTATATATATAGATATATATATATAGTCACAAAGGTACTATATTACAGATTTGTAACTTCCTTGAAAATAAAAAAAAATGATAGAATGAAAATATATTTGGTATTATTTTAACTTAGCTTTATGAGTTAATCATCTCTTGTACCTCTTCACTTCTTTCTTTTTTTAAAGATTTTACTTATTTATTTTATTATTTGAGAGAGATAAAGACAGAGCAACCACGGGAAGGGGCAGAGAATTTCAAGCGGACTTCAGGCTGAGTGAGGAGCCCCACGGGGCAGGGCGCGATCCCACCACCCTTAGATCATGACCCGAGCCGAGGGTCAGCATTTTAACCCACTGAGCCACCCAGGCACTCTCTCTTTACTTCTTTAGTGAGAGAAGTGCTAGTTACTTTTCTTTATGGGCCAGGGTAGAAAATAGCGTTGTGGACTCCTGGGGGGAGTTTTCCCTTAAGAAGATATATACGCGGCGCCTGGGTGGCTCAGTTGTTAAGTGGCTGCCTTCAGCTCAGGTCATGATTCCAGGGTCCTGGGATGAGCCCCTCATGGGGCTCCCTGCTCAGCAGGCAGCCTGCTTCTCCCTCTCCCGCTCCCCCTGCTTGTATTCCCTCTCTGTCAAATAAATAAATAAAATCTTAAAAAAAAAAATAAAGAGGCTATACACCAATTTAAACCATAGGAGACAAGTAAGTAAAGGGTGAGTAGCCTAGATCGTCTAGGGGAAGATGATATAGAGAGGCCCTTTATGTCTGGGGAGTTGAGCGGGGTGGGGGATGGGTGGCGGAAATAATGCTGGCACCCCACCTCTTGGGGATCATTGGAGAGAAAGGATGGAGAGCCTTCTGTAAACAGTGGAACCCATTCCAACTCAGAGCTTCAGGGGCCAGTTCTGAGTGTAGAGACTAAAAGAGCTAGCTTGAAAGGGAAGCCACATGGGGGCCGTTGACAGAGCCCGGTGCTGGAGGAAGGCACTGCCCCTGAAGAGCTCTTGCGGCCCCTTCAGACCCGGTCATGCTGAGGGCTCCTTACAGCAGAGGAAGCACTTTAAGGTGAACCGACTGGTCTTCAACAGTGACACCATGTGGCCGAGGGAAGTAAAGACAGCCCTAGGATTGAAGGATCCCGGGCCAGCCCACGCCCAAGAGAACGATGTGAGAGGGGGTTAGGTCAAGAGGAAGACCGACCTTTTTGTTACTAGGCTGGGTGGGGGCGACAGCGATTTTATTTGGTATTGGTACTTTGAGTTTTGGGAGCAGGTCATACTAATTAAATACATTCTAAAATAAATGTTATAGACTTTATAGATTTTCTGAAAATCTGTAACTACATCGTTTTGCCTTTCGCAGGTTTTGCTGGAGCGCCTGAGCATCTTACTCCAGACCGCTGAACACAAGCATTGTTTTGTTTCCACTTTCACTGCATGGTGTGCCAACCTGTTTTTTTGAAAAGAAGGAAGAGGGAAGAGTGGGAGGACCCAATTTTTGAATTTCAAATGAGATTACACTGGGGCCATTACATGTTTCTCTAAGGTACCTTTCAGCTCAAATGTCTAGAGTTTTATATAGAACTGTTTTATGTTTTAAGAATCTCCTGGGAAACTTATTCATGCTACTCACTATAAACTTCTAGTTGATTTTGAGGAACTTCTGTTTTATTTCCAGCAGAATACCATAGTATTGGTTTCTCAGAGCATTTATTTATAAGTGTTTTGGGAATAAGACTGTGTAAACTAGTCAGATGGATATAGTCCCTGTGGCTTAGAGTGTCATTCATTCAAACAATAGGTAGTGTGTGAGCCCCACTATGTCAGCATTGTTCTGATCATGGAAGATAGACTGATATAGAACAGAACATGGCATCTTCCTCAAGGAGCCTTCCTGGCTGGAGAGAATCACAAGATGCTATAAAAGCAGAGAGGAGGAAGATCTGAGCCAGTCTCAGTTGCCAACACTGATTTTGAGGGGCATAAGGCACAGACGAATGCCAACAACCCAGCACAGAACCAGCCCATAAAATCAATAATTACATGCAGGCAGGGCTGCTCAGAAGTCGTGTGCTGAGTTGCAGTCAAGACTACTTGTGTTTGAATTCCAGTTCCACCCCTTAGCAGCTGTGTAATCTTGGGTATTCTTAACTAAGCTCCAAGTGCCCCAGCTTCCTTGCTTGTGAATTGGAGAGAATACCTACCTCAGGAGAGGTTTAAATTAGGTAATATTGGCAAAGTCTAATGCTGAGCAGGATTGCTCTCTAAGTTGCGATTTATTTTAATAATGATAGTAAGTCAAAAATTTGTAGACCAATCAGATCATCACTGTACTTTTGTTACGTTCAAATCAAGAATTGACCCATTTAGTAAAGAGTTGAGTGTGTAGACCAGATGAGATTTACCATATTTCTCTAATTCTCCAGATCTTGACCTTTGCTGTATATCAGAATCACCTGGGGAATCTTAAAGCCGTTACCTAGACTTCAACCCCAGAGTCTGATGCAGCTGGTCTGGAGTATGCTCTGGGCTTCAGGATTTTTAATCATGAATTGATGTGCAATGAAGGTTGAGACCCACTGGTCTAACTGAATATGGAGAGTGAGCAGATCTGTCCTTGAGTCACAGGTAACCAGGGCAGTTACTGATGACTTTCCCCTTGTATACCTGCATTCTGAGCTAGAAGTTGTCCTGGAAACAACCAGAGGGAGAGGGAGTCACCTCCACCACCTGGTGCTAAAAACTGATGGAGGCACCTGTACTTCTAGCCCCATGAGGCATTTATTAGTTATTACAGTACCAGGACATGTTGCTCTGCCAGCCGCCATGGGATGTCTGGAACAGCTGGAGTTAGAAAGGTGAATTCTAGGGACAGCTCCACCATAGCCCAGCCAAGAAACTGGCTGCCCCATCTCGGTTTTGTTATCTGTGTGTGTTTAGGGAGATGGGAATGTTCTTCCTGCATAACGCACAGACCTGTTCTTAGGTCAATGAGGTATGTGGGTAACGCACTTTGTAAACCATAAAATACTATATGAATGAAATAAAATAACCAGTAGAGATTAGACATGCATTTTTTGAAGCTAAAAGCTGTTATTTTGTATCATTTCTGCTGTCCAGAGCTAAGTTTTCAAGCACCTTGTACCAAGTTGTGATGATTGAGACCATTTTCTGTAGCAATTCTGTGTACTAGGCACAAAAGCAATAGAGCAATGAACTCTATTTTCTGTCCTATTCAGTAATTTATGATAATAAACCTTTTGAAAAACGCCATCTGGGGTATGGGCCTACAGGGTAAAATGATTCCTTTTTTGTGGAAAAATAATTACTGTAATGAGTTTTCATTATGTGTGGAACTGAATAAAAGAAACCTAATTCAAAGTGGAGTCAGAGGCCAGAAGGTGGAGCTCTCACCCCAAACCACTGGCTGCAGCCCTTGCATTCTCAACAGGAAGAAGCCTATACCTTACAACCCCAGTAGGAAGAAAGATTTTCTCCTTACCCAGCAACAGCAAGGCCAATGAGAGACTGTCACAACTCAGCCAATGGGAAACCACTATACTTTGAACTCCCAACTTACTCCAATGGACTTTTTGTTTATAATAGCCTCTCCCAACTCCCCCCACTTTCCTCTATAAAAGAACATTCCTCTCCTTTGTTCTCTGAACTTGCCTAGGATTTGCCACAGCTTGCATGTCCTGAATCGAAATTTTCTGCTATTGCCAAATGAACCCATTTTTGCTGGTCAAATAACTGACAGTTTCATTTTTAAAGTTAACGTATACAAATATAAGGCACCTGGGTCCATGCAATTTTATTGAGGATAAAAAGTCAACCAGAATTCAAATTAAGGGTTCTAATTAGTAATGTAAATTAGAAATATAAATGATGGGTTTTCTTGTTTTGGTTTGTTTTTTGGTTTTTAGTTGTTTGTTTGTTTGTTTGTTTGTTTTAGCAGAATTATTTCCTTTCCAGTTATGGAGACTTTAGAGAGCATTTATTTTTGGTTTTGTTTTTTTTGTTTCGTTTTAAAGATTTTATTTATTTATTTGAGAGAGAGAACGAGAGAGAAAGAGAGCACATGAGAGGGGGGAGGGTCAGAGGGAGAAGCAGACTCCCTGCTGAGTAGGGAGCCCGATGCGGGACTCCATCCTGGGACTCCAGGATCATGACCTGAGCCGAAGGCAGTCACTTAACCAACTGAGCCACCCAGGCACCCGAGAACATTTATTTTTGTCAAAAAACAAAATTAAACTGAGTAGATTTTAAAGATCTTACTAACTTTATTAACCTTCTGTGGAGATTCATGAATCTGGCAGCATTCAAGTTAGCAAATACAAAGGAGCCCCAAATAGCTGTACAATTTGAGAGGGTTTATATACCAAAGTGAGCAGGAACAAGAAGTTATACTGGGCAAAAGTGGATTGGTTATTGCCAAGGTTACCTTTCTTCCAGCAAAGGGAAGTCTTGGAGCTTGGCAGCCTGTGCTGAGCAGGCAACCACTGATTGGTGGACCTGGACTTTCCTTTCCTGGGAAAGCTGAGCATAGGAACTTAGTTAAAAGATTTGGTTTACCGACATGAGGCTTAGCAGAATTGACTCCAATTTGGGCCCAATCTGGTTACATTAACATCTTCCTAAATCTGACTTGGACTGCCTTGCATGTGTACTTTCTTGTATGTTCTTACAGAGCTGTGTGTGCTGTGTTGTAGGCAGCTGGATGCAGATGTGGAACTTGTAGGTAGGAACCGCTGGAGAAATCTGCAGGCTCATGCTTCAGAAAAAGGTTATATGAACAAGGCAACTGCCCATGGAAGGAAAGATTAAAAGTATGTTTGAGAGGCAACCTACAGCACAGAGTCCATCTAGAGTCATATTGCCCAGTTTAAATCCAAGCTTCAATTTTTACCAACTGTGTGACTTCAGGCAAGTAATTTAACCTCTCTGGGCCTCAGTTTCCTCTTCCATTAGATGGAGGAAATAGTAGTAACTACATCATTATGTTGTTATGGGGATTAAATGAGTTAATATTGGTAAAATGCTTAAAACAGTAGCTGGGACATAGTAAACACCATATAAGTGTGAAATAAAATACACTTTTTAACCCAGTGTTATAGCATGTGTAAGTTACTCTAAGGTACATTGGTATAGACAAACTATAGGAGTGTAAATTAACTTTAATCTACATCTTAGTGATGAGAAATTAACAACAAAATGCCCAATTTCAGAGTCAATTTTCTGAGGACGATTAGAGCAGAGCTTCAAATATTGCTAGATAAATCTGTACCAGGAGGTAAGTTGTTTGATTTATTGCTAAGAAGAAAAAAATAGCCAATTATGGTAATAAAAATAGCAATTTGTTGAGTAATATGCTCTGAACAATGTCATTTACATGAAAGTAACTTTATTCATTCAACATACATTTATTAAGAATCTACTATGTGCCAAGCACAGTGAGAGGCACAAGATATACATTTGTCTAAGATGGAATATGAAGCTTGCCCTATAGGGCTCCAAACTGAGAGCTGAAGGATGAGGGGGTGCCCACTAGCCAAAGCAGGTGGGGATAGAGGTCAGGCAGTGGGAACAGCAAGGACGGGGCCTGGAGGCAGGACACCCTACAGGTCTGGGCAACTGAAAGGCAACTTGGGGAGCTGGGTAGTGGAGGATAACAGGATAGCAAGCAGCAGAGGACTCTCTGGGCATGTTTCACCTGATCTTCCCAAATCACTGGACCTATTGAACCTTGAAATTGCGTTTCCTCAATTTCCATGTTGCCTCCAACTCTTGATTTTCTCCCATCTTAAATACTGAATATTTGAATAGTGTTCCCCAAATTCATATCTATTCAGAGCCTCCAAACATGACCTTATTTGGAAATAAGGTCTTCGCTGATGTAATAAGTCGAATAGTTGGATTAGAGTAGGCTCGAAACCCAAGGATGTGTGTTCTTATCAGAAGCCCATGTGAAGACACACAGAGAGATGAAAGCCATGGTATAACAGAAACAAGCCTGGAGCGACGTGGCGTAAGTCAAGGAATGCCAAGGATTGCCACAACCACCAAAGCTGGCATATAAGTATGAAGCAGGGTGGCCCTCACAACCTCCAAGGAACCAAACTTGCTGGTGCCTTGAATTCAGACCTCGAGTTTCCTGAACTGTGAAACATTAAATTTCTGTTGTTTTAAGCCACCCAGTTGGTGGTAATTTGTTATGGCAGCCTTAGGAAACTAACATACATCTCTCCAACTGTGCATTTTCGGTCCTTTTCCTGGTTTCCTCTTCCTGTGCATACCCTTGGTATGATCCAAGGCTTCCTTCCTTGTGATGCTCTCTCCTTACACCCCCTCCCCCACACCTATTGGCAAACAACCTTACTCTCTACTACCCAAGGCAAATAGGAAAGAAGTTTGGGAGTAGCCAGGGCACTTTCCTCTATTTCAACTTCCACATTCAGTTAGTCACCAAGTCCCATTGACACTGCACTCTTTTTTAAAAATTATTTTTCAAGAAGAATAGGGGAGTAATACTTGCATATGATTTTAAAAGATATAGCATGAATAGACAAATACTCAGACCAATGGAACAGACTAGACATTCCAAAATAGACCCAAGTATATATGGGAATTTAGCAAATAATAAGATGGTCACTAGGAAAAATATTAACTTAAAAAAATGGTGTAGGGACAACTGGATAGCCATTTCAAAAAAAGACAAATTAGATCTTTGTCTCATACCATAGATGAGAATAAATTTCAAATGGATCAGTAATCTATATGCAAAAAAAGGGGGGGCATAAAAGTACTAAGAAAACATAACTGAGTTTGGAAAGAACTTCTTAAAGCTATAAAACAAGAATAGAAAATCTTGATAAATTTGACTACATAAAAATAAATTTTTTTGGCAAGGTATTAAGACATCACAAGCAAAGTCAAAAGGCAATGACAAAGTGGTGGAAAATATCTGCAACTTATACTGGGAATCATCTCTTTAATACATAAAGAGTGCCTAAAAATAAAAAAAAATAAAATTCAAGCCCTGAGAGAAAAATGGACAAAATCATAAACAGACAATTTGAGAAAGAGATATACTGTTGACTTAAAATTTTTTTTAATTTAAATTCAATTTAGTTAACATATACTGTATTGTTAGTTTCAGGGGCAGAATTTAGTGATTTATCAGTTGCATATAATGCCCGTGCTCATTACATCAAGTGCCCTCCTTAATGCCCATCATTCAGTTTCCTCTTCCCCCACCCACTTCCCCTTAGTTTGTTCCTATAGTTAAAATTTTCTTTTTCTTAAAAGATTTTATTTACTTATTTATTTGAGAGAGAGAAAAAGAAACAGCATGAGAGGGGAGAGGGTCAGAGGGAGAAGCTGACTCCCTACTGAGCCAGGAGCCTGATGCGGGACTCGATCCCAGGACTCCGGGATCATGACCTGAGCTGAAGGCAGTTGCTTAACCAACTGAGCCACCCAGGCGCCCTAATTAAAATTTTCTTATGGTTTGCCTCTCTTTCTGTTTCCCTCTTATTTTATTTTTCCTTCCCTTCCCCTTTGTTCATCTATTTTGTTTCATAAATTCCACATATGAGTGAAATCATATGGTATTTCTCTTTCTCTGACTGACTTATTTTGCTTAGCATAATACCCTCTAGTTCTATCCATGTCATTGCAAATGGCAAGATTTCATTCTTTTTGATGGCTAAGTAATATTCCATTGCATGTATATACCATATCTTTTTTATCCATTCATGTGTTGATAGACATCTCAGCTCTCTCCACAGTTTGGCTATTGTGGACATTGCTGCTATAAACATTGGGGTGCAGGTGCCCCTTCAAATCACTATGTTGGTATCCTTTGGATAAATACATGGTAGTGCAATTACTGGGTCATAGGGTAGTTCTATTTTCAACTTTTTGAGGAACCTCCATACTGTTCTCCAGAGTGGCAGCATCAGCTTTCACTCCCAACAGTGTAAGAGGGTTCCCCTTTCTCCACATCCTCACCAACATCTGTTGTTTCCTGACTGGTTAATTTTAGCCATTCTGACTCTTGTGAGTCAGGTTGGATTTGTGTTTCCCTGATGCCTAGTGATGTTGAGCATTTTTTCATGTCTGTTGGCCATTTAGATGTCTTCTTTGGAGAAATGTTTGTTTGTGTCTTCTGCCCATTTCTTGACTGGATTTTTTGTGTTTTGAGTGTTGAGTTTGATAAGTCCTTTATAGATTTTGGATACTAGCCTTTTATCTGTTAAGTCATTTGCAAATATCTTCTCCCATTCTGTTGGTTGCCTTTTAGTTTTGTTGACTATTTCCTTTGCTGTGCAAAAGCTTTTTATCCTGATGAAGTCCCAATAGTTCATTTTTGCCCTTGCTTCCCTTGCCTTTGGAGATGCGTCTAGCAAGAAGTTGCTATGGCTGAGGTCAGAGAGGTTGCTGCCTGTGTTCTTTTCTAGGATTTTGATGGACTCCTCTCTCACATTTAGGTATTTCATCCATTTTGAGTTTATTTTTGTGTATGGTGTAAGAAAGTTGTCCAGTTTCATTCTTCTGCATGTGGCTGTCCAGTTTTCCCAACACCATTTGTTAAAGAGATTTTTTTTTTCCATTGGATATTCTTTCCCGCTTTGTTGAAGATTAGTTGACCGCAGAGTTGAGGGTCCATTTCTGGTCTCTCTATTCTGTTCTATTGATCTATGTATCTGTTTTTGTGCCAGTACTCATGCTGTCTTGATGATCACAGCTTTGTTATATAGCTTGAAGTCAAGCATTGTGATACCCCCAGCTTTGGTTTTCTTTTTCAACATTCCCCTGGCTCTTTGGGGTCTTTTCTGGTTCCATACAAATTTTAGGATTGTTTGTTCCAGTTTTGTGAAAAATGTCAATGGTATTTTGATAACGATTGCATTGAATGTGTAGATTGCTTTGGGTAGCATAGATATTTAAACAATATTTGTTCTTCCAATCCATGAGCATGGAACATTTTTCCATTTCTTTGTGTCTTCCTCAATATCTTTCATGAGTGTTCTACAGTTTTCTGAGTCCAGATCCTTTGCCTCTTTGGTTAGGTTTATTCCTAGGTATCTAATGGTTTTTCTTTTTCTTTTTTTGGGGTGAGGTGCAATTATAAATGGGATCAACTCCTTGATTTCTCTTTCTTCTGCTTCATTTTTACTGTATAGAAATGCAACTGATTTCTGTGCATTGATTTTATATCCTGCGACTCTGCTGAATTCCTGTATCAATTCTAGCAATTTTTTGGTGGAGTCTTTTGAGCTTTCTACATAGAGTATCATGTCATCTATGAGGAGTGAAAGTTTGACTTCTTCTTTATTGATTTGGATGTATTTTATTTCTTTTTGTTGTCTGATTGCTAAGGCTAGGACTTCCAGTCTGTGTTGAACAACAGTGGTGAGAGTGGACATCCTTGTCTTGTTCCTGACCTTAAGGGAAAAGCTCTCAGTTTTTCCCCTTTGAGGATATTTGCTGTGGGTGTTTCATACATAGCTTTTATGATATTGAGGTATGTTCCTTCTATCACTACATGCTGGAGGGTTTTAATCAAGAAAAGATGCTGTATTTTGTCAAATGCTTTTTCTGCATCTGTTGAGAGGATCATATAGTTCTTATCCTTTCTTTTATTAATATGGTGTATCACATTGACCTATTTGTGGGCGTTGAACCACCCTTGCAGCCCAAGAATAAATCCCACTTGGTCGTGGTTTGTAATCCTTTTAATGTACTGTTAGATCCTATTAGCTATCTTGGTGAGATTTTTTTCTTTTTTTCTCCCCTTTGGTCAGGTCTTTGTCTGGTTTTGGGATCAAGGTAATGCTGGCCTCATAGAAGGGGTTTGGAAGTTTTCCTTCCATTTCTATTTTTTGGAACAGTTTCAGAAGAATAGGTATTAATTCTTCTTTAAGTGTTTGGTAGAATTGCCCTGGGAAGCCATCCAACCCTGGACTCTTGTTTGTTGGGAGATTTTTGATTACTGGTTTAATATCTTTGCGGTTATGGGTCTATTCAGGTTTTTAAAATTTCTTCCTGTTTCAGTTTTTTTAGTTTGTTTGTTTCTAGGAATTTATCCATTTCTTCCAGACTGCCTAATTTGTTGGCATATAACTGCTCATAATACCTCTTATAATTGTATTTCTTTGGTGTTGATTGTGATCTCTCCTCTGTTAATCATGATTTTATTTATTTGGATCCTTTCTCTTTTCTTTTTGATAAGTCTGGCTAGGGGTTTATCGATCTTATTAATTCTTTCAAAGAACCAGTTCCTAGTTTCATTGATTTGTTCCATGATTTTTTTTATTTCTATATCATCGATTTCAGCTCTAATCTTTATTATTTTTCTTCTCCTGCTGCATTTCGGCTTTAATTGCTATTCTTTTTCCAGCTCCTTTAGGTGTAAGTTTAGGTTGTGTATTTGAGACTTTTCTTGTTTCTTGAGGAAGGCCTGTAATGCTATATACTTCCCTCTTAGGATCACCTTTGCTGCATTCCAAAGGATTTGAGCTGTTGTGTTTCCAATTTCATTTGTTTCCATGAATTTTTAAAATTCTTCTTTAATTTCCTGGTTGACCCATTCATTCTTTAGTAGGATGTTCTTTAACCTCCATGTATTTGTGGTCCTTCCAAATTTTTTCTTGTGGTTGACATCAAGCTTCATAGGATTGTGGTCTGAAAATATGCATGGTATGATCTCAGTCTTTTTGTACCAGTTGAGACCTGATTTATGAGCCAGTATGTGATTTATTCTGGAGAATATTCCATGTGCACTCAAAAGGAATATGCATTCTGCTGATGAAATGCTCTGAATATATTTGTTAAGTCCCTCTGGTCCAGTGTACCATTCAAAGCCCTTGTTTCCTTGGTGATCTGCTTAGATGATCTGTCCATTGCTGTGAGTGGGGTGTTAAAGTCCCCTACTATTATTGTATTATTATCAATGAGTTTCTTTAATTTTGTTTTTAATTGGTTTATATATTTGGCTGCTCCCAAGTTAGGGGCATAAATATTTACAATTGTTAGATCTTCTTATTGGATAGACCCTTTTATGATGATATAGTGTCCTTCTTCATCTCTTATTATAGTCTTTGGTTTAAATTCTAGTTTGTCTGATATAAGGATGGCCACTCCAGCTTTCTTTGGTGTCCATTAGCATGATAAATGGTGACTGGAGGTGTCTTTGGGTGTAAAATGAATCTCTTGTAAGCAACATATTGATGGGTCTCGAGGTTTTTTTGTTTGTTTGTTTAATCCATTCTGATACCCTCTGTCTTTTGGTTGGAGAATTTAGTCCACTTACATTCAGAGTAATTATTGAAAGATATGAATTTAGTGCCATTGTATTACCTGTAAAGTTGCTGTTCCTGTAGATTGTCTCTGTTCGTTTCTGGTCTTTGTTAATTTTGGGCTCTCTCTCCACTCAAAGGATCCCCTTTAATATTTCTTGCACAGCTGGTTGAGTGTTCATAAATTCCTTTAATTTTTGTTTGTCCTGAAAACTCTTTATCTCTCCTTCTATTCTGAGTGACAGCCTTGCTGGATAAAGCATTCTTGGCTGCATATTTTTCCCATATATTATATATATCATGCCAGTCCTTTCTGGCCTGCCAGGTCCCTGTGGACAGGTCTGCTGCCAGCCTTATGTGTCTACTCTTGTAGTTTAAGGATCTCTTGTCCTGAGCTGCTTTCAGGATTTCCTCTTTATCTTTGAAATTTGCAAGCTTCACTCTAATGTGCTGAGGAGGTGACCTATTTTTGTTGATTTGGGGGGGGTGGTCCCTGTGCCTCCTGGACTTGAATGCCTGTTGCCTTCCCCATTAGGGAAGTTCTCTCAGCTATAATTTGTTCAAATAAACCTTCTGTCTCTTTCTCCCACTCCTCATCTTCTGGGACCCCTATAATATGGATATTATTTCTCTTTATGGAATTGCTGAATTCTCTAAGTCTCCCTTCATGATCTAATAGTTTTCTTTCTCTATTCTTTTTGGCTTCCTTACCTTCCATCATTTTATCTTCTATATCATTGATTCATTCCTCTGCTTTGTTCATCCTCATCTATCTGGCCTCCACTTGGGACTGCATCTCAGTAATAGCATTTTAAATTTCAGCCTGACTAGATTTTAGTCCTTTTATCTTTACAGTAAGGGATTCTTTAGAGTTTTCTATGCTTTTTTCAAGCCCAGCTAGTATCTTTTTAATCATTTTAATTCTAGTTCAGACATCTTACATCCACACCTCCTACCTTCCAAATTGTAGTTGCTTTTCTACTTGTAGACTTGCAGTGTTTCTTTTCTCAGCTCTCCGATTAATTTCTCAGGTGTTCAGAATGATTTGATAACTTCTAGTTGTATTCTAGGGATGAGACAAACTTAGGGTCCCCCTACTCCTCTGTCATCTTAACTCACCCTGCTCTTTTTTTTTAAAGATTTATTTATTTATTTGAGAGAGAGAGAGAGAGAGAGAGGGAGATTGTGCCAGACTTGAGGGAAGGAGCAGAGGGAGGAGAGAGAAATTCAAGGAGACTCCATGCTCAGCACAGAGCCCAATGTGAGGCTCCATTCTACAACCCTAAGATCAGGACCTGAGCCAAAACCAAGCATCAGATGCTCAACTGACTATGCCACCCAGGCACCCCTAGAGTGGACTCTTAAATACGTAAAAAGATGTTGAAATTTATTCATAATAGAATAAAAAACTATGCAAATTAAAACTGTACAGAGATATCATTTCTCACCTATCAGACTGACAATAATTCAAAAGCTTGGCAACATACTCTGTTGGCAAGGCTGTGGGGAAATAAGCACTGTCATACAAAGCCAGTAGGAATACAAAGTGATACAACCCCTGGTGAAGGAAATTGGGCAATACATAACAATAATAATTATGTATTTACCCAGGAAAACCACTTCTAGGAAACTACCTTGAAAGTAAACCACTACAGGGGCGCCTGGGTGGCTCAGTCGTTAAGCGTCTGCCTTCGTCTCAGGTCATGATCCCGGGATCCTGGGATCAAGCCCTGCATTGGGCTCCCTGCCCCACGGGAAGCCTGCTTTTCCCTCTCCCACTCCCCCTGCTTGTGTTCACTCTCTCACTGTGTCTCTCTCTGTCAAATAAATAAAATCTTTAAAAACAAAAAAAAAGTAAACCGCCACAAATATGAAAGAATGCATGTACAATATTCATTACAATATTACTTGTAATAGTAAGATAGTGGAAACAACCCAAACAGCCACTAATAAATTAAACTGTGCATTAGTTATATGATGGAGTACTATAAAGTCACAACAAAAATATGAAATATTTCTAAAACTGATACGGAGTGATCTCCAGGATTATATTATTAAGTGGGAAATAATGAAGTGTAAAAAATGAGAACCTAAGAATATACGTATTAGAGATATATATATATGCATGCTTATTTTTGAAAAAAAAGGGAACACAGGAAGGATAAAACAAAGATTAATGAAAATATCTGTTTCTGGAGATGGTGGGAACAGAGTAAAGGAAAGGGAAGTGAGTGGCACTTCTTTGAATATACTTTTTTATATTGTTCTGACTTTTGAACAAAGTAAAAGTCATCCATTAAACAATTTAATAAAATGTAATAAAAATATTTTAAAAATCAAAACTAAAATCAAATATAAAAAAAAGCACATGAATCTCTATCCAGTTATTATCAAGATTTCTTGGCAGTCCCTTTATGTCCTTAGAATATATCTCACTAAGGATGTATGGAGGAATGGTTTCAAAGTTATTGAATTACTCTGTTCTGTACTATACATTGTACCATGATTTCACATCCTTGGTGTCCTTAATACTAAAGGAAAAGGGAGACTGCAAAACATTAAAGTCTACTTCATAAATTTATGATTGGTACTAATATTAAAATTGTGGTTCTAAAGCTATTTTATGTATACAATAGTGTAGAATGCAGCGAGAAGTAAATATGTGAATGCTATTAGGAACCAAGATTTTCACAGTGGTCATGTAGAATGATCTTGATCTTAGAAAATGCCCACTGAGAGACGCCTGGGTTGCTCAGTCGGTTGACTCTTGATTTCAGCTCAGGTCATGATCTCAGGGTCATGAATCAAGTGCTGAGTCAGGCTCTGCACTCAGTGTGTGGAGTCTGCTTGGGATTCTCTCCTTTTCCCTCTGTCCCTTGCCCAGCTTGCATTCTCTCTAAAATAAATAAATAAAATTCTTAAAAAAAAAAAAAAGAAGATGCCTATTGAAGTTTTTCCAGTGAAGTTTCATGATGTCTGCAATTTTCTTTTAAATGATTCAGGAAAGGGGCGCCTGGGTAGCTCAGTCATTGAGCGTCTGCCTTTGGCTCAGGTCATGATCCCAGGGTCCTGGGATCGAGCCCCACATCAGGCTCTGCTCTGCGGGAAGGCTGCTTCTCCCTCTCCCACTCCCCCTGCTTGTGTTCCCTCTCTGACTGTCTCTCTGTCAAATAAATAAAATCTTTTAAAAAAAATGATTTCGGAAAAAAAGCATGTGAGAAACATAAAGCAAAGGGAACAAAACTATGAACAATTGATGAGTCTAGCTGAAGAATAAAGAGTGATCTTCGTATAATTCTCACTTTTTCAATTTTTAAGTTCAAAATTCCAGTAAAAAATTTTAGAGTAAGTGATATATCTTACTTGGCATTTTATAAAACACGTCTTGGTATTAACTCTAATCAGAAACACATCATTTATATCAATAAAAATAAGCTAGATTTTTGCTTCAGTAAGAATCAGCCGCAAAAATATCAAGGTCTTAGAAAATCAAAGGTTTATTTCTTGCTCACGCTATCTACCCATCACAGTCAACACAGTCTGGTGCAAGAGGAGAAAGAGAGCCGTGGAAGGTCTCTTTCAAATAATGAAATGCCTGACTAGGAATGACACACATAACTCTTTAATCAAATGACCCAACTCACCCCTAAGGGGAATATCTGATGAGCAGTATTAATGATCATCACCTCTCTCATTCACTATGTTTCATGCCACAGTAAACATTGATAAATGTGAGAAGTTAATGTAATGTAGTGGTTAAGAACACAGATTCTGCAGCCAGATTACCAGTTACTAACTCAATCACTTGCCAGCTAATCTTGGGCAAGTTACTTAATCTCTTTGTGCCTCAGTTTCTTCAGGTATAAAAATTGGGTCTAATAATAAGTAACTGGGGAAAGATTATGTGAGTTAACATAGTTAAAGCATTTAGAACAATGGCTGGCCTATCACTATCACCAACAGCATTATTATTTTATAGTATGAAACTTAGGATAATGCATTAAAGAAATTTCTCAATGTCCCTCCCCCAAATCAAGCAGTACAAAGATTTACAGTGACAAGTGAGTTTCTCTCTCACATCAGAGCCTCATCAACCAGTTTTTCTCTCCAGATATGACTGTTACTAGCTGTGGCATTTAGGAATTTATTGCCTTCCAGCCCCCAATCTCCTCTTCGTTTCTCTGTTTCTGATAAATGAAGCCTCTTTCCTTACCCCCGCCACAATATTAAGCTTTGCCAGTAGAGGACGCTGGTGGGACTCTGGAGGAGAGATGGGCTTCTCTTCCGGGTGCTGGTGGCCTTTCTGTTCTTGTGCCTGTGGTGTTAGGCAGGTATGTGGGAAACGCAATGATGGTGGGGGCCCAGCTGGCTTCCCCAGGGCCAACTCAGCAACACTCCTGTAAGCAATTCCTGGCAGGTTTCCACTGTGACCAACCAGTGGCCCAGCCAGCTTCCCATCAGGTTCAACAGCACTCTCCATGGCAGTTTCCCAGAGAATTCCATCAGCATCCCCCAGCAAGTGATTTCTTTCCCACCAGTCTCGGACTACTGGTTCCTCACTGGAGGTATTTCCACCTTGTCATTCCTCGCCTGTCAACTGTGGACCAGCTCTGACTTGAGGCAACCCAGCATAATGCTACACCATGGTGGGACTTCTCCCTCTCCAAGGAGATCTGGGTCCAGGCTTGAGGCTCCACTTTCAAGTTCATTCCTTTCTTGGGTACTCTTTCTCAGTCCTAAAGTATTCTTCAGAGTTTTCTTATTCTTGCTCAGTAAATTCTCTGTAAAAAAACACCTTTTTTTTTTTTCCAGGAACGATTTTGTGATTTATTCAGAAAATTGGCTTCCAGATCACTGTGGACAAGACCCAACTTGGCTAGAAGAGGCAATCCCTTGGCAGAGCCACACAGACAGCTCAGCTGGCTAAATTTTATTCTCAGAAAGGACCAGAGACGAAAATGCTCTGATTTCCCTAAAGTCCTGTTTTAGCAGCCAGGAAGGTGTAACTCTCATATTGAAAAGCAAGTAGTTTCAGGAAAAACTTCCATTATTGCATAGTCTTATAATGTATGCAATTGTGTCATGCAAATTCAATAATAGGCACTCAGAAGAATAGTAAAAATAACAATAATAGCAAAATGATGGGAGAAAAGAGAGGACAAATGAACATTAAGTGCCAAGCAAGCTTTCACCTGCCATTCTTCTCCCAATGTGGAACTGGAGTCCATTCAGTCTCCTCCGCTCCTGAGTACCTCTCTGCCCCAAGCATGAGTCTAGTGCTTAAATATCTACTATTTTCGTATAATACGGCCTCTAAATGCTGGCCAACTTCTTCATCTGGTGCTCAACCGAACAATCAACAACCTTCCCCAACACTGTAGGCTATCTGGTTACACTGGACTGACAGAAAACACAACAGTCTCAATTTAATGTCTCTCCAAGGGTTTTCATGGGTCATTTCTGACCATAGTAATGTGTGTTCTTCCCCGGGTTCCAGTAACTATAGAGTTGCCCTACCACATCAGATATGACTTCCCTGGAGTCTCAGAGCTGACTAGAATCTGGTTTTGTCCATATTGTCAAGGCACATATTTTCTGAAAGCCAGGACTAACTCTATGACTGGGTTCAGTAGGGGCTATAAAGGAGATAAGATTAAAGGAAAGCCAATCTACCATGCTACACCCCATTCCCCTTTCTTTCACACACACCCACCTACCCCCCATAAAAAAAAAATTTTTTTAATCTGATTGTGCTACCTGAATGAGTTAGCCCTTTAACCCTCAGTAGACTAGCAAGGTTCAGTTTATCCTCTTAGCCAAGAGCCCGCTAAAGGTTAGGGGTGGGGGTTCACAGATCCAGAAGGCTCAGCAGCCTGGGGAACACAGAACCAGTTCTCACTCTCTCTCAGCTTTGTCCCCCCTGCATACAAATTCCCACTGTCCACAGAATGATGTCCAAACTCAACAGTCTTTGTCTACAGAACCAGGATGAGCCGAGCCTCCCAAGGCAGGATCTTGTTCTCACTCATCTGCAGGTCTGCCCACCTCTGAGCACAGATGCCGGCACACAAGCCAAATGGAGCTCAGTGCATGAATGGCAACTGCGTGAAAATGTAACTCATATAAAACAAAAGTACCAAATGTCCAGGTCTCTTCAGAGTCTCAAGTCAAAGAAAAAAAAATCAACTGGAGAGCACTTTAAATCTTTGCCAAATTTCTCAAGGATCACCCCTGAAAAATTCTATTCATAATGTAAAACAAAACTTACAAACTCGTATCTCACCTCCATGGCAATTGACCCCCAAATCTCTCTCAAATTACCCCCAATTTTCCTAATTTTTCTCACTCCCTTCCCACGTTCCTTTCCAGCTTCCATTCTTTCCTAGAAGTACAGGGTAACGAGTTAAAAAGATAAGCTCCGGGGCTCATCTTGCTGGGTCAAATTTCTGTCATGTTTTAACTGAAGCAGGTACCTGGCATATGGTATAATACTCAATAAATCCAACTTGTTATTTAAATCCTACTGACTTCTCCAATATCCTTTTTTTTTTTTTTTTAACTTGGCCCCTTTTCCATTAATGCAAGAAGAAATGTCTATTAGTTTTCCAGGGTTACCAAAACAAATTGCCACAAACTTGGTGGCTTAGCACAACAGGAATTTATTCTCTAACATCTCTGGGGGCCAGAAGTCCCAGGTCAAGGTGTTGGTAGGGCTGTGTTCCTTCCAGAGCTCTAGGGGGGCTTTGTTCTTTGCCTCTTCAAGCTCCTGGTGGCTGTCAGCATCCCTGGGTTTGTGGCTGCCTCTATCTCCACACGGCTTTCCTCTGTGTGTACCTCCTCTGTGTGTTTCATGGGAACTTTGTCGTTGGATTTAGGGCCCACCCAGATAATCCAAGGTGATCTCATTTCAAGATCCTGAACTTAATTCCATCTGCAAAGACACTTTTCTAAATAGCCTCATATTCACAGGTTCCAAGGGGTCGGGATGTGAACGCATCCCTTTTGTGCAGCCACCATTCAACTCACTACGAAATGACCCCGGGTCCATCTTTGCGTGGGCTGTGGGCGGGGAGAGGGCTGGATACTCCTGTAATTTAATTTTTTTCTCTTACCCTTGTCATGATGAACAGATCAAGTCAGGAGCCAGCATCAACTACTTGGGAACCTGGGATGAGGTCCTGCACTTGGCCAAACACAATTCAAAGTGATCTTTGACGGCCATGAAGAGGTTCTGGAACACCATGGCTGCCCAGGTGAGGAAGTGTGCCAGGAGAAGTCACTTGCTGGGCTGCAGGCAGCAGGACACGCAGTACTTGCAAGCGCGGCAGCAGTCGTGGGGCCAACAGCAGCCACAGCGGTACTGCTTTGTGCCAGGGACGTTGACGTTTCAGCGGCCATTCACCAGCAAATCCTCCCTTTCACAAATGTATCCCAGCCTGTCAGTGACGAGATGCTTCCCTCGAATGGAGCTCCGGCACCGGTGGCCAGGCTGGCCTGCTGTTGCCCAGCTGCAATTGCACTTTCCACAGAATGGGCTGGCCATGGTCTTGAACCTAGAGGAGATTCTGATCTCTCACTGCCCTCTCCTCCTGCTCGAAGGTGCTGAGGAGGAAGTAGGCGAGCAAGAGTCGGAAGACCAGGGCGAGCAGCCACCTCTTCCAGAGGAGGAGCTGGCGCCACACCCTGGCGGCCATGTTCACGGCGCCCGCGAATGCCGGGCATGGTGGCGGGCTGTTCAGCGGGGCAGGTCAAGGTCCAGGCGGCATGGCCTCTACGTGGCCAGTGGCCCCATCAGTTGTAGAGGGTGGTGGCCCAGCCAGTGTCCGGCAGCCACTAACTCGTCTTTATATTAAGCCTTCACTATTCAAATTATTGTGTAATTTCTGTCTCCTGAATGGACCCTGACAGATAAAACAGCTTCTGGTCATAGTCTTCCAGAGATATTCTATGGCTTTGCAGTGTGTGTGTGTGTGTGTGTGTGTGTGTGTGTGTGTGTGTGTGTGTGTGTGTGTGTGTGATCTCTTTTGTTGTATCATTAGTAATATTCTGTACAATGTTGTTTTTTTAAATTCAACCATTGTTGCATACCAGCACACATAAATTTTTCTCTTTTTTAACAGTTGCATAGTATTGTCTTGTATAGATGTACCATAATTTATTTAACCAGTTTCCTATTAATGGAAAATTAGATTATTTCCACTCTTTTCTCCCCACAAATACTATAGTAGTATTCTTATTTGAGAGGTCCATTTGCCCATGTGCAAGCCTATCTTATCTGAAAAATCACTTCCTGGAAAAGATTCTATCTTCTTAAATTCTCTCCAAACTATCTCCAAGCTTACTGCTTCCACCATATTATAAGCATTCTTCATTTAAAAAAAAATTAGTGATTTTTATTAATTGGAATTAAGAAAGCATTTTGCATATATTTTAATTATTTAAAAAACATGTAAAATCAGGGGTGCCTGGGTGGTTCTGTTGGTTAAGCCTCTGACTCTTGATTTTGGCCCAGGTCATGATCTCAGGGTCATGGGATCCAGCCCCATGTCTGGCTCTGCGCTCAGCAGAGTCTGCTTGTCCCTCTCCCTCTGCTCCTCCACTAGCTCTCCATCTCTCTCACTCAAATAAATAAAATTTAAAAGCCATGTAAAATCAGTGAAAAACACAATGCGAAGAAGATTATCATCAGATATTTTGAGACCGGAATGCCCATGTGTACACACACACACACGCACGCACGCACACACACGCAAACTTTCTATGTTTCCAGAATATAAATTTCTTCTTGAGAATCCATTATACACTTTTTAAAGGTAATAACATTTTCCTCACACTTGTGCCAAGTTGGTTGCTAAAGAAGTAACATAAAAATAGATGACAATATTTTAATATATTCTGAACTACTCCTAGATATAAGTTGATTGATCATTTTATTCTTGCAACAGTTAACTGGCTGTGTCAGGTGCTATCCTCCGACCTTTCCACTTCTTGTATTCGTGTATCTGTTTTCTTGATTACCAAAACATCTTTTACGTTTCCTTCTAGTCTCTATCCATTCAGTCCTCGTGTCCCATTATTTTTTTCTTTTTCTTTTGTTTGAAGGGAGGTATATTGAGACATCCAATTTCTATATGGTGAAATTCACCCTTTGTAGGTGCATAGCTTTGATAAATGTGTGCAGCTGTGTAACCACCACCATGATAAAGATATTATGTAAAATATTTCCCCATCACCCCAGAAGTTCCATGTGCCCTGTAGGCCAATCCTCCCCATACCCCAGCACCTGGTAACCACTGGTCCGATTTCTGTACCACTAGCTTTGTTTTTTTCAGAATGTCATAGCCACGGAATCATACAGTATTTAGTTTGGCTCCTTTCACTTAGCATAAGGCTTTTGAAATTCATCCATGTTGTAATATCAGTAGGTCACTCCTTTCTATTACACACTATTCTATTTACGAATGTACACTTTATCCATTTACTAGTCAATACTTCCAATTTTGGTGATTATGAATAATGCTGCTCTAAACATTCTTGTCAAAGTCTTTGTGTGGACCAACTTTTTTGTTTTCTTGAGTAAATACCTAGGAGTGAAATTGCTGGTTTGTAGGGTATGTATATATTTAACTTTGTAAGAGACTGCCAAACTCTTTTCCAAAGCAGCTTGTTTTGCCTCCTCCCCAACATTTGGCCTTCTTTCTTTCTTTTTCCTTTTAAAGCTTTATTTATTTATTTGAGAGAGAGAGAGCATGAGTGGGAGGGGCAGAAGGAGAGGGAGAAAGAGTCTCAAGCACAGAACCCGACATGGGGCTCAATCTCATGAGCCTGAGATCAGGACCTGAGCTGAAACCAAGAGTTGGACACTTAACCCACTGCACCACCCAGGTGCCCTGGCCTTCCTTCTTTCTGATGGGATGATTGCACTTGTCTCTGCAATGATCTCTTAGCTCCGTGCCTTCCAAACTCTGATCCATCCCTCAAATGAGCCTCTAAAATGCCCTCCACTCTTAAGGGGCTCTGACTTCCTCAGGATAAGGTCCAAACTCTTCAGCCTGACACCAACAAGACTCTTCAAGCTCTGAGCTCCTTCCTCACCCACCCTCCCAACCACATTCATTCCCACTCAGGCAGCTGGACACTGGCTCTAAGTTGCAGACTGGGCCCTTCTTTCCTGACTCGGTACTTCTGTGTAGCCTAATGTGGTTGTTTGGGAAGAGCATTTATTTTCTATTCCCAGCATGAATACACTCTCTGAATTTTGGGTACTGTTGGCATTTATGCAATTGAATATCTACCAGGACATTTTTTGTCTCTCACTATTTTATATGAAATTTTTCAAAAACTCAACAAAGTTGAAAAACTAGTGTAATGAACCCCCGGATTCAACTGAACAATCGTTAACATTTTGTTAGGTTTGACTCCGTTATCTATCTACCATGGATTCATTCATTCTTCTCCTTCCCCTTCTCTTCCTCCTCCTCCTTCCTCTCCTTCTTTTCTTCTTCTTCTTCTGCTCCTCTTTCTCCTTTTCCTCCTCTCCCTCCTTTTGCTAAACCATTTCAGATTTCAGATTTCAGATGTTTACAGAACCATTTGCTAAATACATTTCAAGTGTATGTATCTCCTAAAAATTAGAACAACCTCCTTCATAACTACACCATTACTTTACCTGGAGTAAATTTAAAGCACCTAATATTGTCTAATACTCTTTGTATTCATAGTTTGCTATTGTCCTCAAAATATATTTCACCCCGTTGTGTTCCAAGCCAAGATCCAATCAAGCTTCATACATTGCATTTATCTACCAGTGAATGTTTAACTTCGATTGAGTCACAGTTTGCCCAGCTACCTGCTTCTTTACCTTGATGACTCAGTTGTGGCCCTGCCCTTCCAAGAAATCTCCCATGAACCTCCAGCTCCATTCAAGTTCCCTGTGCCTCGTGTGATTTCAAGAAGCCCATGCTTAAATCTATTGGGAGATTTGACATTTTGTATTACAAACCTATTGTTGAAATTTTCTGTTTCCTCAGTTAGATTCTGAGCATCTTGAGGGCAAAAAAACGGGCATTCTTTGCCTTCCTGCTAGATGGTAATCGTTCAATACATTTAAAGAATAAGTGATGGAATACCAGTTCCTTGGTCCCTCATTGGAAAGAGCGAAAATGAATAAATAGACTCTGAGGGCTGGAGCCAGGATGAAGAGGGAAAAGGACAAAGGTTTGAGAGGCCATTCCAAATATAGAATATTGCTTGGAGAGCTTTGAATATGAATTGTATACTCCATCCCCTCTCTCAGTAGGTGAAACACTAGACGTTTATGAATTAAAGATAAACGTAGAGTCTAGCAGCGCCATAAACATTTTGGCCAGATAATTCTTGAGAAAGAATTATAAAGACAAAAATCAAGGCTACTGCAGCCCAAGAGTCCATTTCTGTTTACACAGCTGTTCTACTGCTGCTTTCCTGATGTGTTTTTAAGGAAATATCCACTTCCGGTGGGTCCCTAGAATGGACCTTGACGACCACTTTATGCCCATGGTCACTGGAGAAAATCGTAATTCATCCCCTTTGGAACTTCCAGGATGAAATTTCTCCCTGAATAGTAGCCTTTTCTGCAGTTAAATTTTCATCTTTGTGGCAAATTTTCTTTTGGATAAACTTCTTTCAGATACTTCCTTCTTCTCCACTTCCCATCACCTGTGGGATTAATTCCAGGATCACACATTAACTTTGATTCCAAAGTGACTCAGAGGCTGCACACCAAGACTATTTTAGGTGGAGTGTTTCCTCCTGAGTCATCTTGTCCCCTGGTAGCAAGCATCCTGCGGATTTCCTCAACTCTGCTGTTGAGAACAGGAAGCTAAGGCCAGAAGCAGCCAATAAGCACGGCAGCCCAGTGACTCTCCCTGGTTCCTGGAGGACTAGCAAGAAAATCCTGATTTAGTAAGAATTCACTGGCAAGAAATTTGGGAGTTTACTGGAGACAAATGGCTTCAGGAATCTTCTTTATGAATACACCTAGTTTTTTCAGGAGGCAGGTTAAAAAAGAGTCTCTTAGAAATGAAATTAAGTAATTTTTTTTTTTTTTTGCTCGTCTGGGGACAGTTCATTAGATGTATTCATTAATGGGATCACCAAAATAAGGATATTACTCAACTCCCCTTTCCACAATCTTATCAGATTTTCCACCCTGTCATATCCTCTTCATTTACTTCTGTCACTCTCACCCTTACTGAACAGTCTTCCAAATGGCAATTGGTCCTGTACCTCCCCAAGTCTTCATAACTACCTGTGACATAAAAGTCGACTAAGACTGGGGAGTATTAGCCAAGCATGTTGCCCTTCCCTGACCCTATCTCCACAGCAGACAGCAGTCATGTATCTAGCTAACCTGTCTGGTTACCAGTGTGTCTTCAAAATAACATTGTAGGCAGCCACCACCAAGGAATCAGAATGTCCACATTCGAAACCCATTTGCAATGAAGAAGAAGGGATTGATACATAGAAGTGTTTCAGGCAAGGGCAGTTGAAGAGTCCAAAGAATATAAAAGTCTTGGACTTAACTTCTAGTTCTTGGGCAAGTTGAAAGTTTTTTTTTCTTAGGTCCTTTTTTTTTTCACATGCAAAATGAGATTAATAATGCTTTCACCTTAGTGTCATTGAACTCATTTTGTTGTTGTTGTTGTTTTAGTGTATGTGAAAGCTTCTAGCACAGTTTCTAACATGAAAAAGACATCTAATGAGTATTAGATGTCAATTCATCATGAATACTTTGAGGGACACCCGAATTGGGAGTGACTGCCCATCTCACTGACATTGGAATTTACTGGAAGCCATTGCGCTGGTAGAAGATGGAAAATCCTCAATGATTCCACTCTCTGTGAACTTTAACAAAAAGTATTTAGTCACTCTTCTTCAAAGTACAAACTATCAGCAGTAAAAACTTTTGTAAAATCTCAACTAAATCTTCTCAATTCCTTTTTCCAACCCTCTTGTTTCCCATCGTACCTCGCCTCTCACTTTGATAGCCACACCGTGTTAGTCTGCGGGGGCTACTATAGCAAAATACTACAGACTAGGGGGATTAAACAACAGAAATTTATTTTCTCAGAGTAATGGAAACTTGAGGTCCAAGATCAAGATGTCAGCAGGTTTGGTTTCTCTTGAGACCTCTCTCCTTGGCTTACAGATGGCTACCTTCTTTTTTTTTTAATTTTTTATTGTTATGTTAATCAACATATATTACATCATTTGTTTTTGATGTAGTGTTCCGTGATTCATTGTTTGTTCATAACACCCAGTGCTCCATGCAGAATGTGCCCTCTTTAATACCCATCACCAGGCTAACCCATCCCCCTACGCTCCTCCCCTCTAGAACCCTCAGTTTGTTTCTCAGAGTCCAGATGGCTGCCTTCTTGTTGTGTCCTCACTCAGTCTTTTCTCTGTACACCAGGTGCACTTGGTATCTCTATGTATCAATCCCTTCTTCTTATAAGGACACCAGTCACATTGGATTAGGGCCCACCCTACCAGCCCCGTTTTTACTTAATTACCACTTTATCTATTTTTGGGGGGGGGCTGGAGACAGATTTATTAGAGGCCTCAGGCAAATCCACAGGGTCCCCTCCCTCCTACTGCCACCAACAATCCCATTAATTACCACTTTAAATATAGTCACATTCTGAGGTTATAAGGATTAGTGCTTCAACATAATGAATTTTGAGGGACACAATTCAGCCCATAATACACCTTTAGACTTTGTCTTCATCAATGCCTGAAACATTTTAATCTCAAATTCCAGCATCCCACTTCTCAATCATTAAATTCTACCTTTCCAGCTCTTTCTCTTTCTGCCACCCCAAACCAGGAACTCTTCAACCACACTGGGACACACAGTCTCCAAATCCAACCCCCTTTTCTCTCTCCTCACATTCTCTCATGTCCTTAACTTGCTTTTCTCACACTGCGTTCCATGGTCCATTATTGTAATCACTCTCTTACATATATTCTTGATTCCGTTGCCTCTCTCTCTTCACAGTACTTGCCTGGCAAAGTCCCAATCCTGACAACTCCAGCTTCCTTACTCCTCTGCCCACACCTCTGCAGCTGCACTTCACTAGGAAAAACACTCAGTCATGCTGCCTAGGCTCACTATCCATTCATGACCTCATTGGGCCCTCACTGCCTGCTGGCAATCCTGCCACATTGCTCCAGACTATCCACCATCCTAGTCAACTGTTTATACCTTTTCCTCTCTCTCCAAACCTTTAATACTCTCCCCCCATTCTCATACTCGGCTGATCAACCTGCTTCCTGTTTCGCCAAGAAAATAAATCCAATCTCGTCTGTTCTGTCTTCCTTTCTGTGCCAAGGACTGAGGGGCCCAGGCTGTATCTAAGAACAACTCCTCCATCTGTGTACATGCTCCCAACCCTTCTCATTTACTCAAGGACACATTCCAGCAATTCTCCCCTCTCTCGCTTGCATTATCAATCCCCACCTCCCTTCACCCACTCCCAACAAGAACATTCCCATCAATGTACAGACATACTACAATTTTTCCCATTAAATTTTTTCCCTTGACTTCCATTTTCCTCCAGCTACTGCTTCATTTTTCTGCTCTCCTTTGTAGGAAAACTCTCCAAAAGAACTCCTCTCTTCTCTTTCCGTTCTCTTATGAACCCACTCCAGTGGGCCTCCTATGTCTATCGCACCACCAGTTTCTCTTATCAAGGTCATTGGTGACCTCCATGTTGCTAAATCCAATAGCCAACTCTCCCAGTCCTCCCATACTCGTTGAAGAATAGGCAGCATTTGACTCAGTTGGTTACTTCCTCCTCAGCCAGAAACTCAAATTTTAGGATAAGCTTCTGGTTTTTCTCTAATTCACTGGCCACTTCTCAGGCTCCTTTGCTGGCTCCCTGTCATGTCTCCAAACTCAACTCATTGGACTGCCCAGGATTTAGTCCTTGGGCCTCTTTTCTGTCTACACTTATTCTCATAGTGTTTCATGGCTTTAAATACTATCAAATGCTGACAACTCTTATATACTCCACCCAAAACTTTTCCCCTGCACTTCATATTTGTATATTCAACTACCTAATTGGCATCTCCACTTGGATTTTAATAGGTATCTCAAACCTTGGAATGCCTGAAACTTACCACTTCATCTTTCTCCCTCCCAAACCTATTCAACCTGCTGTTTTGTTCATTTCAGTTAATGACAACTTCATTCTTCCAGTTGCTTGGGCCCTACACCATGTAGTCATCTTTGATGCCTCTTTTGCTCTTATACTCAATCCATTCTGTCACCAAATACCGCTGATTCTGTCTTAAAAATACATACAAGGGCACCTGGCCAACTCAGTCAGTAAAGCACATGACTCTTGATCTCCAGGTTGTGAGTTTGAGCCTCACGGTGGGTGTAGAAATTATGTAAAATAAAATCTTAAACACACACACACACAGAATCCAGCCTTTTTTCACCATCTCAGCTACTACTGTCATGGTCTGAGCCACTATTATCTCTTACCTAGATTGTTGAAATGTCTTTAGAACTCACTTCCTTTCTTTCAACCAATTCACAACACAGCAGCCACGGTGAGTCTTTGAACATAGCAAGTTATTTTCCTACTCAAAACTAATCTCAGGGGGCAGAGCAAGATGGCGGAGGAGTAGGAGACCTGGATTTCGTCTGGTCTCAGGAATTCAGCTGAATGGGGATCAAACCATTCTGAACACCTACGAACTCAACAGGAGACCGAAGAAGACAGTAGCAACAACTCTCTGAACAGAGAAGCGACCACTTATTGGAAGGTAGGACGTGCGAAGAAGTGAATCCAAGGCGATATTCAGGAGGATAGACGGTGGGGGAGGGGGCCCCCGACGGCCGCTTCTGGCAAGTGATAGAGCCACGGAGCACAAAATCGGAACTTTTAGAAGCCGACTCCGCTGAGGGACGTCGCTCCAGTGGCTAAGCGGGGGGGTGGAACCCTCGCGCGACAGTGTGGTTTCAGGACCCTCGGGGTCACAGAAAGACCGGGGGTACCTGAGTGCGGCAGAGCTCCCAGGTATCGGAGCGGGGAAACTGGCTGCAGAGGCGGAGCCGACGAGTGGGCTCTCAGCTCAGGGTTGCCATAAACTGTGATCCGCGGCCCAGTCGGGCCACTGCTCCTCCAGCAGGGACCCAACAAGCGGCAGAGCTGGGGAGACCCCCCTTCCGCGGCGCGGGAGCGCACTGCAGGGATCTGCTGGGTTTGGAGACTCCACAGGGGGTCGGGTGCCAGAGATAGAAATGCTCGGTCACAGGCCGGGTGAGCACGGAGTGCGGCCGGAGACCGGGGAGACGGGAGTGACTGCTTTTCTCGGGGCGCACTGAGAAGCAGGGCCCCGAGTTCTCAGCTCCTCTGAGTGGAGATTGGGAGGCCACAATTTTCACCCTGGTCCTCCAAAGCTGTACCCCAGAGCTTGCAGGGAACAAAAGCTCCTGAGAGCAAACCCCAGCAGCTTGCTTAGCCCGGACCCACAAGGGCGGGGCAATTCCACCTCCGGGCAAAGACATTTGGGAACCACGGCAACAGGCCCCTCCCCCAGAAGATCAGCACGAACAGCCAGCAAGCCAAGACCAAGTTTACCGATCAAGGAGAATGAGAGAACTCCAGCACTAGGGGAATACTGCACATAGAATTCATGGCTTTTTTTTTAACCATGATTCATTAGTTTTTCAAAGTTAATTTTTTTAACTGTTTTTTTTAATTTTTCTTTTTCCCTTTTTCAACCAACATCTTATCAATCCCTTTTTTTTAAAAAAAATATTTTTTATTTTTCATTTTTAGAGTCATATTTTCTCCCTTCATACTAGTTACCCTTATTTTTGGCATATATATATAAGTTGTTCTCTCTTTAAAATTTTGAGATACAGTTTCTTCTAACAGATCAAAATATACCCTAAATCACTAGTGTATGGCTTTGTTCTAGTCTCCTGCCTGATCACATTCTCTCCCTTTTTTTTTCTTTTTCTTTCTTTCTTTTTTTTAAATCTTCTTTCTTTTTTCAAACAACTTCTTATCGTATCAATTTTATAAAATCTTTTATAATTTTCATCTTTACAGTCATCTTCCATCCCTTCATTGTACCAACCCTTATTTTGTACATATATAAGTCTTTCTTCCTTTAAAGTTTTAGGAGGCACTTTTTTCTAACAGACCAAAATACGCCCAAAATCTAGTGTGTGGCACTGATCTATGCACTAGCCTGATCATATTTGATCATATTCGTTTTTTTCGTATTGTTCTGTTTTTGTATTTATCTTTTTCTTTTTGTTTTTTTTTTCCTTTTCTTTCTTTTCTCTTTCTTTTTTCTTTCTTTCCCTTTCTTTTCCCCTGGTTTCAGGTCTTTTCTGATTTGTATAGAGTATATTTGCTGGGGACGTTGTTAACCTGTTAGCATTTTGTTCTCTCATTCATCTATTCTCCTCTGGACAAAATGACAAGACGAAAAAAAAAATCACCTCAGCAAAAAGAACAAGAGATAGTACCGTCAGCCAGGGACCTACTCAATACGGACATTAGTACGATGTCGGACCTAGAGTTCAGAATCATGACTTTAAAGATACTAGCTGGGCTTGAAAAAAGCGTGCAAGTTATTAGAGAAACGCTTTCTGGAGAAATGAAAGAACTAAAATTGAACCAAGTCAAAATCAAAAAGGCTATTAATGAGGAGCAATCAAAAATGGGGGCACTAACTGCTAGGATAAACGAGGCAGAAGAGAGAATCAGCGATATAGAAGACCAAATGATGGAAAATAAAGAGGCTGGGGAAAAGAGAGCAAAACAACTACAGGATCACGAGGGCAGAATTCAAGAGATAAGCGATATGATAAGACGAAACAACATTAGAATAATTGGGATCCCAGAAGAAGAAGAAAGAGAGAGAGGGGGGCAGAAGGTATATTGGAGCAAATAATAGCAGAGAACTTCCCTAATGTGAGGAAGGAAACAGGCATCAAAATCCAGGAGGCACAGAGAACCCCTCTCAAAATCAATAAAAATAGGTCAACACCCTGACGTCTAATAGTAAAACTTACGAGTCTCAGAGACAAAGAGAAAATCCTGAAAGCAGCTCGGGAGAAGAGATATGTAACCTACAATGGTAGAAATATTAGATTGGCAACAGACCTATCCACAGAGACCTGGCAGGCCAGAAAGGACTGTCATGGTATCTTCAGAGCACTAAAGGAGAAAAATATGCAGCCAAGAATACTATATCCAGCTAGGCTCTCATTGAAAATTGAAGGAGAGATAAAAAGCTTCCAGGACAAACAAAAACTAAAGGAATTTGCAAACACGAAACCAGCCCTCCAAGAAATATTGAAAGGGGTCCTCTAAGCAAAGAGAGAGCCTAAAAGCAGCATAGATCAGAAAGGAACACAGACAATATACGGTAACAGTCACCTTACAGGCAATACAATGGCACTAAATTCATACCTTTCAATAGTTACCCTGTATGTAAATGGGCTAAATGCCCCAATCAAAAGACACAGGCTATCAGATTGGATTAAAAAACAAGACCCATCAATATGCTGTCTGCAAGAGACTCATTTTAGACCCAAAGACATCCCCAGATTGAAAGTGAGGAGGTGGAAAACCATTTACCATGCTAATGGACACCAAAAGAAAGCTGGGGTGGCAATCCTTATATCAGACAAATTAGATTTTAAAACAAAGACTGTAATAAGAGATGAGGAAGGACACTATATCCTACTTAAAGGGTCTGTCCAACAAGAAGATCTAACAACTGTAAATATCTATGCCCCTAACATGGGAGCAGCCAATTATATAAGGCAATTAATAACAAAAGCGAAGAAACACATTGACAACAATACAATAATAGTGGGGGACTTTAACACCCCCCTGACTGAAATGGACAGATCATCTAAGCAAAAGATCAACAAGGAAATGAAGACTTTAAATGAAACACTGGACCAAATGGACTTCGCAGACATATTCAGAACCTTCCATCCCAAAGCAACGGAATACACATTCTTCTCTAGTGCCCATGGAACATTCTCCAGAATGGATCACATCCTAGGTCACAAATCAGGTCTCAACCAGTACCAAAACATTGGGATTATTCCCTGCATATTTTCAGACCACAATGCTTTGAAACTAGAACTCAATCACAAGAGGAAAGTCAGAAAGAACTCAAATACATGGAGGCTAAAGAGCATCCTACTAAAGAATGAATGGGTCAACCAGGAAATTAAAGAAGAATTAAAAAAATTCATAGAAACCAATGAAAATGAAAACACAACTGTTCAAAATCTTTGGGATACAGCAAAGGCAGTCCTGAGAGGAAAGTATATAGCAATACAAGCCTTTCTCAAGAAACAAGAAAGGTCTCAAATACACAACCTAACCCTACACCTAAAGGAGCTGGAGAAAGAGCAGCAAATAAAGCCTAAACCCAGCAGGAGAAGACAAATAATAAAGATCAGAACAGAAATCAATGAAATAGAAACCAAAACAACAGTAGAAGAGATCAACGAAACTAGGAGCTGGTTCCTTGAAAGAATTAACAAGATTGATAAACCCCTGGCCAGACTGATCAAAAAGAAAAGAGAAATGACCCAAATCAACAAAATCATGAATGAAAGAGGAGAGATCACAACCAACACCAAAGAAATACAAACAATTCTAAGAACATATTATGAGCAACTCTATGCCAGCAAATTTGATAACCTGGAAGAAATGGGTGCATTCCTAGAGATGTATCAACTACCAAAATCGAACCAGGAAGAAATAGAAAACCTGAACAGACCTATAACCACTAAGGAAATTGAAGCAGTCATCAAAAATCTCCCAACAAACAAAAGCCCAGGGCCAGAGGGCTTCCCAGGGGAATTCTATCAGACATTTAAAGAAGAATTAATACCTATTCTCCTGAAACTCTTCCAAAAAATAGAAATGAAAGGACAACTTCCAAACTCATTTTATGAGGCCACCATTACCTTGATCCCAAAACCAGAAAAAGACCCCATCCAAAAGGAGAATTACAGACCCATATCCTTGATGAATATGGATGCAAAAATTCTCACCAAAATACTAGCCAATAGGATCCAGCGGTACATTAAAAGGATTACTCACCATGACCAAGTGGGATTTATCCCTGGACTGCAAGCCTGGTTCAACATCTGCAAATCAATCAACGTGATACAATACATTAACAAAAGAAAGAACAAGAATCATATGATCCTCTCAATAGATGCAGAAAAAGCATTTGACAAAGTACAGCATCCTTTCTTGATCAAAACTCTTCAGAGTATAGGGATAGAGGGTACATACCTCAACATCATAAAAGCCATCTATGAAAAACCTACAGCGAATATCATTCTCAATGGGGAAAAGCTGAGAGCTTTTCCTCTAAGGTCAGGAACGCGGCAGGGATGTCCACTATCACCACTGCTATTCAACATAGTATTAGAAGTCCTAGCCACAGCAATCAGACAACAAAAAGAAATCAAAGGCATCCAAATCGGTAAAGAGGAAGTCAAACTCTCACTCTTTGCAGATGATATGATACTGTATGTGGAAAACCCAAAAGACTCCACCCCAAAACTGCTAGAACTCATACAGGAATTCAGTAAAGTAGCAGGATATAAAATCAATGCCCAGAAATCAGTGGCATTCCTATACACCAACAACAAGACAGAAGAGAGACAAATCAAGGAGTCGATCCCGTTTACAATTGCACCCAAAACCATAAGATACCTAGGAATAAATTTAACCAAAGAGGCAAAGGATATGCACTCAGAAAACTATAAAATACTCATGAAAGAAATTGAAGAAGACACAAAGAAATGGAAAAACGTTCCATGCTCATGGATCGGAAGAACAAACATTGTGAAGATGTCAATGCTACCTAGAGCAATCTACACATTCAATGCAATCCCCATCAAAATACCATCCACTTTTTTCAAAGAAATGGAACAAATAATCCTAAAATTTGTATGGAACCAGAAGAGACCCCGAATAGCCAGAGGAATGTTGAAAAAGAAAAGCAAAGCTGGCAGCATCACAATTCCGGACTTCCAGCTCTATTACAAAGCTGTCATCATCAAGGCAGTATGGTACTGGCACAAAAACAGACACATAGATCAATGGAACAGAATCGAGAGCCCAGAAGTGGACCCTCAACTCTACGGTCAACTTATCTTCGACAAAGCAGGAAAGAATGTCCAATGGAAAAAAGACAGTCTCTTCAACAAATGGTGTTGGGAAAATTGGACAGCCACATGCAGAAGAATGAAACTGGACCATTTCCTTATACCACACACAAAAAGAGACTCCAAATGGTTGAAAGACCTAAATGTGAGACAGGAGTCCATGAAAATCCTAAAGGAGAACACAGGTAGCAACCTCTTCGACCTCAGCCGCAGCAACTTCTTCCTAGAAACATCGCCAAAGGCAAGGGAAGCAAGGGCAAAAATGAACTATTGCGATTTCATCAGGATAAAAAGCTTTTGCACAGCAAAAGAAACAGTCCACAAAACCAAAAGACAACCGACAGAATGGGAGAAAATATTTGCAAATGACATATCAGATAAAGGGCTAGTATCCAAAATCTATAAAGAACTTATCCAACTCAACACCCAAAGAACAAATAATCCAATCAAGAAATGGGCAGAAGACATGAACAGACATTTTTCCAAAGAAGACATCCAAATGGCCAACAGACAATAGCTCAACATCGCTCGGCATCAGGGAAATCCAAATCAAAACCTCCATGAGATATCACCTCACACCAGTCAGAATGGCTAAATTTAACAAGTCAGGAAACGACAGATGTTGGCGGGGATGCAGAAAAAGGGCAACCCTCCTACACTGTTGGTGGGAATGCAAGCTGGTGCAACCACTCTGGAAAACAGTATGGAGGTTCCTCAAACAGTTGAAAATAGAGCTACCATACGATCCAGCAATTGCACTACCGGGTATTTACCACAAAGATACAAATGTAGGGACCCGAAGGGGTATGTGCACCCCAATGTTTATAGCAGCAATGTCCACAATAGCCAAACTGTGGAAAGAGCCAAGATGTCCATCGACAGATGAATGGCTAAAGAAGAAGTGGTATATATACACAATGGAATATTATGCAGCCATCAAAAGGAATGAGATCTTGCCATTTGCAACGACGTGGATGGAACTGGAGGGTGTTATGCTGAGTGAAATAAGTCAATCAGAGAAAGACATGTATCATATGACCTCACTGATATGAGAAATTCTTAATCTCAGGAAACAAACTGAGTGTTGCTGGAGTGGTGGGGGGTGGGAGGGATGGGGTGGCTGGGTGATAGACATTGGGGAGGGTATGTGCTATGGTGAGCGTTGTGAATTGTGCAAGACTGTTGAATCACAGATCTGTACTTCTGAAACAAATAATGCAACATATGTTAAGAAAAAAGAAAAAGAAGAAGATAGCAGGAGGGGAAGAATGAAGGGGAGTAAGTCGGAGGGGGAGACGAACCAAGAGAGACAAACTGAGGGTTCTAGAGGGGAGGAGGGTGGGGGGATGGGTTAGTCTGGTGATGGGTATTAAAGAGGGCACATTCTGCGTGGAGCACTGGGTGTTATGCACAAACAATGAATCATGGAACACTACATCAAGGACTAATGATGTAATGTATGGTGATTAACATAACAATAAAAATAAAAAAAAAACCCAAGGACCCCCCCCCAAAAAAACTAATCTCAGATGTTACTACCTTTCCCCCCCTTCACTTGGCTCTATCCACAGTGGTCTCCTCGCCAGGATCCACTTCGACCTCAGGGCTTTTGTACACTTGCCATTCTCTCTGCCTGGAATCCTTTCCCCCCAAGTTCCCTACATGGCTCACACTCTCCACTGCCTTCACAACTTTACTCAGATGTCATCTTCTTGTTAAGGTCTTTTCTGACCACCCTGTTTGAAATGATATTCCCATCCCTAGTCTCTGGCACTCCTGCTTGCCCTTTTCTTGATTTATTTTAGCCATACTGATCACTACCTGACAAGCTATATATTTTTTTTATTGTTAATCTCCCCACAATAGAATGTAAGCTTTACAACGGCAAGGATTTTGAACTATCCCCTTCATGGATCCATCTCTCCCCAGCTCTTAGAACACTGCCTGGCGCATAAGAGGTGCTCAATAAATATTCAGCCAAAACTGTTGCTCTCCCTATCATCCTAAGGGTTCTAGTAAGTATGATTTTAGTTTGCTTCTATGTCCCTGGAAAAAAAATCCAATGACCAGACTTTGTGATGCACTTTGCTCAAAAACACTAGGGAAAAAAAAATCACGCTCACCAGGGGTGCCAAGAAATCTCTTTGGAACCCATCCTAGAATAAGATTTAGTTTCTAGGTTTGTTTTGTTTGAATCCAAAAGTGGATCCAAAGATCTCAATTTTTTTTAAAAAAAGTATGAATATAATATTACATTATTTATATAAAATAAGTTTTTATTCCCTTGAATTAAAAGTATATATATTATAGAATATTAATAATTTCTGGAGGACACTAACAAATTAATGTAAATACTTCTGGGATCAAGATTTAAGAGCTCATGAAACAGAACTCTTTGGGTACCAAGAGAGCAGACGTTACTTCTGCTTTCTGTACTATTTTGACAATTATGTCCCTATAACTGCTCTTTTTATTGTTAATGATGGCTCCGATTTATTGTCTACTCCTTCTATATCACTTGACACTGTGGTTTGTACACAAAATCTTGTTTAACCCTCATATTATTCTTCTAGGGAAGGCATAATTTTTTTTTTAAATTTCCATTTCACAGATGAGGAAGTTGAGACTTAAGAAAGTTAAGTGAGGGGCGCCTGAGTGGCTCAGTTGGTTGAGCATCTGCCTTTGGCTCAGGTCATGATCCCAGGGTCCTGGGATTGAGCCCCATGTTGGGTTCCCTGCTTCTCCCTCTGCTGCTTCCCCTGCTTGTGCTCTCTCTCTCACTCTGTCCCTGTCAAATAAAGAAATAAATAATTAAATAATTTTTAAAAAGGTTAAGTTGAATAGGGTTCTGCTGTTACCAATAGAAAGAGGTGACACCTCTTTCTTTATATTCCTTACCACCGTTGTCCGCATCATCTTTAACATAGTAGTATCAACAATTCCTCTCTCTCTCTCTCTCTCTCAAATAAATAAATAAATAAAATCATTAAAAAAGGGTGGGGGTGCCTGAGTGGCTCAGTTGGTTAAGCACCTGCCTTTGGCTCTGGTCATGATCTCAGTGTCCTGGGATTTAGCCATGAGTCAGGCTCCCTGCTCAGCAGGGCGTCTGCTTCTCCCTCTGCCCCTCTCCCCCTGCTTGTGCTGGCTCTCTCAAATAAATAAATAAACAGAATCTTTTGAAAAAAAAAAAACTGTGCCAAGATGCCTTCCCTTAATCCTTTCCTCATGTCATCCTAATTAGAAGGACCTGTGGCTCTTTTGATTCAGGGCAGTCATTTAAAAGCGATAATTCTTAAATCCTTGTTTCAAACTTCTTACACATAAAATCTTAATCAAGTTACCCAGATTCTTTTACCCATTTTCCTAAGCAGCAAGAGAGATACGAATTTATACCTGTTATTATTTTCCAGAGAGGTAGAAATCACAGAGATGAACTCTTGGAAGGAAAACTGTACCCGTGTTGCAACAGTAACCTCACCCACAGGGATGTCTTGTTTTTCTCCCCCATCAGCCTGTCCCTGTTTTTGTCTTTTTGTGCCCCCTGCAGTTGGAACAAAGCTTGGTGAATAGTGAGCACAAAATAGAGAATACTGAATGAAGGGTAGATACATAAAGTCAGGATACAGTACATTCTCTGCTATAGCATAAACTTCCTTGGTAGTTTTCTCTTTAACCTCCCTGTTCACCATTGGATGAAATTTGCCAGATTTGATTCCAACCCCACCCCCCACCCCAACTTCCTTCTTAAAAATATGCTCAGGGTTAAGGCTTTCTTTCTGTAATCCAGAGGAAAATGACTTATTTTAAAATGCAGTAAAAACACCGCATTCCTTTGGCACAGGATGAAGACCAGCTCAGCTCTTCAGCCCTGGATCATTGTCTATTGTTCTCCAAACAGTAAACCACTATTTCTCACCAGAGATTGCGGGCTGCAGTTCTGTCCGAGCCCTGGGCTTCTCATGAATATGAAGTGAAGGGCTCTGACCCAGAAAGTGGTAGGTAATCTCAAAAAGAAAAAAAAAAAGGGACAGGTAGGAAGAAAACTAGGCTTTATGTAATTCTACACTCTTGAAATCTCCTGCAGGTTCTGAGCAGGGTAAAATGGGGTCTCGGAAATGTGGAGGCTGCTTAAGTGGTCTGCTGATTCTGCTTGCACTTTGGAGCATAATTGTGAATATATTATTGTATTTCCCAAATGGGCAAACTTCCTATGCATCCAGCAATAAACTCACCAACTACGTGTGGTATTTTGAAGGAATCTGTTTCTCAGGTATCATGGTAAGTGTGACTTTGGAGACTTGGGGTTGCAGAAGGGGGTGTTTTACTAAGCATTGTCTTGTTCCTAGCAGAAATAATGAATAATGGAAAAATCATGCCACTAATCCTGGGTTTAGGATTTGGAAATGGGTGGGGGTAGAGGGACAGGTAGTCTGTGAGGGCTTGGGAGGGTGGCTTTGTCATCGGTAAGCTGCCCATTTATGTCACTTCAGCAGTGCAGGAAATTAGTCCTAATGAAAGTCTGTGGGTTGCTGGCTGGTCGAAATACTATGTCCTCATGAGCCCTGTGTGTTGGTTTAAGCTGTTTAATGTCCAGTGGCAGTGCTCTTTTCTAGAATACTTTCTATCTGCACTCATGATTTCTCTAGATTGGAGAGGTATCAAGACCGCGTGGAAAAAACAGAGATTTGGAGATTCAAATTTGTGTTCAAATACAAGCTCTGCCATTTGTGTCATGAGACCTTGAGGAAGCTCCTCAATGTCTTTGAGCCTCAGTGTCTTCATCTGAAAAATGGGAGTGATAGCATTTACTTTTTAGGGTAATTGTGGGGATTCAATAAAATCTCATGAAGGAAGTGCCCAGGACGGAGGCTGATATAGCCAGCGAATATTGTGATTATAAATACTTGTTGAAGAATGGGCCAGATCATCATTAAATAGTCTGATATTATACACCTCAGAATGGGGGATGTTTCTGAAAATGAAATCAAATTATTTACAGTCAGAATCCATGGATGTTTTCCTGATGTCTTTGTGCTCTTTAAAAACAAGCTGATAGTAAATCATGTTGGCAAGTCAGAGGAAAAAACACTTTTCCCGATCATATCATTTCTAAAAACAGCACATTGTGCACTACAAGCTTACTATACCACCGATGACATAAAAGAAAATGCATTGTAATTTATCTCTACATCTTCACGGGCGCTTAATTATTATAATATTTGAATAACTATGTTGAAAACAGTTTTCGTTTAGTTACTAATTTGCATATGAAGTTAGTCAACTTTAAAGTATTGATATCCAATGCTATTGAAGTTGCTATGTGATAGGTAGGTACATAATGAATTGTTTGGTTATTGTACTATAAGTGAATGCAAACCTTTTGGAGAAGATTTTGATATGCTATATTAAGATCCATGAAAATGTTTATGTCTTTTGACTTAGTAATCCTAAACCTGAGAATAAATTCTGAGCAAATAATCCATAATAAGGAAAGAGATGCATACATAGATATTTATGGCAGCATTATTCATAATAGTAAGTAATTAGTAGGAGCCCCCTAGCATAGAATTGGCCAAATAAATTGTGGTACATTCACTTTCTATGGTGATGAAAATGATAATTATGAAGATGTAATAACATGGAAAATGCATATTATTTTGTGTTAAGAAAAAAAGAAAAGATACAAAAATAGTGAATAAGTTACGATTACAATTATGCAAAATATACACATGTGGTAATATACTGGGAGTAAATACATAAAAACATGTGAGGGTGTGGGATTTGGGGTAATGTTCCTCCATTATGCTTGAGCCCTGTATTCCAGTTATAATTTTACAATGAAAAAAAAAGCAGTTTCTCTTTCAACACGAGCGATGCCTGTGTTTCTCTTAGGACACAGGACTCCAGGGTCTAGGTCTAATTATTTCTACTAATATTGTAATGAAGCCAGTTACTGTACCTGTTGCACTGTGCCTTCTCTCATCAGTTTCCCTCAATATGTCACTGTAGTCAATAGAAGGGTTGCAAGGCATTGATAAGATTAAACCAGAATCTACTAAAATCTGCGATAACTAATGGTGTTGAAAGGAGGAGAATATAAGACTCTTTGGCTTATATTCTGTGTAAAATTTAAAAGTTAGAAAAGAACCAGTTCTCTATTTTCCATTGTCAAAGGATTCTTGAAAAACATGATTGTTACTGCATCAAATCTTTTTAAGAGAAAGAAGAGGGATGTAGATAAATAAATAAGTAGACAAACAAAAGCTGACGAACTTGGAAACTGGAAATGTTGACTGCACATAGTAAAATAACAATGAACTCAGCTTCAAGATTCAGTCCTGAGCATTGGGAGTAAAGGCTAGGTGGAGAATTTGTCAGAAGCAATTCACGGTCCATACCTGCCCAAACTGGGAACTATTACAGTAAAGAAATCCACGTTCTTTTCAGAACTTCAGCCCTTTGCTTAAGATACCAAGAAAAGGAAGTAGAATACATTGAATTCTCCCAGTCTGTCGGCTTGATAGAGACAAAGCACACTTGAAAATTTGAACCTGAGATGACTTGAATGCTTGGGCAAATCAAATTGACTTTACTTTGAATTAAGACACGTAGTTTCAGATTAACCATGCCTCTCACCTGCATTCCCAGAGGGCAGTAAATGGAGAGAGGCTGGCAAACAGCAAAGTCTGGTGAATGATTTTCCTTTGACCTCTGCAACTGAGTCAGTGAGAAATGCAGGTTTGCTGTGTGGGGTGGTATTCCCATGTCCATACCATTTACTGCTTAATCATTAGCTTTTGATGCCATGCCAATAATAGCTAACATTTATCAATCACTTACTATAAATCAAGCACTATGTTCAAAATTTTGCATACATGACCTCCTAACAACCCAATGAGATGAGTTCGCAGCACCATTTTATAGGGAAGGACTCTCAAGCTCACACAGTTAGAAAATGGCAGCACTGGGATTCAAACCCAGGTCCACTTGACCCCAGAGTCCCTGCTCTGAATCACTGTGCTCTGATTATGACTAGTATTTCATTTCTGATATTTCCTCTCTTCCCTACTACAGATGCTTATAGTAGCAGCAGTTCTTCTTGTATTGGAGAATGATAGCAACTATAAATGTTGCCAGAGTGAAAACTGCAGCAAAAAATACATGGTAAGAGCAATAGTACTTTGAGGATGGTTGAGTGGTCTCTGGCTCTCTTTCCTCTCACTCAGAAACATGAATATATTGACATTATTGTCCCCTCTCCATGATCCTTTCAATTCAGAGCCCAAGAGTTTACTAAAAAAAAAAAAAAAAAAAAAAAATCGTCCATTTTGTTTATTGTCTTTCCTCCACCTTTGTCTTGCTGATGTTCTTCCCGAAGTTCAGGATTTAAAGACATGAAATTGGAAAATAATACTACCTTTTCCTAACTGGGTTTCTGTGAGTTTATTTTTTTTCCCTTTTCAACTTTGAGGACTGATTTACATTCAATAAATGGCATCCATTAAAATTGTACAATTCCATGAGTTTTGACAGCCAAATACACCCAAGCAACCACCATCACAATCAAGACACAGAACATTTCTATCACCCCTGAAAGATTAATCTTTGATCTGCTTTATGTCACTATAGATTAGCTTGTAGTCTATGTGAATAGAATCATGCAGAATTTTTCTTCTGTATCTGGCTTCTGTCACTCAGCATAATGATTAGATTTATCCATGTGTTGGGTATATGTGATGTACATTTTTTTAAACTGGGATTTTAAAAATAATTTAAATAGAATCAAGAGAGAATAATACAACCAAATTTTCTAAGCCTGTGCTCAGCAGGCAGGTGCTAGGCTCCTACATTTCCATCATTATCCTTTTCTTCAGGGTCATCATCTTTTAATCATATTTGCATAGCACTTTATAGTTTTTTTCACACTTACCCAGTGACTTAGATCATTGTTACTCATACTGATATGAATTACCTGTGGCTCAGAGAGAACGTGTGATGTATTAACTAAAAGGACTTTCCTGGAGGCCTGGTAGGCATATCTTGCAGCAGTGACTGCCCACCGTGGCTGCCTGTTGCAATCATCTGAGAGCTTGGAGTTGGGATCCCATCCCCAGACATCCTGAACTAGTTGGTCCAAGGGGCAACCAGATTTTAATGCGCAGCCAAGACGACATGTCCAGCTTTCTTTGACAGATGTGTTGGAAGACTAAATTAGCTGTTAAATTTAGAACTGTGCTTCTGGAGGAGAAGATTTGAAGATTTGAAAGACACTCTGTGCACGTGCACGCACGTGTGCTTTTTGGGTGTATGTATTTTCTTAACCAACCAACCAACTCAGACATCCCCAGGTAGCTGCTGGTATTATACGTACGGAAAAGCTTTCAAAATTGCCGAGTTGAAGCAATAGAGTCAGGTAAAGATTAACCTAAATGATATTCAGGGAATCTCTAGAAAACAAACGTATGTTCCATTAGGTTCATAATAAAAATAAATGTGTTCAATTTGCCTTGACTATTAGCATCTCCAGCACAAATGGATGCTGTAGACAGTGTGGAGTCTGGACAGAGTCTGATAATCAAATTGAATGAGATGACTGGTATCTCAAAGGGAAAAGCAGGAGGAAGGGAGAGGGGATTCTCTGAATTCCCTGCTTGGTTCTTTCAAGGTAGGGCTTTAGAATAGGGGTCCCAGTTCATATGCCCCCAGGAGCAATTACCTGATGGAAATGAAAGAACTGAGCCTGGTAGGCATTAGAGCAAGTCTCTGTTTAAGGAAGAGAGGGAGCCACTCCTCAAGTCCAGCCGATTGTTATCATGACAAAACTGGGCAGTGTTTCTCAGTTTTCAGTGGAAAGTAGAAATATGGAGCTTTTTGTACAACTTCTCAATTACAGCATGGCGGCAATTAATTCTCATTTAAATTAAATAAAGCACATCTTGAAGGCTAACTGTGAGTCTGCCCAGGTTTGGAGCTGCTGAAGCTCTGCAATGGAAATTGATTCACTTGACAGAGGAGAAAAAGTTTTCCCCAAAAGTTTCCTTTGCCCTCAACAAAAACACATCTCCGTAACTCATACTTTTTTTTTTCTACCAAAACACCTACTTTTTTTTCTTGTACACAGAGTTGTTCTCCTCTTATTTCTAGTAGTTTTACTTTCTTTTTTTTTTAGCAGTTTTAATTCCATATATTAGAATTCTTAACTCTTAGAAACTTAAATTTCTAGTGAAAACCAGGAAGTAAGCAATTGTGGAGTGTTATAGATGTCAACATCCTATTGATTGGCAAATTCATGAATATGCTATTTCCATAATTTCTAAAGCATACATTTTTACAAAACCAATTGCTATAAAAACTCCCTTGCCAAAATCTAGCACAGACTTCATAAGATTACTTGTCAAGGGCAGATAAAAATCTTAAAAGTCTTCTTCACAACTATTAGTAAAAAACTTTAGCCATCTGAATGGGTAGCCATAACTTGTTCCATCGGCCAGAAACACAATTTGGACTCTTTTATAAACTGGTGACTTTTGTATCAACGTACCTGGTATGTGGCTAAAATTTAAAAACAAAGGCCATACGATCTCTGTGTCTTTCTATATGCTTATTTATGTCTGTATATGTCTGTTACAGATGTGTGATATTTTTCTACCTCCAGATGGTATTACCAAAATAATTTATAAAATCTCTCAAAAAAAGTTCTATTCTAATTGACATAGAGATAAATGAATGCTCATATAAATTAAGTATTCCTAAATACAAAGACTAATCCAAAAAAAATTTCTATCAGGGTCTGAATATCAACCTTCAATTTGGCCAACTTCTGACCATACAGCCCCTTAAAAAAATTGTTTCAAATATTTAAACCAAATGACTTGAAACCAAAACCAAAACTTAACCATGGATGCAAGAGATGTCCCCAAGGAGGGTGCAAAAGATGCAGCCCTCCCAAGATCCAGAATCACTCCCAAAGTTAACAAAAGAAAGACTTAGACAACTCCTCCTGAAAGCTGGCGACAGTTGGTAGGATGCTAGCCACAGTGGGGTGCAGCCCAAATTTCTGTATGGCAGATTTTTGGGGGCTTACAACCTGACAGTTGGTTGCCTCCAAGAACTGACACTTGCATGCCCTGACAGGCAGAAAGCCAAGCCAATTTCTCAGAACACAAAAAAGAGACAAACAGGAAATTGATTAGCTGTCCCTGGGAGGGAAAGGATCAATAACCAATGGATAACTCAAAACCAAATTTTAACCAGAGTCACAATCCAAAGAACTAATTTTTATAAATGTTTTCCCCTGCCAATCTGAATCTGAAAAGGAAAAGACTCTTACCACCTACCCTGGACCAGTCCCCCACAGGCAGAGATCCAAGAAACTGACATGGCAAAAATTCTTCTGTGGCTTTTGTCACAGATCCAGGATCTCTAACCATAGCTCCTGGACCAAGCAAGGGGTTCCCAGCCAATGGTGCCCCCTGTTGGGTGCCAGATACTGTAGCGGAAAAAAAGTTTTATTTGACCCTCTTAGGGTTCCTGGCACTCAATCTGAAATTTAAACTGACAAAAACAGATTAGCAAGAGAAAGGGGTACACATTTTATTGAATTTTATGTATACATGGGAGCCTTCACAAGAGAATGAAGGCCTAAAGGAGTGACCAGAGTAGCAAGAAACAGCAATGAATTTGTAAAGAATTGGCAAGGGTGGGGGTTTGGGCTAGGGGTAGTAAATGGTGAAGAAGTAACTAGGAAGATAAGGTTGAGTTTAATGAAGTTTGTTTACATAGGTTTCTTGGTCCCAAATTCCCTGTCTCTGCTGATAAAAATGTCTTCCTTTTCCTCCTTGTACAGAGAGGGTAACTTTCACATGGGAGTTTTATGACCTGTTTCAGAGAAGAAGGGTGAAGGGGCTGGGAGGGGTCGGAGTGACCATCCTGTTTCTGCCATTTTCTCAAACTCCTTCAGTTTAAAATATTCAGTCTGCTAAGGTGCCATATTATGGGGGTGACCTGAACTCCATTAACTTCTTGTTTGCTATTCATTCTTCTGTGGAGTTTCATTTTCTGCCAAAATCCTGTGTGTTGTTAACCCTGGAAAACAACTATCTGCCAAATAGAGACGCTTGGAATAATAGATAAAAATTGTGATTATAGTTACACTTTTGAAATAATTTTTACATCCACTGTGTTCTTTAATTTTGAAACATCTCCGTTATGTAGGTACTATAATCATCTACATTATTTACAGTTTATAGAAAATGAAACTGACTCAGAGAGATTCTTATTCCTGCTTTATTTCGAGGCTCAATTGTGCAATGGTATCTACTCATTAGACTGTAATTTGTATATATACACAAATATATGTCCTATGCTATGGTTACCAGTTTCACCAAATGAAGAAATTCTTCGTTGATCTTTCCAGTGAACTGCTTAAGAGTGTATTTGGTAAACAAGGAGCTCAATCTTTTCAGAACATTCTTCTTCCTTTTTGGAAGATGGCATTGGTGAATAGGTAAATTTTCTTTGTAAAGTGTAACAGTCAATAATCTGTTAAAAAAAAAACGTAGCTTGTCTCATCCCCTGATGGGGCAACATTCTATTAAAATCAGTATGAGAAATATAATTTGAATGATCTTTTAATCAATGGGAAGATGCCAATGAAATAATATCAAATAGGAAAAAAGCAGAATTGTTCCTTTCTTCTTTGGGTTTTTAAATATTTTTTTTTTCTGATTTCCCATAATGAGCATGTATTAATGTTATAATCAGTAAAATAATGTTAAATTATTTGAGAGATATATAATGTGAGATCACTTTTGTTCCCCAAATCACAGGTTTGTTGTGCTCAGTTTTTCTGGTCTCAAGTTTTGAATTTATCATCAACTAACTTGGCTGTTCTACTCTCACTTGAAAGCAACATTTCTAAAACCAGATTAAGTTGTCTCCCAAACCAAACTACCCTTTTTGGCATCCCTATCTCTGTACCTTTCATTCTGGATTTTTTTTTTTTTTTTTTTTTTTTTTTTAGTCCATCTCTAGCTACTTATTTCCTCCCCAACGTCTTTTCCTCCAGGGCTTGTCTTTGTCACTGCAAGTTGAAATTGCCTTGACACAGAATCCTTGTTTTGGGCTCTCTCACTTCTGGCTGGCATGCCATCACCGCAGAGCCATCTTTCAAAATTATATATTGGTTCATGTCACTTCCTTACTCAAAAACCAAGTACATGGCTTGTTGGAAAAAGAGCTATTCTGGTTATTTATAAATTCAAAATGAGCTTGGTACATTTTGTGCCAGGAAGTAAGGAGGTGTTCAAAGAACGACAGGGATATCTCAAAGGGCTTGACTTGGCAGGAATTGACTTGACAGGATGTTCTCACTGGCCATATTTGGACCAAATGAGCATCTAAAAGAATAATAACAGTTATGAATGATAACACATTGAATTAGAAAATCCATACATATACAATAATAGAGAAAGAGAGAGATGGGAAATGGAAGTTTTTCTGTGCAGAAAAGTAATAAGGTATAAATGCAGAAGAAATGATAGAATGAGATAAGCAGCACCCTGCAACCTGTCATTGTGACAATTAGTAATCAATGGATATGAGGCTCATCAGTGGATGGTAAATCCATCGTTGAAATGTCTTTGGGGGATAGGATATTACACAGTCTCAAAATATTACCTCACCAATTATTTACTAATTGCAAAGTGGAAAATATATGTTTATAGACCTGAAGGACACCACCTTAACCAAGAGGTCAAGGACATCACCAATAGCAGTGAGAGGTCCCTAAGGTATTCATGCCCATCAGGTGTTCTTGCCAAAATGTTTAACCCAAGTCTAGTTGTGAGGAAGAAATCAGAGTAGCCCAGATTGTGGGGGACATTCTATAAGACAACTGACTGGGATTGTTCAAAAACAATTTAATATTCTAAAAAACAAAAAGGCAGTAAGACTAATGTAGATCAAAGGAAACTAAAGAGATGTAACCCTGTGCATAAACTCTCATTGGATTCTGTACAAAAAAGCAAAACACAGTTGCAGAATAATAGAATATCTTTATTTTGGGGAGATATGTGCTGATGGGTTTAGGAGTGAGATATCACAGTATCTACAACCTACTTTCAAGTGGTTCGGGAACAGAAATGTGTAAATAAATACATACATGTGCATGGATATATACATACACATACAGAGAGAGAGCAAGCAAAAATGATAAAATATTCACAGAAGATGAGTCTAGACAAAGACTATACAAAGATACATTGACTCTAGTATACTATACTGTATGTTCAACTTTTTGGTAGATTTGAAAAAAAAAATTAAGTGAAAGGTATGGGGGCGGGGGAAAGCTACTTGCCCTGAAGGATGAAGCCCACCCTCCTTGATCCAGCATTCAAAGTCACCTTCTGCCTGCATATACCAAGTTGCACTCACTTTGTAAGCAATGCTGAAGGCTGGATTGTGTCCAACAGCCCCATTTCCCCAACATTAGCAAACGTGTCAATCTGGTCTTCATGAACTTCTCTCTAATGCTTGGTGGGAACCCTCTCTTAGATCACACTAATCTATTTACCCTTACAACTCTGCTTGTACTGATCTGCCTGTGAACACTGCTCATTCTCTCTACTCCAAGGAAAACACCCTCTTCCCCATCAATCTTATCCTCACTTGAACATAAATATGGCCATGTAGGCTAACACCTGATATTTCCCCTCATATTCCTGTAAGTGAAGGTATTCACATATCATCTTCACAGGAGAAAAGCCAAGGTCCTAGCTTCTGATTCTTAGAGAACCCACCCAATGTAGAAAAGAACGCCTTTAGTAAATATAGATGGATTGGTCACACCCTTTCACTGCATTAATGTATGATCATTATTTTGATATTGAAATTCCAGAAGAAAGGAAGAAATGTAGTAAATTAACTAGGATCCTCTGTGGAATCCCAAACAAAAAGTCATTTTAAAAACTTATTTTAAAGATCAGGTGGGTTTGGATTAAATGTTTCTGTTTTTCTGTGGGCATTTACACAGACTGCATGCAGCAGATTTGGGTGAGTAGGGGAAGGTACCTATCTGAACATTTATCCACAATACCCCCTCGTCTCATTCGATGACACCAACCTCCTCCACCACCTTCTCCTCCTCCTCCTTCCTCTTCTTTTTTTTTTTTTCTGACCTCCTTCTTCTGTGTTTAATTTAGACACTACTGTCGATGATCTTTTCTGCCCTTGGAATTGCTTTCTCTGGATACTGCCTGGTCATATCTGCTCTGGGCCTCGTTCAGGGTCCCTACTGCCGCACACTGGATGGCTGGGAGTATGCCTTTGAAGGCACTGCAGGACGGTAAGGAATAATTCTCTAAATCAAGGGGCTCAGAAAGCCAGAAACACCTGGCTTCATGCTCATGCTCATTTTCCATGGTCACTTTGGGTTTCCATGTGGGTATGTTAGTGCAGAATTTTCCTATTAAATAATAGACCAATTTCTTCCTGCATAGATCTCTGTTTAGACGTTTTTCCTCTCTCTCTCTCTCTCTCTTTCTTTGGCCAGTCTTTTAATGTCATTTGCATTCACTATTTTGAGGTTGATGTGGAGATATCCAAGTGAAAGGTGTGTTTCTTCCAAACTTCAGAGCAAAGCTTCGTGGTTTCTGTGGCCTGGCAACTGCTGGAGCCTAGGACTTCAATGATTCTAACAACTCAGTTTTGTTGTGTGGCCAGTTTGGATTGTGCAGTCTGTTACAGCTGGGAAGGGGCTTGTCTGGGAGAGAATCCCAGTGCCCTTGGATGGTGTTACCCACTCTATACCATCAGGGACAACACAGAGATAGAAGCAGGTAGCGTGAGCGGCCAAGTTCAGAGTGAGATCCGGGGACACGACCAGGTGCAGGGGTTTGTGGGGGAACCAGGAGAAGATCTAGTGTGGACTGAAGAAGAGTCTAGGAAGGCAGCCTTACTTAGAGGGCTGGTCGTTCAGTTAGCTGTTGGGGAACCCAGTGCTGGATTGCAGAACACCTCACACTGGCACTGTACCTGCCACCATCTGCAGAGACAGCTCTAGAGGAAGCAGGGCCATCTAGAGATGCAGGAGACGTCCATTGAATCTCTCTTGATCTTGTCCTATGCTCAGAATTCTAATGGTATAAACAGAGGGAGTGTCTGTACCACTCCCTAAGGAAGTTACAGTCTCTTCTCAGTTCCCTATGACTGGCTCTGTTGTTCAAGACCCACATCTATTTGAAGTCTTTCATGCTCAGCTAGGCCTGGATTGCAAAACTTCTTTTGTGCCCATAGCCACCTTTGTCCTGAAGGTTCCACCAAGTGCCACGTGCTGCGAGCAGAGCTCTCTCTCAGGTCGGGAGAACCTAGAAAATAACCTCAGGCATTTCAGACCACTCCTGTGGGACTTTAGGGGCTCAGGAAAGGGGACCCTAATGAAAAAAACCCCACTAGGTGCAAAAAATGATTTTTTTGTGCCATCATCCCCAGACCCCCAAACCAAAGAAGATTTCCCTTTCAGTGCAAGAATCTGAGATTGCCCACATGCCTCTCCATTACTCTTTTTTTTAAATTTTTATTGTTATGTTAATCACCATACATTGCATTATTAGTTTTTGATGTAGTGTTCCATGATTCATTGTTTGTGTATAACACCCAGTGCTCCACGCAGAACGTGCCCTCTTTAATACCCATCACCAGGCTAACCCATCCTCCCACCACCGCCCCTCTAGAGCCCTCAGTTTGTTTTTCAGAGTCCATCGTCTTTCATGGTTCGTCTCCCCCTCCGATTTCCCCCCCTTCATTCTTCCCCTTCTGCTATCTTCTTCTTCTTTTTTTTTTTAAACACATATTGTATTATTTGTTTCAGAGGTACAGATTGAAAGTTGCCCTTGATATTTGTATTCACCTGACTCCAGCTACGGACAAATATTTGGGGGTAAAACATTAGAAGCCATGAAGGGAAGTTAAGTCTCTGGTCTCCTAGAGAAGTTTCCAAACCTTGGCAAATTCTGGGTGGAACAAGTGTTAATGTTAAAGTTCCACAAATCAGTTATTCATTTGTATGTTTTTCAACAAATATTTCTTGAGCATCTACTGGGCCCAGGCCTTGAATTAGGTGCTACAGAATCAAAGATAAGTCACACAGTTTTACTTCCCTCTAGGAGCTCACACGGACCTGACAGAACGTTCTGCTAAGATGGAGGTTTTGGAGTGAACATTGCCCTCATAGCACAGGCCTTCAATGCTTACACATCTGGGTTCACGTCTTCCAACTGCTACTTACAAACTGTATGACCTTAGGGGCACCTGGGTGCCTCAGTCGTTAAGCGTCTGCCTTCAGCTCAGGTCATGGTCCCAGGGTCCTGGGAACGAGCCTCACATCAGACTCCCTGCTCAGTGGGAAGCCTGCTTCTCCCTCTCCCACTCCCCCTGCTTGTGTTCCCTCTCTCGCTGTGTCTGTCTCTGTCAAACAAATAAATGAAATCTTTAAAAACAAAACAAAACCGTATGACCTTAAACAGATATCCCTGAGCCTCTGTAAATCATTTCCACCTCACAGAATTGACAATTAAATGGAAACAAAGCACAGATTAAGATTTAATAAATTTTTAGGATAAGCCAGATTTTATGATTAACATCATTACCAAGCATAGTGTTTTATGGCTCCATCTGCTGGGTAGTCAGTAGACTCAAGCACGGGCATGGCGACTGCTGGGGATCCTGAATCAGTTCCATTCAACAAGCATTTGTGGATCTTTGCAATGCGCCAGGCACTGCCTTAGGTCTTAGGTCTGGCTATTCAGGGGTGTAGAAATCACGGTAGGGCTCTCAGAGTACACAGCTTAGTGAGGGAATAGATACGGATACAGATAAGACAGACTTAAAAATATAAGGAAGTAAATGCTGTGATAGAGCTCTATATGGAGGCTGTGGAGGGAGTACCAGAAATAGCGTCTCCATTCCTTCCAGACCCTGCTAGTGCATTTACTACTCTGTGGTTTACAGGAAGAATAAATAAGCACCACAGTCCAGAAGAAAAATCAACACCATGGAGGTCATCTTGCTTTCAGGTGTTGGATGATCTGTGCAAAGCATGTACTGAGAAGTCTTGAGTGAGGATCTTGAAGGGATTAGCTTCCCTGGTGGCTGAGACTGAGTTCAGAGTATGAGGGTGTATGGAATGGGTCTAGGGAAATGGTAACAGGAAATTTTATCTGTATCAGGCTTTACAGGTTCCATAGCATTTTTACACACCTTTCACTGAATATTCCTAATAACCCCAGCATTCCATAAGTTAATCCCATTGTCCAAATAAGACTCTAGGGGTCAGAGATGTGAAGTCTCTTGTCCAAGATCCTACAGAACCAAGAGCTCCCTACTGAGTACTTTTGCCCCTTGAGACCTAAGTGCCTTTAGAAAGATCAGGAAATTCTCGGAGTCCTTCTGAGGGTCCCAGAGCATAGAGAGTAGGAACTACAGAAAGGGAGGAAAGAGAACTAAAAGAAGGGAATAGGAGAGAAACGGGGTAGGGTGGGGGGGGGTAGGGGAGAAGGAAAAACAAAGAGAAGAGGGAAGTCATGGTGGTGGTGTTCCCTGAAATGCAGAATTCACCGGTCCCACCACAGACACCAATGCTCCAGGCCACTTGCCCAGTAGGCTCTTTGCCTTAGCTGCCATCTCAGGAAAAAGCATATTGCTATTGACAAGGTATTTATGAACAACTCTGCCCTACAAATAGGTTTGATTATCTTTGTTTGGAGAATTCTCTGAGGAGACCAGTTTTCCATTTTGATATCATTGAACAAGAGTGTGACCCTTAGGAGAAGCACTGCGGGTCATGCTGGATCCGGAAGTGGGCAAATGTCAGTCGGGTAGATTCAGCGTGCTTTCAAGATCATCTTGGGGCGTGGTGGAATTCTCACAATCCAGTGCTAAACTAGACTGACGGAACCTTCCGAGTTTTTGCATCCCTACCTCATCACTTAAATTTTAGCAGCAGGAGAGCGCAGCAGTGTTCTAAAGGAGAGGTGCTCGCCCTGCGGACTCCAAACCAACCGCAGCGGCAGCGACACTGGGAATTTAGAAATGCAAAACCTCAAGCCTCATCCAGACCTTCTGGATCAGAAACTTGGTGGTGGGCGGTGGGGTGGGGGGTTCTCTGCAAGCTGCATTTTCACAAGCCCTCCAGATAATCCTGGAACCACTGTTTGAAAGGGCTTTGGGGACAGATTCTAGGAGTTTCTTTTCTTTTCTTTTTTAAGCAAAATAAGGCTTATAAGGGATTTATTTTTTTTTAAGATTTTATTTATTTATTTAAGAGAGAGCACAAATGGGGAGCAGCCAAGGGAGAGGTTGAGAAGCAGGCTCCCCGCTGAGCGGGAAGCCCAACACGGGACTTGATCCCAGGATGCTGGGATCATGGCCTGAGCGGAAGGCAGACGCCTAACCCACTGAGCCACCCAGGTGCCCCAAGTCTAGGAATTTCTAGAAGCATTTCACTTTGTTATTTCGCCACATGTGTGATTTTTTGTATCTAGCACAAGTTCAGCCTTGTCCCGGACAGCCCAGGCTAACTTCTGGACTTTTAGGGAATGAGCAGTCTTTACCTTTCTTGGTATTGACACGTGCTGCCTTTTATTACTAGTGAATCCTTCAGAATGTGTCTTCTCTTCTAACTGAATTAAAATTGTCTCTGAGGCAGGATCCCTGTTGAAAATAAGCATAGCCCAATGCTTTATGCATGCTATATACTCAATATATGTATTTGAATGGTTTTTTAAATGCTTTCATTCACATTTAATATTATGTATTTCAGTCATATATATTAATTTCCCAAACATACAAACATCTGTAGCCTTCTTACTTGGACCAAGTATTTTGACTTGGCCATGAGTCTTGTTGATTATATTCCTCCTCTCTCTCAGTTTCCTTACAGATTCCAGCATATGGACCGAGTGCCTGGAACCTGCACACATAGTGGAGTGGAACATCATTTTATTTTCTATTCTCATAGCTCTCAGTGCGCTTCAAGTGATTGTTTGCCTCATCAGAGTAGTCACTCAGTTATCCAAGATACTGTGTGGAACCTATTCGGTCATCATCCAGGTAGTAGATCACTAGTAGCACCTGTACCTCCTCCATTTTACCCCCCATTACCCAAGATTCAATGACTCTGGTTCAAAGGTTTTCAGCCTCCCATCTTTTTCTTTCCATTCCTACTGCCCTCAACTAATAGCTCAATTTTTTTTCAATATTCCAATGTGTCTGTTGGCTTGCCTAGGTGGATTGAATCAATGGAATAATTATAAAATCCGCACTCAGTCCTGAATGGTGAAAACAGCACAAGTGTTTTGAATGAGCCACAGTTAGGTGTTTTGTGTAGAAATAACTCAGAGCACAACGAAGTCTTACTATTTATTGAGAATTTCCCTGTTCATAAGATAATTGAAGGCTCACAACATTATCCCATTGAAATAATTTCTCTTCTGAATGCTGCTACATTAACCTAATATTCTTTATACTGAATCATTAGTAATTGGTTTTAAAGTAGAGAAAGATGTTTTTATCCCTCCCAAACTGCTTCTGCTTCATTTGCTAAAATACTAATGTTAATTTAGTTATGGTTGAAATTGCTAAAACTACCCAGCAAGTCCAGAGTGAAGAGAAATCATGAACGAGTTATCTTGTGTCTTATTTAACAAAAAATAATGTATACCCTTCCTAGTATTTTCAAGTAGATATTTTCCTAATTCATCATGTTTTGAATATGAACTATGAATTTAAGTTGCTACCTGGATCATGGATCATTAATCAAGCCAAATTTACTACTTTATTCATTTTCTTTTCCTTTTTTTATAGCCTGGAATCATTTGAATGACAACAAAAATATTTTCCACTATCAAGATGCCATCCATCTGTCTCATATCTACTGTATAGACCTTAACGCAATATTTAAATGATGGTGATTTCTCCATTTGGTGTTTTTTGAGCCTGCTTATAAAATTGATAGTCCTCCCTGAAAGTGCCAACTATGTCACCCTTCAATTTGGAATTTTTTTCTAAGCAATATGTGCCAGGATCTCTAGGAACATCCATATTCTTTGGTCAAACAAATCCATTTCCAATAATCTATACTATGGAACTAAATAAGAATAGAAGATAAAACTTTATGCAAATACAAATAATACAATATTATTTAATATTCTAGAAAATTAGAAGTACCCCAAAGTTAAACTTTAAGGGAAGGACTAAATCAAGAGTAGTACATTAGTTGTAATATTATATAGTCATTACAAATTATGATACACAGTCATTACAAATTATATTTTAAGATTATGAATACTGTTAGTTAAAAAAGCAGATTACAAATTTATGTTTACAGTATAAACATAACCATCCAAGATAAACACCAAATAATCAAAATTTAGGAGAAAAACTCAGTCTAGAAGGATTTACAGAAAAATGTCAACTGTCATTTGTCTGGATGATAGGTGACCCTTCCTACTTTTCTATATTTCCCAAGTTTTCTTTATCATGTTTTATAATTAAAACATTTTAAAACTCATATTTTTACTATTAAAAATGTTTGCTTTTATCCATCCTTTAAAGATATATGCTTTTTCCACATGTTTTCCCACCATGAGTATCTGTAAACATCATAAAATAATGCTTCAACCCTTCAATAAGGAAAGTATTGAGATAGAAAAGAAAAAAAAAGGGGTGCCTGGGTGGCTCAGTCGTTAAGCATCTGCCTTCGGCTCAGGTCATGATTCCCGGGTCCTGGGATCAAGCCCCGCATGGAACCCCGCATGGAACCCCGCATGGAGCCCCGCATGGAGCCCCACATCGGGCTCTCTGCTTGGCGGGAAGCCTGCTTCTCCCTCTCCCACTCCCCCTGCTTGTATTCCCTCTCTCGCTGTCTCCCTCTCTGTCAAATAAATAAATAAAGTCTTTGGAAAAAAGAAAAGAAAAGGCAAAAAAAAGTTATACAAATTTATATAATCTAGCTGAACCTTTAACCTTATTGTCTCACTCCTGAGGATGAGTGTGATGGGTTGTAAGAGGTAGCCTTGAAATAAATGAGCAGTCGAGGACATGATCAATGGGTTAAAAAAAGTGACAATTGACCAGTTGATACCTATGTCATAGGGAGTTACCACTACCTGTATTTATAGAAAAAGAAGTTTTTAGTAAAACATTTAGAATCTTTCTATCTATACCCTATACTTACCATGACCTACTTGAGAACAGCAGCTGTGTTATATATTTTCCCATTCTCCTTAGGACATAGCACAAAGAAGTATAGTAGACACTCAATGTTGGATATTTATGCCAGGCCCATCTGCCCTTCATGGCTGCTCTGCTGAACACCTGTCTTCATCATAGGCCCCACTGGGCCATAACACTTCTGCCACTTCCCTGTTTCTCTCCTCCATGAACATTGTCAACAATGCTCTGTCAATACCTGCTCTGTGCCAAAGCTGGACAGCAGCCTGGGAGAAGAAGGAAAAATGCTTCTTTCCTTGGCACCTGCTCTGCCCACATCCTCCTTTAAAGGAAGCTGCCCTGACTGCAGCCTTTGCTGATGTAAGTGTCTTGAAAGCAAGCCATGTTGTATATCAGATGACCTCCATGCCTGGACCCAGCCAAAAGAACAGGGATGGGCACCCAAGCCATGGGCAGCCTATTGTCGCCCTACTAGCTCTGACTTAGCCAAGAGTGAAACACCATCCAAATGAGATTCGTGGTCATTCTTGCTTGAGAATTTGAACTCAAGGAAGCCAAGAATAAAGCAACCCAATCATTGCTGTCAGGAAAATAATTAAAGGATGAGAAAAGACACCAACATACAGAGAGTATCTGATTACTCCACCCAGCCCATAAACGTCATATTTATCATCCACCTTTCTTAGTTCTCCCAATGACTCCTTTACTTTCTGGTAAACAGACTTCTGGCAGGTCAACCCCACCAGTTTGTCTGACACACTCAGACTGTCTCAACCTTGTTTAGATTCAATATGGCACCATGCCTTGAGTGGACCATGAGCAGATTTCAGCTGAACGACTCCACCCCAGAACTGGAAACATTGCCTGAGTACAGGGTTGCAGCCAAATGCAGTAGAGTATTTGTATCAGTAAATTAAATATTAACACAGCAACCCCACATTTTTTATTTAAAGAGCATCTGCTAATAAGGCAGTTTTAAGGAAAAAAGCTGGATACAAATCTATGTGTGCACTGTGAGCCCAATTTTTTAATAACCATATGATTACATGTAGACATGTGCAAACCTTCAGATACAGACAAAAAAAGACTGGAACAATACCTAAATGTCAGTAGTTAATAATTATCCCCTAATGGTGGGATTGTGACCCATGTTTCTTCTCTCTACATTGTTCTATATTTTCAAATTTTCATTTGAAAGTGTGTTCCTTGAATAATGAGAAAAAATAAATACCATTTTAAAAGGAAGTAGTCTCTCATCCTTTTTATAAAATCTGCTTAAGGAGCTTAAAATAGAAAAGCACTAAACATGAAGGTAAGTGTGTGATAGTCCTTTTTCTTGTTCTTTTCATTTTCTCATTCTCAGAGAGACCGAATATTGCTAATTCTAATTGAGAATGAATTCTATTTTATGCATTTATTTTTTATATTTGCTATTTCTCTCTTATTTCCCTTGCTTCTCTCTCACTGTAATTTTTCTAACTTCTTAAATTGAATGCCTAGCTTATTAATTTCAAACTTTCTTTTTTTCCTTAAAATAATCATTTAAGACTATACACATTTTATTTAAGTGCCAATTTGGTTGCATCTCCCAAGTTTCAATATGTTATATTTTCCTTATTATTTAGTTATAAATTTTTCTACTTTTCTTTAGGATTTATTTTTCCATCTATGTGTTTTTAAATGTGCTTTAAAATTCTCAAATATATGAGTTTGGGTTTTTAAAAAAATAATCCAATCAATAAATCGGCAGAAGACATGAACAGACATTTTTCCAAAGAACACATCCAAATGGCCAACAGACACATGAAAAAGTGCTCAACATCGCTCGGCATCAGGGAAATTCAAATCAAAACCTCAATGAGATACCACCTCACACCAGTCAGAATGGCTAAAATTAACAAATCAGGAAACGACAGATGTTGGCAAGGATGCGGAGAAAGGGGAACCCTCCTACACTGTTGGTGGGAAGGCAAGCTGGTGCAGCCACTCTGGAAAACAGTATGGAGGTTCGTCAAAAAGTTGAAAATAGAGTTACCCTATGACCCAGCAATTGCTCTACTGGGTATTAATCCACAGGATACAAATGTAGTGATCTGAAGGGGCACCTGCACCCCAATGTTATAGCAGCAATGTCCACAATAACCAAACTATGGAAAGAGCCCAGATGTCCATCGACATCTGGTATACACACACACACACACACACACACACACACACACACACACACACGGGAATATTACTCAGCCATCAGAAAAATGAAATCTTACCATTTGCAAACTGAGGGTTCTAGAGGGGCGGGGGGTCGGGGAATGGGTTAGCCCAGTGATGGGTATTAAGGAGGGCACGTATTGAATGGAGCACTGGGTGTTATACGCAAACAATGAATCATGGAACACTCCATCAAAAACTAATGATGTAATGTATGGTGATTAACATAACAATAAAATAAAAACAATTCACAGTAAAAAAATTGATTTCCAACTTAATTGTATTGTGATTATACAATGTGGTCTATATGATTCTGATACTTTGAACATTTTTAAAACATGTTTTATGGTTACTATTCGTAAATATTTTATGTACTTTAAAAGTGCATATTTTTCCAAATATTGGGTGCAAGATTCTACAGTGTCCATTAGGTGAAGTTGTTAATTTTGTTGTTCAGAGCCTCAGTATCTTTCCTTTTGGTTGTTTGCTTGATCTATAGTATCCATGAAGATTATATGGGCGTATATATGTATACTAATTTGTATAATCTTATTTACATATTATATATTTATGTATCTCAGATATGTGTATCATATATATATATGTGTGTATATATATATCTCAGAAAACAGTGTTTGGCACATGGATGTGATTTATAAGTCTGTAACATAGTGGTTTAAAAATGGTTCAAAGATGGTTTAAAGTGGTTTAAAGATGGTTTAAAGATGTACTCTGGAGTCCGAATGCTCAGATTCAAATCGGGACTCTGCCTTATTAGTTGTACAATCCTAGTCAAGTTTACTTACAGTATCTGTGCCTCAGTTCCTGAATTTGTAAAGGAGGAATAATAAGAGAGTGTGTGAGCCTGGGTGGCTCAGTCAGTTAAGCAGCTGGCTCTTGATTTCAGCTCAGATCATGATCTCAGGGTCCTGAGATCAGCCCCATGGGTCAAGCCCCACACATCTGGCTCTGTGCTGAGCATGGAGCCTGCTTAAGATTCTCTCTCTCCTTCTCCCTCTGCCCCAACTCCCCTTCTAAAAAAATTATATTAAAAAAATAATAGAGGTGTTATGCAGATTGTGAGTTGGTACATATAAAGCTCTTAGAACCCGGGTGACTGAAATCAGAACTCAGTGTAGCTGGAGCAGATTTGGGATGGCTGAGACCTGGAAATACCACAAATATAACAGAAGGGGAAGGGAGTAAAGGAATGTCCTACAGTTCTAGGGAGAAGATAGGGTCAGAAGTCTGGGGAGGGAAAGTAGGCAGAGGTAAGAGGCAGGCATTTCTAGGCTAGACAAAGTGCAAGATAGGCTTGCACTTCCTTTTGTCACATGTTTGGAGAATGTAAACATAATAGCTGTCAGAATCAGGTTCCTGACTGGTTCAATGGGTTAAGCGTCTGCCTTCAGCTCAGGTCATAATCCCAGGGTCCTGGGATCGAGCCTTGCCTTGGTCTCCTTGCTCAGCAGAGAGCGGGCTTCTCTCTCTCCCTCTGCTGCTCCCCCTGCTTGTGCTCTGTCTCCTTCTCTCTCTCTCTCTCTCTCTCTGTTAAATAAATAAATAAAAATAAAAATAAAGAATCAGGTTCCTAAAACCTCAGCCTCTGGCCTATATACTTCCATCCCACTGAAAAGCCACAAGGAAAGGGGGCAACTCAAGGGTACTATTATGAAAACCCTAACTATTTATATTCAGAATGACTCTTGCCAGTTCTACTTCCTGCTTTGTGAGATGAAACTGAGAATTAGGGACAAGATCCCAGTCTCAGAGGAACGGGGATACTTGGTAGGAAACTGAGGCAAGAAGTCAAGCTTTAGTGTGTAATTGGGCAGGTAGGGCAGGGCACAAAAAAACCTGGCCACTGAAATCCTTTTATTAGATGTGGTGCCTGGCCACTGCGGTCAGAGCCAACCCAAGACTGACCCAGGGAAACATAACCAATTCAAGTCAAATGTTTTTTCTGCCTTAATATGAAAACACACACACACATCTAATTTCACTCCTGTCTAAAATCACACTAAATTTATAATAAAGATTTTTTAAAAGACATAAACCAACAAATATGCAAAGATCAGGAGAGGAGACAACAGCAATAAAATTGTGGAAGCTACAAAGCATACTGATAAAACATAACTGACAAAACCAACCCATGAAACATGAAAAGCCCAAGCTCTGGGAGTCGGGGTGAGGAGCAGAGAGCCAGCATAATTTACATGTCAGAATCTTCAAAAGACTCCCAAATGGATAGCACCAGATTCATCTGGAACTGGGAGTAAAGGAAGAGCACTAAAACAAGAAGGACTGAGTGACTCCCTGTATCCCTTCTCCTCTCTATGACACTAGAAAGTGGCAGACATTTTAAAGTTCATTCTCTGGAAAAGGTAAAATAGAGGGTCTCTGAATTGGAGGCAACTAAACTCACCAAAGATATGGACACTGCAGCAAAACCAGAGATATTAAGTGACTGGTGCATCTTGAATGAGGAACGCTGAGAGACACCTGCCCCAAACCCCTTTAATCCACTCAGATATCAGAATACTGGTAGCCAGCCTTTTACCTTCCAAGTTGGAGCCTCTTGTAGGGAGTCTGGCCAGTGCAAGAGGGAAAACTTCGATACTGATTGTGGTAGGCGGAATAATAACCCCCCAAAATGTCCATGTCCTAATCCCGGGAGCCTGTGAATATGTTGCCTAGAAATGGATTTTGCAGATGTGAATAATTAAGTATTTTTAAATGGGGGAGATTATCCAGGCAAATCCAATGTAATCACAAAGGTCGTTATGGAGGGAGACAAGAATATCACGTTCAGAGAGAGAAGATACAAGGATAGGAACAGAAATTGGACAGGGGAGAAGCTGCTACACTTCTGGCTTTGAAGATGGAGGAAGGGGATCAATCAAGGAATGGAGGCAGCCTGTAGAAGCTGGAAAAGTCAACGAAATGGATGCTCATCTAGAGCTTCCAGAAGGAACTCAGGCTTGCCAACATCTTGATTTTAGTCCAGTGAAACTGATATTGGACTTCTACACTCCAGAACTGTAAGATAATAAACTTGTGTTGTTTTCTGTCACTAAGTTTGTAGTTATTTGTCACCACAGCAATAGGAAACTAATATAGTGACATTTGCAATTCTTCAACAAATAGCTCACCCAGTTTACCCAACAGTGAGGTTCAGAGTCAATAAGCCCTATACACACACTCAACTTGCAATCAGCTCTTCCCTTCATTCATAATCATGAGCAGATAGACAAGGGTCCCCACAAAGCTAAGGAATGCCTCTTACATGAAAGATAGAGACTAAAGCAAGTATAAACAAACACTGATTTGGAGGAAACAAACTTGGAAAGAAGAAAACCTTAAAAAATATATATCATGAATTCCTCACAAAGATAATTTCTGTGTTCATGAGAAAAGACAGGAATGCTATTTAAAAAGAAGCATTCAAAGAACAACAACAACAAAAAACTCTTAGAAATTAAGAATAAGATAGCATAAATGAAAAACTCAGTAGAAGATTTGGAAAATGAAGTCAAGGAATCACTCAGAGACTAGAGCAAAAAGAATAAGAATTTTTTTTTAATGGAGCAAAGACTAAGGAAAATTAGAAAACCAGTCAGTCTAAGAAGTCAAGACCAAATAATATGAATTTCTAGAAAGAGACAACAGATAAAATGGAGACAGAAATAATTTTAAGATTTTATTTATTTATTTATTCATTTATTTATTTTAGAGAGAGTGAGAAAGAGCATGCACGAGTGGGGAAGGGGAAGAGGGAGAGGAAAAGAATTTCATGCAGACTCCACACTGAGCATGGAGCCTGACTTGGGGCTGGATCTCACGACCCTGAGATCATGACCTGAGCTGAAACCATGAGTCGGATGCTTAACCAAGCCACCCAGGTGCCCCCTGTAAGAAATAATTTTAATGCAAGAAAAAACTTCATGAAACTGAAGAGCGTGAGTATCCAGATAGAAAAGGTATACCAAATGAAGTTTTAAAACCTCTGACTGAAAGAGGATATTCCATAACCTTCTGGATAAAAAAAGAACAGCTCACATAGAAAGTATAGGGAATCATACTGGCTTTGAACTTCTAAACAGCTAAATTAGAGAAAGACTGGGGCAATGCCTTTTACATTTTGAAGGAAATTATTTCCATGACACATGACATTTTCTGATGAGTAAGTTCTCAAAATATCACCTTCCCAGGAAGCTCCTGGAGAACACACTCCACCAAAATGAGAGAATTCTCCCTCCACAAAGAGGAAGAAATAAGGTTCAGGAAACAGGAGATAGATTACAGAGGAGAGCTTAGGGGAATTCCCAGAAAGAAGGAAAAGAGTGTCCCAGAGTAACACCTGCTCACCAGGTGTAGAGCAACCAGTCCCCAAGCAGTAGGACTTGAGAGACAGATAGGTCAAGGGCAAGAGCCCTGCTGCAAATGTACCATCCTTTTAACTTAAGGACGGCATGACTGGGTGAGATTTTTATCTCTACTTGGTCTAGCTTCACCAGTGCTGCTGATGTTCCTGATCTCCCTTCTGTTGTCCACCATTTGCATGGGCTGAGGACACTCACTTCACTCTTCGGGACTGTTCCCCAGCCCACTCCCAAGGGCGGGCAGGCCATGGGAACCACACTCATTTGCACTGTTGCCTCTTTTCTAACACAGACAAGTTTATGTTTGCTATTATTTTTTTCTTCTTCAAAAGTAAATAACATATTGTTTGGGGGCCTGAATCTATCAAGTCCACAATGGTGGAAATCTCATGGAGGAATCTTTTTGTTTTTTAAAGATTTTATTTATTTATTTATTTGACACAGAGAGAGAGAGAGGGAGAGAGAGAGACAGTGAGAGAGGGAACACAAGCAGGGGGAGTGGGAGAGGGAGAGGCAGCCTTCCCGCCGAGCAGGGAGCCCGATGCGGGGCTGGATCCCAGGACCCTGGGATTATGACCTGAGCTGAAGGCAGATGCTTAACGACTGAGCCCCATCATGGAGGAGTCTTTTGTTAGCTCCTCCGAACTGGAAAATGAGGCTCCTTGGAGCCTTTGGTGTTCTTTGTTATGACAGGGCAAGTCTCACTGCTCTGCCTCTGAGTTCTAGACCTACTCTTCACCTATTTTGGCAGAGGCAGTAGTACCCAGCCCTAGGGATAAGGGCAGGAAGATTGAAGAAAAACATTTGCAAGAATCCTGGAGGCAGTTCCTGGTATCGTGGGTCAGTTTCTATAATGTCATAAACCCCTAAGGATCAGTTCTTTGGATCTGAAGATCTGAAAGGATAGCCAAGGGGAAAGAGTAAGACAGGCTCAAAGAGTTCAGGGACCCAGGTAAGGTTACTTTCATTAATTATAGGTTTTTTGGAACTCAGTGATTAGAGATAAGGTTTGATCCCTTATGTTAGTAAGAGTTATAAGCCACCTGGGTGGCTCAGTCAGTTAAGTGTCTGCCTTTGGTTCAGGTCATGGTCCCAGGGTCCTAGGATCGAGCCCCCCATCAGGCTCCTTGCTCAGCAAAGAGTTTGTTTCTCCCTCTGCCCCTCCCTGCACCACTCCTGCTCTCTCAAATAAATAAATAAAATCTTAAAAAAAGAGAGAGAGTTATGAATGAATGATAGTAAAATCATTGAGTAAAACTATGTTTGGGGAATAAGACATTCACTCAAATGTCACCTTTGAAATTACTTATAAATTACAAAGGGAGAAAAGATACCTTTTGAATGGAGACATCTGACATCACCTTCTCTAAGTGACCCAACTGAGTGGAGCAGACATGTCAGTGCCTCTCGCATTTCCCCCTGGTTCACCCTATAGGGCTTCTGCAGATAGTCCAAATACAGGCAGATGACTTTCTGCATTTCTCTACCTGAATATATTCTCTGGGTGTAGGAGCATGCTTGCACAGCAGATGGGAAGGCCAGAAGTGCCTAGGAGTCAACAGCCCAGCAGTGACCCTCCAGTGGTAAATTCCATACCCTCCTTGCTCTTCAATAGGACAGTTCTGAGGGGGTATTATTACCAAGTTTCTCAAAGAATCCCCAGCCTGACTGAGCCCCAGTTACCCACAGCATTAACTCACTCACTTTTTGGCTTCTCTCCCTTTCCTGCTTCACTTCCCAGTGCCAATTAAATGTAAATATTGGAGCACTTTCAAGTCATTGAAAGTAACAGAGAACTACTCAAATTACACACAAGGCCTTGACAAATAAGGATCTGGCAGAGTTAGGTTAGCAAATGTTTGAAGAAATGTCAAATTGTGAGAGGTTAAATGTGTCAAAAGAATAATTTGAGTATGATAGATTTAGAGATGCCCTTAGGATTCCCTTCAATATTTAGGCAAAATGACCCTCCCTGTGAAGGTGCTAAATATATCAAAAGTGAAATGAAGGAGTCTACATTGTGCTCTCTTAAAGCTTTGTCAACAAAAATGATAACATTTAAATCCAAGTAACACTTGATTTGTTTTAGCTTCACCCTAAGATTTGGTGCAGACTTATAGGACCAATCTAAATTGTGTTAAATATTAGATGAAACCATGTGAAACTCATCTTTATAAATCAAAAAAGTAGGATTTCAACTGATACAAAGTAAAATAAGCTTATTCTCTTAATTGGTTTCATTTCTAACAATAAAATACTAATCAAGTATTTTATTTCCAGTTTCAAATGGATTTACTTTAGGTGGCCATGTTTCAGTAACAATGATCTTTGGTTATTTTATCTACATTTGGGTTTACAATATCATTTGGAGGGCAGAGGTGGAATGCATCCACCACTCAGAAGACTACTTCATTGGGAGAAAAGTCATCCTGAGGTCCAAAGGATGAATTACAAATTAATTTTTGCAATCAACCCACTTTTTTTTAGCTGATAGCAGCTGAAGAGTTGTGAATGTGACACAGTGTAACTGTCTTAATAAGAAACACACCAAGACGGTGCATATTCTAGTGAACACAGATATTCTCAAAGTCATCAACCTGGGAGATTACACAGACATTTTCACAATAAGGTTATGTTTCCAAATAGTTGTTGGGTCTTCTCTTCTGGTCGCCCTAAAATTCTGTGGCAACAGTTTTTTTTTATAGTTAAATTTATTTATTTTTAATTTTTTTTATTTAAATTCAATTAATTAACATACAATGTCTTGTTAGTCTCAGAGGTAGAGGTCAGTGACTCATCAGTCTTATATAATACTCAGTGCTCATTATATCACATGCCCTCCTTAATGTCCATCATCCAGTTACCCCTTCCCCTCACCGTCCTCCCCTCCAGCAAACCTCAGTTTGTTTCCTGATTGTCTCTTATGATTTGTCTCCCTCTCTGCTTTCATCTTGTTTTCTTTTTTCCTCTCTTCCCCTATGAGCCTCTGTTTTGTTTCTTAAGTTCCACACATGAGTGAGGTCTTATGATAATAGTCTTTCTCTGATCTACTCATTTTGCTTAGCATAATACCCTCTAGTTCCATCCATGTCATTGCAAATGACAAGATTTCGTTTTTTGATGGTTGAGTAGTATTCCATTGTGTATATATACCACATCTTCTTTATCCATTCATCTGTCAAACGACATCTCGGCTCCTTCCACAGTTTGGCTATTGTGGACATTGCTGCTATAAACATTGGGGTGCAGGTGCCCCTTCAGATCACTACATTTGTATCTTTGCGGTAAATACCCAGTAGTGTAATTGCTGGGTTGTAGGGTAGCTCTATTTTCAACTTTCTGAGGAATCTCCATACTGTTTTCCAGAGTGGCTGCACTAGTTTGCATTCCCAACAGTGTAAGAGGGTTCTCCTTTCTCCACATCCTTGCCAACATCTGTTGCTTCCCTGAATGGTTCATTTTAGCCATTCTGACTGGTGTGAGGTGGTATCTCATTGAGGTTTTGATTTGTATTTCCCTGATGCCAAGTGATGTTGAGCACTTTTTCACATGTCTGTTGGCCATTTAGATGTCTTCTTTGCAGAAATGTCTGTTCACATCTTCTGCCCATTTCTTGATTGGATTATTTGTTCTTTGGGTGTTGAGTTTGATGAGTACTTTATAGACTTTGTATACTAGCCCTTTATCTGATATGTCATTTGTACATATCTTCTCCCATTCCGTCAGTTGTCTTTTGGTTTTGTCGACTGCTTCCTTGGCTATGCAAAAGATTTTTATCTTGATAAAGTCCCAAGAATTCATTTTTGCCTTTGTTTCCCTTGCCTTTGGAGATATGTCTAGCAAGAAATTGCTGCAGCCAAAGTCAAAGAGGTTGCTGCCTGTGTTCTCCTCAAGGATTTTGATGGATTCCTGTGTCACATTTATTTTGAGTTTATTGCCACAGACTGCAAGGATGTTTCAACATCCTTTCATCCATTTTGAGTCTATTTTTGTGCATGGTGTAAGGAAATGATCCAGTTTCATTCTTCTGCATGTGGCTGTCCAATTTTCCCAACACCATTTGTTGAAGAGACTGTCTTTTTTCCATCGGACATTCTTTCCTGCCTTGTCAAAGATTAGTTGACCATAGAGTTGAGGGTCCATTTCTGGTTCCTTTGATCTATGTGTCTGTTTTTTTGTCAGTACCATACAGTCTTGATGATTACAGCTTTGTAATAGAGCTTGAAGTCTGGAATTGTGATGCCACCAGCTTTGGTTTTCTTTTTCAGCATTCCTCTGGCTATTCAGGGCCTTTTCTTGTTCCACACAAATTTTAGGATTATTTGTTCCAGTTCTGTGAAAAAAGTTGATGGTATTTTGATAGGGATTGCATTGAATGTATAGATTGCTCTAGGTAGGGTAGACATTTTAACAATATGTGTTCTTCCAATCCATGAGCATGGAATGTTTTTCCATCTCTTTATTTCTTCCTCAATTTCTTTCATGAGTGTTCTATGGTTTTCCAAGTCCAGATCCTCTGCCTCTTTGGTTAGGTTTATTCCTAGGTATCTTATGGTTTTTTGGTGCAATTGTAAATGGGATTGATTCCTTGATTTCTCTTTCTTCTGCTTCATTGTTAGTGTATAGAAATACAACTGATTTCTGTGCATTGATTTTATATCCTGCGACTCTGCTGAATTCCTGTATCACTTCTAGCAATTTTTTGATGGAGTCTTTTGGGCTTTCTACATAGAAAATCATGTCATCTGCGAAGAGCGAGAGTTTCACTTCTTCTTTGCCAATTCAGATGCCTTTTATTTCTTTTTGTTGTCAGATTGCTGAGGCTAGGACTTCTAGTACTATGTTGAACAACAGTGGTGAGAGTGGACGTCCTTGTCATGTTCCTGACCTTAGGGGAAAAGCTCTCAGTTTTTCCCCCATTGAGAATGATATTTGCTGTGGGTCTTTCATATATGGCTTTTATGATATTGGAGTATGTATCCTCTATCCCTACACTGTGAATAGTTTTAATCAAGAAAGGATGCTGTACTTTGTCAAATGCTTTTTCTGCATCTATTGAGAGGATCATATGGTTCTTATCCTTTCTTTTATTTGTGTAGTGTATCACACTGATTGATTTGCAGATGTTGAAACATCCTTGCAATCTGTGGCAATAATTTTTTAATTTTTTTTTTAAAATGGCAGTTACTCATACACTGAAGATAGGTTGATTTTAGTAATGTGGTAAGTAAATAAGCCAGGCAATATATTTGAGAATACAAACAAGAAATGGGGTTTGTGTTTTTGTCTGGCCATGCTTTCTTTATGTGTGGTTCTACCATCAGCCACAGACACTCCTCATTCATTATACTGCCCTATTTTATAAATGTCATTACCCCCCTAGTGACTGGCATAAGGCTGGGCACATAAAAACTCTCCATAAGCATCTGCTGAATGTTGAATAAATAAGTGAAGACATGACTTCCTATTTATGAGTGTCATTCACATGTACCATGAAGTAGAAATGGCTCATAGTTGGTAAACGAAAGGGGCAAAAAAATTTTTTCCCAATACAGTTTTCTATTAATTCCACCATTTTATATCTCAGAATATCTCTGAGCTGTACCAGACTTCCTCAGTACCTCCCCCACAAAAGTCCTTGATTGCTCCTAAAAGCAGGAGTGGGGCCTCTGCTAGTTTTGGTTAATCTGGCTATTTAAAATTGTTCTGTTTTCTTTGAAGAACATTGATTTACAAAATCACTGTTTGCTCATTCTTACAGATACTAAGGGAACTTGGACAGGCAGGACTAGCCAGCATTGTATTGTCATAGCAGGAAAAAAAAAGTTTACTCATGCACGGTTGTGTGATATTTGCACCTGAAAATAGGAAGTAGGAATATTCTGAAGAATCTGCAACGTGGTGTCCACAGAGCCACCAGGTCCTAGTTCCATCAAGTCCTTATCTTATAACTTAGTCTGAAAACCATCAGCAAAGTAGATAAGATAGTGAAGCAGAGTGACATTCAGGTTTGTGGATATGGAAAGATCCTTTAAAATAATCTGGCACAACAGTTTGTAATGAAAAGGAAAATGCTTGAAGTACAGAGAGGATAATCCACTTTCTCAACATAGCACATTTTTTGTGAACTTGAGCTCTGGAGCCCAAATACCTGGGTGTTCAAATTCTGGCTCTGTCTTTCACCAGCTGTGCAGCCCTGGGCAGAAGTTTTTTTCTTTCTTTTTTTTTTTAAGATTTTATTTATTTATATGAAAGAAAAAGAGAGCACAAGCAGGGGGAGGGGCACAGGGAGAGGGAGAAGAAGACTCCTGCTGAGCAGGGAGCCCAACGTAGGGCTCGATCCCAGAACCCTGAGGTCATGACCTGAGCTGAAGGCAGATGCTTAACCGACTGAGCCAATCAGTCGCCCCCTGGGTGGGAGTCTTGCCTTCTCCCTGCTTTAGTTGTCTCACTTTCAAGGTTATAGAGATTAAATGAGTTAAACTCATGAAGTGCTTAACACATAGAAAGCACTCCAAAATTGTCATTATTGTTGCTGCTACTGTTTTTCCAGGTCACATAGCCAGTTTCAGGGTATCCTACCATGCATTCATTCAACAAATATTCATTAGGCACATACTTTGTGCCGAACACAGTTCTAGGTGCTAGGGATACATCAACAAACAAAACCAACAAAATTTTGTGCCCTTATGGAGCTTACATTTTAGTATAAAGAGACACACAATAAATTATAAACCTGATAAAGAAGAAGATTGTATAGTAACTTGGAAGATACATGCTGTGGACAGAAGGAAAAGTAGAAGGGAATCCCATGTGCTAGGGAGAAGAGAAGTGGAGCAGGTGTTGATATTAAATCATATAGTCAGGGTAGCCCTCATTGAGAGGGTGACATTTAAATTAAGACCTGGTGGAGATGAAGAAGGGAGCCATGAGGATACCGGAGGGGAAGTGTTCAGGCAGAGAAAAGAGTCAGTGCAAAAGCTTTCTGTTGCAGGTGTGGCTGGTAGGTCCGAGAAGCAGCAAGGAAGCAAGCCTGATCAGAGCAGAGTGAGTGAAGGAGAGAAGAGTGGAGATGGGAGAAAAGAGGTAATGGGAAGTGAAGTCATTAAGGAGCTTTGAAAGCCATAGAAGGGATCTTATACTGCAGGAAACAGGGAGTCATCGCAAGACTTTGAGAAGAGGAGTGACCTGATGGAATTTATGTTTTTAAAGGGTCCCTCAGGCTCCTGTGTTAAGAACAGACTGGAGGGAGGCAAGAGTAGAACAGAAAAACTATTTAGGAGGCTCTTACAGTTCCTTGGAGGGACACAATTGTGGCTTGAACCAGGGAAATATCCGTAGAGGAGGTGAGAAGTGGCTGGATTTTAGGTTATACTTTGAACGGGTGGCAGACTGGTTGTGAAACGTGAGAAAGAGAGGAGCTAAGGATGAATCCAACATTTTTGACCTGGCCTTATTAGAAGACTGGAGGTGCCATTAACTGAGATGAAGAAGGCAGTGAATGGAATGAATGGCTTTAGGAGGATGAGCAAGATCATTCCAGTTTAATAATTCTTATTCTTGTTTCTCTGTAGGGAAGATACTTTCCTCTTCCTAGCTTCTTTCAAGATTTTCTCTCTAGATTTGTTCTTTTGTGGTTTGAATATGATATGCTTAAGTATAGGGCTTTGTTTTTGTTTTTTGGTATTTATTCTAGCATTTGTTCTCTAAGCTGCTTGAATTTGTAGTTTGGTATTTGTCACTAATTTTGGAAAGTTCTCGGTCGGTCCTTATTATTTCAAATATTTATTTTACTCCATTTCTTTCATTCTTCTCCTTCTGGCAATCCAATTTTGTTATAGTTTTTGAAATTATCCCATAGTTCCAAGATTGTGTGTGTGTGTGTGTGTGTGTGTGTGTGTGTGTGTGTGTGTGTGTGTTGTTTGTTTTTTGTTTTCATTCTTTTTTCTCTTCGCATTTCACTTTCGGAAGTTTCTATTGACTGCTCTTGAAGCTCATTGATTCTCTCCTTGGCTGTGTCCAGTCTAATGAAGCCTCAGAAGCACCTTTATTCCTATTACAGTGTTCTTTGATTTCTAGCATTTTCTTTTGATTCTTTCTTTTAGAATTTTCATCTCCCTACTTGCATTACTTCTCTAATGGGTTTAAGAAACATTGTTGATTTCCAGTTTGTCCAGTGCTTCTTGTTATAAGGATGGCAGTGATGACTTCCAAGCTCCTAACATGTTGGAGCTAAGAATGAAAGTCTTAGAAGTTCATATTTGGGCATGTTGAGTTTGAGGTGTCTATTAGGTTGTTGCTATGGAAAGTATGGTTCATGGACCTGCAGCGCTGGCATCGCTAGGGAGCCAGCACAGAAATGCAGAATATTGGGCTCCACCTCAGACCTACAGAGTCAGAATTTGCATTTTGAAAGACCCTCAGATTTTTCTGGGGATTCATATGCACATAAGTGTTTGTGAAGTGCTGTACTAAACAGCTAAGTGAAGATGTCGAGTAGACCACCGTATATACTGGAATTAGGCAGAGAGGTCCAGGTTGGAGAGATACGTTTCTGAATTTTTGTCATGTTGGTAATATTTTAATAGTAGCCATGTTATGGATTTTTTTTCCCTAGGGGAAATTAGTGTCAGTACACTCTAATCCAACCACAGGACTACGCCTATAATTGACTAAGTTGTGTTTATTGCTTGTTGCAATGAAAGACAACACATACCATAGAGAATCACAAAGTATCTCGGAAAGAAGTTGTTACAAAGGATTTACAGGATTGGTGCTTGTGTTAGGTGTTTTGAGGGATGTTTAAGGAAGCAGGGCTTTGCTCTGGATTGGATGCAGGAGGGTCGATTCTATGATTGGATGTCTTAAATCTTATCTATAAGTCAAGAGGAACAAAGCCAAGCTAAAGCTATAATTGGTGAAGAAGCATTAGTCAGTTACAGCCAGGATAAGGGAATGCTTGGTTATTTTAAAGGTTTGGACAATGTTCATGTTCCTCCTGTGTGTTCAGACATTATTTTGGAGTGGACCTATTTTTGTCTTGACTCATTGTGGTCACAGTGGTGTAGTCTGATGTTAGAGTTCAGGAAATTTTATGTCCAATAGGAGAAGAACACCAGGGTCTAACTGTGAGTCCCAGGACAAGGCCCAGCTGATAGTATCAGGCCAGCTCCAAATATCAGGGCCTGCTTTTCTCTTTCCTCTTGGTCCTCAGCATTTCCCACTCTTTCTTTCTATGCCTTGTTCTGTGGGCATCTGGTCCCTCATGGAGTCTACCCCATACTGTAAAAGCTTGCAGTTTACATAGATGCGACCTGAGAAGGACACAGGGCTCTAGCCTAAGTGTACCTATCTGCCCCACCTGCCTGTTGCTCTACTTATTTAAACTCTTCTGATCTGGTTGATAGTTGCCCAGAGTTGCCCAGAGTAGGAGGTGGGGAGTTTAGTAGTAAGAACATCCACCAGGCTTTAAGGTCTGGGTTTAAATTTGACAATAACACCTACTTGCTTTGGTCAGTTCTTTAAAACCCCCAAGTTCTAGTTTCCTCAACTATCAAAAGAACTTAATGAAGTTTCCTTTCAGGATTTGCCGACACAATTAGAGTTACTGTTTAGAAAGTGACTAAGGACCATCTGACTTTCAACAAATAGTTGAAACAGAAGAAACTTGGCAGAAGAAACAGAAAGAATGGAAATGGATGTAAATGTTGCTAACATCTTCCTCATTGTCTTTAAACTCCCCATCCTGTTCCCACATCATTTATATCCCATTGGTCTGCTTTGTTGGAAGATACAATTAGAGTTATATGCTCTGAGCAAAACTTAGCATTTAGTGATAATACAGAAGTATACGCACTTAAATTATGGAAGCCAATTAATAAAGTCACACAGAAGAAACATTTGATTTGGAATCCAGGGATTTCTGTTTGAACCCTGGCACCATAACTTGGAAGTGTGCATCATGCAGTGATTTCCTAGACTTTCTGAGTTTTAGATACTTCATTTATTAAACAGATGTGAGAGTTGAGGTGAAGGAGAGTGTTTTGAAGATTACATTTTGAAGAATAATTTTTAAAGGTAATTTTTATATATTGTAAAGCTTTTTTGCAAACATAAGGTACTAGTGTCATTAGAACCTTATGCATATTTTCATGTGCTCTATTTCTTCTTAAACAATTTTCAGCTGTGGAATGGAAAAACCAGGAAGGAATCCAAATTTTCCTCCAAGGTGTTTGAACTTACACCTTTGGGCCAAATTCAACAAAGCTTAGCTAAGTAAGTTGCCTTATGCTCTTGGGCTACAAACCAAGAAAATAGCCAAATAATGGTGACCAACTTGAAATACTGCTGTACCAAAAGACGGATCTATTGAGGTCTATGCAGGAAGGGAACAGAAATTGTCATCTTTCCAAGCCATAAAATATAACATCACCTATGAAAAAGCGCTGCCTTCCAATCTCACCCATCCACCGCCACCCTCACACACGCACAAAAAGCCAGTTTTCCTAGTCATTTCTTGAGAAGAACAGTGAGTGTTTACCAGCACCATTTTCATTGTCTTGGGGAGAGGATGCTTAACTTTCTTTGATAGGCTAGAAGGTAAGTCCTCACAGCAGCCAGGAGCTTTAATTGTTACTACCTTTCTGTTACAGATAAGGGGACTTGGGTTCAGAATGATAATGCAACTCGTCCTAAATCACATAGCTAGTATATGGTGGAGTTGGGAACTGGGGATACATCTGTTTGATTTGAATACACTAGACTTTGCACTTCTTGGGGTGCTTACTAAATAAAAAGAAAAAAAAAAGGCAGCTGAATGGGTTTTCTATTATCCATGTTCCAAAGTAAAATTAATGTTTCTGGGAGGATGAGGAAAGAAGACACAGAATTTCGGGATACAGGGACATCGGAAAGCCCATTTAAGGAATCCCTCCCCCTGACTGCTGGGTGGTGGGTCTTTCATAACTCCTGGTCTAGGCTACAGTGACAGGGAAGGTCATAAGGTTCTTCCATATACAGAGCTAAATATGTGAGACTAGAGCTTCCAACTATTCCAACCCCTGGGTCTCCTCCTTGAGGCCAGAGAGGCTGTCCCTAATCCCTCTCTCATGTGAGACCCAGCAGGTCTGATGTAAGTCTTCTCTCCAACCCTTTCAACTGTTTCCCCAAGGGTACCACTTGTGAAACCCTTCCTCTTCTTGATTTTCCTGTGGGCAGCTTTTCCACACACCGAGGTCCCTCCAGGCTTAGCTTTTCTGAATTCCTGCCAGCATCTGCTGGTGACATTAAAACCTGCCAAAGCAGTGGACTGTTTACCCAACTTGTTTTTAAAACTCACCTATGAATTCACAAATGTGAATAATTTTTGTGATACAACAGCCTAGAAGTTTTGATTTCTGTAAAATTCAGCAACTATTGCTTATAAGGAAGATTCAGAGTCCCGTTATTTTTTAATCCAAGAAAGAAAAAATGCAAATACTTTGTTGATTTTTTAAAATCAAGTAATATAGAAATGTATCCTCCTTGTAAAAAAATAATTTAAATATAATAATCCTCTCTCTTCTCAGAGCTGTATTTAGTTTGATAGGTACCCTTTTGGGCACCTTCTTAAGTGTGTATAGACATCTGTATGTGCACCCAGGAAAAATATACTTTGATTTTGTGTGTTTTAAAAAATAAATGAATTACATTCATAATAGAAAAAAATGCTACAATTGGAATGAAGGAAGTAGACTTCTAGGCAGTGATATATAAAGGTCTCTAAGACACGTAGTTGAGGAATAAAAGCAAGCTGCAAAATAATACATGTTATATGATTGCCCCGCCTTCAATTTCTAAGTGTGGGTTTCCAAACCTCAATCAGAATACCACTCTAACTGCTGAAAGGCATTGTGGCTTTCCAGTTGTAAAGTCTCAAACAAGACCCAATGGTAATAGGTATCCCAATAAATGATGGTATACAAATCAGTGACAAAGATTCCTGTTCCTTTCCTTACGTACTGTAACTGTAGCCAAGGGACTTTATTTATTTGTTCCTAAAAATTTTAACATTTCTTCCTTGACATTTCTAGAAGATAACACAGAATAAAAAGAAGTAATCTCTAGGATTTATAATCTAATGGTGGTAGAGAAAATACATGTACATTTAAACAACAGTACAAAACTGTGTAGTTGATTACCAGGCCTGGACACAGCTGGTGAATTCAGAAAGAGAGAGGTGTCTACAGGCTGAAATAATCAGGGAGGTCTTCACTGAGGAGGTAAAGCTTCAGGAAGCTTGAAAAATGGGGACAACTTGGAGAAGCTGTGTCCCTAATAAGTCAACTTCCCAGAGGGAAGGGGTCCTGTAAGTGAATTATGGAGATGAACGTGGAATATCAGATTAGGGGCAGATTATGGACAGTCTTAAATTTCAAGAAATCGGAGAATAAAAGTATTAAATGACAAGGAATTTAAATTAACAACTAGAGCAACAAATTATTAAAACTAACATGTAATGAAGAATTTGGGAGAACGTGGAGGCTGGAGAATAAATTGGAGATGATTCTTATAACCTAGGAACAGATAGTAATTGTTGGGGGATGGTGTCGGGGGATAATCTGGTAGCCCATCTACCCAGTAATTCAAGCAAGCTCTAATACTGGCCAAGCACCAGTATTCTCAATGGATTGTGCAACATTTCACTCAGCCTGACTAATGAAAACTAAATGCATTTGGAATGGAAATGACGTATGTGTAGATGAAACATGATGGGCTCTTATGCAACTCCAACTTATGTAAATGGACACAAATAAAGGAAGAAAGCCTGGATTATAAAAGAAAGGCAGGCATCACTCACTTAGACTCTCCAGGATTAAGGTTTGAAAATGAAGGCCCTTTTACCATTAATCTTTCTGGTTTTTATTAGTTATCCAGGTTGGGCAAAAGATAGGCACTACAGCATAGGCATTAAAGAAACCACTTGGAACTATGCTCCTACTGGTAAAAATATGCTCAATGGGAAGCCTTTTTCAGAAGATCAGTAAGTAATACCTTTGCAATGAAAAAGTTACTCTCAGAAACAGAAGTTGGTAATTGTTATTCACTGATAAAATGCTAATGAAGAATTTCCCATCGTTGACCCTTTAAGGGCACATTTGCTATTAGAACTGCTTCCTTTGTTTTCTTCATAGAAATCAGAAATTATTCCTTCTTAGAATTGTCGCCACTTTTGCCAACATGGCACAATATTTCAAGGATCATCTCTAATTCTGTGTTTATCATCAATTTTGTTTGTGTGGTTCTCAAGATATAAAACAACACTTTTCCTTCTGATATGGAGGGTATGGCAGAGATTCTAAAATTGCAGCTCTGTTCTTGATTTCTCTTTTCAAGTAATTGGGAGGGAGAAATCTAGTGGTTATGCGTGGGGGTTTGGATTTACCATGTTTGTTGGCCAAAAAGACCCTAAGTCTACCGGCAAATCCACAAATCCGTATAAATAGGTAAACAATTCTAAGTCACTGGGATCGATCTAACGCTTGAGATCTAAAGTGACCTTCAAGTGGGATTAGAAGCCTTTTTGTGGCTCAGTATGGAGAGTTTGGTAAGTCTTGTAAACCAAAATGCCACGCATATTACTTGCTACACTCATATTTGATTCCTTCATCATAGACTCCACGTTCTCCTTGTTTACACCACCTTTTTTGATTCCCTTCACATTTCCTCCCGTGTCTGAGTTTTGTCTATCAAAATTAGGCTGTAAGGCTTCTTACTTCTAGTTTCAGTTGACTTAACATTTTTTTCTTTCCTGTCAAACTTTGTTAAGATTCTTTTTGTTTCTTTGTTTATTTTTTACAGAGAGTTTCAGTCCTATAAATTTCTAACACGAAGCCAAGACAGGATAGGATCTGTTTATAAGAAGGCTTTGTATTTTCAGTATACTAATGACACATTTCAAACAATCATTAAAAAACCATCCTGGCTGGGATTTTTAGGGCCGATAATTAAGGCAGAGACTGGAGACATGGTTTATGTTCATGTAAAAAATTTTGCTTCAAGAATGTATAGTTTCCATCCTCATGGAATCACCTACACTAAAGAAAATGAAGGTAAGTGGATCCTTTTTTCTTATATTTCTGAGCTGTTGCTTATGGGAAGTATGAGCCCAAGACCTCAGGGAAAGCAGGGTAATTATGAACTGGGAATAGTTTGGGGTGAATGCAGACTCTTATTTTTGATGTCTTTAATGTTTATACCTGACAGCCCTTTTTCAATTTTTCATCTTGAGTAAGTGCCCACCCTTGTGCAATTCTTAGGAAAGAAAACACACTTTTCACTCACAATAATAATAATACAAACTAATGAACATTCATGGCTTACTAGAAAAAGCATGGGTCACATTTTTTTTTTTTTTGGTAGGAGATGCTCATGAGCAAATGTTAGGTTGGCAGAAATACTATTCTACCCCCACCTCATTTCATTTTCTAATAGATGAGGATTAGCCTCTTGAAAGCATCAGTGTCAAGAGAAATCATTATTTTCCAGAAATACTATTCTACCCCACCTCATTTCATTTCCTAATGGATGAGGATTAACCTCTTGAAAACATCACTGTCAAGAAAAATCATTATTTTCCAAACAGTATCTTGTCTCCTACACATCTACACTCACAGCGGCCTAATGGTGTTAGGAAAAGAAAGGGAAGAGAAAGCCAACAAATAAGGTTTTATGTTCACCATGGAGCAGGGGGGTGCTCGGAGATGGGTTAAATATGAGAGGTTGGCCATGCTTCAAAGTCTTCTATTGAATGTAAGAACTTTATTCATAGTTATGAGGACTCTAGCCTCAAGAGATAAAGATCTAAGGCAAGAATTCTAGGAAAAGAAGAAAGAAAGAAGAGAAAGGCCCCAGATTCAGAACTGGGGTAATAGCTCAGGGTAATGTAAGCTATGCAGAGGGCCACTTTTGGGCTCCAGTGGTCTACTTGGAGGACACATGGATGCCTCTTGATGCCCTGGGTCCCAAGTCTGAAGAAAATATGGAAGCCCTCTCAGGAGTCTAGGTTTCTGTGTCTGAGGTCTAGGCATATAGTGGATATTCAGTAAATATTTTTGGAATCCATCAATAATGGTGATAATAGTCTGCAATTATACTGCCTATCTCATTCCAGTTTCGTCTAGAAAATAGACAAGCTGGATATTCAAGTGGAAGCCAGCTAAGGAAGAAGAGACAGGAGGCAGGAAAGAGGAGGGGAGAAATGCACACTTGATTCCAAAAATAGAAATTAACATACATTTATGGCTTACTAGAGAAGGCATGAGTCACATTCAAAATACAGTTGCCCAATGGTTACTCTGACCGCAGTGTGGATAATGTTTCCTAGGTGCCCTCTATCCTGATAATACTACGAGCCAGCAAAAGGAAGATGACCGTCTGCAACCAGGGGCACGATATACTTACAAGTGGTTTGTAGGAGAAAATCAGGGGCCTGGCCCCAGTGACAGTAACTGCGTGACAAGGATTTACCACTCCCATATAGACGCTTCAAAAGACGTGGCTTCGGGTCTTGTTGGACCAATTCTGACTTGCAAAAGAGGTAATATATTTTTAAAATCTCATTGTAGCAATAGAACCAGAGTAAGTGGGCTCTCCCCCTGCTCTCCTCGTGGAATTTTTCTATCAAATGAGCTCCCCTTTCCTGCCTTAACCTTGATTCTTCAGTCAAGAAAGTAAAGTTGCCCTCTCAGACTCCGAGCACTAGATGGCGATGGTGAGTCCAACACCTCAGTTCAAGTCCAGATTGGTCACTAGATGGTAGTCAAATCCAGTGAACTTTTCACAAAATGACTGACATCTTTCTCCTATAGAGAAGTGTTAAATCAGCAGGGTTGAAGAAAGTTGGAAGCCGAGAGGCTGTTTGCCTGTTCCTTGCATGCATTGTTCCTTAGAATTCTGTCTGTAGGTGTACAAGATTAAGTTGAATCAGTTAGAATCACCAGTTTATTTCATGGCAAAAATAATTGTTGCAAAGAGCAAGTTTTGTTGTTCTTTATGTTTCAGGCACACTGGATGGAGACACCGAAAAATATATCGACAGGTCTTACGTTTTGATGTTTTCCATAACTGATGAAAACAAAAGCTGGTATATCGATGACAATATTAATACATATACTGAATCTGGCAAAGTTAATGCTAACGATTCTGACTTCCAGGAGAGCAATCGCATGCCCTGTAAGATTAAAGAAAGCTTTCTTATTCATCATACCCTATGATTCTAACTTCGGTGATTCTATTTAGTGATTTCCTTTTGTTCAAGTTTGTGTGGTTGAGTTTACATTTTCCAGTTTTCCCTCAAGGTACGCTAGTTGATATGCAAGGCATCTAGTAAATTTTGCTGGTTTGCAGAGTTTCATTGCATGTAAAGTTAGGTAGATGCATTTGTTTTCTAAAGTCTGATCTTGATCAAAAGGAGATGGTAAAAAACAGGAAAGATATAATTTTAAGATAATAAAATATTTTGGAAGAACAAAAACATAACTGACCAGGTATTTTATGAAAATGTGTTTCTTTAAAAATGTGTTTCTACATAAGAATTTTTCAGAAAGGCATTCTCATTCTCTCAGTCCCCCACCCTTGTTCTCTTCTTTCCGGGACTTAGCTTCTTTCTATTCTTTTCCCCTCTTCACTGACCTCTGCCCTTCGTTCACTTTTCCTCCTCTTGCCTGTAATTCTTCGTGCTCCTGACACTTCTAATTATATACAGTATTTATGGCCTTTTCATGTTTGAAACACCAATCAAATCCCACGTTAGATTATGTATGAGAATGAAGCTGACATCGCGAGGTTTGTGTAATGAGGAAATGTGCTATAAATGTATAGTATTTGGTCCTCATCTACCGTGTGTGAGACATTAGCACACGTTTGTTTACTTGGCTCAGTCAGGACAGCATGCAACTCCTGCTATCAGGCTCATGAATTCAAGCCCTGCGTTGGGGGTCGAGTTTCCTTAAAAAATAAAAAAATCAAATAAAACATATATTTGTTTTCAGCAATAAATGGATACATGTATGGAAATCTGCCCAATCTCACCATGTGTGCTGAGGACAGAGTCAAGTGGTATTTTGTGGGCATGGGTGGTGTGTTGGACACACACTCCATCTATCTGCACGGACAAACTCTGATATCGCGGAACCACAGAAAGGACACCATTACTGTCTTCCCTGCCTCGCTGGAAGATGCCTTCATGGTGGCCAAGGGCCCTGGAGAGTGGCAGTTGAGATGTCAGATACACGGTAGGGATTTGTGACCTTTACATAACACAGCGTCAGAGAATTTTCAACGTTGCAACCCCTCACAAATACCTTCTCTTCCAAATGATTGAAAGCGATTTCTAGGGAGGTGATGGGGTTGCCTTTTGGAAAGGCAGTGACAGGATCAGAACTGGAACCCGGGTCTCTAACACTTAACTGCATAGTAATGAACACTTCTAGGTATATAGGGGTGCTTTGTTTCATGTGTACGAAAAAAACTTTTATATTTATTAGCCCTCGAGCCTTACAAAAAGCCTGGATGGCAGAGCAGGTATCATTACTGTTTGTTTTTAAGTTGAGGAAACAAGTTTCAAGAGGTTAAAACATGTGTCCAAAACCCTGTAGGAAGAATTGCCAGGAATATTGTGGGACTAAATGATACTAATCCAGAACTCAGGAAACCTTTGTATTTCCATTTATTTCCCTCTTCAATCACACCCTCCATTGAATCATACGATGGCCAGTTATGAAGTCATTCATCTTTTCTATACTTAAATATGACCAAACTCTACATATAATCATGCACTCTTTTGTCTTACCTTTCGATCAAAAAACACGGTTGTTCTTACAACTGAAGAATTCACTTTTCTTTTTTTATACAAAAATGGGTTTACTTCTGTGATCAAACCTGTCTTCTAAGTCTCATACTTTGGTTAGAATCATGCTTCCACTAGTTACGGAAATAACTACACAGCAAGTATTTGTCAGGATTTCCTACGTGCTGGGACCCTCGAGGGCTCTGGGGAAAAAGGAGAACCACTCGCAGCTACTGCAGCTGGAGGACTGAGTTTAATGGTGAAAAGTTTCTCACTTAGAAAGGAATATCATTTTCAGGTGAAAATGGACACTCAATCCCACTCTTCCTATTTACTGACTTTGCAGATGGTGTCTTCGAGCCAGGTCTGGCCCTCAGCTCTGCAGAAAGAATAGGGTCAGCCCTTGGCACAATTGAGAAGCTTCTGAGAGTTCCTTGGCTGATTTGATTGACTCCATAGCTTTCCCCTGTATTTAATCTCTTTCCGTGTCCTAGAGTTGTGTGTGGTTTTTAAAATTTACTTCCAGTCTTTTTAAAATTTGTATTTAAAATGTTTTTATTTAAAATTTATTTAATATTTTATTTTATTTTATTAGTAATTACAAGAATACATGAATAGACTTTGGCTGGAAAGAAAGGAAGGATGGAAAGAGGAAGGAATGAGGTGGGGGGTGGATTCGGGGGGTGGGCCATAGGCAGAAAAAGCAAAAATCTAATGTGATGTAAGGGAGCCAGCTCATACCAGCTCAAGAGGGCAGAGAATTAAGTCAGCCAGCTGGTAAACTCTTGGTAACTTCAAACTGGTCACAGTGGGAGTGTTTAGACCACAAAAATTAGCAAAATAAATCAAATGTGCTGTCTTTTTGTCTTTAGAGAGCTGGTTTAAGAACACACCATTAGTCCAACCCTCCCATTGCCATCTTTGTTCCTCTCCAGAGAGTAAACACTGGGTGTGAATACTTGAAAATCTGTTCACTATGCATTCTCACACAATATATATGAACATGTAGAAACAAAAAAACACATGGCCATATTTTGTGTTTTGTTTTACATAAGTAGATCACGCTGCATATAATTTTCTGCTGTTGCTTTCTTCACTTATCAATGTTTTGAAATCTTTTCCCTGACATTCCACATACATCTAACTTATTCTTTTACACTGTTGTATAGTTTTCCACACTGGGGATGTATCCTAAGTTATTTACCCAATTGCCTACTGGTAGGCATTTAAATTGCTTCCACGTTTTTTGCTCATTAACAATGTTATAGTTAACATCTTTTTATTTGTATCTTTTTATGTTTTAACAAATGCTGCCCAGATTGCCTTCCAAAATGTCTGTCCTAATTTACACTCCCACCAACAGTATTCCAAAATCAAAGCACAGGACTGGTGCCCTTGTGGAAAGTTACCTGCCTTGATTTTCTTTCTGCCGGCTTCTAGTTAATCTAATAGATAAGCTAATTCATTAGTGACTAATGGTGATAATTTTATACCCCTGAGGAAAGATGTTTTTGGCCAAATAGACTCTCAAATTCTACTCAGTAGACAGGCACCATCTTCATCTAGGGACTGGTCCAAAGGTGGTGATTATTCCCCGGTAATATATGTTCCTCTAACCTTTATCTTTGCATCCTGCTTTTTGTATTTGTTTCATACATTTTAGGTTTTTACACAGATTCCGTAAGTAAAATGCCTCAAATTTCTCCAAAAAGGAGAAGATGCAATATTGTTGGCTAAAATATAAAATATATATGGAATAAGAAAAATGTTGCAGTAACATTCTCTGCTTGGGTTTACTGTTTTTCAGATAGTATGAAGGCCTTTTTTAACGTAAAGGATTGCCAAAAACCTTCAACAGATGTTCCTGGGACATGTGTTATACATTACTATATTGCTGCTGAAAAAATTGTTTGGAACTATGCTCCCTCTGGTGTAGATTTCTTCACTAAAGAAAATTTAACAACACCTGGAAGGTAATAATTCAGTGATTAAAATATTCGTGGTTAGGGGCGCCTGGGTGGCTCAGTCGTTAAGCGTCTGCCTTCGGCTCAGGTCATGGTCCCAGGGTCCTGGGATCGAGCCCCGCATCGGGCTCCCTGCTCAGCGGGGAGCCTGCTTCTCCCTCTCCTACTCTCTCTGCTTGTGTTCCCTCTCTCACTGTGTCTCTCTCTGTCAAATAAATAAATAAAATCTTTAAAAAAATAAATAAAATAAAATATTTATGGTTAAATAAAGATAATCTAACTTTTTCATAACCAGCTACTCCTAAGAAGGATTTAGGCATCTTATCATAAAAAGATACCGATAAAACAAAAGGAGAAAAATAATTATATCAATAATTAGAAGATGTTGAATTAAAAGATCACTACCACACAAAATTTTCCTCTAAATGCCTTGGCAGCCAGTGCAAAATAAAACATACTGCTCATTTTTTCCCCTAGCACTCAGTTTTTAAAATAGATTTATTATATGTAATTATGAGGCAGTGGATAATGTTATCAACAACAATTTTACAAAAATTCAAAACATTCTTCATGTATAATTTATACTTTCCTGCTAAGATCTGAAGGCATAATTAAATTATTGCCCATGACATTTTTTATTACTTTTTTCTTTCCTATGGCATTCTTAAATCATGTTTTTGTTTTTTGGTTTTTGTTTTTAAGATTTTATTTATTTATTTGAAAAAGAGTGAGACAGAGAGAGAGCATGAGGGGGGGGAGGGTCAGAGGGAGAAGCAGACTCCCTGCTGAGCAGGGAGCCTGATGCCAACTCGATCCCGGGACTCCAGGATCATAACCTGCGCTGAAGGCAGTCGCTTAACCAACTGAGCCACCCAGGCGCCCTTAAATCCTGTTTTATAAATATTTTTTATTCCAACAGCACCTAAGAATATGTTACCAATTACTATTTTAATGACCAAAAACTACGACCAAAATACATTACCACAGCACAACATTTAAAAGTACACAAAAAGTTTTTTTGATAGTCCAACTGCTATAATTATATTTACCAACTCAAAGATTACAGCAATTTTAATCCTTCTGGTCTATTGAATGAAAGTTACATGTCAGAAAATATCAAGTTCTGAAACCACCAAGCAGTGTTTCTCACGGTAATTATTTTTCTCTAATTTACTCAGAGAAAATTTGCGAAAACTAAGAATGGTATGTCGAGTGAATATTTTCACTTCTTACTTCAACTCATCAATAAATTATTTAATCTGTGGGATGGAAATTTTATATGAAGGGTATCTGGGCTTAGAGCAAAAATTAGATTCAGAGTTAGGTCCAGCTCTCATTTTATATTGACTAAAATAAGTATGAATTAATAGATTTTTTTTTTCAGCTTGCTTGATTGTCCTGGCTATGAAATTCTATGATGTGTTAGCATGACAAGTCACTACTTCACTGCTAAGGAGCTCTTTTTCTCAGGGGACCCCATTTAATTTTATTATAATAAAATTTTTTTTTATTTTTTAAGATTTTATTTATTTATTTGACAGAGAGAGACAGCGAGAGAGGGAACACAAGAAGGGGGAGCGGGAGAGGGAGAAGCAGGCTTCCTGCGGAGCAGGGAGCCCGACGTGGGGCTTGATCCCAGGACCCTGGGATCATGACCTGAGCCGAAGGCAGACCTTTAACGACTGAGCCACCCAGGCACCCCTACTATAATAAAATCTAAAAAGAAGAATGACATCTCTCATCTTACTATTCTAACATCTCTGCACATAGTTGTTTTAGAAGTGGTGTTTGTTACTATCTGACTGAAAAAAAAAAAAAAGAACCTTGTGTTCCAGAATAAAGTGTGTGGATAGACCGCCAAGTAGACAGGCATAGATACTTATATACACACACGCATAGATAAAAGACTAAGAAATCCATGGAAAATGTTGACAGTGGTTATATGTAGATAATGGGATTAAGAATATTTTAATTTGGGGGGGTTTTCTTCTTATTTAGTTTTCTTCTTATTTTTCAAATTTCAAAAGCATGCATTGCTTTTATAAATATATTACAAGTAATTTAAAACAGATTCTTGCTTTCTTTTCACGTGATCACTGTTAATTTAAAAGTTCTTTGTGTATCTGCTTTCTCTGCACAGTGAATCCCGGGTACATTTTGAACAAAGCCCAACCAGAATTGGAGGATCTTACAAAAAACTGGTTTACCGTGAATATACAGATGCTTCCTTCCGAACACAGAAGGCGAGAGAGGAGCACCTTGGAATCCTTGGTAAAATTCCCTTCATAGCTCTGCAGGGTTATAACCACTGTTTATACATATTCTGTGCAATCAAAATAGTATTCACATCTCACAGTTTTAGAGATTTTAGGCTGTCATCTTACAACCTTATGAAAACAGTACATTCTGATTCACCCAATTTTAAACTACATTCTTTTGTCCCTATACATCCAATAAGATTAATATATTCATGTGATCCAGAGTGACTTTCTAAGACTGTGAATCATCTAGAGCTCTTGCAGTTGGAGGCATTCCTGGTTCATGGCATTATCTCTTTAATTTGTTCCTAGAAGAAACTTACTCAAGTAACACACCTGACAATTGTTTGTGAAAACCGAGGACAATTACTAATTCTGTTGGTCTCTAGGCCCTGTTATTAAGGCAGAAGTGGGACAGATCATCAAGATCACTTTTTATAACAAGGCTTCCATACCACTCAGCATTCAGCCTCATGGACTACGTTACAAAAAGAGTAACGAGGGCTCCTTCTACAAAACGCCTGGAGGAAGTAAGTAATGCTTGAGGGAGGCCAAAACAAGCCACACTGCAATATAATGTCAGCTAGAAAATAAAATTTCTCCTCAAATCATGATGCAGCCCACTTTTCACATCATAACAGCACTGTGTCCTAATTATGGCCGTGATTCCTTTAGCCCCTTTCAGCTGTCACCCAAGGTGCTACAAGGTGAGCAAGATTAAAGGTCCTTGCTCTCAGAGATCTAACAGCCTAGACTAGGGTACTTCTGGTCCTACGTCCTATTTTACCAATATTTATTTCTTACTAGGTACTCCTCCACCCTCCTCACATGTAAATCCTGGCAAGACATTTGTCTATACATGGAAAGTTCCAAGATATGTGGGTCCTACCTCCTCAGATCCCAACTGTCTGACCTGGTTATACTATTCCTCAGTAAACATGACAAGAGACATCAACAGTGGCCTTGTAGGACCTCTCCTCGTGTGCAGAAATGGAAACCTTGGTAAAGATGGCAAACAGGTGAGTCATGGATCTATGTCCAGATAGGTCTTGGTGAGAGGTTGCCTAAGACAGAACTGCAGAGGCAAAGCAATGTGGCAATTGGCAGGTTCAATTTCTTCTGTGGGCTGATTTTCTCAATTCTATCCTTTTCTGAACTCCAGAACTGCATCTTCCTCTGCCCAATGAGCACCCACCCTAGCGTGTACCAGACACCTCTATTTCCTCTTGACTGCTTTAACTCTTCATCTCCCTCTGGACAACCACCACCTGCCCCTCTCTCCTTCACTCTGTCTCTTTGTTAATGATACCACCCAGCCCAGGATTTCCATCAACAACTCCTTTCTCACCTCCAACATTAGTCATCCAACTCCCAATACCACTGCCTTCTTGGGAGGTACCATCCCCTCTTTCTGAACTCCTCTAACCTCCTGACCCCTGGTTCCACTCTCACCCTGCTCCACGGTAGCTCCACACCACTTCTTTTCAAATCCAACTATAGCACGCTCCATACTCTGCAGTTGGCTAGCTCCGAAGTCAGCACAACAGACCCCCATCGGCCCCTCCAGATTCATGCCTCCTTCCCTGCCACACTGTGCAGAATTAGCTTGTTAGTCCCTGAGGAAGAAAAGCTCGTTCACATCTCTTTGATTTTGCCCTCTTCTCTCTATTGGGAATGGCATCTCTTCACGGCTTTGCCTGCTGAGAGGGGAGACCTTTTTAAAACTCCGACTGAAAGTTCCTTCCCGCCCTTCAGACAATATTCACTAACTAAAGTGGTTTCTGTCAGTTACCATAGTTCCTTGTGTATGTTTCCACTGGAGCACTTATCCATGCAATTATATTTATTGGCCTTTCTGTCCCACTAGACCATAAGTTCCTTGAAACCATACATGAGGGGTTTTTGTTGTTGTTGTTGTTTTATTAATTTTTTGTAAAAACGACTGACCTCTCTGGCATGTAGTAGGTGCTTAATAAATGTTCGAGGGATGAATTTCCCTTGTTCCTCACTCACGAGTGAACTAATATCTAATTTCTTTTTTGCACTTATAATTTATAAGGTAATAAAGCCTAATAAATCTCCCCAAATAAATATATGTATAACAATGTATATTTTATCTAAAAATGAGATGATATATTAATAGGCATCCATATAATTCAAGCATTATAAGTCTCATAATTCTTATAGCACATGTAATCTTTCTATTTATCCAAAAATATAAATATGTGTACATATTTAATTTCTTCATAAATGCTAAAAATGCAGACTTTCTGGAATTGAAAACATTTTATTTAACTCACTTTCTACAAAGCATCCTATGAAAAGCCACTATAAACATCTATGATCATAGAGTTTAGTTTTATGAAGTTCAGCTGTAGGGGTCCCTAGAGTAAGAGCTTTATATGAAAACAGCTATAGATAATTCTCCTAACTTCTTAGTTCTGTGATAAATCCATTCACTGGGATTCATGCCTTTATCTGTGCCTGGATTTTCCAGGAGTATACAAAACACTTTGTATAGGAAATCCTGTATGCAGATCAACTATCTGACTAGACTTTGTATATAGAGCATCTATATTTCATGTCTATTTCTTTCTCTATTCTCATCCACAGAAAGGAAAAGACAAAGAGTTTTACCTGCTTGCCACAATATTTGATGAAAATAAAAGTCATCTCTTAGATGAAAATATCAGAACATTTACCACAGAGCCTGAAAACGTGGATAAAAAGGATCCAGACTTCCAAAAGTCCAACTGGATGTATTGTGAGGGAATATGCAATTTACAAAATAAATGCATTAAGCACTTGTTTAATTTCATTATGTCTAAAGAATTACAGATTAAGAGAGACATACATTTTTCCCCAAGGGTTGGCTAATATATTTCATATTTCTTTTAAAGATAATTTCTCAACAAAAATATTACCTACTAGGATGATTATGTTAAATTCAACTTACTAAATATTTAACAATGCCTTGTTGGTGCACTATATTGTTTAGCTATTAGTAAATGTGAGATAGAAAAGTCACGTATTTTTTTACTGCCAAATTTAGTGGCACTGGTGGATGGAGTGTTTATTGAGTTAATTAGGTGGTTGATTGGTTGGTTGGTTGGTTTTTGAAGAATGCAGGTGTAGGGAGAAAGGACTGGTCTAGAATCTAAAGACTTGGACTTTGATCTTAACTGTTCCAAAAATAAGCTTAATGACACTGGACAAGTAATTGCCTCTTTGGCCTTAGTTTCCTCAAATCTAAAAGGAAGGGGTTAACACAGATAATCTTGAGATTATCTTACATGATTGAGCTACCTTAGGATTAGTCCTTTGTTGAGTTTGAAGAGATGCCAATTATCAATAAATTAAATATAATTTTCTTTGTTCCCAATGTCTTGTAGCCATTAATGGATACATGTATGGAAATCTGCCTGGACTGGACATGTGCTTAGGAGACCACGTTTCATGGCACGTTCTCAGTGTGGGATCAGAAAAAGACTTACATGGGATATATTTTTCAGGAAATACCTTCACTTCCTTTGGTTCAAGGGACGACACCATACCTCTGTTTCCTCACAACTCCCGAACACTTTTTATGACACCCGATTCCATAGGTAAGTAGTAGATCTTCTCTTTCACACTGAAATGTGCCCGAATTATGAAAAAGTGTCTTGACATGCACTGAATATTGTTTGTACAAAAAAAAGGGAACTTATATAAATAGTGTTTAAAAAGCCTTTCTCCTGCTCCATGTAATTTATAGGAGCAGTAATATATCATTTCCCAGATCACAAAAATCCCCTCCACCCCTCTCGGTTTTCTCTTCCTGGGCTCCAGACTCTAAATCAATCCACACTCCTCAAAAGTGATGAAGATGCTTTGAAGCATTTTAACCTGTTTTCACTCTATTCTCTATCCGTTTGTTTCCCAGACCTGCCAGTCTGCTTCTGCCTTCTCTCTACTCCTCTCCTTGCTGGCTTGGTTCTCTAGGAAATGTTTTCACTTCAGTGAGGTCGATTGCTCCTGGCAATTTTTTTTTTTTAAATCAGAATACTGTTAGGGATGTCAGAGGAACCTCCCCTCTGCTCTGAACCTAATACCCTCATTTGTAAAATAGGGATTGCAATAATTTACAATCTGCAAAAAGGAATAGACAAGGACCAGGTGAGATAGATGCAGTGTAGTAAGGTGCCTGGTGTGTGTTAGACGTTCAATAAAATATTAGTTCCTTCGTTTATCCTGCAGATCCACCTTCACCAAAATAAAATAAATAAATAAAATACAAATCCATTCATCTTGGTCAAAAACTACTGGCACCAATCAAATGCTGGCTACATGATAAGCTAGCTACTCCATAAATGCCATGGGTTGGTATCTGAACTCTTGGTGATACCACAGATTCATTTGATTACATTTTCTACATGTAAAAATTTTTTATTTTACTTTACAAACAAGCAGAGCCTGGGATTAAGAGCACTCAGAGGGAAACAAGAAAGAAATCTTTTCCAGCACTAGTTCTCCTCTCCGCCTTGTGCACTTACTCGGTGGCAGGTGATTTCCTGCCCCTGCCCGCCCCACTTCTTCCTCTCCTTTTCCCTGGAGATGCTTTCCTGGACTTAAAAAAAAAAAAAAAGTTTGCTTCGTTCGCCATCTCTTTCCTAAACGAGATCAGCTGCAGTAAACATGTGGAGACACCTGTTAGGTGTCAAGTGCTGTGCTCTATGGGCATCAGTTCATTCTAAACAAATACTTCTTCCCAAATCCTTGAGTCTGAAGGTTTTGTTCCTTGTCAGTCTTCCTGAATCTTACCCTCTGCAAAAAGTAACAGCAACAACAGAAACATGTACAGAGATGGAAGAAAATATTGGTGATGATAAAGGTAATTTTGAGAAGCAGCGTTGGCATGCAATCAGCATAAAATTACCAAAATCAAAGAAAGACAGCTTGAATTCAGGTGGAATATACTGGTCTGAACCAGGCTGCAGTTTTTTTGTTGTTGTCATTGCTTGGGGATCTGAAAGTGTGAGTCTGATCGCCTCCCCCTGCTGCCACTCCGATCCAAGCCCCACCATCTCTCATGGATTACTTCGTAGCATCCTAACAGGTCTCCTTCCTTCCACACTTACCCACTACCATCTGTTTCCCAAGGGTCCATGGTACCCAGCCCTCCAACCCACACCAAGCTTGTTTCCTCTCACCCTTGCTCACTCCACTCCAGACACGCAGACCTCTGGAATGGTCTGCAGACACACCAAACAGGCCCTCAGCTTAGAGATTTTGCTGAGTGTTTCCTCTGCCCGGATTGCTCTTGCCGGGGATCCATCACTCACCTCTCATCTTTGTCCCGGTGTCACCCTTCCATCAAGGCCTACCCTGATCATCCTATAAAATATTGCTCATTTCTCCCTGGAGCTCCCCCCTGCCCTGCAGCACCCTGCCCAGGATTCTCAATCCTTCCCACACCGGTCTGCCTTTTTTTAATCCATAGCACTTATCAGCTTCCAACATCCATAAATGTTACCTGCTATGTTTATCTAGGCAACACCCACCCACCCTGCCATATAAACCCTTAGGACATGGATTTTTAACTGTTTTGTTCACTGATGTTTCCCAAGTGCCTAGAAATAAGCCTGGCATAAAGAATAAGTAACTATTTGTCAAATTAATGAAAAAAAAAAAAACAAATGGACTATCTTACTGTATTACGTTTGGGGGTTTATATCTTCTAGATGACTTCACAGAGAAAAGAAATCTGAATGCAAAGCTTTATGCATTCTTTTCTTACCTCCAGGAACTTTTGATGTGGTTTGTATGACAACAGAGCACTATCTAGGAGGCATGAAGCATAAATACCACGTGAGCCAGTGTGAGAAGCCAAACCCTGATCAAACACTGTATGAGGAAGAGAAAACCATTTACATCGCTGCTGAGGAAGTTCTGTGGGATTATTCTCCTAGCAGGAAGTGGGAGAAACAACTGCAACATTTACAAAGAGAGAAGTATGGCAGTTAACTTCCATCTCTAACCGAGAAGGGTTCCTTCTGGAGTCCTCCACTCTTTCTTTTCAGTCTCACACATGCGTGCACGTGTGTGCACATGTTGTATATTTGTTTGCTACGGTATGTGTGTATGGTGTGCATGTGTATGATGGGTGTGTGTGCATGGTACGTGTGAGGCACGTGTGTGCTTAGGATACATTCCATTACAAATCACAATGTATCTGTGTATCTTACCTTCAATTATAAATGACTTTAATTCTTTCTAAATATCTGCATCACTTACTTCTGTGCCTTGTTTCTTGCTTTCTTTTCACTCCTTGCATCCAGTCTTCCTGACACGTGTTACCATCCAGCCTGACCACTCCAAGGTGTAATAAACATCACTTCAGCTACATTTAATATGTGGCATCAGTCAGATTTTCCTTTTGTTTTCATTTGTCTCTGTCAATCTCTCTTCTTCTGGGAACCTCAAATTGAAGACCTTTGTTTTTCTTTTTGTAAAACTTGATTTCTCTCTCTGATTTTCACTTTTTCTATTTATTCATTTATCAAAACTAAAATTTCATCTGGAAAACATGTTTTAAAGTACAGAATGAATATCCAGCCATCTTACCAGTAGTAATACTTTTTTTTTAAGAAGAAGAGGTGAAGTAGCCTCTAGACATTAATCAATTGTGTTGTTGCAATAAGGAGTTCTTACATATGAGAATTTGTCTAATTTAACAGTTAAATTAACTAACTTTGTGTTTTTTTTTTTGGTTTTGTTCTTATTTCCTTAAAGTAAAACAAGCATATATTTGGATAGAATTGAGACGTATCTTGGGTCCAAATACAAGAAAGTCATATACCGTCAGTATGATGATATCACATTCAAGAATCTAACACAGAGAACTGAAGATGAAAAACATCTGGACATACTAGGTATTGATACACGATCAGACTGGTCTTCAGGTTTTTCTTCCTGTCCTCAGCCACCAGAGACTGTTGTACACATTGAGGATATTATCAACCTCCACCTTGGCAGAGGAAAGTGCCTATAATGCTAATCCGAATTTGTTTGCCGATAGGCACTTTTACTGGGAAAAGAAAACTGATTCGAGTGTTGTTTCATGGAAATTGAAGGGACCATAGAAAGTTAATGTGGTCAGTTTCAGATTACCTGGCTTCTTAGAACTCAAGAACTCTAGAGAGACTTCAGAAGTAGCATCTAGAGATCATTTCACTGATATTAAAATGAAGCCCAGAAGCCCCACTATAGTGAGAAGGGGGACCTCTTTGTTTAAATTTAAGTGTTTAATTTAAAAATTTTATTTATTTATTTTTATTTATTTGACAGAGAGAGATGTAGTGAGAGAGGGAACACAAGCAGGGGGAGTGGGAGAGGGAGAAGCAGGCTTCCCACAGAGCAGGGAGCCCGATGCAGGGCTCGATCCCAGGACCCTGGGACCATGACCTGAGCCGAAGGCAGACGCTTAATGACCAAGCCACCCAGGTGCCCCTAAGTGTTTAATTTAAACACAAAAAGTGTTAATATTTAGTTTCTTCTGTCCAAGAGCGAGGAAAATTGCAGCCCTTTCTTCTACCCTTGACAGGTCAGCTAGGAAAACTACAAGTCACCCCCAAGCACCTACATGCAACATTTCCCTAAGTCCCCCAGCATTTCCAGAGGTCACATGATGTTTTCATATGTCAAATGACATGTCTGTATGTTGCATAATATTTCCAGAAGTCACATGGCATTTCCATATGCTCAAATTTTATTTGGGTCCTGATATCTAAGTGTCTATTGGAGACTATTCTTCTTCTTTTTTTTTAAAAGATTTTATTTATTTATTTGTTTGCTTATTTGTTTGAGAGAGAGAGCGCGTGCACGCACATATGTGCACACACTCGTGCACACAGGTGTGCAGAGGGAGGAACAGAGGGGGAGGGAGAGGGAGAGAATCTCAAGCAGACTCTGCACTGAGCGAGGAGCCTAACATGGAGCTTGATCTCACAACCCCGAGATCATGACCTGAGCCAGAACCAAGAGTCAGACACTTAACCGACTGAGCCACCCAGGGGCCCCTATTAGAGACTCTTTTCTGATGTGAGACCTTGAGATTTACATGCTGTTGGAGAAACTCTTACTCTTCTTGGCTCCTCATTGACCTCTTGAGCTTGTCCCTTTGCGACCCCCAGAAGGAGGGCTGTGCTGTCCAGTTCCCCCTGCTATTGGGCAGGCGCCTATCTTTAGTAACAGCAGGATGTTAGTTTTTGCTAGGATTCTGGCTGAATGCATCAAGATAAATAACACGACATGACCCTCTCTCTAGATTCCATTATTATTTACACAAAAAAAGAAAAAAACAACAACCACTTTATAGAAAAGGGGAAATAATTCTCTAGTGTTTGGGAAGGTGAAACAGCCATGAGGATAAAGAGAGGATGTCCCGAGCTAGAATCTAATGTCCAGTACGTATCTTCAGCAGATTTCAGTAATTATAGTACAAGTTTGAAGAGTATTCTTACTGCTTATTTCATCTCAAAACCACCCCTGTTTCAGAATTTTTAGAGTCACTGACATAATCTGCTTCTAAATAGAAAGAAGATTTAAAACAATTTTTTTTTTTTTTACCTCCAGTTCTTGGCCTAGGATGGAAGGGAGAGAGAATACAGAGAGGGGTTTTCAGTCTTGAGAGAAAAAAAAAAATCACTGTTGGTCAGTAAAAAGGCCTCCAGCTCCTCCCAACTCTCCATTAAGGTGAAGGGGAAAAGGATAAAAGGTTTAAGTGATAAGGTTGGTCAAGAAAGAAAATAAAAGAGTTCATTTCTAAATTGTGTGTTTTCGGAGGCATTAACTGATGCTCATCAAAGTAAGTTTTCTAAAGACTCAAGTTTTCCAGGCAAAAACCATGTTTCATAAATCACCAATGATCCACTTGTTAAAAGTGTGTTTTATTTGGCTTGCATGTTAAGGAAAAAGGATAAAAATAAGTCTCCCTATAAATACTTAAGAGGACAGATGATTCATAGTTTAAAATAAATAACAATTTCCACACATTTTCCTTTTTATATTCCCTAGGTCCTTTAATATTTCTCACTCCTGGTCAAAAAATCCGAATTATCTTTAAAAATAAAGCCTCAAGACCATATTCGATTCACGCTCACGGAGTGAAAACAAAAAATTCCACTGTTGTTCCAACACAGCCAGGTAACTGCTTCGGAAGAGGAAAGAAAGCTTCAAAGCTTTTATGAAGGACTATGTGCTAATGTCCTTTCTTAGGTATAGGTGTAGTTCTTGACGAGAGAGACCAGTGGACTAGTAGGAAGGGTCTAAAGAAGGAGTTGGGGAGCGAGTTCCTTTTGCAAGTCTTGAGTTTGCTTCCAAGATGGGTACCATGGGCAAAACAAATGCTTTTTAAAATTAATGCCCAGGGAGCAGACCCTGAAATGAAAATTTGTGGGCAGATAGTGCTCTTGGGATCAAAAACAATGAAACAGAATTGGGCAGGGGGAGAGCTTATGCAGAGATGCAGCCTCAATAGAAATCACAGCTACCCCTAGAAGTTCTAAAGAGTGGGTGATCCTCAGCTGTCCTGAGTTGGGGTGAGAAAGCTGGGCCTTTCTGTCCCTGCATCTGTCATTGGATGTAAGCCTGGGTAAGGTGGCTCTCTTCCACCAAGGCTGTCTTGGAAGAGGGTGGACAGCCTGTGGAGCAAAAATTCCTTCATTCTCAAAGGGGCACCTGGGAGGGACATCCAGAATCCAGTTGCTTACTGAAACAAGCAGTATCAAGGAAAGAGCCAAATTCAAAAAGGGAAGATGTGTGGGGCAGAGAGATGAAAGAGAGATTTTGATGGCACGTGAAATATTCCCTTTTGATTTTAAAAACGAGACAGTCCCACGGTAGTGCCAACATGAATCTCCTATCCAAGGTGTTTGCAAGCCAGCACTCTATTCTCAGTAGTCAGAGAAGGATCCCATTGGGTACATTCCACAAACACTGCTGAGTATCTGCTGAACCCAGGCACTGCGTGGTGTGGTGGAAGGGGAGGGCTGGTACTAAGTAGACTGATAGTTGAAGATTTGGAAGCAGGGAAGTTGGGGATAGGATCAGTTAGTGGAGGTGCTTGGGAAAATTAATTTAAGCCTCTGGAAGTGGGAGATGCAGGATTATACAGCAAGGGGCAGGAGTGGAAGGAGGTGTCCCAAAGAAATTTTCTGAAATAGGCAAGAGTATAGGACTTAGATTCAGTAGGGCTAATGCAAATGCTCTGGGAGCAGGGAAGAGCCCCATGTGATCTATAAATTGGAAGGTTCAGAGCTGGAATTCAAAACAAGGCTGTCACGTTTCAAAGGCTACATTATCTTCACTACAATAAATACTTGTTGAACAAATAAGTTAAATACGTAACGACTGACATTTTTCAATGGCAAAATCACTATAAGGTTTTGATTCAGTAACCCTGAGAACATGAGAGCCAGCTGTGATAGTTATATCAACTTCACCCTGAGACCCAAGTAATGCCTTATTTGGACCATCTTGTCTAATCCCTACATTCCCATTTTATGTTCAGGAGGAAACAGAAGCTCAGAAACTGTAAACACATTGACCAAGACCACAGAGCTAGGAGCAGTAGAGCCAGAAGTGAAAACCAGGACTATGCTGCCTAATATTTGTATAGCTTTGGGGTTTGCTCATTATCTGGTTCTCCATAAAAACATGTGCTTTAGAAGATTCTGTTTATATACACTGTATTTGTCTATTTTAGGAGACATCCAAACATACATTTGGCAGATTCCTGAAAGATCTGGCCCTGCCTCAAAGGACTTTGAGTGCATACCTTGGTTTTACTATTCGACCGTGGATGTGATTAAGGTAAACTTTAAATCAAGTCATCGTTTTCCTCCTATCTCCTCTTAGAAATTATAATGGAAGAAAGAAGGAATTTATTTGTGTTAAAAAAATCTTAGTTCTATGTAATCTTTCATTTAAGCAACCTAAATACTGCTCAGCTTTTAATTCTACAGATGTTTGCATTTTCCAAGAGCAAAATCATTGCGTTATGGTTACTTCGATTCATGATACTTTCCAACATGTCACTGTGAATTGGAAAACATAATAATATCCTCTTATTTTGTTGGATTTGGATTACAGAAAACAAAGTATGGAGTTAAAAGTCTCTGATGAATGAGAAATAAACACATACAGATTTATATTTTTTTTAAAGCCATCAACGCTCGAGTTCAGTTTATTTTCACTTAACAACAACAACAACAAAAGGCTCATCTCCAGACTTTTAGTTATTTTGGCCTGCTCTCCGCCTAGAACAAGAATCTACATGGACATTCAACCCCAAACCAAAAGGAGTATAAACAAACTAAGGCTCTCAGCTGGAAGCAGCTCTGGGGGCAGCGGTATCACATGACCAAGGACCCGAGACCTTTAGACTTCGCTGCTGGCCAACTCCAGTGCCGAGAAATTCTAATTAAAAACAAAGCTCTGGGCTTTTGTTTTGTTTTGTTTTGTTTTGTTTCAAAAATAGAGCTAAATCCACTGAGGAATGTGACTAAAATTCCTCTCAGGAGTTAGTGGTTCTCATCAGACTTCAACTCGAATGAGTGAGCTGACCATTTTTCCTTAGTCAAGGATCTAGCATGTCGAACATTTTCTTCCTTACTCTCAGAATCCTACTAACTACAAACTTGGGATCTGACCTCGCTAGAACTCAACCTTGACTCGACTCATTTCGCTGGTTGGGGGACATTTTTAGTTTTGGGCACAGTTGACAATCTTGCTTTGCCTCTGCAGGATCTTAACAGTGGACTGGTAGGCCCTTTGATCGTATGTCGCAAAAACACCAAAGCCAGCATAGTTCACCGTGTGCTCCACTTTATGATTTTTAATGAGAACAAATCCTGGTACTTCGAAGAAAATGTTAACACCTATTCTTCAGATCCGAACAACATAGACAGGAATGATGAACTGTTTGACCTCAGCAACCAAATGCACGGTAATGTCCACTAGCTGCCTCAGCAGCTGGAGCCTGAGGGGTGTCTCACACAAAGGGAGCAGATGAAGGTTCACCCTTGGCTGACTCAGCAGTTTAGAGAAAGCAATCGCATGGGGCTGTGGCATAGATCCCATGGACCAGGGGCTGGCAAACTTTTTCCATAAAGGACCAGAGAGTAAAGAGCGTAGACTTGTAAACCACACAGTCTCTACCAGAGGCTATATTTTACTCTGCCATGGGGCACAAAGGCAACCACAGACGAGACATAAAGAAATGGAAGTGGCTATGAGCCAACCAATAAATCTTCATTTATGGACACTGTTTGTATTTCATATAATTTTCACATGTTGGGAAGTATGCTTTTTGGTTATTTGGTTTTTTCCAACCACTTGGAAATTTAAAAACCATCCTGTACTCCCGGGCCACAGAAAAACAGGAAACAAGAGGGCTGGATCTGGCCTAAGGGCTGTAGACTTAGCAGTGAGGCAAATTCCAATGCTTCTGGAACCATACAGGTGACGTAAAACCAAGAATACCAGCTATCATTTCTGGAGGGATTTCCTACACACTTGTCTAAGTGTCTTACCTGGACAGACACAGGGAGAGGTGGGGCTTGTGGCAAACCAGAGAGCACATGGCCCAATCCAATCTTCCCACCAGGCAGAACTTTAAAAAACCCCATGCTCATCAACCAAAATTCTTTTGTAGGTGGCTTGTGACTAGGCACGTCCTGTTTTTTTATGTCCCCCCTCCCATCTAGAATCATAGTAACGAGACAATTATTCAAAGAAAAAGCACATAAACAATCTCACTGAATCATAGTCACATTCAGTCGGACTTCTGGTCCCAGTCCTTTCACTGGAGGAAGCTTGGGGACGAGACTAGATGAGGGATCCTTAAGTAAGGCAAACCCAAATGTGATCTTTTTCAACTTCTTCATCCCTCTCCCCAAGATACATATAGTAAATTTGAAATTAATTCAAGGACTGCATCCTTGCTACCCATCATCTTTTAATAAGTTTCATGGAGGGCACAGAGCACCATACTCATGCTGAGGAGATAGGAAGACCAATTAGATGAGGCATCTTCTCTCAAGCTGCTCACAGAACAGGGCCAGCCTATTTCTGCTGACTTGGCAGGGGCGGGGGTGGGGGGTTGCTGTAACAGAAATACCAACACAGTGCTGTGTTTTAAATTCTTATTTGGAAGAAAGTCTTCATGAAGGGGAGGGGAATTTTACGTTGAGTTTTTTTTTTTTTAAAGATTTTATTTATTAGAGAGAGAGAGAGCACAAGTAGGCAGAGCGGCAGGCAGAGGGTGAGGGAGAAGCAGGCTCTCCGCTGAGCAGGGAGCCCCATGCAGGGCTCGATCCGAGGATGTTGGGATCATGACCTGAGCTGAAGGCAGACGCTTAACCGACTGAGCCCCCCAGGCACCCCACGTTCAGTATTTAAAGATGCATGGGAGTCTGTCTAGTAGAAAGGGAGGGGGATGACATTCCATGTAGCCGGAAGAATGTGACCTAAGAAAGAAAGAAAAGAAAAGCCCACAGAATTGTGCGAGACCTTGAATACCCTGTTAAGGATTTAGACTCGCTCTAAATTGGGGTTTCTCAAGCCTGCCACTATTCATATTTCGGTCTGGTAACTATTGTGGGGGGCTGTCCTGTGCATCGTAAGATGTTTAGCAGCATCCTTACCCTCTGACCCCCAGGAAGCCAGTAACACCCTCCCCCCAAGTTGTGCAACCTCAGAATGTCTCCAGGCATGGCCAAATGTCCTCTGCGGGACAAAATCCAGTCAAGAACCACTGTGCCAAAGGCACTAAAGGCACCAAATGAGGGAACAGTAGGAAGAGATGTGTACTGTAGGAATGGCTCGGGCACTCAGCTAGGTCTTTGCGCTCCACGTGTAGTCCTAGCAGCATCAGCGTCACTGGGGAGCTTGTCAGAAATGCGGAATTTCAGGTGAAACAGACCTAGTAAGTCATAATCTGCACTGGAACAAGATTCTCAGGGCACATGCACATTAAAGTCTGAGAAGCACGATCTAAAGCAGAGTCTCCTAGTTTTTTCTATTATATCCCTCCATCAGCTAAAAGTTAGAACCCAACCTCCCTAGATATATGGTTATAAATTACATATTTGTACCACTGTATTAATGCATTTTTGGCATTTCAAAAGAGGAACACAAAATAGAAAAGTAAAAAGGAGGAAATATATATATAATTATATATAACTATATAATTAAATTAGTAATGATTATATAAAATATTTTATTAAAATTTATTTTAATATTCAATTATAAAATCTCAAATAATATTTAATGTTTATTAAAATAATTATTTATATGTAATTATATATAAACATTAATTATATAATTTATATAATATATAATTTATATAGTTTATATATAACTATATATGATTTATATATATAATTTATATATTATTTATAGTTTTCATATAAATTTATATAATTTATAAATTTAAATTTAAATTTAATTTAAATATTATATATTTATACATTGATATTGATATTTTATAGTTTATATATATATAATTTATATATTATTTATGTAGTTTTTATATAAATTTATATAATTTATATATTTATAAATTTAAATTTAAATATGATATAATTTAAATATTGATATGTTGATATATTGATATGTTGATATATTGATAGTTATATATTAATCTATAATTTCGTTATAGAGTATTAATTGTTATGTATTAATATTCATATGTTATATAGTTATATATGATTAATGATTAAATTATATATTACATATATAATTATATAATTAAATTAATATTTTCTTCCTATTACTCTTTGGAAACCACTCCTATAGAGGATTAGAGAGAGAGAGAGGGAAAGACAAAAGGCCCAGACCTCAACTAAAAGGCCATTCTAATCATACCAGTGACAGATCCTGAAGGTCTGACTTAGAGCAGTTAAAGAAGAACACACTCAATTTCTAAGCCTCTTGTGACCGCTTTACACATACTTTAAATATATAGACACATTTAAGTATCCATCAATTTAAGTATCCATAGTGGTGAAATATTCTAGTGCAACCCAATCATTTAAAACACAGTCAATGCTTCATTTCCTCAGGCAAGAAAAACTGTCTAAAATTAGACTCACCCACATGAATGGATGGCTTGGTCATGTTTAACAGTTTCCTTAGGCTGACTTTAACATCCTCATGGCCTCCGAAAACATCTGTGATACTTTCTATGAGAACCTACATTATTTTAAATATTTGTTGAATATAATAAATTGTGTCCCTTCACAGCAATTAATGGAAGAATGTTTGGAAATAACCAAGGTCTGACGTTCCACGTTGGGGATGAAGTGAATTGGTATCTGATTGGCATGGGGAGTGAATTTGACCTGCACACGGTTCACTTTCACGGCCACAGCTTTGAATACACGGTAAAAGCCCTGGGCGTCTTTGTTTAATTATTGTCGTGTCTTGTGAAGCAGTTACTGGGGCAGTGTGGCAGGATAACAGGACTAGAAAGGAAATGACCCAGCCAGAACTGAAGTTCAATATCTACAATCTATAACATATCAGGTGCATGTAAATAATTATACATTTAGCTCTTTGTGCCCATGGACACTCAGTAAATGCTTACGAATGCATGAAGTGCACTTCTCACTCTAATATGGTGTTACTTGATAGGTAAATAAGACTTCTATAATCATCTCGAGTTTCACTCTTTCTGTCCCAACTTTTTTTTTTTTTCAAACCCTTAGTAACATAAGAGAAAATCACTTGGAACACTCATACATGTTGCCACATTTTCTTTCTTTCTCTATTTTTCTGAACCCAATTTAAAGTAAATTGCAAACATCATGGTTCTTCCCCTCTAGATACTAAATAAAGCCATATGCATCCTAAGACTAAGGAGAATCTTTGCCCCATTGTGATAACCTTACTACACCCCCAATGTTAACATTAATTCGGTAATATAATCTATCATATAATCCACTCAAATAGCCCCAGTTGTCCCCAAAATGCTCTTTCTAACAATTTTGTTTTGTTTTGTTTTTAATTCAGGATCTAATTATCTATACATAGCATTTGGTTGTCATTGTCATATCTCTCCTAAAAGAAGAGTTTTTTTTTTTTTCTCGATCTTTCATGGCATTTCATTTTTGAAGGGTCCAGATCAGTTGCTTTGTCGAATGCCCCATATTCTGCCTTGGTCTGATAGTTTCCTCATGGTCAGATCCATGTCAACCATTCTTGACATGAACAGTACATAGGTGATATTATGTGCTTCCCATGCATCACACCAGGAAGTACATCCTGACAATAGGTGCTGACATTACTGGGGTTGTTTGATAACTTTATTGAGGTGATGCCTACTATTTCTCTCCATTTATAAAAGCATCATCTTCCCCTTGTAATTAATAAGCAAGCTGTGAAGTGATTTTTTAACCATATTTTATTCTCCAACTATATTTTACCCTGTAGTTATAAAAAGGATCCATTGATGATTATTGCCAGAATCAATTTTTACAGTGGGAGTTATAAATGGTAGCTTTCTAATTCTATCATTCCTTCAGCATTTGTTATAAAATAAAAATGTGGAATTAGGTGACAATTGGCTTTGTGGTAACTTTTTAAAATAATTATCTTCTTTTTCTCTTTTATGTATTCTTAGTCTCTTTATATCCTCTGTCTGAATTGTTTTTCCCCCACCGCACCTTCATACTCTTTACCATTGTTGTTTTACTGACCATCTTTGCCTGGCCACTTCTCTAATTTATTACAAGTATTTTAAGGTTTATCCTTCCTCTTTTCAGTATCCAAGTTAGTGTCATTTATTTATTTAAGGAGCATTTTCTTTATCTCTTCATCCTAGTCCCTTATATAAACATTAATGTACAATTGAACACCAATTATATCTCATGCATTTGACGCCTCATTTAGTCCAGACACTTGGCATAATACAGCCCACCTTTTGGCATTGGTAAAAGTTTCACATAAAGCCTTCCTGGATTCTAGATGTATTATGTTCATCCAGCCTTCCTGGATTCTAGATGTATTATGTTCATAGCTTCTGTAATGCTCAAAGCCTATCTTAGACAAATTCAATGAGTCTGCATGACTTGATTTGCACCAAACTTTATCAGTGTGCTGCTTCTTTTCTGTCCTTTAATGAACACATTTAGTCTTCTTTAACTTATTTGTTTTGGCTTAAAAACTATTTTTATTATTCTAGGGAATTTTACATGACAGACGGAATAATATAATGAACTCCTTTACCTACCACCCAGGGGCCAACAATCATGACCTTCCTGTACTTCCCTCTACATTCCTCATGTTTTTGAAGGAAAAGCCTTGATACGAGGGTTGTTATTCATAAGTGTTTACATTAGACTTTAAAAATTAGAACAAAAGAGAGAGATTTAAACTCTGGTTATAGTTTTTACAGTACATTTGATGTTCAGTTCAGATCAGTTCAGTTCAGCAAATGCATCTGACATTCCTAGAACCATGCCAAGCGTTGTGTGGAGAAGAGAGGAAATCAAAAGAGTTAGCTCTCAGGGGCTATCTCTACATAAATGATTATATTATGAGGCATCAAATTAAGTGGAATTTGTGGTAGCATTTCTATAATGTTGATTAAAGCTAACCTTGATTAAGTACTTCTTATGTGTCAAATGCTATGCTTAGTTCTTGCATGGGTTTCTCATTGAGCCTTCCCAGAGATAGGCACTATTTTTTTTTTTTTTAATTTTTAAGAGCCATTTTTATTTCCATTTTTTTGGTGAACCTGTTTGTCCTTTTTTCCTGTTGGATTATCAGTCTTACTGATTTGTGGGAATGCTTTATGCAGTAAGGAAGCTAGCTATTTTTTTAGTGGAAAGATGTTTAAAATTTAGATGCTTTGGCTGATGCCTGCATTTATTCTTTTTTTAAAATTTTTTATTGTTATGTTAATCACCATATATTACATCATTTGTTTTGGTGTAGTGTTCCATGATGAGATAGGCACTATTTTATCACTGTTTTATAAGGGAATGAAATGAAGGATTAACAAGACAAAGAACTTTCCCATAAACAATAAGGGGTACAAGTAGGATTTGAACCCCAGCTCTAGAGTCCCTCACTCTTAACCTCTTCACAAAACTGCTCTTTTCAGAGCAATCCTATTAAATTTAAGAAACAAAATGAACAAAGAAAAAAAGAGACAAACAGAAAACCAGACTCTTTTTTTTTTAAGATTTTATTTTATTCATTTACTTGAGAGAGAGAGAGCACAAGAGGGGGTACGGTCAGGGGGAGAAGCAGACTCCCTGCTGAGCAGGGAGCCCGATGCAGGACTTGCTTGACGTCTGTCCTCACCTCAAATTATTCCAGACCCCGTCTTGAGCTGTACTCTTTAACATGCCCCCATCCTCCAAATACCTCCCATTGCATTATTCAGAGCAATTCATCTCCTTCCCATGCTCTTCCAAATCCATCCTAATCCAGTCAGGCCAGGCCCCGGAGCTTCGTCTTTCAAAATCAAAGTAGCCTGCCAAGGAGTTAGTCTTCTGAACATCTGGTTCTCTGCTTAGGAGAACAAATAGCCCTTAAGGCCCTCAGTCTTCAGTCCCGACCCCAGAAGGCAGATGAGCTCCTCTCCTTCCTGTAACCATGAGTTTTCCTGATTAGCTATATCTCAAAAAATGGTCATCTTCACATCACCAACATCCTTAGTTAGAAAAAACTTCAGTTAAAGATGAATGGATAAAGAAGATGTGGTATATATATATGTATATATATATAATGGAATATTATGCAGCCATCAAAAAATGAAATCTTGCCATTTGCAATGACGTGGTTGGAACTAGAGGGTATTATGCCAAGCGAAATAAGTCAATCAGAGAAAGACAAGTATCATATGATCTCACTGATATGAGGAATTTGAGAAACAAGACAGAGGATCATAGGGGAAGAGAGGGAAAAATGAAACAAGACGAAACCAGAGAGGGAGACAAACCATAAGAGACTCTTAATCTCAGGAAACAAACTGAGGGTTGCTGGATTGGTGGGGGGTGGGAGGTTTGGGGTAGCTGGGTGGTGGACATTGGGGAGGGTATGTGCTATGGTGAGCGCTGTGAATTGTATAAGACTGATGAATCACAGACCTGTACCCCTGAAACAAATAACTCATTATATGTTAATAAATAAATTTTAAGAAATTAAATTAAATTAAAAAAAGAAATAGTTAAAACTTTTGGGATTTGTAAGACCGGATGTTGTCTGAAATCTAGAGCTTTCTTCCACAGGAGACGCTGACAAGGTATCTAACACCAAGAATGACACAAGATCCCTTTAGAGTGAGATGTTTCTCTGTGGCCTATCCCTGAAATGTTCTCAGACTTGCTCCTCCTCTAAACCCTCACTTGTACTCAGAGGAGAAGTGCAATGGCACCTAATGCTTTCTAACTGTCGTCTAACAAAGCATATTAGAATTGATAGGATGTATAAATGACTACTACCTTTTTTAAGTTATTTAATGGTGTTTTGTCTCCTTATTGAGGATGTGGGACTGTATCGCTCTGACGTTTATGACCTTCCTCCTGGAGTATATCAGACTGTAAAAATGTATACAAGAGATGTTGGGACCTGGTTATTTCATTGCCATGTTAGTGTTCACATTGAGGGTGGAATGGAGAGCACTTATACTGTAATCAGATGAAAAGGTAAGCCAAATTAATTTGAAGTGATCATATTTAAATAAGTTCAACGTTTATATAAGGATATCTGATCCACTGAACATTTACATGATCATTCATTCAAAGATTCCTGTTTTGTGGGGTGCCTGGGTGGCTCAGTCAGTTAGGCATCTGACTCTTGATTTCTGCTCAGGTCATGACCTCAGGGTCGTGAGATGGAGCCCCTCAGTGGGCTCTACACTCAGCACGGAGTCTGCTTGAGATTCTGTCTCTCCCTCTCCCTTTGCCCCTCCCCCACCACACTCTCTCTCATTTTCTCTCTCTCCCTAAAAGAAATAAATAAATCTCAAAAAAAAAAAAAAAAACCCAAAGATTGCTGTCTTGAGATGACCAAGGAACTCTGGTTTTATCTTCTTTCTCAAACTTAGATAACTGTTTCTGATCTGATAGAAGATACTCTAGAGTTAAATGTGTTATTTCCAGATTCATACAACATATGCATAAGGATTTGAACAATTTATAGAAGATGAAACACAATTGATTACTGAACCTATAAAGATATCTAACCTTGCTAATAAATCAAATCACTTAAACATGGCATTTAATTAACAGTCAGATACAGTTGTTGAATAAGTAAGCCATTGATTTGGCAAAGATTTCTTTTTTCGAAGATAATATCAATAACAGTGTGGTGAGATGGGCATTACATATACTCTGGTGGAAGTTTAAAGTGTTTCTACAACTCTTGAAAGAAACTAAATAATGATTACATATTTTTTTCATATTCAAGTGACACTTTATTTCTTCTCATTCTTATCTTCCCTTTCTCCAACACATTTTACTAGCAACTTTAGGATGAAAACAGTATCTTTTTTTGAGACTTTCATCAGTTCCTTAGTTACTTAGGCTATCCATTAAGTCATTACCCTTTAGTCTCTTGATACGATGATTGTAATTTTTTGACTCAGTTACTTCTTAGAACATCATGAAACTTTCTTTTCCACAGCATAAATATCTTTCTGATATGAGTGTTGACAAGTCAATGAACAGAGCAAAAGCTGCTGAAGAAGAAACACCAGAGATAAAGGAATCTAGGAGGGCCTGGCTGAAGATTCATGGCAATCTACCAGGAAAACGAGCTTGAAATAAATTTTTTTTTGTCAGTTTTGTGTGTGAGCTGCTTTCTCTTTCTGTAAACTGTGTCACTGGAGTAGAGTCTGTAGTGGCGTAACAAGGTTTTCAACACACAGGAGGGGGCTGAGCAAGAGGAACAAAGAGAGCAGGTACATTCTGAAGTCTAGCTCAGTTAGAAAAAAAAAAACACAATCCAAGACTAACCCTGCACCATCAGCAAGCATCAAAAAAATGAAATTCTCATAGCATGGTTGAAAATTTGTATCAGTCTTTTAAATGCAAATCCATATATTATTATTAGACTGCAGGTTACAGAATGTATAAGTGCCAGTTTTCCAGAACCAAGAATAAGGACTTGTGCTCTGACTTTGTATCTAACAATATTAACATTTGGGATATGCTCTGCTACAAGTAACAGAAAACCCAGCTATGGGGATTATCAGTGGTGTTTGTCTCATATTTTTAAGTAAGTTAGGAGGCTGCCAGGGTTGGTTCAGCAACTTGATGGTGCAAGGGCCAGTGTCTTTAATGTCCTTGGCCTTTCCCTCATGACTGTTGCCTCATGGTTGCAAGATGGTTGTTGCAACTCCAAATGTTGTATACACATTGAAGGCAGAGAAGAAGGAAAAAAGAGTAGCACCAACCACATATTCTCCTTTTATCAGGAAAGTAAAAGTCCTCTGAGGAGACCCAGCCGACTTCTTCCTGTGTCTCTTTGGTCAAACCCCTCTTATATGCTATTCCTAACTGCAAGGAAGGCTGAGAAAGAGTTTTTGTAGCCTTTGTAGAGGAAATAACAGGAAGAGAGGACTACACATGTCTTGTGCGTTGGCTAACAAACAGCTTATGCCTTAGACAATAAGAATATTTGAAATCAGAAATTAGTTAAATAAAAGGATTCAACGTGAGAATTGAAACCAAAGCCAGACTCTTCATTCCTTTTACTTTTTAACTTCTTAACTACATAAGTAATATATAAATACCCAGAATCTTATCAAGCAAATCCTTGACATCATTTCATTTTACCCCAAGATACTCCAACTTGTGTCTCCAGAAGAGTACTTCTAAAAATTAATATGCTAGTAATGCTATTATAACATTGGGCAAAAGTAACAATACTACTTCACTCTCTGCTGTTGAAACTAATAAGAACCTACAAAATGTGGATGAAACTAGCCATGTCCATTCCCCACAAGAAGCATTCCAGTCTGAGAATTTTAAAGGTGTTGCTGATAAAACTACACTCTTCTGTAAGAAATTGCTAAAGGTGCTGCCCCTGTGTCACCAAAAGTAATGCTTACTTCATCTACTCATTCACTTAAGAACACAGTCCCAGGCTTTGGGATTCAGAGATGGCAGTAGTCACAGTCTAGTAAAATAAACCGTAATTTAATGGATACGTTTAGTGTGATTTAGTGAATGGAGTTGTAGGGAAAGGTAGTCAACTGCATTCATCTTAACAGGAACAGTCAAAGACTAAGAATGCATCAGAGGGATGTGTCTCCTGCACAACTACTGGAAGGTGCTCTCATTGTAATGATGAGTACTCATCATTTCAACAGAAATATTGTTAGTACAAAAAAATTTAAAAAAAGGAATATGCTTTAAGAATAAACACTCTTTTAGTCAAATTCTACACTTGCCAAGAAAATTTTGTTCCATGATATGATTTTCTAAGTAGATCTATATACAAATTTTTTAAAAGATCAATAATATATAGGGCACCTGGTTGATTCAGCTGATAGAGCATGCAACTCTTGATCTCAGGGTCATGAGTTCCAGACCCACGTTGAGTGCAGAGATTATTAAAAAAATAAAAAATAAATAAAAGACCAATAATATATACCTATTCTCCTTTACTTTTAAATGAATAAATTACTGTATTGACTGATTCTCCAAGTTTGCAAAATTCTCCAAAGGGAGCCCTCTAAACCTAATCATCTTTTTGTAAACTGACAAATGAAGGTTCTGGATCTGCCAACTGCCAACCAGACCCTGGCCTGAATACTTCCACAGCACAGAGAGACTGGGAAGCCCAGCCCAACTGTGGTCTGAAGCTGTGTTCTAATGCCCTCAGGATCATAGTGCATCTCTGGATGAGGGAGGCCAAACCTGAATTCTGGCTACTCCACTTACTAGTGGTGGGGTCCTTGACAAGGTATAAAATCTCTCTTATCCATAGTTTCCTCATCTGTAAAATAAAGATGATAATAATAATAATAATACCCATTTGTGCTATTCTGTAAACAAAATAACGGTCTCCTCCAAAGATGCCCTCATCCTAATCCTCAGAACCTATGGCCATGTTATTGTCCATGCAAAGGTGAATGAAGGTTGCAGATGGGATTAAGGCTGCTCATCAACTAACCTTAAAATAGGGAGATTATTCAGGGTTATCAGGGTGGGTCCTTAGCAGTAGAAGAGGGAGGCAGAAGAGGAGCAGAGTGATGCAATGTCAGGACTCGACCTGCCATTGTTGGCTTATAGAAGGGGATCACATGAGCCAAGGAATGTGGGCAGCCCCTAAAAACTGGAGCAGGCTAGGAAGTGTGTTCTCCCCTAGAGCCTCCAAAAAGGAATGCAGCCCCACCAACACCTTGACTTTAGCCCGGTGATGTAAGGGTCAGATTTCTGACATCTAGAACTGTAAGATATTAAATTTATGTTGTTTCAAGCTACTGAGTTAGTGGCGATTTGTTAAAGCGGCAATAAAAAAAATTAGAAAAAAACCCTAATATATCTGCCCAATTGGTTATTGTGAAGATTAAATGAAATAAAATTTATAAAGCTCTTGGCACTGCTCTGGCATACAGTAATCATCTAATTGATGTTAGTGACTGTTCCTATAGTTAACATTTATTCATTCTCTCGATTTTTATTAAGCTGTGTGTCAAGAACTATGCTAAGTGCCTGGGATTCAAGACAAAACAAGGCATAGTCATTGGCCCCAAGAAAGCCCAGTCTAATTGAGGAGACAGTCACATAAACAGATAATTCCAATATGAAATATGTATTAATCGTGTTTTTAATTTTCAATATTTTATCATGCTTTGACATCTTTGGGGACCTTGCTAGCTGGGAAAAGACTGCCCCTCCCAGAGCTAGCTAATTCCTAGAGATAGTGAACAGCTTGCCAGTGAGCCAGACTTTCATATGCAAACCAACCAATCCCTGAATCCATACCCCTAACCACCTCCTTTATGCAACTCACACACCAAGCCATAGTTCCTCTGCCCAAAATCAATCTGGAGCCAAGCACCAAACAACTAGAGACCGTTCCTATGCCCCAAAGCCCGCTGAGATTATTCAAACTAGCCAATCATAAGCTATTTACTCTGCCCTGCCTTGCCTTTCCTACACAAATTCCAACGAAGGTTGTGGCCTATGCTTCCCCCAGTATCTGCTTCTGCCTCCTCAACAATGCTGGCCCCGCAAGACACGCGTGCCTCTTGTGTCTAGGGGAATTGTAACTTTTCTTTCAATGGCATTGGCCTCTTTGTGTCATCACGGAGCCATCTTTTATAAATTAGGACCCAGGCACAAATCAAAGTGTTAAGAACTCTACAAAATGTGTTGCCCCAGCCTGGAATAAAAGCAAGAAGAAATGAAGTTAACCACAACAAGAGAGGAAGATGTTTCAAGAAAGTTGCACATTGGGGGTGCCTGGGTGGCTCAGTTGGTGAAGTGGTTAAACAACTGCCTTCTGCTCAGGTCATGATTCCAGGGTCCTGAGATTAGGCCCCCAGTCCAGCTTCCTGTTCAGCAGGGAGTCTGCTTCTCCCTCTGCCCCGACTCTCCCCTGCTCATGCTCTCTCTCTCTCTTTCTTCCAAATAAATAAATAAAATCTTTTTTTTTAAGTCCCACATTGAAGTTGTATGTAATCAAACTTGTGAACAGGCTATTCTTTAACCTTTTATAAAAATATTTCTACTGTTTGGGTTCCCTTTCATTGCTAACGAATCATATGCTTTGATTTCTACATTGTTCACAGTGTAAGAAAACAAGAATGGAGTAACTGGAATCCTTATGCCATTAAAAAACAAATCTCCTTTTCCGTTGTAATGTAGACCTCGACACCATCAAGGCTTTTGCTAGATGAGAGTCTAGGATTTTTTTTCTTCCCCTGTCTGCGACAGCTCTACCTGTCAGAATGTGCTGACCAGAACCTTGACCCATTAACAGGCAGCCAAAGGGGATGGAGCAACCAAAGACCAATTTGCGTGATTACCCCCTAAATAGTCATGAACTGAACAATAGAGAAGAGGATCAGCCAGGTTTGTGCTATACTAGTTCAAGTCAAGGCACTCATTATCAGAGCTCTGTATGTAACCACACTCACTGATAAAATTCCAGAGTTGCACAATTTCCTGTGAAAAAGATAGCATCGTGGTGGTCTGACTGGTCATGTAGAGAATGATCTGTGATTTTATACTGTTTCCTGCTGTCACAAAGTGAAAGACTGTCCTCGGCGGTTTGTTTCTTAGTAATTCTGACATATTATGTCAAAAGCCAGTTTTCATGGATCAACCAAAAAAGAAACTAGAGGGTATAAGCAAGAATAGTGGAAGTAAAGAGAGATTGAATCTTACCAGACAGAAATAAAGCTGAAACTTCCTTGATTTTAGCCCTTATCAGCCCCAGGATCTCTTTTTTTTTAAACCTTTTTTTTTGAAAGATTTATTTAATTGAGAGAGAGAGAGAAAGAGAGAGAGAGCACGAGTTGGGACGAAAGGGGCAGAGAGGGAAGCAGGCTCCCCGCTGAGCAGGGAGCCTAATGTGGGGCTCGATCCAGGACCCTGAGATCATGACCTGAGCCAAAGGTAGTTGCTTAACCAAATGAGCCACCCAGGCGCCCCCAGCCCTAGGGTCTTAATTGCTAAATGCAGCTAAGCCTCTCCAGAAATCTTCAAGACAACAAAGAAAAGAAATTATGGAAAGTGATTAAAACTTGTGGTATGTGACTCTACTCAGGTTACTAAACAGTTAGCTTGGCTGTGCAGTAATTATTTATAGCAAACTATAAAGGTGTACCCCAGAGTTCTGAGGTAGCAATCTTCTGACAGACGTAGTTAGGTGGATGAGCTATTTGGTCCCATCCAGGCTCCTCTCTTCTTTCTTGCGATCTCTAAGTCCGCTGAGCCTCTCCTGTGGGCCCCCTGCTCTTCTTGTCTCACCCCAGTTTATGCTGCTGTGACACATTTCTTGAGCACAGAAGGTTCTCAATTGCAACATTATTCAAAGTTCACTTTTGAGGTTCAACCCTGGAGTCACTGTAAGGAGGTTTGCCATAAACGACCCTGTCAATGGCTGGTTGCTTATTAACCCGCAGTGGCCTCTTATTGAGACTCAGATCATACTCCCTACTTCCCGCCATTCAGCAGCTATATGCCTTTTAATGGGGAGGGTAACTGTTACAAAACAGGATACTAATATGGACTTCATGACCCTTCCTGCATTGCAACATAAAATATTTACTCCCACTGGGCAGGGGTGTTACTCTTTAACCATTTCATTTCGCCCCCAATATATGGGATGCTATGGATATACATTCTGAAGCCCTCAGTAACTACCTGAGTGGTTTTTGTTTGTTTGGGTTTTTTTGTTTTGTTTTGTTTTGTTTTGTTTTGTTTTAGTGGGAGTGGGAGTGGGGTAGACTAGCTGAAAGAAGTGACAGGATTGTTGCTGCGATCAGATCACTGTCTTCACATCCCTCAAGGTTGAGTTTTGGCTTGGAGTAGAGGATGAGAAAAGAAGGAAACGTCTGGAAAGCTGCTGGCTCCTATAATGGCTTTGTGCCATTCTCCCTTTGGGAGAATGAACTGCTGAAAGATGTCCCCTCCAAGTAGACCATTTGGAAATAGGAGCCCCTCTAGGGCTCCAGTATTTAAAAGGAACAGCACCTTGCAAGGCACAGATTTTGGCCAGTAGTCCTCTCAGTGGGCATGAGGACACAGTAGTTAAATGTGGCTCTAGGAGGAGGTCTTGGGACATCCTGGGCAATGTGATTCAGTTGTCTGTATCAGGGCAATTAGTTAAGATTATTATGACCTGGTGAGAGAAGCATCTCTACTATGTGCCTTAACGTGGTGAGTCATTTTAATTACCATCTGGACAACAGTCCACTGAGACTGAGATTTTACAGGTGAGGAAACTGAGGCCAGGGTTAAATATCTTGTCTGATGTGACATGGTGCCATAGGATTTTGATTTTCATCTTGCTGTCTTCCCTGGCACTCATTATTGTCTTTCTCTGGTTTGTTTTTCTCCCTAGCACTTGCTGCTAATACTAGCTATTTCACTCTTCATTTATACATTGTCAGTCTCTCACAAGTAGAATGTAAGCTGATGAAGGTAGGGACTCATGTCTGCTGCATCCCCAGCACTTAGAACAGGACCTGGCGCATAGCAGGCTCTCTCGGTAACACTTACTAAATTAATGAATTGTACAAACATCAGGGTCCTTTCTCTTATACCAGTCTATTTTTATAAACAACTTCGGGCAAATAATAATGCATTGAAAGATTCTAGAGGAAAAGGTTATATTAACACAAAATGTGCAATGTTACAACCAGGATTTTCTGTTAATAAACTTCTATTTACTTCTGATAATAAACTTCTGTTCACTAAGACCAACCTTTGCCTTTGCAAACAGATTTACTTAGGTCTGATTTCTTTGATGATAAAACAGAATTATCAACCCCTGTTAAGCTGTTATTTGCATATGGTAATGCAGAATAATACGGTAAACTTTCTATGCAGATAAGTGCAGAGCATACAAAATAGATAAATCCTTCAAAATAAGATTCTTATTGTGGGGTACTTAAATCTGGCAAGCTAAATATCAGGTTTTGTATCAAGTTGCAACTAAGTATTGTTAGCCGTTTCAAAAGTAAAGAGTGACATGTTTTAAACCACTTTGCATAATTTCCTCCTGATTTATTAAGAGTTCACTGCGTGCAGGCCACTGTACTGTGGCTTATTGTTCAAGGAACAAAGGGAGCATTTAGAGATGATTTTTACCCTCCTGGAATTTACGCAATAAATGGAAGAAAGCAGAGTTATGCACACTCTAGTGGCTCCAACAGTAACTGTCGACTTTTTATTTGTCATCAGAGAAGCCTGGCAACAGAAAATTTTCTTTCTGGGTTTACGAGAACTGAGCTGAAGTGGGAAACGTTATTTGCTTTGACGAAACAATTTACTTTTGTGCAACATTAAGTTGTGTCAAACAAGCAAATAAAGGAAGAAGCTTAAAATTGCCTGCTTCTGATTTCACTTCATTGCTTCTCAGGCTCCAAGAGGAAAAAAAATGAAGATTTTGTGGCTGAGTATTTTTCTATTTTTACATAGTAACTCAGCCTGGGCGAAAGAGAAGCATTATTACATCGGAATTATTGAAACAACTTGGGACTATGCCTCTGACAATGAGAAGAAACTTATCTCAGTTGACACGTAAGTCACTATTTTTATTGCTTATAGACCAAATTTATAAACTATCAATTAAAAAATAAAGGCAATAAGATAAAATATTTTATTAATTTGTTGTAAATAGAAAGAGCAAAGTGTGGACTGGAAATCCAGGAAACTTTAATAAATCTCCTCTAAATTCCTGGGCATTTTTTGATGAGGGAGAAAGGCTGCCCTACTCCTTTCCCTTCGGTCCCAGGGGATCTGCGGGCGCTCCTTATTACCTCCTCTGGTTATTATTTTGTCTCTCATCAGGGTTGAGTCTTCTTGTCTGTTTATGCTGAGGATCCTTAATTTAAATAATGACAGTGTAAAATGTTATGTTTATCATACCATTTATTGATTACTAGTAGGTAAGAGTAAAATGTTTTTTGATCCTTTAAAACATCATTTATAGAAATCAAACACAATTTTAACAAATATAACTGTACCCAGTACTTGTTGGATGACTCCAGACAGTTAATTCAGTTTAATCGCTCTCAGCCTCAGCTTGCTAATCTGTAAAATGGAGATAAAGAATACCTCATAGGGTTCTTGGAAGAGTGGGTGCGTTTAAAGCTCTTAGTACAGTGCTTGGTCCATCACACATGTACAAAAAATGTGAGATATCTATTGTGATGGCCCCCCAAAAAACTCTGTGTAACTTAAACGTTTTCATGTTTTAGGTGAAAGCTCCCTTATTTCAAGCAATAATCACCATACAGAAAGGCAAGAGCGTAGTTCTCCTTGACATTTTTATAATGGAAGTTTATACTGAGGTCATCACTTTTAATAATGCTCATTAATTATTTATCACCACACTCAGTGTTCACTACTTCTAAAAATGTGTTTTAATGGTGATAAAGCACAAATGAACCCACTGACCATCAGCTGCTAAGATTATATCTTTAAAAATAGCTAAGCAAGTATGCCAATTTTCATAATCGTTGATTATGTTGACGGGTATATGCCATTCTCGTTCATTTTATGTATGTTTGAAATTTTTCACAGTAAAAAATAAATGCATTGCTGATAATATCTAATTGTTAAGTTATTAATTTAGTAATATACAATAAGAAAAGTTTCTGACCTAAAAATAACTGATTGTAAACAAAACTAATACACCTTGCAATAATTTTTTTAAAGCCTGGTTTTGAGGTAGAATTCTCTTCTTAGGAATATGACCTATTTTCATGACTTCACCAAGCTATTTTGTATGGTGGCAGTATTTTCCCTGATTAAATACAATGTAAATTATATGTGGTTTCTATAGGGAAACAAAACACTATACTCCATGCCCCCATCCACCATTCTTCTGCTCTTATTCATGATCAAAAATCAAATCAGCTTTACCGGACATAAACTAAGTGCAAGACATTGCCCCAAACATTCTTCAATAAAGAAGTCTGTAATTCCAGAAGTGAGAGAAGAGAGAGGGTGTTTATTAAGAATGGTTGGGGAGGGGAATTGGGGGACAGAGAATTCCTTTGGTTTTAAATGCTCTTGTGTCTTGTCTGGGCTTAGGGAGTTTGTACGGTTTGATAATCTGTGGTTTCAACAACAACCTAGAGTCATGCGAACTCTAAATGGCACTGCTCACTCTGCCGGTGATCTCTTTTTTTTTTAATATATCTGAACTGTGACTATTGAACACAGCTTTAGCAATTTCACCAATACTATACTAAATTTTTTGTAAAGATGAGTTTAGGTAGCAACTTGTTTCTCCCTTCTCTGTCTCTGATTACCAGCGTGTCCAGCAGTCTTAGTTTGTTCAGGCTGCTAGAGCAAAATATTACAGATTGGGTAGCTTACTAACAACAGAAATTTATTTTTCAGTTTTAGAGGCTGAGAAGTTCAAAATCAAGGTACCATCATGGTCATGTTCTAGTAAGAGCTCTCTTCCTGGTTCATAGCCTTTTCACTGTGTCCTCACATGGTGGAAGAAGCTATGAATCTCTCTGGAGCCTCTTTCAGAGGGCACTAATCCCATTTATGAGGGCTCCATTTTCATGACCTAAGCATATCCCAAAGGCCCCATCTCCTTATCCATCATATTAGAGGTGGTCTTAAAACTCCAGAACCCATACGTATGAAGAGCTAGCACTCTCATTGTCTATACTATATTCAATGGCACAGTTGGCTTTAAAATAGGGTGATGACTCAGCAAAGGAAACAGTCAACAAAACTAAAAGGTAACCTATGGAATGGGGGAAGATATTTGCAAATGTCTTATCAGATAAAGGGCTAGTATCCAAAATCTATAAAGGACTTATCAAACTCAACACCCAAAACACAAAAAATCCAGTCAAGAAATAGGCAGAAGACATAAACAGACATTTCTCCAGAGAAGACATGCAAATGGCCAACAGACACATGAAAAAATGCTCAACATCACTGATCATCAGGGAAATACAAATCAAAACCACAATGAGATATCACCTCACACCAGTCAGAATGGCTGAAACTAACAAGTCAGGAAACAACAGATGTTGGCGGGGATGCGGAGAAAGGGGAACCCTCCTACGCTGTTGGTGGGAATGCAAGCTGGTGCAGCCACTCTGGAAACAGTATGGAGGTTCCTCAGAAAGTTAAAAATAGAGCTACTGTATGACCCATCAATTGCCTTACTAGGTATTTATCCAAAGGATATAAACATAGTGATTTGAAGGGGGCACACGCACCCCAATGTTTCTGGCAGCCATGTCCACAATAGCCAAACTATGGAAAGAGCCCAGATGTCTACTGACAGATGAATGGAGAAAGAGGTGGTATTATATACAATGGAATACTACTGAGCCATCAAAAAGAATGAAACCTTGCCATATTGTATCTGAAGGTTGCCAGAGGGGTGGTTGGTGGTGGTAAGGGGTAACTGGATGATAGGCATTAAGAAGGGCACTTGATGTAATGAGCACTGGGTATTGTATGCAACTGATGAATCACTCAATTCTACCCCTGAAACTAAAAATATAGTATGTTAACTACATTGAATTTAAATAAATAAATAAATAAATAAATAAATAAATAAATAAATAAATAATAAAATAAAAATAGGGTGATGATCTGGGTGTGCCTAATCTAAACCAGAGAATTCCTAGGGGAAGAAGAGGAAGAAAAAGAGATTTGAGGTGATTCAACAAACTGCTGTTGACTCACATTTGGAAGAGGCCAATTGAGAAGGAATATGGGTGGCTGTGAGGAGGTGAGTAAGGTTCTCCACTTACAGCCAGCCAGGAAGTGGGGATTTCAATCCTACAACCACAGTGAACTGAATTCTGCCAAAAACCTGAATAAGTTTGGAAGTGGATTTCTCCAGCACTTCCAGATGAGTGCTCAGCCGCATCATCCGCACCTTGATGTCAGCCTTGTGATAACCTGAGCAGAGAAGCCAGTCACGCCGGGCCAGACTTCTGACCCACAGAGCTGTGAAATAATCAGTGGGTGTTGCTTGAAGCTGTTATGTGATAATTTGTTATTTGGCAATAGAAAACTAATGTTCTGTGTCTCCACTGATGAAGCCAAGAATCCAGAAACTTTTCCCATATATTACCCACATGTTAGTAATCATGTCTAAACATAAACCAAGACCACTCAAGTGCATTCTGAATTTATGGAAGGATGTAGCATTATTATTGTCTTACTAAGGCAGTATAAATTTTTTTAAAAATTCCACTACCATTAGAAACTCACTTCTGAGTGTGAATCTACCAGAAATTGTAAGAGTTGGCCACAGGATTCTAGAAGTTATTGGGGGTGGGTAAAAAAGAGGGATGTGATTACTGAGAGGGAGACAGTATCTATTGTAATGAGTTGAAAGGAGCATGTTACAATTGTCAACAGGAAGAACTACAATTAATATGAATTATCTGGTTCAAAGATCAACTATAATAGATTCTTTTGACTGAGTATCTGACTGTCAAACTTCCTGCAAACTGCCAGTAACCGACCCTTGTCCTCAAGCTGTGTTCTTGAAATTAAATAGACATCTTCTAATGACCCTTTGATATTCCTCTGGAGACAGAACATAATTAAATAGACCTCCTTTAGACTATCACATGATATGAAATATTTCCCAATTTGGTTAATTTTATTTCAAAAAAAAAGATAGGAAACATATTTCGCATATTGCTGTGTATATAAAAGGAATTCCAAATGTTAAAAACTCTGAATATATGTTATAACTTCAGTTCAATTATTTCAAAAGAAATTTTTGCCTCCCCCAAATCTCTGTGTACAAAGAGTGAATCCCGAGGCTGAGGCAATGCTCCTCCTGTATCAGGAGGTGATTAATACAGGGGAACTTCTGTGCAATGAAGGCATCCCACCAAAACTCACTGCATTTTATTGAAGTGGGATGGGACATGCCTCAAGTGTTTCAGAGTCACATTCAGAAAATAAAAATACACAGATTATTTGAGTGAAGCCTTAAAAATTTGAGGGCCAATGTAAAATGTGTATCAAGAGGGCATTTTAGAACATAGATTAGAATCTCGACTTAAATATCTCCAGGACAAACCTCCTACCACTAGGAGACACTGGAGAAAGTTTACGCTCAGACTTGGATGGGCCTGTGTAAGACTGAGTGCTGGGGTGACCAGAGAGGAATTCCATCTCCGCACTGCGAGCTGTGCTCTAACCGTGTGCCTGACTGAAATTGTACTCCCGTGAACCTCCACACAACAGTACCTTCTGGATGAATCTGCTTTTAATCTCAGTGGCCTTCAGTGCCTCAGAATTTTGCTGTTGTTAAAACATCTCCTGGGGTGCCTGGGTGGCTTAGTTGATTAAGTGTCTGCCTTTGGCTCAGGTCGTGATCCCAGGGTCCTGGGATCGAGCCCCGCATCAGGCTCCCTGCTCAGCGGGAAGCCTGCTTCTCCCTCTCCCACTCGCTCTGCTTGTGTTCCTTCTCTCGCTCTCTCTCTGTCAAATAAATAAATAAAAATCTTAATAAAAAACCTCCTTATTAGGACTCTTCCTGTTCATGTTAACGCTGCAGTGTTAGAGGAAGAATTCACCCCCCTGTCCGGCTGTTTTCCCATGCATTTTGATGTCCTTGAAGTCCCTCTGAGCCTTCCTGAATTCATTTTTCTATTTTATTCTAATGAAATGGAAACTCCAACACACAATTAGAAAATGAAAACAATCAGGAGAAATGAAGCAAAAGATGTCACTTCTTTGTGTTCTAACTTCCAGCTTGGCCCCCTTCCTATCAAAAGTGTTCATTTCTCAGTGAACAATCTGAGAATCCTGGAGTTCATGCAATCCGGGAAAAATGGCATCTTCGGTATATGGTGACAACGATGAGATACTCATTGTCAAAGTCCTCTGGTCAATCCAGGGCATGGTGTTCTGCTATTTGCAGCACCTGCTGCTGCTGCCCAAGCTCAGCCACCAGAACCACTGCTAAGCAGCTACGCTCACTGATTCCAGTACTCAGATTTAATCTGATGTCCTCATGCAACTATACCAACAGAGGTCTGGCCACTACCAGGCTAGGGTCTGGAAACAGAACCTGCCACCTTTCTGTCTCACTGTCCTAAGAAATCCCACTCCTTCTGGGATTAGGCAGCTCTCTTCCCCTTCACTTTGGAGTCTCCCATATTCAAGTTATCCATGGTCCAGCGCTGCCTGCCCCCAACAGAACACACCAACACACTGGGGTGTTTGTTAGTAACTACGGGTGCCTGAGCCCCAGCCTAGATGCACACCATCAGAATCAATGGGGCTGGGGCTCAGGAGTTTGTATTTCATCAAGGTCCTCAGTAGATTCCCATGCACATTAAAACTTAAGAAATATTAGGCTGCAAGCCTAGATTTTGGAAGAACTGGGCCTTTAAATTCTGCAGCAACATTAGTCCAGAGCTCCCAGAAAAGCCCTCCTCTTGTCTTGAAGAAAAGAAGGAAAAGTTTCTCTCACTCTTTTCAATGAGCTTACAGCTGAGGAAATAAGACGAAGTTTATTCTCCAGTCAGATCTTCCGGCTCCACGGGGACTGAGTAGAAACCGTAAGGCATCAAAGGTCACTGAGGGAAAAGCTGGCAAAACACACACACACACACACACACACACACACACACACACTCACAGGAAGAAATACAAACCTCAGATCATCAGCCTGAGCGTTAGCAGTTTTTTGTTCTACTGGAGGAGATCCCATTTGTGGTGGAGCTTGCCAAAGTCCAGGTTTTAAGTGGGTCCTCCAAATGGGCAGATGGTGTTACCCACAAATCGATCTCCCTGAGCTATTCAGAGCCTTCTGTTAAGGACTACATAAGAATCACTTTAAAAGTTTGAATACGAAACTCACTTCCTTCCTTTTCCTTTCTTGTCTTTCTTTCTCCTCTTCCCCCTGCTCCCCTGACCCAGTTATAATTTAATTTGCTCATATTTTTAGAAAAGTTTTGAGCAACTATGAATCAGCCACTAAGCAGAATGTAAACATTCAGTGTTCAAGTATTTTCAGTTGCAAAGGATTAAAAGAACATAAGGGTAATTTGAATCCAAAGGTAATTTTAAAACCCACATGTACTGCACGCATCAATTCCAATCTTGGTTTAGTGCTGCTAAAAGAAATACAAATGGTAAAATTAATTTAGCATCATTAATTTTATTTATATAGGAAAACAAAATATATGCACATGTTGAAGTCTCAAATATCCAGATTAGCTGCTTATAAACTCATTTTTTTCTAGTATTTGAAAGAGGTATACCATAAGTGAGTAATGTCTTAACAGCTTTATTTTAATATTTCACTTTAATTTTGTATTTTATTTCATAATACCTCTGGGTTTTAACATAAAAATCCTGCAGAAAAATACTCTGGTGGATCATAGGGGAAGAGAGGTAAAAATGAAACAAGACGAAATCAGAGAGGGAGGCAAACCATAAGAGACTCTTAGTCTCAGGAAACAAACTGAGGGTTGCTGGAGTGGTGGGGGGTGGGAGGGATGGGGTGGCTGGGTGATGGACACTGGGGAGAGTATGTGCTATGGTGAGCGCTGTGAATTGTGTAAGACTGATGAATCACAGACCTGTACCCCTGAAACAAATAATACATTATATATTAATAAAATATTATCAGACCACAGAAAATAATTAATTAATTAATCTCTAAAAAACCCCACAAAAACAAAAAAAGATAAATACTGTGGTACAATACACCATATTTTTATGGTGCCTTCACACATGATTCTCTACTACACACCTGATGTGGGACACCTCACTTAATTAAAATAGCAGGGTAAGTACCCGCTCACCTCTTCATTTTTTGGAAGCATCCGTACAACAGTAGGCAAACATTTAATGTGATGTGGTTATTAATCTCTCTTTAGTTACATGAGATGTTATAATTATAACGTTATCCCCCAAAATGATGGCTTCTGATAGAGTTGTCTTCTTTTCCTTTGCAGGGAACATCCCGATATCTATCTTCAAAATGGCCCAAATAGAATTGGAAGGGTCTATAAGAAGGCCCTTTACCTTCAGTACACAGACAAAACCTTTACGACAGTTATAGAAAAACCTGTCTGGCTGGGGTTTTTAGGCCCTGTTATCAAAGCTGAAACTGGAGATAAGGTTTATGTACACTTAAAAAACTTTGCTTCTAGGCCCTACACTTTTCATCCACATGGAATAACATACTATAAGGAACATGAGGGTAAGTTCAGCTCATATTCTAGCTGGAATTTCCTCTTAATTCTCAGTAGGAGTACTTTTTTAACTTCTAAGATTATGGCCTCCCTTCCTGGATAAGATCTATAACTTTGTCGTTTAGCTCTAAACGATTTTATTTATTAAGTATTCTGGTTCATCATAATAATGCTGAGTTTCTCTTGGTTGTGCTTGCTTGTGTGAAGTGTGAACGTGATGGGACTTCGGGGTAGACGGATGGAGTGAGTCAGGGGGAACTGGGACTTCCCTCCCAGCGCCCCCCACCGTGCCAGCCAAAGAGAAGGAGAGAACTAGGCAATGGGAATTAAGGCCTAGAAAAGGCAAACGTCCAGAGGGAGGAAACAGGACTTAAGATAAGGATCGTCTCACCTCTGAAGTTCTTACGTGTGAATATACCCTAGCCGCTGTCCCGTCCCATCCTAACTTAGGATACCCTGTCCCGGCTCAGGCAGTCTGGGTAGTCTCCTACATCAGCCAAATGGTACACATGGCTGCATGACCCCAGAGCCACAGCTGAGATACAATTAACCAAAAGGTCATTGGAATGTAGGACTTAGAAAACTTAAAGATGATACAGGAAGAACACAGATTAGGTTTGACGTCTCTGATTCATTTTTAGTATTTGATGACGGTAATGATAATGAAAAGAGGTGGTGTTTTGCTGTGGATAAGAGCAAGGGCTCTGAAAGTAATAGACCAAGTTTCAAGTGCAGCCTTGCCTTTCATTGGCTGCATGATCTTAGGCAAGTTACTTATATTCTCTGTGCTGCAGTGTCCTCACACATAAAAGAAGTACAATAATAGTACATAGTAATAGCTCAATGAATGTCAGGTATTATCATAAGCGAAAATGAGGAGGCCATGCTAATTGAAATTATAAGGATTAAGTCTAGAAATGAAGATTAAATCAGATTTTTTTAATTATTAGTTTTCTTTTTTAAGAGGTATTGCTTGAGAAGGTGATTGTTTTGACCATATATTTTTGTTTGTTCTTCTGAAACAAACAAATACCTTCATAGCATAGAAGTTGACTGCTGTCTTATTTCTTTTTTTACAATTTCATGTTATATTAGGGCATTACTCATTTTTAAGCTATGGTAGTTATACTGTGTTTCTGTTAAAAGAAAAAAGAGTTCTTATCCTCTAGAGGCACATATTCAAGTATTTATGAATGAAATGAGATGATGCTTTAGAATAATTCAATGGTGATGGAGATAAGAGTGGTGGGGGTAAGGATGAAACAGGATTGGCCTTGAGCTGATCATTGTTAAAGCTCAGGTGATGGGTACATGGAAGTTCATATTATTTTCTCAACTTTTACATGTTTTTGGAAATTTCCAAAATTAAAAGTACAAAATTTTAAAAAATCCATAGTTACTTCATGGGCAAAAATTTGATATCATATAAGATGTTTCAAATTATAAGAGAGAGTAGCCATTTTGCTCATGCTTCCATACCATGACCCCAGAGCAAAAGTTGTTCTTTAAATTGCAAACCAAAAGTCACTATTCTCTATTACTACTCCCTTAAGATTCAGTAAGTATAAAAAATAATAACTAAATTTTCTGTGAGGCTTCCAGACCCCCTAATCATTAGCCTCTCACTCCTTCATTCCTGTCTTTTCAAACAGTACATCACTACGTCCCCAAGGGGGCACATACTAGAAATTGACCAAATGTTTGCTGAAAAAATTAATAGACCATCTATTCTCTCATTTAAGTTCAAATACATTCACTTTGTAACTTTATCACATATTGCTTCCTAGGGGCCATCTATCCTGATAACACCACACATTTTTACAAAGCAGATGACAAAGTGTATACAGGCGAACAGTACACATACATATTGGATGCCAGCGAAGACCAAAGTCCTGGTGAGGAAGATAGCAATTGTGTGACCAGGATTTACCATTCCCACATTGATGCTCCAAAAGATATCGCTTCAGGACTCATTGGACCTTTAATAATCTGTAAAAAAGGTAAATTTTTTCATTGTTGATCTCAATGTATGACCAACAAGCAAGAGATGGGGCAGTTTGTTTTTTTTTTAATATAAGTCAAGTCTTCTGTGTTATGATTGAGTAGGTAAGGTTGAGAGGGAGTGAATCTAGAAAAAAGGAAAGAAAGAGCAGAGCAGGAAAAGAAGAAGGGATAAATGGAACAAGCATTCACACACATTGGTAAACTGCAAGAAACATGCTTTCCTGGAAGACAGTTTTGCTGTATCTAATTTCCAACAGTGGTGGTTGAAGAGCTGTGTGACTTTACTGAATGTGACTTCCTTAGCGGCACTCCGTGGTGATAGGTCTATAGTTATCTGTATTGTGTTGGTAAATATAAGATCACAGTATCTATTTCTAGCATCATGAAAAAGAAAACATAGCTCAAGAGCTTGAAATCTAATTCTTACTGGAATAATAATTTACCTGCAAAGACTTATTATCTCAGCTTATGGCTGTATGTACCAGAAGATATACACACAACTTTAGATTCCAACCTTCACATTTGCCAAAAAGTATCGAATAGTTATGTGGTCAGTGGACATCCAGATATATAAGGATCTCTAAGCCCAAGATACTGAACATAAAATTTCCTAGTATTTCCATGTCTGTAAAACAGAAGTGACTAATCCAGATTTGTGGTTTATAAGAAAAATAAATCTTTAAAGCTATAAATCACCTGCTAAAAATACACGCTAAAGATTAACTACTACTAAAATAGTAATTTTCACTTCAGATTCTCTGGATAATGAAAAAGAAAAAAATATTGACCAAGAATTTGTGGTGATGTTTTCTGTGGTGGATGAAAATCTCAGCTGGTACCTAGATGACAACATTAAAACCTATTGCTCTGAACCAGAGAAAGTTGACAAAGATGATGAAGACTTCCAGGAGAGTAACAGGATGTATTGTAAGATTATAGAAGATGTGTTAACTTTATCTTATTTTTCTTTATCCATTAAGTCTGCTAGGTTTATCCTTCACATAAATAAGTAGTGTGCTTCTTTATTTTTTTTTTAAGATTTTTACTTATTTACTTGTCAGAAAGAGAGACAGAGAGAGCACAACCAGGGGGAGTGGCAGGCAGAGAGAGAAGCAGGCTCCCCACTGAGCAAGCAACCTCATGTGGGACTCGATCCCAGGACCCTGAGATCATGACCTGATCTGAAGGCAGACGCTTAACCAACTAAGCCACCCAGGCATCCCTAAGTGATGTGTTTCTAGTCTGGCCTTGATAAGAAGGTATATTAAACATGCAACTTCATATTCAGCTAAACAGATCAAATCAAAACTCTGTGCCTGGTAAAACTGGATATACCAAATTGTTCCCAAACTAATAAGGAGAAAACACCATCAATTATGGTTTAATGTGTATGTATGTTATATTTATTTATACATTTGTTTATCCTCCAAACTCATTCCAAAAATTATTTGAGGCAGCCTAAAATTATTAAACTAAATGCTTAAAATTATACTTATATCATAAAGCATTGAACTGTATTTAGGAAAATAGTTCAAACCACTAGTTCTAAAAGGTATTTCTCTTACATTTTTCCTCTGCATCATTTTTTTCTATCTTTAATTCACTTTATTTCTTCTAGAAATGCTTTCTTTACTGCCTAGGCTTCTCCTCAATTCTTAATTGTGCCCCCAGACACAAAATAATGAGCTTAGTAAGGTTATCTATCACTCAGAATTTGCATAAGAAATCACATCTCTTAACACCAACTAGACCAGTAAGTATAGATTTTTGTTTGTGTTTAGCTTCTTCAAAATAATCTTTACTCAGAAATTGAGAATACAAAAATAACTACCAAAGCAGAAAAATAATTAATGAAATACAGTTTTTTTCCCCCTAACTTTTACTTATTTCTGGCTAGAAGGTCCTCTTTCTATACTTTAATCCTGCCTCTGTTATGCACTAATCAAAAATAGATGTTAGAAAAAGATCCTCAAACATCTAGTCTGGGTAGGTCTGGTTATACCTCTGTTGTATCAGGTGTATTCATGGTGCTTCCCAGAACCAATTTCCACCTTACTTCTAGGACCACTGAGTGTGAATAGTGATCCTAAGTTTCTTCAAAGGGTCTTAGATCATCCTGCTTTTGGACTTTTAGGGCTTTGTGGTTCTGGTACCAGTCTCTACTATCCTTCCCCTACATTTCTTCTTTCCTCCTTCACATCTCTTCTAATTTTGTCTTCCAACCCTTAAAAAAGAAAAAAAGAAAGCAAAAGCTTTCCTTGTGTTCTTATTACAAAGGTAATTCATAGTCATTGTAGAAAATTGGCAGAGTTCTGATAAGCAAAAAGAAAGCATTGAAATCATTCATATTGCCACTATCATCATGATACATGATTGATTACTAGATAACCTTCAGCCTTTAAAATTTATGTGTGTACATTTTGTATGTATGTATGTATGTATATATGCATATATATGCATGTATTTACAAATACACATACACATATACACATACTAATGTGTATAGCTTATAACAGAGAGAGAAAACAGGTTTCATCTTTAGTGTTGTGTTCATCTGCTAATGTTGTGTTGACAAAATTCCTGAGGCTGAATTCAGGTCTAAAATAAGAGTGCTGTGATTGATTAGCAATGTCTGATGTGGGTACAGAAGGGAAGAATAGCAGCAGGATGTATGCCAGGTATTTTCCATCCCAAAATCATTCAGTTTCTATAGAGGTGACTATTACTCTCCCAGGCACCAATGTCTGTGAGTCACGATCTCTGCTCTTGGCTTACAGCTGTGAATGGATACGCTTTTGGAAGTCTCCCAGGTCTCTCCATGTGTGCAGAGGACAAAGTCAGATGGTATCTTTTTGGTATGGGTAATGAAGTGGATGTGCACGCAGCTTTCTTCCACGGCCAAGTGTTGACTAATAAGAACTACCGGATTGATACAGTCAATCTCTTTCCTGCTACCCTATTCGAAGCTTTTATGGTGGCCCAGAATCCTGGAGAATGGATGCTTAGCTGTCAGAATCTAAACCACCTGAAAGGTAAGGCATTTTTACCTAAAATGAGCTGTCAGCTGAAATAAGCATCATGTCTCAGTTACACCACTAATGGGGTGATTATTGGTAATCAGGATATAAAAGTTAAATATCTTTAGAATAATCTGAGCCTTGAACTGGTAACTTAATTTCATTCCTATGACAGTATGCATCGTAATGTAATAAAAAAGACTGAAAGACTGGAATTTTATAAAGTAATGAAATCTGAAAACATATTAATTTTGGGAAAAGAACAACTGGTTCTGAATGTGTAGTCCTGTCCTAAAAGTATAGTTTTGTATATAACTTCTCAGCTTTGTAAAATACACAATATTGTAAACACCAGAAGATTTGCATGTGGTGTTGAAAAGTAGCTTTTTTTTTTTTTTTTTTACTTGGTTCCATCAGATATAACTAACTTTGTTCATGGAGTCTAGTTACTCCTTGGTTTAACTTGCTAAGTCCCTCCTCCATCTCTTCAATACAAGAACATTCTTAGTTCTTGAAAAAAATATTAGTTTGTAATATTGATCTCCTGAAGAAATTAACTTTAATCTGGGTCTTTTGGTATGTTAACTCTGACCTTCAAACATAACCTCACCTATTAAATATGACCTTGGCCTCAGAAGACCCAACACGCTGGGTGAATAACCATTTTGATTTTGTCTGAGAACAATAATTATGTATGCTCTTTCCATTCCTTCTCCTCTACTCCACCCTGCCCCTTAAAATATGGCCAAAGCCCTCTTCATTAATTATCTATTAATGTGTCTTTTTTTTCTCATCAGAAGACCTCCCAAGTGAAACTCCACAGAACTTGGTACCACATTTTTAGAAATACTAGTGTTTAATATCTCTTCTCTGTGCCATATAGAGAAGTTTTACTGCTTGAATTTTCTATCAGTAATTTATTTACAACTGTTTACTATAATTTGTAATATTGTTTTTCACTATTTCTTCAATTTCCATCTGTTATTTCACCAGCAATGTTTATGAGGCAATCAGAGGGAAAAACCATTGGCTGCATTAACTCATGTCTCCTTTCGTGTGGTTTTCAGCTGGTCTCCAAGCCTTTTTCCAGGTACAAGACTGTAACAAGCCTTCATCAGAGGACGATATCCGTGGGAAACATGTTAGACATTACTACATTGCTGCTGAGGAAATCATCTGGAACTATGCGCCTTCTGGAATAGACATCTTCACCAAAAAAAACTTAAGAGCACCTGGAAGGTAATTCAGAAAAAGGACTATTATTTCAAAATAAGACTCCTTAAAGAAAGAAAGAAAGAAAGAAAGAAAGAAAGAAAGAAAGAAAGGCCATAAAAGATGGATTCAGCAATTAACATTTTAATTGGTACCTGAAACTGAGTAACAATACTGCTAAATATTCATTAAGGTGTTTGGTATGAGTCCCAGTTTGAGAAATATGACTTTTGAGTTCATGAAAGAAAATGGTTTTAAAAATTATCAGAGGCTCAACAAATTCCTCAGAAAATACTGAAAACAACTAGACTGATCAATGCATTAGCTTTCCTTTCATGAAAACACAGCAATATACCTTGGCTAATTGAATTAAAAATAAAAAATAATTAATTAATTAAAGAGAAAAGAAAAGAAAATACAGCATTGTGCAATCCAGCAGCGTTAAGTACATTCACAAAGTTGTACCGTCATCCACACTATCCATTTCCAGAACTTTGTCATCATTCTGAATAGAAAGTCTGTATCCATTAAACAGTAGCTTTCCAATCCCTGATAACTTCTACTTTCTGTCTCCATGAATTTGCCTATTCTGGGCACTTAATACAAGGGACATAATGCAGTATTTGTCCTTTTTTGTCTGGCTTATTTCACTTAGCATCATGTTTTTACGGTTCATCCACTTCGTAGCATTCGTTCCTCTTTGAGGCTCAATAATATTCCATTTTATGCATTACCGTGTTTTATTTATCCACCCGTTGATGAAAATTTGGGTTGTTTCCACTTTTTGGCTATTGTGACTAATGCAACTCTGAACATGGAAGGACAAGTATTGTTTACATCCTTGCTTCCAATTCTTTTGTGTACATACCTAGGAATGGAATTGCTCAGTCATGTGACAATTGTATTTTTAATTTTTTGAGGAACAGCCTTACTTTTTTCCACAGTGGCTGTACCATTTTACATTCCCACCAGTAATGTACAAGGGTTCCAATTTCTCCGCATCCTTACCAATATTTATTTTCCATTTTTTTATAATAGGCATCTTATTGGGTGTGAAGTTGTATCTTATTGTGGTTTTGACCTGCATTTTCCTAATTAGTGATGTTGAGCATCTTTTCATGTTCTTGTTGGTGATTTGGCGAAATATCTGTTCAAGTCCTTATCCCATTGCTGAATTGGGTTGTTTGTTTTTGTTTCTGCTGGTGGTGGTTGTTAAAGTCTATGACTTCTTTATATATTCTGGATATTAACCTCTTATCAGATATATGGTTTGCAAATATTTTCTCCCATTCTATAGGTTTTCTTTTCACTCTCTTGATAGTGTCCTTTGATTCACAGAAACTACTCCTGTCCATGTCCAGTGCCTTCCAGAGCCTCCTAGCCATTCTTCCCTGCTCAGTCTTCCTTTCCTACTGTCCATCCTCCATAAAACACCCAAAGTAAGCTTTCTGAAAATGTTGATGAGATTATGCCACAGCCCTGCTTCAAATCTCTACTCAGACCTCACCTACTAAGAGAGCTATTTGCCACCCAGCTACTTGGAAAGGTCAGGTAACTGACTCAATGACACACAACTGCTCAGTAGCTGGGCCTGTGGTTTTCAGCTGGTCTCCAGGCCTTTTTCCGGGTACAAGACTGTAACAAGCCTTCATCAGAGGACGGTACCCGTGGGAAACCTGTTGGAATCACAGCTGGGTCTGTGAGTACTGAAGCAGAAATTTAAGTCCCAGTCTACACTGACGTCCAGATGCAATGACTCCAAAGCTGCATCTCAGCCCAGAAGGCTCTTGTAAATTGTAGATTTGCATTTCAAATTGCTTAAGAGACACCCCATTTGGATGAGGCCCTCTAAATCAGTATGTCCAAATCTGAACCTATGGTCTCCCCCCAGATAGCTGAGCTTCCTCCTCTCGGTGGATAGTATCACTATGCATCATCAGTCAAGCCCAAAACCTGAGTAACATCCCTGACTCCCCACTTCACCACTCCCTCCTTCCCTCCTTATCAGGTACTGCCTCATCGTATCCTAAATGTCTCCAACAGTTATCTACTTTTCCCCACCTGAGGGATGATCCTGAGTGCTCACATCTTTCAAAGCTTTCCTACTGCTCTGGGATGGAGCACTGAAACTTTAACTAGGTCCTGCTGCACGCCATCTCCCCAAGCCTCCTTCTCTCTCTTCTGCCTCTTTCTCTCTTGTTTGTCCTTCCCTGTACACTATGCTCCTGTCATATTTTGTAAAACGTGCTGTATTCACTCTTTCCTCCAAGCCTTCCATAGGGTATTTCCTCTTTGTAAACACCCTCTCCATTCTCCCCACCACATATACTTCATCTTTTTTAACTTGACTCTCCTCTAGATAATTTTGAAAAATCACTTTCTTTGGAAAGCCTTTGGGGCCTCTTCCCACCACTTCCTCCAAGCCCAGGAGAACTGCTCCATAATGCCCTGTGCTTATTGCATGTTATTATGTTGATCGGTTCATAGACTGTCTTCTCTGATTGGTGTAAAGTCCTTGTGGACAAGGATGGGTCCAGCTTGCTTATGGTTATGCCATCGACATGTAACAAGTTTCCTGGCAAAAAGCAGGTGTCCAATACATTCATCAATGGGAGAAGAGATGAATGGAATGACTTTGGCAAGTCAAATGCCTTTCTGAAATTTAATTTCTTCATTTGTAAAATGGGGAGAATAATGCCAACTTTGTTGCCTTATCATGTGAGTTTCAGATAACAAATGAAAGCTCCTAAGTACCTGACTGGTGCTGATATGCAATAAACAGTAGTTACTGTATTTTTAAACATTTCATAATTTGTTAAAAAGATTCTATTGTAGAACAATTAATAACTATCAGGAGTTGACATGGGCCATCTTACAATTTTTCACTTCACTTGAAAAGGTGAAACCTCCATACCATGATACCCCACTCATTAATTGAACATCCTTCTATGACGTGCCTAATACCATCTGCTTCCATTTGAATATTTGGCAAATCATAAATAAGAATTACCTTTGAGCACTGGCCATAATTTTGCTCTTAAATTTGTCCTATGTGAATGCCTGCTTTCTGTTCTGCTTTCAACTCCAGTGATAAACCCTTTTTCTTTTGGCAGTGCTTCAGAGGTATTTTTTGAACAGGGTTCTACAAGAATTGGAGGATCTTATAAAAAGCTGGTTTATCGTGAATACACAGATGCTTCCTTCACAAATCAAAAGAAGAGAGGCCCTGAAGAGGAACATCTTGGCCTCCTGGGTAAGTCCATGCAGAATATTTGTGACTGTTGTACCCTTGTCCTGTACTCTTTCTGTCTCAGAAAGAACAGAAACTTCAGGACCCGCAGTATGATTTCGACATAGAAACTAGGGACGTGGAAGGTCATTCAATAACTAAAGGTAGCAGCTAATTAATTTTCCAGTGTAAATTACCAATATTAAATCTTCATCACTGAAAACTCTGCTGACTTCAAATGATGTTTTTTTTTTTTTCTTCAAGAGGTAAGGAGAGGGGCGCCTGGGTGGCTCAGTCGATTAACATCCGCCTTCGGCTCAGGTCATGATCCCAGGGTCCTGGGATCGAGCCCCACATCGGGCTCCCTGCTCAGTGGGGAGTCTCCTTCTCCCTCTCCTCCTCACTCTTGCTCTCTGTTGCGATTTCTGTCTCTCTCTCTCAAATAAATAAATAAAATCTTTAAAAAAAAAAGAGGTAAGGAGAATTGTGTTTATGGCTTGGTTTAAATAGACAGCAGAGGTGTTAGCCTCTATTCTTAGCTGAATTACATTCCCCTGGAAATAAAATCCAGGCTACTAATGAAGAAGGCTGGGTCAATCTTAGAGCCTTGTGCACAGCCCAGAGACCTGTTCTCACTCAGACCTTCAGACAGAATATAGTGGGTGAGCACACAGAGTCTGGCTTCAGACTAGCCTCACTCCTCACCTATTAGCTGTGTGACCTCTGAGTACTTAGTTTGCTATGCCTGTTCTCTTTCTGTAAAACGGGAACAATAATAACAATAACAGTCCTGGGGCACCTGGGAGGCTCAGTCAGTTAAGCGTCTGACTCTTGGTTTCGGCTCGGGTCATGATCTCAGGGCTGTGGAATCCAGCCCTGCATTGGGCTCCGTGCTCAGCGGGGAGTCTGCTTCTCTTTCTTTCTCCCTCTGCTCCCCTGCCACGCGTTCTCTCTCTCTCTTTCTCTCTCTCATATAAATAAATAAATCTTTAAAAAAATAACAATAACAGTCCTTAACTCATAAAGATGCTGTAAGGATTAAAGGAGTTAATACACATAAACACTCAGAAAAGCACATGAGAAGCTCTCAATAAATATCATTTTATATATTCCATAAAATATGTACTATATATCTATGTTTCTATTCTATATTTGGTAACAATATTGATTTTTGTGACGGAAAATCCACAAAAATGTTACTCTTCACATCCAAGACCATTTAACTTACCCTCTTTGGGTGCTCAAGGTTTAACTAGCAGCCCCCTGACTCCTGGGACAAATATCACACTTCTGGCCAACAGAAGGCTAGGGTAAGGAGAGTATAGACGCTGGATAGTTTCTTGTCAATGTATAAAGCTGGTGAACCGACTGGGATCAAAATGCTAACAAATTTCCTTAACCTGAAGTTAAATCAAAAAGCCCTTCTTATCTCTTTCCAGCTTTGCCACGTCAAGTTGATACCAGACTTCAAAAAAAAAAAAAGATGTTCCATTTGCCATAAATAAGATGTTGCTTCCAGCAGTTTCTGCCAAAGGACAAGCCAAACAACTGTCTTATGTATTCTGTATGTCATATACCAAGGAAGACTAACAATGCTCTCTTTGTCCCTAGGTCCTGTCATTTGGGCAGAGGTAGGAGATACGATCAGAGTCACTTTCCATAACAGAGGAGCATATCCCCTCAGCATTGAGCCAACTGGGGTGAGGGTCAGTAAGAACAACGAGGGCACATACTATACCTCAGTTCACAACCCCCTGAGTGGAAGTGAGTACCACCTTCTGTAACCACACAACATTTAAGAATCCACTGTGCTGGTCAGCCAGGGAAAACTGCCCTGCAAAAACTGAAGGCGGGAACTTCCAAGGAAACCGCTCGTATATCATTCTTAGACATCACACCAGGAAGCAAGGACACATCTTCTCCTTCCATTTCCAACTGGTGTATGGAATTTTGTCCTGCCTTAATTGGATGATCTTTGACAATGCTGGTAGTAACTTATTGGGATTATATCAATTATACATTTCTGGAGTACGATTTGGGTGACTTTTAGATTTGAAAAATGTTCTTGCAATTACAAGATTAGATGCTCATTTTAGAATATTGGAAAAATATAAAAAGGTACAGCCAAAAATATTATCTACGGTTCTATAGATAACCCCTATTATATTCTTATATAACCCCCCACTCTTCCATCTGTGTACATGTAATATATATTTTGAATGTAGTTGAGAGCATAGTATATACTACTGGTCATTGTGTTTTTGTACTGAGTTTGCTTCCTTAGCATTATAAGCATTTTAATATAACTTTAATAACACAAATATTCCATTTTATGCATGCATTTGGGTACTTTTATATGTCAGGGTGACCGACGAAGATGAGTGCCTTTGCCACTTCTTGCAGCGTGACTGTGGGCAAGTTATTCACTCTTTCTGGTCTCAGTTTCCCCAAGTATAAAATCAGGATATTTGAACAGGATCATGTGCAGTTTCCTTCTAGTTCTGCAGTTATTTTCAATTCAGTTGTGTTCAATAGAAAATGTATGGATTACCCCCTCTTTTCAGGTGTTGTTCTAGCAAAGGAAATATAGAGACAATGCTTGCTTCAGGAAGGTTACGTTCTATTTGTGGGGAAATACACATAATCTAACATGAAAAGTGCTGGGGACATCATCAGGGACTGTGAGAGCAGCCCTGTCTTAGTCTGTTTGGGCTGCTGTAACCCACAGACTGGGTGTCTTATAAACAACAGAAATTTATTTCTCACAGTTTTGGAAACTGAAAGTCCAATATCAGAGGGCCAGCATGGTTGGATGAGGACGCTTTTCTGGGTCTCAGACTTCTTGCTGTGTTCTCACATGATAGCAGGGGTTAGGGAGCTTTGTGGGATCTCTCTTGTAAGGGCCCTAATCCCATTTAGGGGAGCCCCAGTCTCATGGTTTAATCACCCCCCAAAGACCCCACCTTCTAAGACTATCTCATTGGGCATTAGGATTCCAGTATGTGAATTCTAGGAGGACACAAACATTTGGACCATAGCAGGCACCAACCACAGACTGGTTAAGAGGAGGCTTCCTGAAGGAAATCACACCCATCCGTGACCTGACACAGGAGCACAAGGGGATGTCATTCAAGTAGGGTTTCATTCTAATTCATAAAAAGGAACTGAGAAATGGGTTGTCTCAGACGAAACTCAGTCCACTTGGTGGCTCAACTGACCACATTAGAAAGCATACTTAACCTCTCCAATGTGACATTTCTCACAGGTGTGCCTTCTCCTTCAGCTTCACACGTAGCACCCAAACAAACATTCACCTACGAATGGACTGTCCCCGAAGAAGTGGGACCCACTTACAAAGATCCTGTCTGTCTATCTAAGATGTATTATTCTGCTGTGGATCCCACCAAAGATATATTCACTGGGCTTATCGGGCCAATGAAAATATGCAAGAAAGGAAGTTTACATGCAAATGGGAGACTGGTGAGTCCAATGAGGGAAAATATAAATGATTTCCTGATCCCTTTGAATTATCATTATTATAAGGAAAATTCTGGGTTTTGAGACAGTGAGGATTTAACACCCATACTGTTTATTACAAATTTTTCTCCAGCTCATAAGAGCTCTACTATGCAGAGGTTCTCTGGCTAACATGATTATTTCAAGATGAGTTGGAACAGAGTTTCCTTGAAACCCAAGGTCTTTTATGATACATTTAGACTTCAACACACAAATAAAAAATAATCGGTCCCTCAACATTCACTAAGGAAAGTATTGTTTAAAGCATTTTTAGAAAGGAGGAAATGACCATTTGACTAGAAAAGAGAAATACTTAACTCCATCAAGTTTTTATCTCTAAGTATTGTAATATGGGCCTTTAAAAGATAAGGGCTCTTTAAAAAAATGCCTTCAATATAATTATCATACCTTAGAATCATCATCATAATAATGTTAGTATCATCAATTTTTAATCAAATTTTATCATCACATTTCCAATTAATGTTTCCCTTTTCCCAGCTGCCTCTTAATTGTTTCAAGTTTGTTGTTTGAATCAGTACCCAAAAAATGACACTCATTGCAACCAGTTGTTGTGTTTCTCAAGGTTATTTCCTTGCGTTTTTCTGTCTCAAGGGTCATCTATCCTATGGAAGTTTCCCACACCTGGATTTACTGTTCGTATTCCTGGGGTGTCATTCAGCAAGAAAGTTTCTTCCTCTTTCTCTCAATTTCCTATAAATCAGTAGCTATATCTATAGGTCTGATCAAATTCAGGTTAGATTCTTTTTTTCAATACTACTTCATGTGTAGTACTGGGTACTTCTATCAGAGAATATATACTATATAGTTGGGAATGTTGTCAGCCCCTGAGAACCATTTCCCAGATTCATAAACTAATCAGGGATTGCACAATGGTAACATCCTGATCTCATCATTCTTCTTTATTTATTAGCCAGTATACTTCCTTAAACAGAAACTTCCCTTAATGGATTATTTGGTTAGCCTGAGGTACATATTCTATAAGAAAGGAATGACAAATGCTTGATTCTTTCCCTTTATTTACAAGTTTTCAAAGTAATAGTTCTCTAACATACTTCAAAGATTCTTAATAATTTATTTTTTTGTTAAGTGCTATTGTGACCTCATGGATTTAAGAATATTTGGTGTGTTTGAATTCATTGACATTATCCCTATTGATGCCCCAAATATCTTACCTATTTTTTGCTACTAAGAGGATTTGTTCAGGTTGATTCCTTCATTTTTACATGAACTTGATAGTCTTTGAAGCTTCCTTGACTTTTGGTATAAAAAGCTATTTTAAGTTCATATTACACACTTTTTGAGCCAGACCTGAAATCAGCCATTTCTCCCAAGAAGCCCTAGTTCTTTTCAGGAAGAAATTATTTTTAGAACAACAATCTGGGCACTATGGGTACTCACTCATTTCTATTGGCTTCATCATTGTTTCTAGGCCTTTTCAATGGACAGAACTGGAGAAGGAAATTTTTTAAGATAAAATTAATCATGAGTTCATACTGATACCTTCCATTCAAAGGCAGGTCTAAGGATTCTTATTGTTTTTTACTTAACTTTATTAATCTTACATCTGTATCTCCCTTCAGCTACACTGAAAAATCTTAGTTCTCAATGATACCAACATAAACATTCACTCAATTCATCACACAACATACATACAACAGCCTCAGAATCACAATTACAACACTACAGCCAGCAATATAATTACTGAAAACAATTTAAGATTTGTTGGCAGCCCTTTTTGTCCTTAGAATAGATCCCACTAGGGATGTTCAGTCAAATTACAAAGTTAAAGTCACTGGGAATAGTTCCTCTCTGTGTAGTTTTGCCACCCACCAGATACACAGGTTTATTTAATTAATTTTATTTCTATTTCTTTTAGGGATTGCCTTTAAAATTGTAATATTATTTTATAATAATGTAAAATATTTACCTGGCTCCAACATCAAATCTACAAAAAGAGGCATATTCAAAGAAGTCTAGCTCCTATCCTTTCTCCCCTGTCACCTATTCCCTTACTACCAGCACCTTTCATTTTTAGCTTTACAGTTTATTTTTAATTTTTTTCATTATTATTTTTGTCAACTTAATTTTTCTGAGCACTTTAAGGTTAACAGCAAAATTAAGAAGAAAGTAGAGATTTCCCATATATCCCCTACCCCCCACCCCCCCACCCCCCTCCACCCCCCACCCCCGCTCCACCCAGCCTCTCCCAATATCAACATTTCCAACAGAGGGGTGCATGTGTTACAACTGATGAATCTACAATGACAGATTGTTATCATCCAAAGTCCATAGTTTACACTAGGGTTCACTCTTGGTGTTTACATTCTATGGGTATAGACAAATGTATAATGAAAGTATCCACCATTATGGTATCATATAGAATATTTTCACTGCCCTAAAAATCCTGTGTTCCACCGGTTTATCCCCTACTCCCCTAACCCCCGGTAACCACTGGTCTTTTTAATGTTTTATAGTTTTGCCTTTTTTCCAGAATGTTTTATAGTTAGAATCATACAGTATGTAACCTTTTCAGACTGGCCTCTTTCACTTGGTAATACACATTTAAGTTTCCTCCAAGTCTTTTCACAGCTCAATAGTTCATTCTTTTTTAGTGCTGAATCATGTTCCATTGTCTGAATGTACCAATTGCTTATCCATTCACCTACTGGAGAACATCTTGGTTACTTCCAAGTTTTGGCAGTTATGCATAAAGCTGCCATAAGTACCCACGTGCAGAGTTTTGTGTAGACATAAGTTTTCAGCCCCTTTGGGTAAATACCAAGGAGACCAATTGCTAGACTGTATGGTAAAAGTGTATTTCATTTGTAAGAGAACACCAAACTGTCTTCCAAAATGGCTATACCATTTTGTATTCCCATTAGAAATGAACAGGAGGTCCTGTTGTTCCACATCTTTGCCAGCATCTGGTGTGGTCAGTGTTCCAGATTTTGGTCATTCCGATTGGTGTGTAGTGGTACCCCACGGTTGTTTTAATGTGCATTTCCCTAATGATATATGAAGTGGAACATCTTTTCATATGCTTGTTTTCCATCTGTGTATCTTCTTTGGTGAGGTGTCTGCTAAGATCTTTGCCTATAGGTTAATTGTGTTGTTTGTTTTCTTAATGTTGAGTTTAAAAGTTCTTTAGTATTTTATTTTTTTTTTAAGATTCTATTTATTTATTAATGAGAGACAGAGAGAGAGGGAGGCAGAGGGAGAAGCAGGCTCCCAAGGAGCAGGGAGCCTGATGCGGCACTCGATCCCAGGACCCTGGGATCATGACCTGAGCTGAAGGCAAGACGCTTAAACATCTGAGCCACCCAGGCGCCCAGTTCTTTAGTATTTTAGATAACAGTTCTTTATCAGATGTCTTTTGCAAATATTCTCTCCCATTCTGTGGATTGTCTTCTCACTTCTCTGGACATTATCTTCTATGGAGCATAAACTGTAATTTTAATGAAATCCAGCTTATCAATTATTTCTTTTATAGGTTGTGTCTTTGGTGTGTATCTAAAAAGTTATCGCCAAGGTCATCTGGATTTTTCTTATGTTATCTTTTAGGAGCTTTATTTATTTTACGTTTATTTTATTTATTTTACATTTAGGTTTGTGATCCATTTTGAGTTAATTTTTGTGAAGAGTGTAAAATCTGTGTCTAGATTCATTTTTTTGCATGTAAACATCCAGTTGTTATGTCACCATTTGTTGAAAAGACTATCTTTGTTCCACTGTATTGCCTTTGCTCCTTTGTCAGAGATCAGTTGACTTAATTCATGTGAATCTACTTCTGGTCTCTCGATTCTTCCCATTGATCTATTGGTGTCTTCTTTTGCCAATGCCATAGTGTCTTGATTGCTGTAGTGTTGTAGTAATTTTTGAAGTTGGGAAATAGTCTTCCAACCTTGTTCTTCTTCAATAATATTTTGGCTATTGTGGGCCTTTTGCCACTCCATATAAACTTTAGAATCACTTTGTTGATAACCACAAATAATTTTCTGAGTTTTTTATTGGGATTGCATTGAATCTATAGATCGAATTGGGAAGAACTGACAACTTGGCAGTATTGAGTCTTCCTATCCACGAACATGGAATTTCTATTTAGGGTAATGGGATAGTGAACAGAAATCCTAGTTTAGATAAGGTGGATGTAATATTTGAGGTGAGATCTAAATTTTAAGGAGGAAGCCTTGCAAAGATCTGGGGGAAAGGGGAGGGAATAGCTAGTGCCAAAATGTATAATTTTATTTAAAAATTTTATTTAAAAATTTATTTAAAAATATTATTTAAAAAATTATTTTATATCTTTTCTCCTTTGACCTGTAGGCATGACCAAAGACATTAAGTATTTCCTAATGTTGAACCAGTCTTGCACTTCTGGGGAAAAATGTTACTTGAACGCCGTGGGGTTTTTTGTTTGTTTTCAAATTTTTATTTAAATTCTAGTTAGTGAACATACAGGGCAATATTGGTTTCAGGAGTAGAATTCAGTAGTTCATCACTTACCACAACACTCAGTGCTCATCACAAGTGACCTCCTTAATACTTATCACCCATCTAGCCAATCCCCCACCCACCTCCCTCCAGCAACTCTCAGTTTGTTCTCTATCATTAAGAGTCTCTTATGGTTCGATTCCATCTCTATCCCCCCAATATGTTCATATGGTTTGTTTCTTAAATTCCACATATGAGGAAGTCATATAGTATTTGTCTTTCTCTGACTGACTTATTTCGCTTAGCATAATACACTCTAGCTCTATCCACGTCATTGCAAATGGCAAGATTTCATTCTTTTTAATGGCTGAGTAATATTCTGATATAGGTCTATCTATCTATCTATCTATCTATCTATCATCTATCACTTATTCTTTATCCATTCATTAGTTGATGGACATTTGGGCTTTTTCCATAGTTTGTCTATCATTGATAATGCTGCTATAAACTTCGGGGTGCATGTACCCCTTTGAATCTGTATTTTTGTATCCTTTGGGTAAATAACTAATAGTGCAATTGCTGGATCATAGGGCAATTCTTCTTTTAACTTTTTGAGAAATCTCCATTCTGTTCTCCAGAGTGGCTGCTCTAGTTTGCATTCCCACCAACAGTGTAGGAGGGTTCCCCTTTCTCTGCGTCCTTGTCAACACCAGTTGTGTCTTGTGTTGTTGATTTTAGCCATTCTGACAGGTGTGAGGTGATATCTCCTGGTGGTTTTGATTTGTATTTCCCTGATGATGCGTGATGTTAAGCATTTTTCATGTGTCCGTTGGCCATTTGTATGTCTTCTTTGGAGAAATGACTATTCATGTCTTCCGCCCATTTCTTAACTGGATTATTTGTTTTTTGGGTGTTGAGTTTGATAACTTCTTTATAGATTTATCAGATATGTCATTTCCAAATATCTTCTCCCATTCTGTAGTTTGCCTTTTAGTTTTGTTGATTGTTTCCTTCACTGTGCAGAAACTTTTTATCTTGATGAAGTCCCAATAGTTCATGTTTACTTTTGTTTCCCTTGCCTCCAACAACGTGTCTAGTAAGAAGTTGCTGCAGCCAATGTCAAAGAGGTTGCTGCCTGTGATCTCTTCTAGGATTTTGATGGTTTCCTGTCTCACACTTAGGTCTTTCATCATTTTGAATTTATTTTTGTATATGATGTAAGAAACATTCATTCTTCTGCATGTTGCTGTTCAGTTTTCCCTTCCCAAGACCATTTGTTGAAGAGACTGTCTTTTCTCCAATGGATATTCTTTCCTGCTTTGTCGAAGATTAGTTGACCGTATAGCTGTGGGTCCAATTCTGGGTTTTCTATTTTGTTCTATTGACCTGTGTGTCTGTTTTTATGCCAGTTTAGTACTGTCTTGATGACTACAGCTTTGTAATAACAGCTTTAAGTCTGGAATTGTGTTGCCTCCAGCTTTGCTTTTCTAGATCAGGATTGCTTTAGCTATTTGGGGTCTTCAGGGGTTCCATACAAATTTTAGGATTATTTGTTCTAGCTCTGTGAAAAATGCTGGTGGTATGAGCACTGTGGTTTTTTAAAATATTTTTTCACTTATATTTGTGTATTGAATTTGATAGTGTTTTATTTAGAATTTCTCACATAGGCTGTAAGTTATATTATTTTAGATTCTGTGTGCTTTCTTAGGTCTTATATCATAGTTACACTATCTTCATTAAATAAATTGGGAAGAGTTCCATGTTTTGAATACTCTGGAACTGTTTAAATAAGTAGGAATTATCTGCTCCTTAGAGATTTGAAAGAAATTGCCTGTAAAATTATTTCAACAGTGTGACTTTTAAAAAGAAGTAGTTAGGGGTTTTACTTTTTCTTTTTTCTTTTTTGTCTATTAAAATATGTTTTAATCACATTTTATTTCACCTATGGATATTGGTCTATTTAGGTACCTTCTTATAAGTCAACTTAGAAGAATTATTATTATTGTACATAATGATCTTTTTTTCCTTCCCCATATATGTGGTTATATTCCTTTCTCAGTTCTATTGTGGTATATTTGGGTTATCTCTCATTTTTCTTTTATTAGACTTGCCAGAGATTTGTGTATTTCATTGGTCTTTTCTTTTTTTTTAAGATTTATTTATTTATTTGAAAGAGCGAGAATGAGAGAGAGAGTACATGAGAGATGAGAGGGGGGAGGGTTAGACGGAGAAGCAGGCTCCCCACTGAGCAGGGATCCTGATGCGGGACTCGATCTGGGGACTCCAGGATCATGATCTGAGCCGAAGGCAGTCACTTAACCAACTGAGCCACCCAGGCGCCCCTCATTGGTCTTTTCAAATAATACATTTTTAGGTTTAACCATTTTAATTTGTGCTCTAATTTATTAAAAAGTTCCTCTTTTGCCTTTATTAATTTCTTTCTCCTTTTTTTATTTTACTTTTCTAAAATTTTCAGATATTTACAAACATTTATTTTTATTTGGTTTTACTTAAAATAAAAAGTATTTCTGGGGCACCTGGGTGACTCAGTTGGCTAAACAGCCAACTCTTGATTTCAACTCAGGTCATGATATCAGGGTCATGAGACCAAGCCTCAAGTCAGGCTCTACACTGGGAGTGCAACCTGCTTAAGATTCTCTCTCCTTCTGCTTCTCCCCTCCCCCCACCCCTGTGCACACGTGTGTGTTGAGCTCTCTCTCTGTAAAAAAATTAAAAAATAAAAGTATTTCAGACTCTCAGTTTATATGTTTAGTGTATTCCATACATTATGCCTTGTTGTCATGGACGTTGCTTACTAAATACTTAGTAATTCATGTTTGCTTCCTCTCTAAGAGTTATTAGGATCAAATATGATCTTCCTTTATTAGTACTTTTTAGTTTTGTTGCATTATGATCAGAAAATATGACCTGTAAACTTTTCACTGAAGTTTTCTCTATAGATCAGAATACAAGTGACTGTAGCAGTCCTCTATTATAATCCCTACACATGTGAGAATGTATTTTTGTTGTTCTTTGCTAGGTATAGAATTTTTTATCGTAATCTTTTCCCCTCAAAAACATAAATGCTACTCCATCTTCTTCTGATATTTATTGTGCTACAGAAGTCCAATGTTTGTGATAACACTTTTAGAATGACTTATTGTAGAGATTTGTCTATGTCTGAATCTGAAAAATTTTGCCAGAATATTTTTAAGCATAGATCTCTATGACTACTTTTACCTTGTTTTCAGTGAAGCTTTTGAATCTAAATTTTCTCTTCATGGTGGTAAACATTTCCATTATTATTTATTATCATTATGTTTTCCCCTTTTATAATTTCTCTTTTTCTGAAATCATTACTGTGTACATATTTTTCATCTTTGAATCTTTTCTTCTGATTTATGGGAGCTTTCTTAAAATTATCTCCATCACAGCGGCCCCTGGGTGGTATAGTCAGGTAATTGTCAGATTCTTGGTTTCAGCTCAGGTCATGATCTCAGGGTCATGGGATCGAGTCCTGCATCAGACTCCATGCTCAGCGCAGAGTCTGCTTGAGACTCTCTTTCCCTCTGTCCCTCCCTCTGCTGTCTCTAATAAATAAATTTTTCAAAAAATTATCTCCATCACTGATTCAGTTTTCAATAGGATCTAACCTTCAGGTCTCTGCTTTTGTTGGATTTTAAAAAATTGATAATATTTTTCTTCTGAAAGAAAAATCTATCTCAGAAAAAAGACATGCAGTAATCTCTAAACTTTTCTTTGAGGGAGGATCTAGTTTTCAGGGGCTCATATGCTTTGATTTCTTAGACTGATTGCCTTCTTCTGAACTACTGAAACATTTCAGTAGACCGGACAGCATCTCTGCTTGCTTATGTTTCACCAGGGACAGGGGAGAGGAAGTGAGAATGTTTGTCCAGATGACTGGCAGGAAGGTGGGGAGAGGAGTCAGAACTTGTAGGTGCAGAGAGAAACTTAGATCATGTTGAACCAAAAACCTACTACACAGATAGTAATGAAAACTCTGGTAACCAACTGGGCTATTTCATGAGACCCATCTACAAAGAGGAATGGAAAGTTCTTATCCTTCCTTTGGTGAGTTTGTGCCCAAATAGTATTGTGTGCATGGAAGTCTTTCTACTTCACTTATCCTATCTTCACCTCATTGTTCTTGTTTTGATTTACAGAAAGATGTAGACAAGGAGTTCTACCTGTTTCCCACAGTGTTTGATGAGAATGAAAGTTTACTCCTGGATGAGAATATTAGAATGTTTACAACTGCACCTCATCTGGTGAATAAGGAAGATGAAGACTTTCAGGAATCTAATAAGATGCACTGTAAGTATACACCATCTGCCAATATTAAGTTACTCCAGTACTGCTCATGTAATGCTTTTAATGAAACCAAAATGCTAATAGCTTTGCCCATTGATTAATTTTCAACAAACGATTAAATACAACTCTGAGGGTAATATTGATATTTAAGGTATCAGTCAATTATTCTTCATTTTGCTTAATCTAGAATAATAAAACATATAAAATATATCAATTAGATGCATGGTCCTTAAAATGTTGTCCCTGGATCAGCAGCTTTAGCATGACGCAGGGACTTGTTAGAAATGCAAATTCTTGGGCCCCAACTCCTACCTACTGAACCAGAAACTTTATGGGTGGGGCCAGCAATCTCTATTTAACAAACCCTCTACGTCAGGTGATATATGCGTAAGTTTGAGAACTACTGGATTAGATGCTATTCTCTGTGGTTTAATAGCGACAGCCTCATTTTATTATTCAAAATGAAGAAAGATATGTTCTCTGTCGTCAATGAACTTCAATGATTCTCACCCTTGACTACAAATTAGGATCCCCTGGGTGTCTTGTTAAAACTGCTAAAACTATTTTTTAAATGCTCAGGGCAACCTCCAGAAATTTTTATTTAATTGAACCCGAGCATCAGATTTTCTCTTTTGTTTCCAGTGTAATTCCAGAGGTTTAGAGACAGTGAGCTAATTGTTCAAAATACCCACACTGCTAATGGACTGCATGTGAAAATCACTGTAGTAAGAGGAAACAAATGTAAAGTTGTGTTACAAACTGATGTTGTTTTTTAATTGAATCAATACTAGTAACAATCATGGTAACATTCCTTTTGAGTTTGCATTTTTTACATTTTGGAGAAGTCAAGACTATTACCTATTAGTAACAGCAGTGAGAGAAAACTTCCTGCATTCACTCCTCCCCATGATTCATGATGAATTGGAGAGTTTTCCATCCAGAGCAACAAACATGTGTCCAGTCTACAGTGCCCAGGAATAACTGTTATTATTCATTCATTTGGGTGCTCATAAATCTGACTCTTGAGAGAACTAAGAAGTGGCTAGTCCGCTTCCAGCCAGGGACTGCTCTGGGGGTGCTGGGTACAGCAGAGACACTCCTGACAAAGGGGAGGGGAAGGCATGAACGGGTCTTTCAAAAATTAGATCAACAAAGTTGGTTCTGGAAAATCTGGGAGGTTGTCATGTAGGAGGACAGATGATAAACCACTTTCAAAATACCATTTCCCAACTTTTACAGCCATGAATGGATTCATGTACGGGAATCAGCCTGGTCTCAACATGTGCAAAGGAGATTCAGTCATGTGGTACTTATTCAGTGCTGGAAATGAGGCTGATGTACATGGGATTTACTTTACCGGAAACACATATCTGTCAAGAGGAGAAAGAAGAGACACAGCAAACCTCTTCCCTCAAGCAAGTGTTACACTCCTCATGCAGCCTGATGCTGAAGGTGCATTTCTTTAAAGTCAAGACAAGTCTCCATTGAATGGATTCATGTCATTTTGGTTTAAAATCCTGTGTTGGGTAATAAACTCATCCCTTCCCCAAGCCCCCAAGTGTGTGCCCTTCCTTCGCTTGAAGAGCATGTCCGGGCCACTATTAGCTAAGTGTGTGGCAGATAGGTCTGTTTCCTGCCTATTTGCGGGGGGGGGGGGGTGGTGTGACAGGTGAAGAGTAGACTGTGGTTCCTCCCATTTCCACATAGTAGAATCCTCAGGATGCTCTCTTTTTAAGTTATGGTCCTTTTAAACATAGCTGGCAAATCAGACTAGAAAGGGAATGACTTCTGTAACAGCTCTGTCATCTCTCTGTAACCTTCATGTAGTGTTGGCTTGTTGGCTGTTCGCAGTTGAGTGTCCTATGCTAGAAGGATAGCCATGCAACCTCAGAGATTTCTGCAGGCCTGGTTCTGAGGGAGTAAAACAAACTGAAACAAAAAAGCAAGAACTTTAACCAAAACGTGAAACACACTAACTTGCTTCCGGCTTTATCTGGTTCATCATATGCCACTACAATGTAAGACAAGTCCACTGTCACCTCTTCCTTTATTCATTAGACAAGTATAAATACAACAGTCACCAAAAGACATAAAGCATCTGTTCTTGTGAAGTAGAAATTCTAACGCAGGGAGACAGACAAGCAAGTATACATATATATATATATACATATACATATATATATAGTGGTTATAAGTACTATAAAGGAAAACAGGGCAGGAAAAGGGGCTGGAAACTGATGGGGGAAGGTGGGTAACAATTCTCTGAGATGGTGACAATTAACAAGAAGCTTGAATAAAGTGAGGACATGAGCTATGTAGCTATTCTGGGGAGGAGTGTTCCAGGCAGAGGAAACAGCAAGGGCAAAGGCCCTGAGGCAGGCACACACTTGACCTGTTGTAAGAACAGCAAAGAAGCCTCTGTGACTGGAGCAGAGTGAGTGGTAGCTGATGTGATCATCCAGGTGAGCCACGTTAAGGACTTGGGTGTTGATTCTGAGTGAGTTGAGGAGCCATAGAAGGTGCTGAGCAAAGGAGTGATGTGCTTTCTTATTTACCATCCCAGGGACTTTTGAAGTTGAATGCCTGACAACCGATCACTACACAGGAGGCATGAAGCAAAAGTACATGGTGAACAAATGCAAGCAAGAGTCTGATGATCCAAGCTTCTACCTGGCAGAGAGGACCTACTACATCGCAGCAGTGGAGATGGAATGGGATTATTCCCCAAGCAGGGAATGGGAACGGGAGCTGCATCTCCTACAAGAACAAAAGTAATTCTCCAGACTCTGATTCCCAGTTTTTGTTTGTTTGTTTTTTTTTTAGTTTTCTCTTTCAGAGAATTAAGAATTATGCTAAATTTTAGAAAAACAAACAGTTGCATTAAACAGTAACAATGGAACAATAACAAAATGCTTCCCAGGAACCTCTCCTCATTAATTTCTGTTCTCGCAATTTTCTCACAGGAAAATTTCCATCTGTCTCATTTGATTCTTTGTAGTCACTCATCTTCCTTTCTTTTCTGTTGGATTGTCTTCTTATATTCACGTGCCCTATCTTGCTATTGATTTTCAAACTTGAACAAAAATTAATGCCTAAATTCAAAGCTAAAATATTATTTTCCTTATCAGCCATTTGCTGCTTCTCTTATTTTTCCTCCAGAGTTCCTTATCAGTTCAGTAATCTGTTCTTTCATATTCTTAAATCTATTATGTGTGAAGAATATTTTAAATTCTTGAGAGTAGGAATGCCTGCGTGGCTCAGTTGGTTAAGCGTCTGCCTTCAGCTCAGGTCATGATCCCAGGATCCTGGGAACGAGTCCCGCATTGGGTTCCCTACTCAGCAGGGAGCCTGCTTCTGTCTCTGCCTGCCGCTCCCCCTGCTTTACTCTCTCTCTGACAAATAAATAAATAAAATCTTTAAAAATAAAATTCTTGAGGGCAGTATAGTAGACATGGTCTCTGTTCTCTAAGAACTTATAGGAAAATACACTTCAAAACCACCAATAACGTGGACATTATGGAAATGTAAAAAATAAGTTCATTGTGAATAAGTATAAGTAAAGCATCATTGTTGAAGCTTCAGATACTGCATGTAAAGCAGTATCACCAGAGACTTCTTGAAGACTTTTCCAACCACTTTGCCCTCTATCATTTCACATGTCCCACACTAACCTTTCATGGATAGGATCTGAGAGATCAGGATGGACATGTGTTCAGATCTGGGGTGCACAACATCTCTGGTAACCTACAGCTAAGCAAAGCTTAGCTGGTTAGTTTGACTTCAATGGGAAGTATGATTTGCAGTATAAAGGAGTAAAAGGTTATTTTAAGAGGGGGTGGGGGGTAAAATAGTCAACAGATTACAAGAGCTGGGACACCTGGGTGGCTTGGTTGGTTGAGCAGCCAACTCTTGATTTTGGCTCAGGTCATGATCTCAGGGTCCTGGGATCGAGACCCACTTCGAGCTCCATGCTCTGTGGGGAGTCTCTGGGATTCTCTCTCTCCCTCTCCCTCTGTCCCTTTCCCTGCTTGCAATCTCTTTCTCTCTCTCTAAAATAAATAAATAAAAATCTTTAAGAGGAAAAGAAAAATGTACAGGGGCCATGAGGAGTCATTGCAAACTTAAGATAAAGGGAGTGGCTGAAAACACTGGGCCATTTCAGCTCTTATGAACCAGAAACACTGCAGGAATCAGAGAACACTTCATCGATGAAATCTGGGCTCAGAATTTTAGGGCTATAGAGAAACTTTAGAGATCATCTCATCTCATACTTCATTTTGGGGGTGAGGAAACTGAGGATCCACCAGGCAATGACTAGCTGGAGGTCATTTTAGCTAGCGCCAGTCAGCACAGGTCTTGGATGGCTTCACTCCCAGAAAGGAGCACTTTCTACCAGGTCTATCTATTTCTAAAGTCTTATTCTTTCTTGCTGGAAATCAATAGAATGCTATTAAAAATCAGCATAATTACTTGAGTGAAAACTATATTTTTATTCAAAATTTAAAACTCAATTTCCACTTTCATTAAGATAAGTACTAACCTTAGTTGTGTGTGTGTTTTGTTGAAGTGTTTCGAATGCATTTTTAGATAAGGAAGAGTTTTACATAGGCTCCAAGTACAAGAAGGTTGCATATCGGCAATACACCGACAGCACGTTCAGAGTTCCCGTGGAGAGAAAGGCTGAAGAAGAACATCTGGGCATTCTAGGTACGCTAATCATCGGGTGTGGGGTAGTGATGTGGGGCTATGTGCAGTGAGAGTACATGTCCAAGGGTTTAATTCCCGAGTTCATAGTCAAAGGTATTCAAACAAAAATAAAAGTTATGCAATAAAAACGAGAAGCCTGTGTTTACTGAAGAATATGACCAAAATATTGCTTATTTTTCTCAGAAACAATGTATTATCACACATACTAATGAAATTGTATGTATTTGGTGTTCATCAAATTGATGGCTGTCGTTTCGGTGAAATTCCTAGAAATTAGTTCTGATGAAAATCTTCACCAAATTCTCCCTGTTATTCCACCTTTCTCCCGGCTCCCGAATCATAGCTATTTGCTTTTAAAATTGCCATCTAGTGATTAACTCCAAGAGAAAAAAAGGTACACATAGACAAGGAAATAAAGAAAGAAAAAAGTGTTACCATACACAAGGCATGGGAAAAGTTGCTTTCGATTTTTCAGGAATCCTTTTAAGAGAGAATGTCTAAGAACCTGACCAACAGTGGTCTTGGGAATTTTCTTGAAAATCATCAAGTGCAGGGGACTTCCCTCCCAACCTCCCTGTATTTCCATACTAACAGAATACCTTGGTGTGTGTTATCCTCAGCCCCTGAAATAAGACACCCAAGGGGGAATGGCATTGTTGCTGGGTTGTAGAAATTCTTAGCAGCAGACAAGCTAAAATTGGCTAGAGAAGAAGGTAGAAATGGAAGGGGTGGCCCCACCCACCCTTCCAAATGCCACAAATTCACACTCAGGAAGGCCTGGAAGTCCAAATGCAGAGAAATGAGAGCAAGTGCTACCCAATGACTCTTGGCCAGGGTAGGGTCACCGCTGACTCACCAGGATTAGGTCATTGCCCTGCAGGGCACTTTCAGGCCAAAACCTCCCATAGGACTCTTGATGAGAGATACACCCCTGGTTTCCATTTATAGAGACAACCATTCCTCATACTTTTATTCTGAATCCTCCGAGACCGGGTATAAATCCAAGAGTAGTATAGTATGAAGCACACACACACTCCTGCCTTCATGCTAAGAAAGTTACCTGATCTTTGCTTCTATTACTGAGTTAGAACTTCTCATCCAATAGGTATATAAACCACTCTTCTTTTTTGCTCTTCCAGGTCCACAACTTCATGCAGACGTTGGAGACATAGTTAAAATTATCTTTAAAAACATGGCCACAAGGCCCTACTCAATACATGCCCATGGGGTGAAAACAGAGAGTTCTACAGTTACTCCAACTTTACCAGGTACTTATGGTAGGGCAGGATGGAGAGGGGGTTGGTATTTTAATAGACTTTACAGGCTTTCCACAAATGACTGTTATCAGAGACATATTCCTTCCAAATGAGTGTCTTAAGGAAGTGAAGAAGGAAGTGGTTAAGATGGTTAAGGTGCCTGGGTGGCTCAGTTGGTTGAGTCTGCCTTCAGTTCTGGTCATGATCTCAGGGTCCTGGGACTGGCCCTTATGTCGGGCTCCCTGCTCAGGGGGGAGTCTGCTTCTCCCTCCCCCTCTGCCACTCACCCCCAGCTTGCACTCTCTCTCTCTGTCTCAAATAAATAAATAAAATCTTAAAAAAATAAAAGAGGCATGCAAGGAGGTATATCTGTGTATACTTCTCTATGCACAAATAAGGAAAGGGAAGGGAAGGGAGAAAGAGAGAGAGGGCGAGAAAGAGAGAGAGACCCACAGGAGAACTGTAAGGAAAACATCTGCGAGTACTGGACATATACAAATACTCAAGATGGAGTGAGCAGAGATGATCTCTCCATGCCCAAACAACATTGACCGCACATTGTGTGTGGTTGAATGTTTCCATGACTGTAGCTGAAGGCAGGGTCCTAAGGGCAGAGACTGCCACGTGGAATTTTAAATCCCCCAATTCTAGCCCAGTATCTGGCATGTACTAGAAACTCAGTAACTTCAATTAACACAGTGCAAAAGCTGGAAGAGGTTAAATAGACGTGTGTATTTCCTTTAATTAAAACTATATTTTTCTTCTATTAGTTGGAAAGTTGGCTTCTAGGAAAGCACCATTTATTAGTAATTTAGCAGTTCCCCAATATGGCAATTGAGAAAAAATGGGTGAGAAAAAATAAATTACGCCATAAAGTTGCTCGTGTCAATTCAGGGCATTAGAAATAAAAAGCCCTGCCCTTGTGACTCACATTCTTCCAAAAGAGATAAACAAATTACATAGTATTAATTTATAAACAGTCCTATGAAAAAGATTAAAGCAGATGAGAGAGAGGAAGTAACAAGAGTGCTATTTTAGGTAGGGTGATCAAGAGGGCTTCTTTGAGGAGGTGCCACTTGTGAAGACACCTAAATAGTAAGTCATGAGCCACAGGGAGTTACGGGGGAAGAGCACTGCAGGCCTGGAAATGGGAACAGCAAAGAGGCCAGAGGCCAGAGCAGAGCAAACAGGGGACAGAATGTGAGATGAGATCCAGGGAGGGCAGGGGGCTGGATACAGTAGGAGGAAAGGGAACCCTCGAGGCCATGGTTAGAACCTTACATTTTATACTCTTAACCAAGCTGGAGGTTTATGATCTGAGGAACACTTTATAAAGTCCTCTTCTGGTTGACGTGTGGGTAAGTGACTGCAGGAACAGGTTAGAATCAAGGAACAGTTAGAGGACTATTGCAATAATCTGGGTTAAAAAAATGAGACGTGGACCAGGGTAGAAGGAGCTGGTCTTTTGGTGGTAAATTGTCATATCCTGGTTGTATTTTAAAGGTGGTGCTAACAATCCCTGCTGAAAGATCAGGCATTAGGGAACGTTAGGGAAGGAGGAGTCAAGGACAGCGCCAGGGTTTTGGACATCCACCATGGGTGGCAGAGCAGGTGGGGGAATGGAGAAGAGAAGGAAACATTATTTTTTGGCTTATGAGATGAAGAGTGTAGATGAAGAGATGATATGTTCAGGTGGTGAATCTACGCTTTATACTCTCAGTGAAAGATTCTGCTTAGAAAAAGGGTGACAGTGTAGGGGTGGGTAAGATGGAGGACTTGAGGAAAAAGGAAAAAGTCTACCACATCCCTTGAGACCATCCCTCCTGTCCTGCTTGATTCCCTAGAAAAGGTTTGTCAGAGTCTGGCTAATGAAAGTCTGACAGCATATGTAACAGTGAGGTCTACATAAATGGAGTGGATGGTGAGTGGCCACAGCTAAAAGTCAAGGTCTGGTGAGCTGCTGGACAGGAAACCCTGAGGTGACTGGAAGCAGAGATCAGCCCGGGCAAGAGCCCAGAGCACATGGAAGAGGGTCAAGGCCTTGGCAAGTTAGGAGGGTAGAGCAACTGGCTACCTTCAAAGTGTCAAGTTCCAGGGTGTGACAGTGTCCTGTATGTGACAGAGCTGGGACAGAACAGCGTATGGTATGACAGAATGGGACAGACCCAAGAAGAGGTCATTGTGACAAGTCAGTGACCCAGGAGATCCCAAGAGCTAATGGCTCCTCACCAGGAATTCTGGAATCACTAGGGATAATGGTAAAAAAGGAGAAAAGGAAGGCCAAGTTGAGGCCAAGGGAATGACACAGGGCATGCAGGTACAAACACAGAGAAGGCTTGGGGAAGGTGCTCACATTGGGGGAAATCACTTGACGGTTGAAAACAGTGTTTTACAGAAACAGACTTCAAGCTAAAAAAAGATCTGTTACAAAGTTCCTTCAAATTGTGATATTGGTATTGCCACATCCTGGCTTGGTGGTATTGCCTGTGTGTGTCGTGGTTAGTTAATTCATAACTGACAAAGAAGATCTAAAAGTATGTCTTACAGTTTGTCTTAACACTAAATCCCTGAAAACAATTTTGAGTGCTACTATTTTTAACACTAATTACCTTGACATTTCCAGTTTCTAGGTCACTGGTTATTAAGACTTAGTGTGTTGTCTGTGTGTGTATCTCAAATATATACCAAATATAACCAGATACATTAACACTTGATTTATTTAGGTGAAATTCACACTTACATATGGAAGATCCCAGATAGATCTGGACCTGGAATAGAGGATTCTGCTTGTATTCCATGGGCCTACTATTCAACTGTGGATCAAGTTAAGGTAAACTTTAAATCATTTGTTTTGTGAAAATCCCCAAATTAGACATGTAGTTGAAGGAAGATGAGATTAGAGTTTTCCTGTGATCCAATTCTATCTTAAAATCCCAGGAAAGGAAGCTTCTCTACAATTCACTTTGGTTTCATTTTTTGGTTTGTTTCTTTTTAAGGATAGAGTTATAAGTGTGTTAACCCTATGACTGCTGATTATGGGTAACACAGAATCAAATATTAATAAGTACAGTGTTTTATCTCCTTTTTGACATAAAAATACATTAAACCCAAAGAACTGAGGTACATGATCTCAGAGCTCTATTAATGATAATAAAAGTGTTGATCTCAGTACTAGCACAACTAAAGCTATTTTATTGAATATTTCAAAGCCAACAAAACACACTCAACAACTGCAAATCAGAACTTGTTCCAAGATTCTTTTGTAGAATTAAATCTCGAGTCCAAATCTCCCTCCTGAGCTCCAGACCTGTTTATATACCAGCCTACTGAACATCTCCATCAGCATGTCCCACCGGCACTGGAAACACAGCAACTCTAACATGGAATTGAGATCTTCCTCCACCTCTTGTATTTCCTATTACAATAAGTGGCACCACGAGTTCTAAATCTACTCATTTGTTCAAGCTAGAACCCTGGGTATTAGGTATCTAGTTCTTCCCCCCGGCTCACACAGGCGATTCACCCACCTACAGAGAGCTCAGTTTATTTCTTCTCTCTGTCTCCATAGATCGGGTCCTTGTGATTTGCCAAACTACTGCAATGGCCTCCCACACTCCAGTCTCCTCCTCCTTCAATCCTTCCTTCACTCACCACTAGGATGACTGGTCTAAAATGCAAATATGTTGCCATGCCATGTTCAAGTTTTCAATGGCTCCCTATGACCCATATGATAAAGTCTAAAATTCCTGAACATGATAGAGCTCAAAGACCCTTCCAGACCTAATCTGCCATTACTGACACCCCGCCAAACCAAATGTCTCATAGATTTGTCAGTTGTGGTCTTCCTCCTCTGCGTTCATTAGCACCTTATGTACCTCCATTGCAACAAGTGATGCATTTCTTCCTCCTCCACTTTTTCTCTACTAGACTGAGTTCCTGGAGGGCACGGGCTTTGTTTGATTCATCTCTGGATTTTTAGAGACTAGCACAGTGCTTGATTTATGGAATAGGCCAACCAACACCATTTGTTTGGGGTTCTTTTAAATTGCTGCTCATTTGCTGAGCCAATATTTGGCCCCTGCACACACTTCTGTTACTTCAGCATCACCCATTTGACCTACCTACTACTCACCATTAGTCCAACTTATCCACAAGTGTAAAGTGACTGACCTGACAGCACCACATTAGGCAAAGTCTACGACTTAAATCAGTCCCTCTGAAATTCCCGAGGTCCCAGTTCTCTGAAATGCTGACTTCTATCGCAAAGATGACCAAAGGTTTTGCTTGTTTTCAGGATCTCTATAGTGGATTAATTGGCCCACTGATTGTTTGCCGAGGACACTACACGAAAGTATTCAATCCCATCACAAAACTGGAATTTTCCCTTCTGTTTTTTGTTTTTGATGAAAATGAATCCTGGTACATAGATGACAACATCAAAACATACTCTGAACACCCTGAGAAAGTAAACAAAGACAATGAGGAATTCATAGAAAGCAATAAAATGCATGGTATGAGACATTTATTTCAGCCCTATGTTCCCCCTTTTCTTCTTTCAAATAAAATTAGTTTGGAGACTATTCATTTTATAATAAACCAGTTCTGCCTCACGCTGTATGTGAGGTAGACTTCTGTTCAAGGAAAAACCACCTATTAACTTCTCTCCCCATTCCAAAGTCTCATTCTCTTTTAAATTCACAATTAGGATTACAGCTTTTGGTGCTAAAGGACTAGAAAAGCAGTGTGATCTTATTGACCCTAAAGTATTCATTTCCCTGTCTATAGTGAAATAACTTCCAATACCTCAAAAAGATTCATATATTAACCTAGTAATCATATGCTCAGTGAAACAGCCATTGATTTAAAATATCCTTAAAAGTAATTTTAAAAAAAATCATGTGATTTCCCCAGCTATTAATGGAAGAATGTTTGGGAACCTGCAAGGCCTCACGATGCACGTGGGAGATGAAGTCAACTGGTATCTGATGGGAATGGGCAACGAAATCGACTTGCACTCGGTACATTTTCATGGCCACAGCTTCAGGTACCAGGTAAGAGTGATCCACGGTCATTATTCTTGCTCTATTGGAAAATGTTTTAATACAAATGAAGAAAATATTTCCTGAGACTCATGAAAAAAAAGTTTCAAGAGACAACTAAATTATTTTCAAAGAGTGTGCCACACAGCAATTTCAGTTGCTGTTACCAACCTTTGTTACAAATTGGGCTCTACATTGGATTTATAGTTTTAGTGGGTTTTCGTGGAATTCTGCTCACATATTGCTGGCCAAGGCATTTGAATAGAATTGTTAGCAGAGAGGTTAGGTATGTTCACATAATGATGGATCAGAGAGTAGAGTCAAGACTTCATTATAAGCTTTACCAGTTCTAACTTCTGAATCTTAAACAGCCTGAAGTGAACAAGTTTATCATTTTGGTGTCGGGCAACTGATCAGTCTCTAGATCTCGACGCTACTTCTGCTTCTCACCCAGTGTCGATTTCAGCAGGAGTCAAAAGCTCTTTTTCTTACCTTTGAGTTAATGTAGAAAATTCAGAAACTACCACAAAGCCCATTGCAGAAAAGGCCATTTTGTTATCTGTATTTGCTTTACGTAGATGTTATATTCTTAGCGGACTTTCAATTCTGTCCTTGCAGAAATACCCCCCAACTACTCTGTGTCTAGTCTAGACTCGACCTGAACTGCCTCTGGTTCTGGCTTCTCCATGGGCCTCCTTTCCTGCCCTGCGTTCCCCTCCCTGCCACAAAGTTTCACAGACCAGCTAATCTAGAAGAGCTTCAGCAAAAGTGAGATAGGACCAAAACGAGGCCACAGCTAAATTCCCTTGTGTAACTCAAGCACTCTGATAAAAGACAAACTGGATTTGAAGTGTTAGAGGGGCCAGGTGGTCCTAATGGATGAATGGACTCTCATCACATCTCCCCTTCACACCCACTTCGTGGCCCCTCCTGCCAGGCATTTAGCAGTACCAAGACCACATACCTGTTTGTTTCGGACACACAAATGTGCGGGGTCTCTCTCTCTCTTTTTTCTTTAACAGATGCATCCACTTTTCCCAATATCCCTGAGCTGGCCAATGAAAGATTATTTGAATGAACTCTCACATATAATAAACATTATATAATATTTGTCATTTTTCTAATTAAGCACAGGGGCATTTATAGCTCTGATGTCTTTGACATTTTCCCTGGGACATACCAAACTCTAGAAATGTTTCCAAGGACACCTGGAATCTGGTTACTCCACTGCCATGTGACTGACCACATTCATGCTGGAATGGAGACTACTTACACGGTTCTACCAAATGAAGGTGAATATCGAGTTAGTAATTCTAGAAGTCACACAGCATGACTATAATTAAGATGCACTACTTTGCCTAAATACTTCCCCCAGTATGAAGCATTCGTGAATTCACTGCCCTCATTTCTTCCTTTCCTACCTCCAAATAGGAATTTTTTTTTACTGCTAAATGGTGTGGGATACTGCTTATCCTCCAAAAGCTGGTACTGATAACAGCACCAGAAGTCTCTCAGCTAATACAAATGACACTAATTTAAGGCAGTGCAATTATTCCTAAAACTGATATAAGGGAGTGGTCGTGTCATTTACCAAAAGACTAACAAAAGACACATTTAGGGTTTAATTTCTTTCTTAATAGAAAACATTTAACTTTTTTCTAGGTCTGGTACACAAGAAACTCCTCCCCCCCCAAATCAATATAATTTTAAATAGTCAATCAGCAGAAACAATATCTTTCTCTACTTCTAGGGGTGAGGGGAAGTATTATTGATTATTGTTTGTCAGAGATTGTCTTAGTCCATTCAGGCTGCTCTAACAAAATATCGGACTAGGTAGTTTATAAACAGCATATACTTATTTTCACATTTCTGGAGGCTGTTAACCTGAGATCGGGTTGCCAGCATGGTTGGGTGACAGCCCTTTTCTTGGTTACAGACTTCTCATTTTATCCTTGCATGGTGGAAGGGACAAGCTAGCTCTTTGGGCCTCTTTGACAAGGGCACTAATCCCATTCACAAGGGCTCCACCCTCATGACCCAATCACCTCCCAAAGGCCCTACCAAGTTGCTGTCAACCATGGGCAATAGGTTTTCAACATAGGAATTTGGGGGGACACCAACGTTCAGACTATAGCAAAGATCCAGGAAAAAAAAATTGAATCTAAATTCCATGTTTCCCCCAGCCCAGCAATAATACTCCCTCCTGAAGCACAGGAAACACAGGAGAAGGAACAGCCCTTTCCTGGGTAAATAGTCACAAAATGTGTTCTACAGAGTGAAATCCTGCTGTGTGGTTGCAGGCTTTGGTGTTTCTTGGGTCTTCTGAGTTCAGAATTGTTGGAATTGGCGATGGCCAATCCAACAGGGGGAAATGATGTAGAGAAAACAATGCCTTTGTTTTAAATGTATTTCCTCTTTAAAACGGGCATTAAAGAGGACATATAAGTGGAAGAAAATATGGAAATAAATCTCTCAAAAATTAAAAGTCACTCAAAGATCAACCGTGAGTGCAAACGACAAGTTTTCATTTCTGCTCCCGGGTTTTACACAGACACCTCATAACGTGAAAAACGGCTCTCTTAAAGCCTTTATTACAAAGAGGGGGACTGGGAGTACCGGAACGCCAACGACTGGCAGAGGTAAATAAATCGCTGGGTTCAATGCCAGTCACTACGGAACAAGGTGAAGAGTCAAACATGAGAAAGAAAACTGCAGTGTTTAAAGAACATCAGCACACACGTAAGCCACCACACAAAACGATGGATCCTGCTCTGAGGGAGCACTGAGGGAGGCATTCTGGAAATACATGTGTGCAAATGCCTCATGTGCAGAGGATGCGGCTGCAGGCTAATCATGCACACCCGGACACTGTCAAGATTCCTCCTGGGGAATTAGCCTGGAAGGAGAGGGAGAGGATTGCTTGGTTAAGAGAAGGGAGATTGTTCTTAAAGCCTTAGAGAAAACTGTAGAATAAATCGCAAACGGGAAGGGAAAACACACATTGGGGAAAAGATTAAAGAGAAATCGACTTCTACAAAAGGAAAAGGTATTGTATAGACCGCAAGAAGGGGTAATGAACAAAAAAGATAGCTTGAACTATAAACAGAAAGATGGGGAGCCATGTTTACCAGTCTGAATTATCTTTAAATGAAAGTTTGATAAAGCTTTGGGTAAGTCTACATTAATTCTGAATCTTAGAAAATTTTCTGTCTACTCTGACACAGAAAAGGGAGCACAGAAGGTTAGAGTAAAATTGTTCAATATTATGCACCAGGAGACAGGCAATTTCCACCACAATGAAAAAAAATCACTAGAAAATAACTGTAGATATCCTGATATACTAAATGTAACGCTTCATTTCCCCTACCAGAGGAAGCGTAATAAAGACCTTCTCTGATAAATATAAAAGGTACTTTTTTTTAGACTGTGACATTTCTACTCCAGTCAGATAACATTTTAGGGGGGTCGGGAGGAAAAAAAGCTTGCCTAGCTTTCAGGTACTTTCAGGCAGGGACTGTATATTCTGTATTTCTAGTAACTACCCCAATCCAATCCAATACTCTGCTTGGTAAATATCTAACCACCTGTTAATTCAATGAAAAGGAATTTTTGAACTTTTTTGGACATAATTTCAGACTTACAGAAAAGTTGTGAGAATAGTACAAAAAATTCCCATATACCCTTCACCCAAATTCTCCAACTGTTAACATTTTACATAGCCATATTTGCTTCCTGTTCTCTCTCCTATCTGCCCCCGACCCTCTTCCCTCTCTAACACACATACAATAGTAAATATACATATATAAAGTTATATATAAAGTTAAATAAACATATATAGTAAATATATATTTCCTAAAAATAAGGGTATTGTTATATAGAAACATAATACACCTATCAAAATTAGGAAATTAAAGATGATTCAATACTACAGACCATTTTCAAATTTCACAAATTATTCTAATCACATTCTTCACAGAAAAAGAAAATCCCACTCATACCTTGTGTTCAGTTGGCTTGTCTTCTTAGTCTGGAACAGTTTCTTTGTCTTCTATAACTTTGACTGTTTTTTCAAGATTTACTTATCTATTTGAGAAAGAGAGAGCTGGGGCCGGGAGGAGAGTCAGAGGGAGAAGGAGAGAGAGACTCTCAAGCAGGCTCCCCACTGAGCATGGAGACCGACACAGGGCTTGATCTCATGACCCTGAGATCATGACCTGAGCCAAAATCAAGAGCTGGTCGCTCAATGGACTGAGCCACCCAGGTGCCCCAACTTTGACATTTTTAAAGAATACAGGGCAGCCACCTTGTATAATGTCCTTCAATTTGGGTTTCTCCAATGTTTCCTCATAATTAGATTCAGGTTATACATTTTTTGGCAAGATTCTTACAGAAGTGATATCGTTTTTCTCTGTACACATGTCAAGAGGCACAAGATGTTTTTTTTCCCTTACTGATTATGTTAACTTTGAGAGTTTGATTAAGGAGATTTCTGCCAGGTTTCTTTACTATAAAGTTACTATTTTCCCCTTTATAATTAATGAAGATCTTGCAGGGAGCAAAGTAAATTTTCTTTAAATAAAGCAGTACTAAAATGAGACATGTTTTTAAATATATAAAAAAATGGACATTGCTGCCAGGTGTCCATCGACAGATAAATGGATAAAGAAGATGTGATATATATATATATATATATATATATATATATATATATATATATATAATGGAATATTGCTGAGCCATCAAAAAAGAATGAAATCTTGCCAGTAGCAGTGATGTGGATGGAACTAAGGGGTATTATGCTAAGCGAGATAAGTTAGTCAGAGAAAGACAGATATCCTATGATTTCACTCGTGTGGAATTTAAGAAACAAAACAGATGAACATAGGGGAAGGGAAGGAAAAATAAAATGGGATGAAATCAGAGGAGACAAACCATAAGAGACTCTTAACTATAGGAAACAAACTGAGGGTGGCTGAAGGAGAGGAGGGTGGGGTAAGTGGTAACTGGGTGATGGGCATTAAGGAGGACACTTGATGTAATGAGCACTGGGTGTTATATGCAACTGATGAATCACTAAACTCTACCTCTGAAACTAATAAAACGCTGTATGTTAATGAATTGATTTTAAATAAAAAAGAAAACTAAAAAATGGAAAAACAGAAATGAATTAAGAATAATTAAAACAACTAATATTTAAAAATGAGAATACATTTAAACCGTATGACATATAGAGTAGTCACCCCACTTATCCATAGGGGATATGTTCCAAGATCCCCAGTGGATGCTTGAAACCGTGGATAGTGCTGAACCTATATATACTATTTTTTTCCTGTACATACATACCTATGATAAAGTCTCATTTATAAATTAGGCACAGTAAAAGATTAACAACAATAACAAAACAGAATAATTTTAATAATATACTGTAATAAAAGTTACATGAATGTGGTCTCTCTCTCTCTCAAAACATCTCATCCTGATCCTTCAGGATATAGTGATCCTTCTTGTTCTTGTTATGGTGTGAGATGATAAGACGCCGACATGATAAGATGAAATGAAGTGAATGACGTAGGCATTGTGACACAGCATTAAGCTACTATTGATCTGAGGAACACCTGCCCCTGGACTACATTGACCATGGGTAACTGAAGCCGTGGATAAGGGGGGACCACTGTATTGTTTATAATGGTCTTAAAATTTCTTTTTCTATAGAGACCAAGTCTGGCTGAAAGAAATAAATTGGTGATAAGTGGAAAAAAAAAAGAAAAAAACAATGATTCATAACAATGTACGTGAAAGTACTGAAGAAAAAGTTTACTTTGGAATGGCTATAAGCATAAAAAAAAAAGACTGAAAACATACACTTTCATGTATTTGTGGCGGAAACTGTTACTTTGTTTCATATGAAAAGATCAACAGACACATGACTGACTCTAACACAATTATTATTGATTTACATAAGTCCTTCATATCACCACCAGGACTTTATAAAACTGTATTCTCCACCCCCACCCCCAAAATCTGTGACCAGATGTTGTCCTTGATGGTTCTTCAAAGATTGCTATTAAGATTCATTGAAATGTTTTCAACCATTGGCTTCCCATCAATCCCTTTAACATGGTGCTGATATCATTCTTAATGAATCAGCGGACATGAGGGCATAGGTGTAGAGAAAGTAAAAAATTATTTTAAAATAATAAATTAAAAATTAAATTTTTTAAATAAAATAAATTTTTAAAATGAAATAAAACAAGGTAAAATAAAAAATTAAAATAATGCCAATCTATCTGGATTTTGTGAACCCTTGAAGAGATGGTCAAAAGGAGAATAATCTGGAACTGAAGAAAGGCAAAATTGACAAACAATTGTACAGATTAAATCCTGGTAAAGATGAACACTAACATCAGGAGAAAAGTTTGAAAATACAGTTGTGGCAGATGCTGGGTGAGTAGCTTTTGGCCAGTCTTAAGTAAAGTCAAAGCACACTATCAATGAGCTGAACTTGGACTCAAAATTGTTTAATAAGAGGCTGAAAAAGAAGACACAATTGTGAATACAATGATATATTTCTTTATTTTCACATATACTCTAGCTAAAAGAGAAAAAGTACACCAATAAAAAAAACAGAAACAAGGCTTTGGCTGAAAAACATGCATCCAACAAATTATGTTAATGGCCAGACAAGAAGACAACTAACTTTGTAAATTTCTACTTCATTGATTCAGGGAGAAACCACAGCATGAGTTTTAAAAGTAACAGAAAAGTAAAATTTGAAATCTTACTGTGGGAAAACATTAACCTCTTTCTCAAAGAAAACTATTCAAGAAGAAGGAGGAGAAGGAGGAGAAGAGACCTAATTGAGAAATCTGGAAAAATCAAGAAGACTAAATTTGGGACCACTTGGAGTGACATTCTTTCAAACATACCCACCAAATGTTTCTTTGTGTTTCTGGGGTGAAAAAGATTGTCACTTCTCTAACAACACTGATTTGATGTTCCTTGGAATAAAAGTCAGTGTCTACTTCTAAAAACATATGCCTTCTTTGAGAAAATTCTTAAGTTTTGTAGCTTTTTTTTTTTTACATTCTGGATGCAGGTCATAAAGTACCAAACTAATAATACCACTTCATGGTAACATAAGCAGCCTGAAAGCATCTGCAACCAATGTACATATTTGATATGAAAATCCTTTATTTACATTTTTACTAGACATTCAGTTGTTTCAGTCTTCCATGGCATTGTGGTATTTTTCAAATGATAACTTCAAGTCAATGATTTTTTCTTTCGACTGCAATAAAGAAGATATGGCAAGAAAAATGCTGCAGTGCCATCTTCTGGGAGGACATTCAGGAAATCCCTCAGTTCTAGCTCCACCGCAACAACTGACAACGTTTCTGTTGGTAGGACAGTATCTGAGTTAGAACTGCAAGCCTGTCTTTCATTCAATTTTCTTATCATTCAACCAATTGGAAGCGAGGTCAGGCAACAAAATGTTATAACTACAACAGGAAGAAAAAAAAGATTGGTCTTTTAAATCCACAGACTACTTCTTCATTCTTTCTAAAATGCTCTGAATTTTATTTTATATTAGATCCATGCAATTTTGATTTACTGCTTCATTGCATTATTTTTCAATATGCTTTTATTAGCCTCTAAAGAAAACTAAAATAATTTGGACACTGTCTTTAATGTTAGGGCTACACTGCAGCTAATTTATAAAGATTGCTGGGACAGGAGACACTACTAATTGATGGATGACATTTTCCTAAATCAGTTCCTCTCTACTATGAGATTTCATGGCCATTTTTTTCAAACTGTAAAATAAGGTACTCTCGTGTACATCCTCAATTACTAAGGGATTTAGGAAACATTTTTATAATTTTAATGATTCCACTGCTTCTTGATACATACATGCTGCCCTCTGCTGGGAAGAGAGGGGGTGACACTTAAGAACAGTGTTGGCAATAAACACCAGCGCCATTCCCTGTGTGATCCTCACCTGCCCACCACTTACTCTATCTGCAGAGTGACCAAAATATAAAATCTCTTGCTCAGATGTGTGTGCATCCATCCAAAGTCATCTCTCTAATATTCAGCAACCTAAAGCATCCCTTACACAAAACATGCCCATGTTGCTAAAAAGTTAATGAATGGGTCAGCCGTGATGTATGAGAAAGATCCCGAACTCTGGAATCAGACAGATTCTGTGACTTTAAGAAAGTCACTTAAGAGTCCCAGTTTCTTCAACTATAATGAGGGGGTACCAACTGCTAGCTTCTAGAGTCCTTTGAGAATTAAATAAAATACAATGATGCATATCTAAAATATTAATAGAAACAATAAACAATGACTACTAAATAGTTTGCAAAACTCGTATGAAAAACATGAATTATCAATACTTCCCTATCAAACCAGTTTATTCTTAGCCTAAATGTGGAGTCTATAAATAGTATCATAAGTTTAAAAAAACTGAGTTGGGGGCCAGTATTGAGGTTATAGAGGCAACAAAAATCTTGCCACTGCCCAATCCTCCTCTTCTGCCAACCAGTGAGGGGCTAATATAGGTTATAACTCCAAGAATAAGGTCAATATCTTAAATCTGTAGAGGAATTTAAATCCTCCAGTGTGTCTAGAAAATATTCATCAGATGATAAAAATAGTTATGTCTGGCTGATGGGATTTTAAATGACTTTCCAAACTTCATTTTTGTAATTTACTACAGTAGTAACATTTTTAATAATAAACACAGTCCATTACCACAAAAACAGTAACAAATATTTCCTGGAAACAAGCCAATCACTAGCCCCAGTTTCAATGGCTCTGCATTCGTGCAATGGTTCTCAACCAGCATGATTTTGCTCCCCAGGGACATCTGGAAATGTCTGGAGACATTTTTGTTCATCATAACTGGGGGAGTGCTGCTGGTATTTAGCGGCAAGGAATGCTGCTAAACATCCTAAAATGCATATACACAAAAGAATTATCAGTCCAAAATGTAAATAGTGCCAAGGCTGAGAAATGCTGTATTAGAGAGATAAGAAACCCAAGTTCCTAAGCATATTACATAGATTCCCAACCTCCATCTCCAATCTTGCCATCTTACGATTTTGCCTAACGTTTATTCTAGAGTCAATTCTGAACTTCTCATTAGTCTCAGGATACTAAAACATTGACCTGCTTCTGGTCACTCAGTAACCAGGTCTCCAGACTCTAGTCCTCGTCTCCTCTCAGTGCACTACAACTCCCTTGAAAATGGACCTGAAATTATTCAGGTGTCTTCCCTTCAAATCAATAAATAGAGAATGCTTCCTATGGACAGGCATATTGCTGGTAAGGTGGGCACAACAGGAAAAATGAGTAAAATGCTATACCAGCTCTTGAGGTTTTGGAGTCTAGTAAACATAAATCTCACCCAGCACTTAGTCTAATGAGCCACACACATCACACACATACATACATACATGCATATGTCTATGCACATGCACTGACATAGTTTGATGATACAGAAAAATGGAACATTTGGAGGAATGATTATGGGTAGGTTACGGGTAGAGAGGACATGGATATGGATGAGGAAAGGATGAAGTCCTTTGACTGAGATAATGGTGCTACTGAGGTATGAAGATGTGGGATAGCTGTTCTGCAAAGCGATCCACCCACACAAATAATCGGCTCCAAGTTATGTGACAAACGTGACGCAAGGGGGACAAGGACATAAAATATCTGACATTTCCACCTTCTGAAAAGCAAAAATTCACTCAGGGAGATGAGTAGGACAAAAAGTTAGTATCAAATCACAACATCTTCCCAGTCACAAGCATGCAACTTTACTTAAATGGGCATCTTCAGAAAAACACCCTCCTATGGCCACTGGCTCCGCCTAACACTTTAAAAACCAATCACGTCAGCTGGAAAACACAATTCCAGCACTGTCAATTTCTAATCTTTTATGCACAATGAGATCAATATAACCACACCCTTGGTCATCAGGCCAACAATTATCTAGTGATATTAACACATAAGACTAGAGAAATTGATAACCAAATTATAAGTGACTACAAATTATGCAAATTCAAACAATACCTATGCTGCAAAACACTGCATAATTTATAGTCAACTTTTATTTATTTTTTTAAATGTTTTATTTATTTATTCATGAGAGTCAGAGAGAGAGAGAGAGAGAGAGAGAGAGAGAGAGGCAGAGGCAGAGGGAGAAGCAGGCTCCCCGCCTAACAGGGAGCCCGATGCGGGACTCCATCCCAGGACCCTGGGATCATGACCTGAGCCAAAGGCAGACGCTTAACCATCTGAGCCACCCAGGTGCCCTGATAGTCAACTTTTAAATCCTTGAGAACCTTGTTATTCCTCAATACTGGCTTACAATTATAATTAATAATAATAATAATCTTAATTTTCTATATGAAATAAATTAAGCACTCAGATCATCAATAAAAAATGCAATTGGCTATTCAAGTTTTTAAAATACTGAGGTTGTGAGTTTCTATGACTATGATCATTTGCTAAGTGTTTGAAAAGATTGACTTAAAAGAATCAGCTCCATGGGCTAGAAGAGATAAATGAATATCCAACATGATGGGGGAGCATATCAATGCGGAAATAAACCCTTAAGATGATTCTCCTAAGACCCTCTTCACCTCATTTGAGAACCTCATGAAAAAAACAGAGAAAGCAAGCCTTTAGCAAATTATGGAAACGAAAATTAGGACTCAAATTTATAATCAAGCAAAAATGATCATTTTACCTTTTAATGATGACAGGTAAAGCTGACCTTTCTCTCCACCACATTTTATTCTGTGACAAAGTTCAGGCAGCAGTTTTTTCCACCACAAAGTCTATCTTAGGAAAAAATGAATACATTTTAAGTTTGATGCATTTTACATTCAAATTTCCAACGAGAGTAAGATTGTGCAGGAAAGCACAGGGCAAAAATACATCATGTTGGTTAAGGTGCCACACTTTGTGTTACAACAGAAGTTATATCAGCAGCCAGTCTTCTGTTTAAACTATACCATAAATCAGGTTTGTAACTTGAAAATCTAATGATATGTATGCTGTGCATATGTACTTTGTTATTCTCAAGAAGAAACACAGACATGTCCTGTTATCATCTTAGGTAACAAGAAGGAAGGGAGGAAGGGAGGGAAGGTGGGAGGGAGGGAGGAGTACTAAAGTTTAAAACTCTTCTAATTTCTAAGCTAAAGACCATATAGCCCAGAAAATATTTTCCCATCATCCGTTGTTTCCCAAATCTTCAGGTAATATCCTGCTTTATTTCCAAATGAGGTTTTTAATTGAAGATAACATACAATCACCACATATTTTAATAGCCTCTAACAGTACACAAAGCACGTAACATATTAAAACATATTTGCTCCTTTGCCCCATCCAGACCTGTGAGGTTGGACTGATAGAATTTGTCCCTGTTTTGCAGATAAGGCAACAAGATTATCAAATCTGATTATCACTAATCAAGCTTAAAAGACATAAGCTGAAAAAGCGTACCCGATTCTCTTCTTTCAGCTCGTGATTAGCATATGGAATGATCGCCTCTGGGCATCTTTCTAACAGTGTGTCTATACATTGTTCATACTCTTTCAAACGTGTTTGACACAGAACATGGACACTGAGGCCAGCGATAGTGTCTTCTGAGAGTGGCTCCAGGAATGGAATAATGGAAGCTATGTCAAATGAAGGACCACATATAAGAGACTATGAACAGAAAAGTGAAATGTTATGGAATGAGGCACCCAAAAAACTAAAGCACAATATATAGAATACAATTTTTTTTAAAAAGACCAAACAGCACTTGCCAAAAAAAAAAAAAAGGAAACAAAAAGATGAATGAGGTTTTAGAGCACATGCATACAATATTTATAAGTCTAAGTAGACTGAAGTATTAAATAATCTTGAAACCACCTCTAGTTTAAAGAAAAAAAATCCGTTTAATAGAAAGCAATCATTTCTAAACTAACATATTTTAGTTGCTTTGGATAGATGGCAAATTAAAACTAATGGGAATGTTTTAGGACTCTATCCTAAGGAAATAATCAACATTGTGGTCAAAGATTTATGTCCATTTCATTTCAGGAGTAATTGTGATATTGAACAACTAGGATCTATGTTAAATAAGGGATAAGTAAATTATGGTACATTCATATGGTGGAATATTATACAGCCATCAAAATTACTTTCAGAGGCTAGTTAATGAGCAAATGCTCATAACAGAATGATGAGTAAAAAATGTCAATACAAAATTATATTCAGAGCGGGATCAATTTTGTACAATCTACACAGGTACATACATGTACATATATGAAATGCCTTTGAAATTTGAAACAGAGATCAGCTCATTGGATGGAAGGACAAAGCCCACTTTTTATTTTTTCACACTTTCCTGTATCTTCCAAATGTTCTATAATAAACATGCACTACATATATAACCAAAAATTTAACATTTAAGAAAACTAAAGCAATTGTTAATAAACTAATAATTTGTATCAATACTATTTGCCACAAACTGAAAGACATAGAGTAGGTAGTATTTGAGTATTCAGAACTTTACGAGTGTTTTACTTTTAAACATTTAAACTATAAATACATTCCACAAAAAAAAAAAAAATCTCTGCTTTCCCTTTCTTCTGGATAAAGATGAGATGGTCATTTCCTGATTTTTCTTCTTCCTGTATCCTTTTTACTACAGCATCTTCTCAGACGCACAAGAGGATATGGAATGTGACCTATTCATTTACAGTCAGCTTGATTATTTTATTCCAAATATCTACCAAGGAATGGCTTGGAGTGTAAGGTTGGTCCCTTTCCTTCCTGCAAGTTTAATAGTCACCTTCATCGAAATAATTTCTGACAACAAGAGAGCAAACATGAAAATCTACCACTTGTAGGATCTCTCACATGAAAGAAAACACAGATTATTTCTATATTCCACTTTTGATTAATTTGGATAATGGGCAGGGTAGGAAGGATCAAGGCATGGGTAACCCAAACCATGGTTAAATGAAACTACTCAAAGTTTGGTACAAATTGATTACCCATGAACTTTCATTTAGTTTTATCCATATCATCAACAAGTTTAAAAATAAGAAACGCCAGACAACACATATGTCACTGAATTTAAAATGGCCCAAAGGTTACTCTTTAAATTACTCTTAATGTTACTTAGCAGAGTGCTCCTTAGCAGAGTGCTCCCTTTGTTTTCAGTATTGGAAATGGGCTCCTTTCCACACCCAACACATAGACATTTATTTCCTTCTGTGATCCCTCATTCTCAGCCAACTCTGCATGGCTGGAACCCACAGACTCTATCTTCTCCACCTACACAATCTAAGGAGTGGTGGTTGGCAAGGAAGTGGGGGAGGGGACCATGATGATTATGGCAAAAGGCAGGGCATTTACTAGTTACTGTGTTTTTCCAAATAGCAGCTTTTTGACATTAGATTTATAGATTGTTTTTATTTTAAGTTTTGCACAAATATACTATAACGGTGATTGAGGATAAGAGACAGACACTCATATCAAATCTGTGTGGTGATGGTGGGATGCGGGGCAGAGGGGAATCATACAATTTTGGAAAAGTTGTCCAGGTGATTCTGAAACTCCTATTCCTCTGGGTGAAAACAAATGAGATTTTTGTTTCTTGATGGTTATTTTTTATTTAATGACAACCCACAGATAATCTAGAAAAAGATACAATTAGGAAAATAATTTTTTTGAATTTTTATTTTTTTATTATGTTATGTTAATCTCCATACATTACATCATTAGTTTTTGATGTAGTGTTCCATGATTCATTGTTAGGAAAACAATTTTTAAAAGTATAGGTTGACTATATTTCTATCCTTAAACAGCAAAGATTCCCAGAAGAAAGTATTCTTTTTAAATACTTTAAAATGAATTTTAAAAGGTCACTCAATTATACTTTTTCAAGCAGTGATTATAAAAATTCTGTAAAGCTCTATCCGGTAAGATTAACAGCACTAGTTACAATTGTGATTTTAAATATGTAATATATCCTGGGAGGGCAAGGCCCTGCCTGGCTTATCCAATGCCACAGACCAAATTTACAGCACCTGCTTGAGGAATATTTGTTGAATTAATGTATCTGAGGCTAAGCCCTAAGGAGCCTCTGTATCATAAGGGTACTAGAGATATGAACCAACAAGAATTTTCTCCAGCAATTTTTCATGAATGTAAGTAACTCCATCTCTGGATTTATAACTCAGGCCTGTCTAAAGCCTGAGTCTAAGCAATATGGGCTTTTGAGCTTCCCTCCTTGACCCCATCCCCAACTTGAGATTTTGGTTTCTATAAGCAGTAACCACACTTATACCAGTTCCCAGGGTAAATCAGGGGTTGCAAACTCAAAAGCCTAAACAGGCCAAAACAGATTATGGAAATGAATGAAGGCAGCTGGGTATAAGGAAAATGGACACCAGACACCATATCTGGACCAGGCAGACCCAGAGATTCGAACTGTGGCAGACAGGACAACATGAGCACTGACCAAGGAGGGAAATCACTAGTTCACTCCAACTCTAAGGTCTCAGAGGCAGTGAAAGCCCAGGGTTACCAGTTCTGCTGAATTTTTCAAGAAAAAAATTGAAACTCAGAATTCTTCATTTGAAATTTCAATTTGTATATGTTGGCACTATATTGAGCAGACCAAACAAAGCAGATGTGGGGTTTATATTCAGTCCTTGGGCCACAGGACTACCTGAAATAAAATCATATCCACATCTAGCCCAGATTGGTCCCCCAAGTCAAAGGTAGACTTTATTTCTCATTTGTAGCAAAAACACTGTCATGGTCAGAATTCTTGCAGGATGATCTACATTTTCTGATCATACTTACTTTTTTTTTAAAACTCCTTCTGAGGAGCCAGATAAACTGGCTATTTTAACCTACTTTCTATAAGACAGATAGTGGTGGCCTTGGGCTAGAGGCCTAACATGAGTGAACACTAAACAAAAAATAAATGCCATCAATAAAAACACCGCTAAGCATTTGCCATACTTCCATTTCACAAAGTGTTTCCAAGCACATTCTGAAAATGAAGCAAGTCAGTCACGTGACCTGGTGAACTCACTCTCTGCAGGCAACAAAACCAGCCTTGGGGAGCCGGAACGGGAGCCGCCCGCCTCTCTGTAGTTTCAGGCAGAGGCAGGAATGTCCTCCAGAGTATGCCTAACTGTGGATTTTACCCACCCCCCAAAAAGTATACACTCTAGATTAACAGGACACCTGAGGTTTTACCAAATTTAAGTCTGATACTATATTGTAATATGCATATTCATAAAAAAAGGAGGCATTTTTATTTACCTGTAATTTTGAAAGGTCTTCTGTATAACTTTTATCCGCTAAGGAATCGGATGATATTAAGACATTAACCCATGGATAGATTAAACCATAATGACTACAGGCATTAATCTAAAATGTAAAAGAAATTTATCATAAACAAAATACAACAAAACAAGATTCTCTTCATCCATTCCAAAAAGAACAAGCAATTGCTAATCTTCTGCCTTGTCACAGAGTTAGGTACACACTTTCCTGGGAATGGGAACAGAAGTCTTTTAAAATATATGCCCCTGGAAAAGTCTCAGCCTTGCTGCTTCTCACTGAATAAAACTGCACCAAAAATGGGGGGAAAATGCACTAAATATTTCTTTATATATATTTTAAATTTTTTATTTATTTTTTTAAGGTTTTATTTATTTATTTGAGAGACAGAGAGAGAGCACATGCAGGAGTGAAGGGGGGAGCCCAGAGGGAGAGAGCAAGCCAACTGACTCCAGACTCCCCGCTGAGCACAGAGCCCAACAGAGGGCTCAATCCCAGGACCCTGAGATCATGACCTGAGCCGAAGTCAGATGTTTAACCGACTGAGCCACCCAAGTGCCCCAATAGTTCCTTACATTTTAAATTTTAAAATATTCCTAAGAAACACTTTCTAGCAAAAAAAGCAAAACTGCTTTTAAGCTAATTTTACTCAAAAAAAGTTAACAGTAATATTGGAATTTTTATTTCTACTACTTTCCTTGTTAGGCAAAATCTCTTCCATAAGTTCTCAAGACAATTCCCATAAAGCCCCCTTATTCATGAAGTCGGCAACTTTTCCAGTGAACCCACATTAGGTGTGGCATCCACGACAGGCATTAAGGGCTAGAGGGAGAAGGGGACAGGAAGTGGTAAAGCAGAGTTGTTAAGGCTCCTGCAAAGGCTACAGAATAGCTCTTGTGTGTGCAGCTGACAGGAAATGAGTCCAGTTAGAAAGTCTCCCTCCCACAAGACTTCTGCAGTTCCTCTCCCACCAGGGAGTCTGCAAATGTGTTTTTTCTTGTGTTCTACTTTGGAACTATCCCCTGAGGGAGTGCAGACATGTTTGGAGGGAAAGCCCCTCCTCTATGCTTTGTCTACTGAGGTACCACTGCAAGTAAGTAATATAGGAGCAGTAGGGGGCAGTCATTACAAAACAAAATTATTTAAAATGCAAGAAACTTTACTCATGGACAAGATTTAAGTGTATTTTTCATTCCTGCTTATAAGATATCTGTTAATATAAATTAGGTTTGATTCTAAGCCATTAAAAATCACAAGGTACACTACTATAATGTGTAGTGTACAAGTTTAATTTAATATATTATTCTATTCTCTCACCAGATCCTCTGATGTTCGCAATGGTATGGTGTCAGGGGGCTGCCTCTTGGATAATCTCCAGATGTACTGAGATGTGAGCTTAAAAAAGAGTTCCTGGAGAACCACATCTGGAAGACCTGCTACGAGCTGAGCTTCCCAAAGGTCTACCAAGAGCTGCGGGATGATATCTTCGTCCTTACCACAAAGCACCTTGAAAACAGTGAAGCCGCCATATCCCAGATAAATATATTATTGATCAAGTTATAGCTAGTCTGAGTAGCACTCCATCATGTAGGCCATGCATTTAATAATTTATCATTAGCATTAGTGCCATGGCAAAATAGATTGAAATATTTTAACAGAAAACAGATTCTAGGTTGCATGAATGGAATTTTTCTAGATACATCCTTTTAATGTGTACTTTTATATATTTGTTACGTGTCTTTTTTTTCAATAAACAAATGAAAACTCAGTCTCTTATTCTGCTTCCTGTCCCCCCACCAATTTTATCAGCCTACCCAGAACCATTGCATTTTGAAAGTGACAAACCTTAAAGAAGGAATCTGCTTCTTCAATTCCAATTTTGTTGTTCTTCTGTAAGCCCAGAACTGAAGCCACAAGCAGTCCAGGCTGAGTGTCCTTCAAGTGTGCTGCAAGCTCAGTTGGAACAATCTGTCCCTTTCTCTGTTGAATCAATAGTCGAGGTTCCAGAATGAAGCCACATACCAACTTCATCTTCAGATAAACAAGAAATTTAGGATCAAAATATACATTGTATTCATCTTGAAAATACATGCCAGTGCATTCAAGGTTCATGGGTAAACTATTAATACTCAATCTCAATTTTTCTTTAACTACAAGTTCTCACTCTAAGCGGGACATCATTGTTAACTGTCTTTGAAGAAGTTATTAATATTTAATTAAGCATCAGGATACCCCATTTTTGTAGAGAGCTTTATATTTAAGTCTACTTGTTTAAAAATAACATACCTATGGTGATTAACATAACAATAAAAAATTAAAAAAAAATAAAAATAACATACCTTAAGAATATAAAAAGAATATATCTTAAGAAAATTCATCTTTCTAAAACTGTACTCTTCAAAGCAAAGGAGACCTCAATGTTGACTCGCTCTCTTCATCTAACAAAACATGTCATTTGTACAATGATAAAACACTTCTGCTCTCTTGTTTTAGAAACTAACATCATACTGTGGGCATTTGTCCACAGGCAACAAAACAACAGAATAGGAGCACAGGATGAGAAGCCATATTGCCTGCTCGAAACCCTGGCTCAAACACTCACCAGCTAAGTGATCTTGGACAACTCATTTATCCTCTGTCTTAGTTCCCTCATCTTTATAACAGGTATAATAAAAGCATCTAACTTATAGCACTGTTGCAAGAATTAAATAAGATAGCATATACAAGGGGCTTAGAATAGACCTGGGACGTAATACGTGCTCAATTAACATTATCTTTTAATTTCCTCCCCTAATGATTAACATCTTTGGCTCATGACTCTAAATGGGCTCTCTTCGAAAGAAAAGCTACCTTTTCTTTGATATCATTCAAACGCTAATCTTCCATAACGTAATTTGTGATTTTCCCAAGTGCAGGCCATTTCCTCCACTACTAGACTCCTAAGGCTCATGGTTAACATCCCACTTGCTGTACTTGAACACACATCACTCTGTTCTGTTTCAGTGGACATACCATATCCCTCATGCTAGATCAGCCTGTCAGCTCAGGATAGAGCCTGTATATTCTTTAGTACCAAGTACTGTGCTCTAAAAGTACCTGACGCAAAGTTGAGAGGTCTTTGGATACCCATTGCTACCACTGATCATTCTTATTTTTTTTTCATTTACCAGATCCAAAGCCCAAACACTCCCACTTTGGGTCACTTCTTTTCTAACATTAAGTCTATTTTCCTTTACGACTAAGAAGAAATGAACTAGACAGAAGCCAGAAGAAAGCTAAACAACGTAGGACTACCAGGTCCTGTTTCAGCCTGCTGCTAATACCAGGCAGGGCACTGTACCTCTGGATGGCTTTTCATTTCATTTCTATGCATGTCAAGATCCCCCATTTTCAGAGCCATTGCTGCTTTGGTCAATGTCACTAAGATTGATGAAAACCCAGAAGTATCCAGCTTGCTTAGATAGCTCATGGCAGTTAAAGGATTAATATTCTTCATAGAAGGACTACAGAGAATATGGGGCAGTTGCTTTGGCTCAGCCACGTGGAACATCTGGACCACTTTTGCTGCTAATTCCTTTAGTGAACATGAATAAGAAATAAAAGGTCAGTTAACCAACAGAATGCAACAAAATCAGCAAAAATGAAAAAAAGAGATATAAAAGATATAAACTTCCAAATGAGACAAAAGTATAAGTATGACGTTTAGGTTAAAAAAGACAGAGTTCACGGTGATAATGTGGGAGACCTGAGATGACCTGAAGTGATCTCTTTGCTGAGGTATAATGAAGAAAAAACAGTGAAAATATGTACTGAGTTGTGGCTAGCATTTCTCATTTTAACAAGAGTTCAAAAGAAGACATTAAAGATTTGATTAAATTACACTTAAAAGTCCATTTAAAAATAACAGCTTAGGACAAAATATACTTAATGAGGTAATGTATACAAAAAAATTTCTTTTCTCTCAAAATCTTAAAACATTTGGTCTCCCAATGTCCAGCTTTGCATATTTGCACTCAATTCTTTTTAAAAATACATAGGGGCTAAAAATAAGGCTTAGCAATGTCTCAAGGTCGCTGGGTCAGGACTTCGTAAGTGAAGCTTTGGACACTTGGAATTTGGGAGAACTAGGGTTGTGCAAAGGGCTGCGGATGAGAAGGAAGGGAAGGCCCTGGGGTGGTATGTGTGTCATTCTTCTAAAGATATGCTCCTGTCACACTGGGCAGGTCACTCAACCACAATGGACCACATTCTTCTATCTATATAATGAGAAAGTAGGAGAAGGTGATTGATTATAAGTTATTTTCCAAGCTATAATTCTAGGATTATTAATGAAGAAAAGGACACATTCATTACCTTCTTAGGAAAAGAAGAAAATAATTCCAAAGAAAAATATTTGGAACCTGACTTCTAAAACAGTATCACATGAAATAAATCGCTAACATGAAAAGTTACGAAGGTTGATATAAGTAAATAGAAAACTATATTAACTTCACTTAATTCTTCATCCAGGTTTTCATAAAGTGAATGATTAATGTAAAAGATTAATCCCCTCTCGTATTTCTGCAATCCATCCTCTAGTACCCAGTCCGCTCGGGTTAGAACTTCGGCCATAGACAAACCAGACATCTTATAGTATGGCAAGGCAAGGTGGGAATGCTGGGTGTCAAGCCTAAAGGGAAGGAAGTAAAAAAACCTCAAATTTGTCATTTTTAAGCCTGGATGCCTAACGCATTTGATAATAAAACAGATAATGCTTTCCGGATGACATAAATCTCAAAATACTCCTACTTCCATTAGTAGTTGGAACAAGTTCTAAGTTTTATTCTGTAAAGTCATTCTAATTAATACAGTTTCTTTTTGTCTGCTCATAACAAAAATAGAAAAATAATTCATTAAGTGAATTTTAGGATTTTTAATGTGGCTCTAAAATAATGGTGTTAATAGGCACGAAAAGTCTGTTTTATTAATTTATAATCATTCCCGTGGGTCGAGTAAGCCTTTGAAATAATCATACACAAAAAAATCTATAAAGGCCATCTCAAAAAGTAAAACCACTATTCATCCCAGTCCTTTTCTGAAATCATAAAAGCACTGACTACTAAGATTAAAGTCACAGGGGCGCGTGGGTGGCTCAGTTGGTTAGGCGACTGCCTTCGGCTCAGGTCATGATCCTGGAGTCCCTGGATGGAGTCCCGCATCCTGTTCCCTGCTCGGCAGGGAGTCTGCTTCTCCCTCTGACCCTCCCCCCTCTCATACTCTCTCTCTCTATCTCATTCTCTCTCTCAAATAAATAAATAAAAATCTTAAAAAAAAATAAAAGAAATAAAAAAAAAAGATTAAAGTCACAGACCGACCAAACGGTATCTCCCTCTGAAGGCAAACAGGCAATAAACTAGTAATAACGGCTGTCTCTGGGATTTTCATGGTCATGAGCAGGCCTAGAAGGCCTGAAAGAAATTTAATTCCTAAATTAAGTGGAGGGAGACTCATGAACTGGAGAGTCATTGTTCATCTAATAAATTGTAACTCCTTTTGAAGGTAGGAAACCGTCATGTTCATCTTTGTGACTCTAAGCTTAGCACAGTACCTGGCACACAGTATGTGCTCAACAAATGCTGACGGAATAAATGAATAAATGAATCTCCTCCCCTCATTCATTCCCCCATTCATCAGGTAGCTACCAGAGATGGAAAAGCTAGTACCTACACCCAAAGCTCAAGATGGCTTCTCTAACAAGTTTCTAAGAAGCATCACCAACCTGCTGTAGCAGTCTCCAAGATGCCCACAGCTTTCTTTAAATGCTTCCAAAAGCTCTGTTTTTTCTCCAGGTTCCAACTGACTGGCATCCATCAAGGCAGCCCTCACTAACAGATGAGCCTCGCTAAGAAGGTGGATGCAGCTCTGGGTTTTTGCAGTCTTGTAGGTATTACTGTAGTCTACCTGAAACAAAAAAGGCCAGCAGCTAATATTGCTGCAGAAACACACCCAAAAGTTTCCTGGTTCTTAAGAATATCTATATATTTTGTTAGTAGAGTTCATATTTATACACATTAAATCCTAAAAAACTAAAAAGTGGTTATTTATCATTCTGATAGGTCCTATCATTCTGATAGGACCTATCATTCTGATAGGTTCTTTTCCCCCACAATCCATGAGCCAGCTTAATACATACATGACTGTAAACATTCCCTTGTTAAACAGTGCTAAGCACTAGAGAAGGTACAAATAACACTGTAATACTAATAACACTGTTAACTTAGCAATAATTTGTTCATAGTTCAATAAGGCTAACAAACATATGTGAAACAGTTAACTTTTTTCAGTTCTGTGATTTAAATCTTAAATTCAGACTGACTATGCTTCCTTTATTATGCTTCCAGTCAGTAAATTTAGGTTCTACTTGGCCTATTTCTATAACCCACAGTGAGCTTATTAAAATTATCACTAGCTAATCTGAGTCCATCAGCATTTTCAGATTCCAGCAAGCGAATCATCTACATTAAGTTTTAAGACTTTCAATTAAGCAAGATTAAAAGGACAGGGCAAAGCCAATATAATTATCAGCATTAAAATGCCAGGGACAAATCAGGCAAAACCTTGACCTGATGATCAAAATTAACATCACCAATGAGGGGCACAGATATCATGTGCCTCCTGATGTAACACCCTGAAAAAGACACAACGTCACCTATGTAATGTTCTGGCTGAGAATGAGCATACATAACCTGAATCTAAACAAGAAGAAAATAAATAATAAAAAATTTTAAAAGGTGGAGGGGCAAAAATTTATTTTCAAAAATGTCTATGCCATAAAAAATAAAGGCTATGAAGTTATTCTGGATTAAAGGAGGCCAAAGAGACATCATAATTAAATGCCCTACCTGATGTTAGACTGGCCCCTGTACTGGAGAAGGGAGATACTAGTAGGTCATAACTGAGTCAACTGCAACATTGGAATATGTGTCCTGTTAAATTTATTAAGCATTTGTCGGTACTTCAGTGATGTAAACAAGTACCCGGATTCTTAGGAAACATACAGTGAGGTATTTAGGGGCATTAGGCTCTGAAGCATGAAAATTACCTTCCAATGGATCGTGGCATGTGGGCTGGGGCGGGGGGGGGGGGGGGTGGGGGGGGAGGGTGTGTGTGTGTGTGTGTGTGTGTGTGTGTTTAGAAAGTGCAAAAGCACAAAAAAAGAGAGAGAAAGAGAGAAGCAAAAGGGGTAAAATGTTGACTATGGGTGAATCTGTGTGGAGAATATAACAGGGTTTTATTTCTACTATTCTTATCCTTGCAACTTCTCTGTAAGTTTTAAATTATTTCAAAATAAAGAGTTAAAAAAATTGCAAGTAATGAATTGGCAGCTGTCACTCTTAAAAAAGGAAGAAGGGTGCCCCCCTCTGGGCCACTACCCAACAGACAATGCTGCAGGTGCGCAGGCCCTAAGACAATCTGCTAATATTTCATAGAGTGAGATGGGGATAAATGATCTAAGATTTCTTTCAGCTCCATTTCCTGGTTCTCTTTGCTAGGGTTCAAAGTAAAGGTCAAAGGCTATTTATGCTTAGACTGGTTAATCTGTCCTCTTTGGAGGGTGGGTATGAATAAGGAAGTCTTATTTTAGTGAACGGAATTTCTACTGGCTCCTCAAATGTCAGGAGCTCTGAAAACGAGAAGGTGACTAAAGATCCACACTCTACTGCCAGACGGAGCTTGAAAGTTGGTTGGCTGTGGCACTCTGAATGTGCGATCATTAGAATCAATATGGGGGCATTGCTTTGACTCTAAATTTCTACAAATAAGAATTGGAAGTCTGAAAGGAGTACCATTTCTTTGTACAGTTGCACTGGTGAGATCGTATCCACAATATACAAATTCCACCCAGCCTCAGCTACAGGAGGTGTTTTAAGCTTACCACTGGTTCCTTTTCTAGAACTAAAAGCAAAACAAAAGATAAGAATTACAGGATAAGACACAGAATTAATAAATGGCAATCTTAAATGGTAAATATTGGACACCTATAAAGATTTATGCAATCATTTTCATTTAGTATTTTCTTCAGTGATTATCTGTACAGTGGATTTTTATACAACATTAGTTCACAATGCTACATAGGCCTACAGCATTTAAAATTCAACAGCTCTCATGTACTGACAAACCAATTGCTTCCAATTTATTCCACAAGAATTCTTAAATGGGCAAAATGCTCAAAGAACAGGCAAGACCCCTCAAAAGGAAGAAAGACTTGGCTGTGAGAGTGTCTGTGCCCAGTATCTCTCGTGCACATGGCCTGCAGGAGTCCAGCACGCCTATGTCACCAATCTAAGCAGAAGCTGCAACAGAACACGAGGCAAAACACTCAGGGTTGCTGGGAAAACACGCAAGACACATATAACCATGGGTTCAAGCACTCTCTTATCTCTTGCTTTCAATATGTGATGCATTTTCTTTAGTATACAATCTTTTAAAATGTAGACCTCTGACCAAAGAAACTTTCAAATAGGTTAGGATTTTTTTTTAAATCACTTAAAAATAGAATTTTTTAAAATGTCCAATTACAATAAAATGTCAATAATTTGCAAGATTGCAAATTGTTCTTCCTCTTGCCAGAAAGCTTTTAGAATCAGTCAGTCTCAGGCCATCCCGTGCATGCTCTGAGTGACCAGTTACCCAAATCAACCTCTGATTATTCCTGTTGGTGGGACAAAGCACAGGCACAAAAAATTTAAAAAAGCAAAAACTTATGTTAAAAATAAAAACCAGTTTGACTAGAAATACAGCTCTTCCTTGACCTACGGTGAGGCTACCTCCCAATAAACCCACGAAAAATTGAAAATACCATAAATCAGATACACCTAACCTCTCAAACATCAGAGCTTAGCCGAGCCTACCTTAAACTTGCTCAGAACACTTACAGTAGCAATCATCTAACACAAAGCCTATTTTATAATAAAGTGTTGAATATCTGACGTAATCTATTGACTACTGTACAGAGTGAAAAACAGAATGATTGTATGGGTACAGTATGGATGTAAATGTATTGGTTGTTCACCCTCACGATCACATGGCTGCCACTGCGTAGCATCACCAAAAAATACCATACCACATGTGGTATGACAAATTCAAAATCCGAAGTACAGTTTCTAGTGAATGGGTACTGCCTTCAACACCGTTGTAAAATCAAAAACTTGTAAGTCAAACTAACATAAGTATGGGACCATCTGTACACTAGCTGCTTCTCTTCCGCAGACGGATTTCTTTCCTGATTAAATTATTCATAGGAGAACATACAAATCATCATCATCATTATCATTTAATTCCTACTCATAAGTTCACAGAACAGAAAATGTTGAACAAAAGCATAACTAGTCTGGAACTAAGTGTTCTATCCCAAACAACGTAAAAGCAGAAAATCCGAGAGAGTCACCCAGAGATCAGTGTTATCAAAATGCAATTTTATTTTAAGATCGATCAGCACATATCTATATATCATGAATGTACTTCAAGGTAAGAAATGCATTATTAATGTCTTTTGAATTGAAATACCAGAAAATAATACTTGGATAAAAACATAACCACTGAAAGGTCAAAGAAAAAAAGAAAAAAGTGGTAAAGAGCCTTGTAGTTTGGATTAACATTAGAGGCTCTGTCTTTCCTATTAATTACACTTTAACTTCTCTAAAATTACACAGATTTTTATTGGAACTACTTTATAATCCATTTTCTTCTAAAATTCCAAGGTTAATATAAAGGATAGTATGGAGACCACTAGAACCTTCTTTTCCTTCTCTGGGAAAAAAAAAAAAAACAACATAGACAAACCATCTAATCATTCAAAGTTTTGTTTTGATTTTTAAAAAGATAAACTAGGACACGCACAAAATATACCAGTAACAGTTCTTTCCAGAAACGTTGGCAGGAATGTGTGGAAGTGTGGGGATGCTTACAGAAGCCTCTTGGGTGATTCTCTTCTCTCTGGAATGGCCTCAGGGTCTGCCTTGGTCAAAAGTATCAGGTGGTTTTTAAAGTGACAAATGGCTTTCAAGCCTATGAAAAGCTGTATTCTTAAAGCACAGACATCCATACTGACAGGTGGGCAAGCCTAGTAAAGGAAAAATCACAAATTTAACCAAGGAATAAATGTACATGAACTTTAACCTTCAAAAACCAGTCTGTTTATTTGTCCTGCTCCCCTGTCCACCCCCCTCCAAAAAAAAATCTGAATTCCTAACCTTATTAGAGCAGGAGGTTTTCCTGTCTAAAGTTATGTAACCAACTACCTGTTACATATGTGCCTGCCGAAGAGCTACTCAGTATTTGCTGACTGAGTGAATGCAGATAGCAGGTGCACTTGAGCCCCTTGCAGCTGTGGGAACTCCTGTGTGGCTTAGAGAGTGGCTCTCGGAGCACACCTGTGGGCTGGTAACCTGCACCTAGAGAAATCCCCACTAACAGTGGGCTGGCTCAGGGATATGGCCCAATGTGGTTTCTAGGAAAAATCAGACACTATAAAAGGTCATTCTATGGCACAGAGAGAACATAAATCGTTTCTTAGTGGATGGGTGTACAGGGAAGAGAAATGCTTGCATGTTCAGATGGCCCGACTGTTAGCTCCTTAGGTGGAAACATTGCCTGGAATGGATGACTGGCTGGGTATGTCAGGTAAAGGGGAGGAAATCCTGGCCGAGGAGCCAGGCTCCTGTCCCTGTAAGGGAGCACTAATCAAGTATAATGGATAAGGTAAGAGAAGAGCTGTTCCTGAGAGCTCACAAAATGATACTGTCAGGCCTCTCTTCCATTAACACTATTTGGGTTCTGAGGTCATCTTCACTGTCCTTTTGTGCAAAGCGATTGGGGCAACATCTCCATCTATTTTTTCATTCCTAAGAATAGATAAGATGGCCTTAGCTAGTGCTGAGGAGACAGAATCTCAGAGGAAAGGGAGGTAAGATGTACACTTTGGACCACATTCTGAGGTTGTAAAATCTTTCTCAGACGCCATGGCTCCCAAAGTCTGAGTCGGCAAGAGGGCTAAACGTGTGCTGGTTCAGGTTGTAGCTAGGATTTCAGAATGGTAGAGTCCCAGGAAAGGGGGAGCCATGAAGTGTGATCATCACTGTCCTTCCCTTTGCCACCTTCAAGAGGACTGGCCTCAAGGGCAGCATCCCCCACCAGCTAGCTGCCCATCTCTCTTCTTATCTCCCTCCCTCTCTTCCTTGTTCCTTCCCTCTGGTTTTAGGAGACTCTGAGAAGACCTACAACATGATTTAATTTCAAATGCAGATTGAACCTACCTCAATCTATTATGTATCCCTCACTGCAGCATCACCACCTATGTAAGCCTATGTCTTTCTGAGGTTTGAAAAACAGAAAACAAAAAAGCAAAGCAAGGTGTGGGGAGAAGGAGAGAGGGACAAAGAATCTGTTGGCTTTCCATTTTTACTAGGGAAATAACCTTTATTTCTAAAATACGCTCTTGAAAAGTCTATGTGTGGGGGTGCCTAGGTGGCTCAGTCATTAAGCGTCTGCCTTCGGCTCAGGTCATGATCCCAGGGTCCTGGGATCGAGCCCCGCATCAGGCTCCCTGCTCCAAGGGAAGCCTGCTTCTCCCTCTCCCACTCCCCCTGCTTGTGTTCCCTTTCTCGCTGTGTCTCTCTCTTTCAAATAAATAAAATCTTAAAAAAAAAAAAGGCTATGTGTGTATCTTAAACACAGATAGAAAGGCATGGGGAAGCTGTAAGTTGGGTTTCTTAAGAGGCTGAAGGTAGGCAGTATGCCTGGTCGGCAACAGAAAGCTACAGGCAGGCCATTGCATGAGTTACTGAGAACTCAGATCACGGAAAACACTATCACATGTCACAACTTGGGTGATGGTGATAGTGGAAGAGGACTTCAGACACATTAAGCACTACAAAGTGCTGGCTTATTAACATAACCATCAGTAGTGAACACTTACTTTTCCAGGAAAAGGTGTTCCAGGTGCCAGACAGACATAAACTAACTTATAAAATATAGGCCATCATGGGGCGCCTGGGTGGCTCCGTCAGTTAAGTGTCTGCCTTTGGCTCAGGTCATGAACCCAGGGCCCTGGGATCGAGCCCCACTTCTCCCTCTCTCTGCCTCTGCCCCGATCATGTGCTCTCTCTCTCTCACTCACTCACTGTCTCTCAAATAAATAAACAAAATCTTTACCAAAAAAAAAAAATATAGGCCATTATAATCTGGGAGTTTCCTGCAGCATGTAACTTTATATCAAACATCCATTCAAGTAGTTTATACCTGAGAAGTGGAATAGCATATGATGAATATCACACAAAGAATCGGTATATTTCTGAGAACAGAAATTCAAGATCAGAAAATACAGAATTTCATCATAAAACTGCCTATGGTTATTTTGTGGTCAAGAGATTTTCAGAGAATAAGCATATTACTTCTCACTCAAAATGAGGTTAATAACCTAGCTCATCCATTAACTCTTAGATTAAGACTACAGAAATACATTATAGACATATCTGATAAAACAAAACAAAAAAATATAAATAAATCATTTTCATGCATTTGTGTTCTTGAACACACCGATTTCTATAGGGCTTTGTTAATAGTTATATACAAGTGTCACCACTGTTTCCATTAAAAAAGAATAAAATTGTAGTACACTATAATTGTAAAGTACTCTCTCTGAAGTTCCACTACACATATTCTTTTTTTTAAGATTTTTTATTTATTCATCAGAGAGAGCAAGAGCACCAGTAGGAGGGAGGGCTAGAGGGAGAGGGAGAAGCAGACTCCCCACTGAGCAGGAAGCCCGATGCAGGGCTCGATCCCAGGACCCCAGGATCATGACCTGAGCTGAAGACAGACGCTTAACTGACTGAGCCACCCAGGCGCCCCTACACTACACATATTCTTTACCAAATTTTAAAAATTATGCACTACACCTAAATTCTGAGTGAAATGTTTTCAAAGTAATCTTAAAAATTGTCATCTAAACCATGAATCACAAAATGTTCACTATTTTACATCCAAAAGTTCTATTTTGATAAACAAGATCTTAAGACCTTTAATGTTCACCAATTTAGACCCAAGAGCAAATCTGCAAGCATTCATGTATCCCTTTTTGATCTTAAGATTTTGTTGTCATCATAAACCAGTTCTAACCTTCAGGGTGGTGTCCACATATGGGTCCTCCTCACGAGCTGCCGCCGCACTGCACCGCACTGTGAAACACTGTAGGTTGTTGCTAAGGAAGAGGAGAGACACCACTGAGCAAAGCAGAGGCCAATAACCAACATGCCCATAGTTGGGAGGATTTCACAGAAACAAACAGCAATGGTGGGGAGGGAAGACTCAAGTATTTGTCAAATGCTGATGATTAGTCTGCTTCTTAACAAAGAGAGCACCTCAGAATCCCCGTGGCGTGTTTGTAAAAATATACACCTGGTCCCCACCTCACCCATACTGAATCATAATCTCTAAGAGCTGAATCTAGACATGTATATTTCTACAAAGCTCCATGTGTGGCTCTGCTGTACACTTCTAGTTAAGAACCATGGATCTGGGTCAATATCTCACAGACAAAATGATGTTCCTAGGATCTGTTCAAGGTAAAAAGAGGTGATTATCAAAGCCAAGATTAGAACCTAAGTTTCCTATTATCTCTATCCCACTCATCTCAGGATGTAATTGAGCCTAGATTATGCTGGACAACAGACTTAGATTATGCAAACACATATCCAATGGTAGAACAGAAAATTACAGACTATCTGAAGGAATCTTGAGAATTATCTACTCCAGAAGCTTGTTTTAAAGATGAGGGCATGGAAGTCTTATGACTGGTCTAAGACATCTCTGGAGGATGGAGCCAAATTAGATCCTAGGTCTTCTTACTCCTCACACTCCTCTAGCTCTTTACACAACCCCAGGCTGCTTCTGCACTGGAAAATGACCCAGAGACCCCACAGTCAGTGCACAATGGATGCCTGGTGACTAGTGGATAAGTCAACACTCCAATACCGACATTAAAAGCAGTTAACTTAGAAATTGCTACAAAACCCATCTCGTAGTAGATTCACAGGACTAAATAATTTTTATTTTTTCCCCACAGGAATAATTTTTAAAAGCAAATTAAAAAGTAGGAGAATTAAAAATGAACCATGTTGAAATAAAGCAAACCTAGCATTGATCTTATAATAGAAGAAATAGTTCTTGGGGCACCTAGGTGGCTCAATCAGTTAAGAACCTGCCTTCAGCTCAGGGTCATGATCTCAGGGCACTGGGATCAAGCCCCCTCGTCAGGCTCCCTGCTCAGCAGGGAGTCTGCTTCTCCCTCTCCCTCCACCCCTCCCCCCACTTGAGCATGCACACTCGTGCTCTCTCTCTCTCTCAAATAAATAAATATTTTTTAAAAATAGGAGAAATGCTTCTTTATAAGGAAGGCATTCTGACATTTTCATAGTTGGGAGATTTTGCACAATGTAGGGTAAGAGGTATCACTCAGGGCATTCTCCCTCTGTTTTGGGAGGCTTCCATTGCAGCCTCAGCCCATTGCCATCTCTGTCAATTTCCGCAAGTCCATTTCCACAAATGACCTCTGGAGTCGTGATAATCGCTGGAACAGCAGCACCACCACTTAGAAATCTAGAATAGAGTTAGCACCAGGAAGTAAAATGAGTAGAAGGGACTCGGAGACAGTGAGAGGCAAAAAAGCACCTGTGATGGGGTCAGAAGGAAAGGTGAGAGTAGCTGTGACAATAAAGATAAATGACGGTCAGGCTTCAGAGATAAAAAGGTGGTCCTCTGGATCCCTTCCACCTATAGTAATCCAGCTGTTGGCTATCGCTGGGATACTAAGCAGTAGTATAAGAAAAGAATAAAATGAACTGAAACGTGTTGGCATGGAAAGATGTCCAGGATATGCTGCCAAGTGAAGCAGCAAGTTGCTGAACAGTGGACATCATATGATCCATTTCTATGAAAAACAAATCATAGCAGTAAATGTACTTTTTTTTTTAAGTTGGATGAATATGCACCAATTTTTTTTAAGATTTTATTTATTTATTTGAGAGAGAGAGAGAGAGAGCATGAGCAGGGGGGAGAGGCAGACAGAGGGAGAGAGAGACGCAGACTCTCCGATGGGCCCGGAGCCCGAGGATGGGCTGGGGTCCCGGGACCCTGGGATCATGACCTGAGCCGAAGGCAGACCCTTAACTGACAGCCACCCAGGCGCCCCGAATACACACCAACTGTTGCCATGGTTGACTCTGAGGAGTAGGATTATGGGGGGGCTTTCCCATTTATGTATTTCTATAAGGATGACATTTTACATGATTTTATATTGTTCTTAGATTCTTTAAAAAAATTTTTCTATTGCTTTTTTTAAAAAACGTACCAGGCTTCAAGAAACTTTTCAAAACAAACTTATGGGTCAAGATATTTCTAAAACATGTATTTACTGGGTAAAATAATATGTAAAAAGTTCAACCAATATAGGATTTTAAAAATAGGGGTGGGGATCCTTATTAAGAATCTGAACTTACATATAACAACTGCTATTCTAACGTCTAGTGCTTCCACAGTCAAGTTAATGATGTCAGAATGTAATTTGGTGCTGATATTAAGAAAAACTTCAATAATTTCTTATCTGGAGACAGGCAAAACCCACACATTTTAAGTCCCTTCAAATTCCCATAACTGTGTTTTCAGGACTCTACATTCCAAACTAATTCATGACTTATATTTAAGACAGACACTAAATTCTCAGTGCCCTTTATGCAACCAGATAAAGATTAATAGTCTTTTGCATCAATATTTTGGGACAGAAATTAATGTTTTAGGGGTGCCTGGGTGGCTCAGTCATTAAGCGTCTGCCTTCAGCTCAGGTCATGGTCCCAGGGTCCTGGGATCAAGCCCCACATCAGGCTCCCTGCTCCGCGGTAAGCCTGCTTCTCCCTCTCCCTCTGCCTGCCACTCCCCCTGCTTGCATTCCCTCTCTCGCTGTGTCTCTCTGTCAAATAAATAAATAAAATCTTAAAAAAAAAAAAAAGAAATATTTTATTCTTTCTCCCTCTAGTTTTCCCTTTGTTTCTTTTTCTTTTTTTTTTTAAGACTTTATTTATTTATTTGACAGAGAGAGACAGTAAGAGCAGGAACACAAGCAGGGGGAGTGGGAGAGGGAGGAGCACTCCCACTGAGCTGGGAGCCCGATGCGGGGCTCGATGCGGGGCTCGATGCGGGGCTCGATGCGGGGCTCGATGCGGGGCTCGATGCGGGGCTCGATGCGGGGCTCGATGCGGGGCTCGATCCCAGGACCCTGGGATCGTGACCTGAACCACAGGCAGACGCTTAACGACTGAGCCACCCAGGCGCCCCTTTTCCTTGGTTTCTAAGATGCTGTAGTTCCCTAGGTTCTTTCGATTCTTGAAAATCCTTCTGTTCTTTCTCTCCCTTCCTAAACATGACCTTTCACCAGAGTTTAGTTTTCCAACTACTTTTCTCTGCTGCACACTCTGGGGGCCATGCTCCCTACTTCGACAGCTCTTTTTTTATGGTAATAAAACATCTACGTTTTCCTTTCTTTTCTAATCTTCAGTTCTGTGTCCAAAAGCCTACTTAACATTTCCCCTTGATACTCTCTAAGCGCCTCAAACTTAAATGCCTAAACCAAACTTCCTTTTTGCCCCACACTTCACCCTCCTCCACTCTTTCATAAGAGCAGCCTCAACACTCTGGCAAGGTTTCTCATGCCTCCTGCATTCCCACCATCCCAGCAGACACCAAGTCTTGTCATTTTCTTGCCGAAGCCTCTCCCATCTATTCTTCCTTGTCCTCTCTCTGCTACAACCCCTGGTTATCCTTCCCCGAACCATTTCAGTAGCTTATTTACCTGTGTTCAATCCATCCTGCATAACAGCCACCACTAATTTTCTTAAAGCAGTGCTCTTATCACATCACTTTATTGATCAAAACGTTAAAGAAGTCCTTAATTTTCAAAGCCCTGAGCTCTCTCTTGAGCATTATTTGCACCACTTCTCTGCATTTCAGCTTCTTCCTAAAGAACATCACTATGCGCAACATGTTGGAAATTGAGACTAGCTACTTCCACAGTGTTCACTTAGGAAACACACAACAGCATTTCTCCTTACATCAAGACAATGGGGGGAGAGGGCAGCAACCACACTATGAGTGAGTAGCAGAACCTTCAGGTGAGTTTTATGCTGTCTGAATATATTCCAGCACCTACTGTAGCTTCTGATACTATCACTCATTTGAAAAAAATTAAAAATCACTGTCCTATGCAATTAATTATTAGATGCTCCTACAAAACTAGACATAGCCTTTGTTTATTGTCTTCCCCGTATCTATAATGCCCTTCTCTTCTAATCTACATCTGTAGACTCTAACCAGCTTTTCTCACTTCAAGCACAAAAAACTTTCCTGTATGACTCAGCCAGAAGTAATTTTCCTCCTTGAAGTGCCTACACCACTTTCACAAAGTCTAAAGATATTTTTCACAAATCCCCTAGTGTTTGTGCCCCATGTATGTGTCTCTGGCCTTCTTTCACGCTGTTGCTTTAGAAAGCAGATGGTGTACCTTATTCACGGTTGCTTGGCCAGAGGGCCCAATGCAGTGGCTTGCACATAATCTAAGCTCAAAAAAACAGGAAATGGAACCAGAAGCATCAGTTACTGCTGAGATAAAAGGAAATGAGATTAAAAGCCTATTCAGGAACCCAGGTTACATGCCAGCATATTAGGGTAGGGCAATTCAAAAGGCATCTGCCACCAATTAGGCGCATGACCTTGCCAATGCCAACCTCTGGATTATTTCCCCATTTGTACTAATCACAGGGTAGTCTTTCTAGCTCCTTCACAGTTCTAAACCATTATGAAATAACGCAACTCATATAATGGATAGGACAGCACAGAAAAAAATTAGGAAATCTAAAAAGAAATCCAGAGATGTCCTGACTGGCCCCACTGACTTTTCATTAAAATTCCCTACGAAAATTTTTCCTCACAAAGACCCCTATCCAATCTAAGAAAATAAAACAAAGGCAAAACCAGAATCTAAGTCTTTGACATTGAAAAGGTAAGTATGGACCATCAAAAGACAAATATACACCATTAATTTACAATATTATATACTGGTTCACACAATTCTCACTGATTTTTTTTTAAGATTTTATTTATTTATTTGTTTGTTTGTTTATTAGAGGGGGAGCGACAGGCAGAGGGAGAAGCAGACTCCCCGCTGAGCAGGGAGCCCAATGCCGGACTGGATCCCAGGACCCTGGGATCATGACCTGAGCTGAAGGCAGACACTTAACCAACTGAGCCACCCAGGCGCCCCCACACAATACTCATTTAAAGATTTAAGAAGCACCCCAAGGATTTGCAGAAGAATAAGTGACTCAAAGTCCAGCAAGTAACACTGTAACATACCTTGCGATGACATGTAAAAATTGTGGTGTGAGCACCGCCTGCTGAGACTTCTCAGGATACTGGTAAACTGACATTAATTCAACAGATTTGACAACCATGTACAGATAGCCCACATGAGGCAATGAGAAAAAACAGAAGAGGCTCAGCAACTCTTTTTCCTGAGACAATTTTTTTCTACCAGAAGTAAAGGAACCTGCATGAAAAAAAGGAGGGGGGGGGAAACCCATGAAACCAGTAAAGGAAACTGACATCTTAACTTTTCTAAGCAAAAAAGTCTCTCAGTGTGGATAACCAAAGTGTTCTTTAGAAAAAACTGTTCTTTATTTTTTTTAAGATTATTTATTTATTTATTTGACATAAAGAGCACAAGCAGGCAGAGCAGCAGGCAGAGGGAGAGGGAGAAGCAGGCTCCCCACTGAGCAGGGAGCCCGATGGACTCGATCCCAGGACCCCGGGATCATGACCTGAGCCGAAGGTAGACGCTTAACCAACTGAGCCACCCAGGCGCCCCATGGAAAAGCTGTTATTTATAGAGGAGTGCCAGGAAGATATGAAAAGGGAGTGATGTAATTAAAATATCACCATTTTGCAAGCCCTAATAAATTAACAGATCTACGTAATAACCATCACAGAGTCAACCAGATTCCATGTACCTTCCAACAGAAGTCAGCATTACTTGTGCTACTAAATCATCATCTTCATAATCATCACCACCACCATCATCTAATCAAGACTTAGTCTAGACCAGCATTGTCGATAGAGATATAACACGAGCCACATATGTAATTTAAAGTTTTCTAGTAATAACATTTTAAAAAGTAAACAGAAACAGGCAAAATTTTCATAGTATATTGTATTAACCCAATATATCCCTATTACCATTTCAACAAGCAGTCAACAAAAAAATTGAGATATCATATATACATATATATATATTTCTGTACTAACTCTTCAAGATATGGTGTGACTTTTACATTTAACAGTGTATTTCAATTTAGATTAGTCACATTTCAAGTGCTGAGCAGTAGCAGGTGGTTAATGGCTACCACAGTGAGCAGTACAGCTTTAGATCAAACCACTAAATCACAGGGAAATACAGGGGATACAGGAACACGTTAAATGACACCGTGGGGACTCAATTAGCAAAATTCCAATTACGGGAAATTCTACAGTATTAGTCCAGCTTCTTGCTAATGCAAAAAAAAAAACAGAGAGAGAGAAAGGGAGACACCATTAGATAGTTGTCCCCCTAACATGGCTCTGGGCCCTCTCTGGTCTCCAGTGTTGTCTCACAACCCTCTCTGCCTTGCTCTCTCAGTCTTGCTTCTCTCAGTTCCTCAAATATAAGATTCTCCCTCTACCACAACGTCTTTGCTGCTTCCTCTGCACCAACCATATTTCCAAATCAGTCCTGATTCACTCTTCAGATCCTCTTTCCTAAGAAGCCTTTCTTGACCCCTAAATGAGGTTAATATCTTTGTTACAGGCTCTCAAGGTAGGGTTCTTTTCCCACAGAGTGCTCATTTCGGTGTGTAATTGTATACTCCTTGAAAATAATTGAATGATTATTCGATTAATGTCTGCTTCCTCCCCCCCAAGACAATAAGCTCCACGAGTGCAAGTACTTTGCCTACTTTTGCTCATTATTGGTTCCCTAGTATTCAGCACAATACCCAACATAGTAGGTAGTCAATAAATGTTCACTAAGAAAGAAAAAAATAAGGGAGGTTTATTAAACATGTTTAATCGGAATAATATTTATATTGTCTCTAGGCAACATCTAAAGATGGTAGGCAGGCCAGGACTAAGTACAAAACCCGATGGCAAATTCTCAATCTTGGCTGCCCATTAGGTTCCAGGGGAGCTTTTAAAAAACTACTGATGCCCAGGCACCATAGTATGTAGAGCCTGGGCATCAGCATTTTTAAGCATCCGAGTAAGCCCAATGTGCAACAAGGTTGAAAACCACCGCTCTGAATGAATTTCCCATTCAGTCAATATTTTCCACCTTGCTCACAAGGCCATCATATGAAGCTTTGCCACATACCCAGGTAAAAAAAACCCAGCTAGGACAAGGCTCTAATTTCCCTTTTCGGGCCAAGTAACCATTTCGAAAAGGGAAATGTGTTTTGTCTGTCATGTCCTCTCCATGGCTTCTCCTAGCAGACACAATTTCTCTTTCGAGTGCTCACAGGAGCACCATTTAGCATTATTTGCTAAGGAACTTGTCCAGGGTCAATGGGAGACTCAGTAGAAGAACCTAACGTATTACCCACATCGGTCTCCCCTCCCAGCCCAGAGCCCTTTCACCTCTGCACTGTAGCAATGCCATACTTACTTACCTGTTTGGTAAATAGGTAGCAGCTGAAGTGAATGTAACTTGACGTCATCAGAAAAGACACAGAACGAAATATCAGGAGCAAAACGTCTGAGAGTTTAAAAAGAGAAAGAGGAAGAGATCTAATTTCCATGTACTTCTAAGCGGGTAAATATATATTAAATGCTGGTGAATGAAAAGCTTTGTAATACTTATAGAGCAGGTGCTGAACGTGGTAATATTTTGTTTTTTCATCAGCTAATCCTGTTGACTCCAGTGTAACGGATACTCCAGATTGGCTACTTTTTTCACCGAGAAGTTCCATGGGCTTTTGACAGATAACAAAGTCATCTGACTCAAGCTGCAAAGTTTCATGACTGACATCTTAAAAAATAAAATTTGAGAAAAGAATTTAATAACTCCAAGTACTACTTGAATGAAAATTAAATTTCACAACATCCCCAGACCAATTAAACAGACATATAATAATTTTATTTATTCATACACACAGACATCTCACATATTTGCAAAGCACTATGGTTTTGAAAAGCCTTAGCACTTCCTCATTTATTCCTCACCACTGATAAAGTACAACAGGATATTATCATCCCAATTTTACACACGAGGAAATTGAAATTCAGAGATGGTATTCCTAACCCAAGGCCATTCAACTTATGAGATCTGGGACTAGAAACTCCTCCTAGCTCTTCCGTATTTCTATTGACAAGTATATGCTGAAACACACTGACATGTTACAGAGTAAGATATGGGCAGCCAGATCATAAACCCAAATCCCATGTATCAGGTATAACTGAATCTACAAACAATGTGGCTTGGTGATTGCTATATATTAGCACCCTTCAGAGACTGCCAGAAGTAAGGGTTTTCTCTACACCTAAGATAAGAAAGCAAGCTCAATTCATTATTTACCTTCTGTCTGTTTCATTGGATTGTCGGTCTTACGTGGCTGGTGGTTGACACTCTCTCCACTTTTAGGGTCTGACTCCAGTTTTAGGATTAAGACTTCTAAGTCTGACATGAGAGCAACATAACCAACACAAAAAGAAATTTCAACAGGAATGATATTATCTATGTGTATAATTAAAGAACGTTCAAAGTCCAATACTGAGAATTCTTCATTAATGACCTGATACTTCAAATTAAACAAGACTAACTTATTGGTGCAACCAACAAGAAGGTCTCCTTTTACTGGGCAACAGGAGATGCACAAGGGGGCCTCAGAAAGCGGCATTTCAATAATAGACATCTGGTCTTTGTAGGTGTCGCTGAAGGGTGCCTCCACATTATGTCCAACCATTCGGATACACACGCGACAGTTTTCAGTCCTTTTACTTCTCCAGTTCACATATGCACGTAGAAACGTAGCTTTGTTTTTCTCTTCAATTGCTGCCAAATAGTCTCCTGAGAAGGAAATAAGATTATACTTAGAATTTGTAATTAGAAACAACCACTTACGTTGTGCCATGAAAAGGAACTATTAGGGAATCCTAATGTGAATGGTTGAATTAAAGATTGACGAGAACAAAACCCTAATTAATAGGATCTTAGGTGTATTTTTAACTGACATTACGCATTTAGGTTCTGAAATAAATCTCTCGCCATTATGTCTTAAGATAATCCATTAATTATTCATGCAGCTTACACAGAAATTGTACATTTTATTCCTTATATTAGCTCTGAGTGTTTCCTATAGCTCTGAAATCCCCCTTCCCACAAGTCACACCTTCATGTCAACTCTGAGAAGTAGGATAAAGCTATACATATTAAACAAAACCTAAATCCAAGTTAATTTTCCCTCACTTGTTGATTTTATTATATTGTTTAAATTACAAAGTAATTTTATAGTTACTCTCTGTTGTGAGAAATCAAAGCAGTAAAGAGATGGCAAATGGAAAGCATAATCTCTTCCCTGCAGTCTGAGCCGGTGGTAACACACATAGCTTGGTACGTGTCCTTCTATACTTTTCTCTCATATAAACATAGACCGTAGACTAGTGTTCTGTCTTTTTTTTTCTTCACCAAAATGGAATCTCACTGAATATACTTAACAATCTACAACTTCTAAAAATTACCAGTAAATCTTAACTCGCCATGTCAATACATGGGTATCTAACATCGTTTTATTGAAAATTACCTGCATATCCTATGTATACATGTGCCATAATTCATTCAACAATTCCCCTATTGATATATATTCAAGTTTTTCTGCCACTATACTTCATACTGTAACAAATAGGCCTATACCTATATATTTATTTCCTAGGGGTTTGTTTCAATGGCATAGATTCCCAAAAGTGAGAATGTTGGGCCAAAGGGCAGGTACGTTTTAAATCTTAAGATATTGCCAGATTCTATCACAATTACGTAATAGGAACTCGTGTTGCCAGCAGTACTGTTTGAACATGCCCGTTTCCCCATATCCTCACTAGCACTGACTCAGTGTGACAGGGAAACCAGGACTCTTATGCTTATTATAATGTATATTTTCCAGACCATTTCTAAAGCTGGTCATCTTCTGCTATGTTTATCAGCCATGTATGATTTCTCAAGTTATCTACTTTATTAGGATGTTTGGTTTGTTTTTCTAAGAAATAGCCGCTCTCTGGATAAAAGTGATATTAATCTTTGGTTGGTCATGAATAGCAAATTGTTTCTGGTAGTCTATTCTTTGATGTTTGATTTCACTTATGGCATCTTTTACCACAGTAAAAGTCGTCAGATATGTATGTAGTCAGATATATATCATTTCCTTCTTGGCCTAATTTCCTAATTTGCTTAGACAGTCTCCTATGCCCTCCAAATTACATAACTATACTGTTACATATTCTATTTTAGTGGCTTTTTTAATTTAAATTTTTAATCTTTAGAACTTTGAGGGGAAGATAAGTCAAGGTTTTTCCAAATGTAGAACTGACTATTGACTAACATTATTTGCTAAATAAGCCCTTTTCCAATGAACTGAAATTGAAACGCCGCTGTTAGCATAATGACTTCCCATATACAAAAGCAGCAAGCAAGCAGCCCCTTTCAGCAAACACTCGCTGGGCTGGCCGGGTTCCCTCTGTGTCCGAAATGAGCCAACCTTCCAGAAACGCAAGCCTTCTCTTGATGCTGGTCCCTTTGATACCACAGAAACGGAGCTTGTACCTGTTCATTCCCTGGATATCTTCACAGAATGCCTAACCATACCCTACAGGCTCCATAAATGTGCTCACTCTGTTCCAGAGAAGCAGTTTGGATGGAGTTGCATCAAAAGATGCCTTGTAGCCTCCATCTTCCTAGAATTTCCTCAGTAAATTATCTTTTTCAAGTTTTTATTATGGTAAGATATACATAATGTAAAATTTACCACTTTCACCATTTTTGAGTACACAGTTCAATGGTATGAAGTATATTCAGATTGTTGTGCCCCAATCACCATCATCCCTCTCTATAACTTTTTCATCTTCCTCAAAACCCTTAAACAATAACTCCTCATCTCCCCCACCCCCAGACTCTGGCAATGACCATTCTACTTTCTTTCTGTCTCTATGAATTTGCCCACTCTAGATACCCCATGTAAACTGAATCATACAATATTTGTCCTTTTGTGTCTGCTTTATTTCACTTAGCACAATGTCTTCAAGGTTCATTTGTGTTGTAATGTGTGTCAGAATTCTCTTTCTTTTTAAGACTGAATAATATTCAATTTTATGTAAATACCACATTTTATTTATTCATCTGTTTAAGGACACTTAGGTTGTTTCCATGTCTTGGCTATTATAAATAATTCTGCAATGAACATGCAGGTACAGATATGCATATGCCACATTTAGTTTATCTTTTCTTCAGTTGATGGACATTTGGGGTGCTTCCACTTCTTGGCTCTCATTTAAAAATGCTATGAACATTGATGTACAAATATCTGCACAAGTGTCTGCTTTCAACTACTTTGTTTATATACTTCCAAGAGTGAAACTGCTGGATCATATGGTAATTAATTTTTTGAGGAACACCATACTGTTTTCCACAGCAGCTCTACCATTTTCCATTCCTGCAGTGTGCAGGGGTTTCAATTTCTCCACATTCTCACCAACATTTGCTATTTTCTTTCTTCTTTAAATAATAGCCATCCTAATGAGTATGAAATGGGATCTCAGGTTTGGTTTGCATTTCCCTGGTCATTAATGATGTTAAGCATCTTTTCATGTGCTTGTTGGCCATTTGAAGAAATGCCTATTCGCCCATTTTTGAAGTGGCTTTTGTTGTTGTTAAGTTATAGGAGTTCTCTATATATTCTGGATATTAATCCCTTATTGGATATATGCTTTGCAAGTATTTTCTCCCATTCTGAGGATTGCCTTTTCAATCTGTTGTTAGTGTCTTTTATAGATGCATGAAGGTTTTTAATTTTGATGACATCCAATTTACTTTACTCTTTTGTTGCCCGTGCTTTGGTGCCATATTCAAATTAGTAAATGAATTTTAAAACTAAGAATATTTGTTTGGTTAAATAAAATTGTTTTATTCAGACATTTATAAACATATACCTATTTCACAGCGCTCACCATAGCACATACCCTCCCCAATGTCTATCACCCAGCCACCCCATCCCTCCCACCCACCCCCACTCCAGCAACCCTCAGTTTGTTTCCTGAGATTAGACAGTTGAATCAAAGATCTGTACCTCTGAAACAAATAATGCAATATATGTTAAGAAAAAAAAAAAGAAGAAGATAGCAGGAGGCGAAGAATGAAGGGGGGAAATCGGAGGGGGACACGAACCATGAGAGACGATAGACTGTGAAAAACAAACTGAGGGTTCTAGAGGGGAGGGGGGGTGGGAGGATGGGTTAGCCTGGTGATGGGTATTAAGGAGGGCATGTTCTGCATGGAGCACTGGGTGTTATGCAAAAACAAGGAATCATGAAACACTACATCAAAAACTAATGATGTAATGTATGGTGATTAACATAACAATAAAAAATTTAAAAAACCATATACCTATTTCACTGATAAAAGTCTATTTATCATTTATACATAATCTGCAAACTGTAGATAGTGCCCATACTATCTTGTATGTTTTCAGATTAGTTTTATAATGATGAACTAGAACTTGCTAAGTAAGTGTTTATCTGACAAGCATTATGATCAGAGATTTAGAGTTCTCTCAGTTAATCCTCACAACAAACCTTTAAGATATTATCTCATTCTCCATTTTATAGATCAGGAAACTGAGGCTGAGATAAGCTAGGTAACTTGCCTAAGGCAACACAGCCAACAAGCTAGAGCTGGGACTTAAACCTGGATCTGTTTAGCTCAAAAGTCGATGCTCATTCCCCAATTATGCTATTTCTCAGAATGTTAAAAAGGAGATATAAGTCTGGAGGATTCTGTGGAGGTTAATAGCTCTTTATGAAAGAAAGTAACTAAACTTTTTAAAAATTTTAATTTATTTAAACAAACAACAACAAAAAACAGTTCACCTATTTTTCCCACTGCCCCCACCCCAGAACCAATTAGTTTTGGGTTTTTTGTTTTTTTCTTAGATTTTACATATAAAAAATCATATGGTATTTGTCTTCCTCTGACTGACTTATAAACTTTATTAGGCATTATGCATATGGTCAGAGCTTTACTCTACTTACTTTACAACAGCTTCTGTCTTAAGTAAATTAAAAAATCATTCTCATCTTTATTCTTAAACTCAGATTATTGGTTTTTTAAAATAATAAACTTCCTTTTATATAGGAAGATCATAAACCTGGTTAATACTAATACACGATTAAGGAAAAGGCTGCTCCTATGACAAAACTGACATCAGAAGGCAGAAATAATATACGATGCATCAAAATATGTTTTATGGCTCTGGAAATTGAAGAGACGGTAAGGTTTGGGGGGTATGTAATAGACAGACTCATTTAATACACCTGTGCTAAAGAACAGGCAATGAGAGCCATGTGATCTTGTCCTCCCTGCCCCACTACCTTCAGACACCCCATAAACAAATGTCCTGCACCAGAGCTCCCCACACAGCACTCAACCCTGGCCACCAGGTCTTTCTCCATTGAGAGCAATAAATTCTCATGTCTCCTTTTCCACTCCATACACAAAGCCTAAATTAAATTTCCATTACCTATGATGATGTTAGGGCCCTCTGTCCTTCAAAATTTCTACCTACTTTCTCCCTAACACCCCCAAATTTTATAAAGGGAGAATAGCATCCTGCTAACTAGAGATTAAAAAAATGAAAATGTTGGGCATCTGGGTAGCTCAGTTGGTTAAGCGTCTGCCTTCAGCTCAAGTCATGATCCTAGGGTCCTGGGATTGAGTCCTGCATCGGGGTCCCTGCTGTGCAGGGAGTCTGCTTCTCCCTCTGGCCCTCCTCCCAGGGGGAGGGCCTGTTCCCTCAATCTCTCTCTCTCAAATAAATAAATAAAATCTTTAAAAAAAAAAAGAAGAAAAGGAAATGTTTTCTACTTGGGCAAGAGACCTGCAAAGCACTTATAATAAATAGAAATGGCTGATACAAGATTCATTTTGTTTCTGACAGGAGGAGATTTGCTACAGAGAAAGACAGTAGAGCAGGAATCCCCATGTCTAAATTACTGTGAATGGGAGGAAAGAGACCAAAAGGAAAAAGCAGTGAAATGGAAGAGAAGTTATCTGGATATCAGCATTAGCTAGGAGTCAGCTGTGTGTGGGTTAATAGAAGCTGTACCCAGGGACTGTACCCAGTCTTCAAGCTGAGGACTGAAAGTTACCCTTGAGCTATCTGACCCAGGCTAATGCCATAGCACATGACTCCTGAACTTTCTTTAGGAACGCTGGATTATAAAACTGGATTATAAAAAGTCTTTGTTTTTCAAGGCCTCATTAATAAGGTTACCATGCTACTCAATGCCTACAGCAGCCAGTATGGCACTAGGACAGTGATTCTGAATCTTGGGTAAATATCAGACTCACCCCAATGCTGGGGCATAGCCCAGGAAACTGACAGTTTCTCTGAGGTTGTGGTGCAGGCATCAGCATATTTTCAAGCTCCCCCAGGTGATTCTGAAGCACAAGTAGTGACATCAAAGATCCCAAGAACCACCACTACTGACAGGGAAGAAAACTAGAGGTTTACATGATGCCTGCCACTTTCAATTCTAGAATAAATGTCCATTTGGAAGAATGGGGGCAGATCACGTAAATATGTCTGTTTCTGCCTCTCTTTCTCTCTCTCTCTCTCTCTCTCTCTCTCTCACACACACACACACACACACACACACACACACACACACTTGAGACTGGTGGGTTTGCCACTCAGTAGAGCTCTTGAAAGTAAGAATTTCCATGTTTAAAAGGGGGGTGGGATGGGGAAAACCACCAATATTGAAAAATGATTGAGAAATATTTCTACTAAATTCCAAAATCAGAATCTTCTGCTGAAAGAGAACATATAGATCCAATGAGTGGTTTTCAAACATTATCTGTGAACCAATGCAAGCTTCTGTTGATGTCTTCACTAGTCAAAAAGAAAAAATAACAGCATAGTAAGTTGCTCATAAAGCAAAGATATCCAATGTTTAGGGCTAAGTGCTCTTTTCTCTTCTGGTTACAGTAAATAGTAGGGCTTTTCATTTTTAAAAATATGTATTTTTACTGGACAAAATGAATAGTCAGATACTAAGTATGATGATAGCCCCATCATGGACCCACAAAATCCCAATGCCTGGAAATCACTGATCTAGTAATTTCAACTTAAAAAAAAAAAAAAGAGAGAGAGAGCCTGAGATCCAAAAGTTTCTATAAACTCACACCCAACCAGTAGCAGAAAGAGATCCCCAATCCTCCAAGTTCAGGCTCTCTACTTCATTTGTAAGCCCCTGAGCCATGGGCTTTTCTACCATAAATACTGCAATTTATACCTTTACACCCCTCTTGAGAAGCAGGAATCAAACTTTAAGTGCATTAGTAAGCAGTTAAAAGAAGCCGATGGCAAATCCTTCTGTAATCTTAAGTACCACCTATTTTTAAATGTTGGGTTTTTCTAAAATAGAGATATACCCACATAGTACCTCCCTGGTACTGCTTCACATTTTGTTGGAAAAAGGGTAGTGGATGCTGCTGTGCTGTTTTGGGTGGGAGGGACGAGTTTATGACTTGAGTTCCACTTGCATAGATTTAAAAACCAGCATATAACGTGAGCTTCCAAAAACCGACAAGTGGATAAAGGTACAATGTAAAAGGACTGGCCATGAGTTGGCATGATTGTTGAAGCTGGGAGTACCTGGGGTTCAGGATACTATTCTCCCTGCTTTTGTAATGTGTTTGAGAGAGTTTGGGTTTTTTGTAGTTGTATTTTTTGGTTTTAAGTGTCTGGGCTGAGTGGAACCCAGCCACCCAACCACAGGCCTTTCCGGTGAGCGAACGAGACAAGAAAGAGCAGACAGCGTCCCCCGCCCCCGTGAAGCAAGCGCTCACCTGCGGTTGCCACGACAACCGCACAGCTCTGCTCTCCTTCAGTAATCAGCTGCCAGACCCCGCGAGACCCCAGCAAATTCCGGGAAGTCTCTTCACCACCCAGAGTGCCGCCGCCGGGGACGTTCAGTCCTCTAGGAAGGAGGCCCCAAGCCGGGATCCAGGCTCCCCCTGGCCGCGCTGCTACTCACCCGCCTCGCTGTAGGCCAGGCACAGCACCCTGCCTAGCGTGGAGAAGGCGCACCTCGGCTGGCACAGCTCCTGTCCAGTCACGGCGAATGCCTCCACCTTGCAGCCTGCCGCCACGAAGAGAGCGTCGCGTCCTCCGCCGCAGAACCGCTCGGGCTCCAACTTGCAGGGCACCACCTGCTGCGACCCGAACGGGTGCAGGTTGTATAGCTGCACCATTCTGACCACCGGCTCCGGGGCAGCCCGGCGGTGCCCGCTCAGGCCTGCACGCCCCGCGGGGCGCCCAGAGACCCCGCTCCGGTCGCAGAGGCTGGACCACTTCCGCCAGCAGTTGCACAGAGCCGAGTCACGTGAGCGTCACCCGGGCCGCCTGCGGCTCGCCTTCTTAAAGAGGCTGTTACGGGTCGAGGCTGGGGTCCTAGGAGCTGTCACCTCCGCCCGGTGCGCCTGCGCCCCGCGGGCCTCTTGTTTGGGGGCCTTGGACCCGGCCGACCGGCGCTGGCCACACCTCCGCGCTCCGTGGTTGACCGGCGCAAAGACCGCTGTGTCCTTTTTTTTTTTTTTCGTCATTTCACGTTACTGCTTTGGGCTAGACGAGATGTTTAGGCCCTTGAATACGTCTCAACATTTGATTATCTGCTATCTTGTACCATTTTGTACTTACTTCAGGGGCATCCCTTATGTCTTCCCGATAGCCTCTGAGCTTCGGGAGGATAGGGCTGCGAAAGCTGAAGTGCAGCGCACGCGGCTCAATACCGGGCCGAACACACTGAAGAGTTGTTACAAAATATTGGAAATTCTAGAATGATTTCATTGGAAATAACACCTAGAATATGCTTAGCAAAAAGGAAGGAGGGAAGGAAGGAAGGAAGGAAAGAAGGAAGGAAGGAAATTTTATATATATAAATAATGCTGAAGAACCGTGGACATAACCTAGTGAACTCCAGGTATTTGACAAAAAAATTAGTTTGAGTCCCAGAGGATGTAATCACTAGGGGTGAAATCCACTAGTTCTCAGTCCAGTGTTCCTAAAACTAATCTGTATCCTGGTGGATACAGGTGGAGCTCATGGTTACAATCCCAATTTAAAAACAAAACAAAACAAAACAAATCCACATGAGCATTAGAGCTACTCTTTACAATTTATCCAGAAAATAACATATGTAAGTATGACTTGTGGGATTTCTCTTACTTTCGGTGTCCCCTTACTTGTGTGGGGACGAAACTAAAAAGAGCATTTTTTTTTAAAGATTTTGTTTATTTATTTGACAGAGAGAGCACAAGCAAAGGGAGCAGCAGCAGAGGAAGAGGGAGAAGCAGGCTTCCTGGTGAGCAGGGAGCCCTACGTGGAGCTTGATCCCAGGACTCTGGGATCATGACCTCAGCCAAAGGCAGACGCTTAACGGTCAGAACCACTCAGGTGCCCGGAAAGAGCAAATTTTCCTTTGGTCGGTTTCTAGTTCTCACCCTCATGAATCCTTTCTTAGAAGAATTTACAAATTAGGTGAAATTGGTTTGAAGTTAAACCTACCTCCGTTTCCTTTGCCATCTAGATGAATAAAGTACCCCTTAGTAGTATCCTACTGTCCTTCACCTAACCCAACCAATAGGGACTTTTTGGGATTACAACTATTCACCAAACTAAGTGAGGCCAAGAACTGGACAAGGACCTCAGCAATAGGGTTGAAAACTCATAGAAAACAAAGACCCTAACCACTGCTTAACAACTAACTCATTCAGACACAACACTCATGAACACCCCTTTCTCCACAAATATATGCCATATGTGTCCTTTTTTTATTTCCTCCCTCAGGACTGAAAATTACAATTCCAGTACTAAATTAAAATTTCAAGACTAAACTTACAATTTTATTGTAATTTCACCTACATTGAAAATGTCTATTTTGGAGAAACCAGTGATACTTGTTCACAGCCTGGAACCCCAGTCCCTTCTAGAGATAGGCCACCTCTCCCTTAAATAAGCCTGGCTCCTTTAAGATTCTTAGGGAATAGACATGCTAACCAAGGGAAGGAGGAGGATGTCTCTGGTTTCCATGTATGTCAGTAGCCATAAGGAGGAGTTGCCTGCTTATATTCCTGTTACAAATGCAGGGGCAGCCGTAGGCACACCCTAATTTCCTTATGGGAGGCTGTGTTAGTCTGCTAGGGTAGCCATAACAAAATAGTGCAGACTGGATTGCTTAAACAGAATTTTTTTTTCACAGTTCTGGAGGTCAGAAGTGTGTCTGCAGTTCTGGATTTTTCCTAAGGCCTCTTTCCTTGGCTTGTGGATAGCCACTGTCATAATCCATTTGGGCTGTTATAACAAAATACCACAGACCAGGCAGCTTATAAACAACAGAATGTTTTTTTCTCACAGTTCTGGAATTGGGGAATTCTGAGATCAAGGTGCCAGCATATAGTAGGGTTAGGGTCCTTTTTGAGGTTGTAGACTGCTGACTTCTTGCTGTGTTCTCACTTGCTGGAAGGGGCTAGGGAGCTCTGTGGGATCTCTTACATAAGAGCACTAATCCCATTCATGAGGGTGACCTAATCACCTCCCAAAGGCCCTACCTTTTAACACCATCACGTTGGGCATTAAGATTCCAATAGATACTCAGCAGCATAAGTCCTTAGGGAAATGCAAGTCAAAACTACCATTAGAGATCACTATACATTTATTGTATTAATAAAAAATTAAAAGACTGATCATAACAAGTGTTAGTGAGGATATGGAGCAACTGATGTGGCTGTAAAATGGTATAACAACTTTTGAAACAGTTTGGCAGGCTCTTACAAAGTTAGACATACACCAACCATATGTTCCAACCATTCTACACCTAGGTGTTTACCCAAGAGAACTGAGGCATGTATCCTTAAAAGGATTTGTACATACATTCTCATGGCAGCTTTTTGTGTAACCATCAAAAACTGAAAACAACCCAAATATCCATCAACAGATAAATGGATAAACAGATTTTGTTTTATCCATACAATGAAATACTACTCAGCAATAAAAAGGAATGAACTATTGATACATAAAACGACATGGATAGATCTCAAAATAATTATGCTGAATCAAAGAAGCCAGACAAAAATAGAATGTACTAGTTATATAAATGATTCTATTTATATAAAATTCTAGAAAATACAAACTATAGTAACAGATAATAGTGGTTGCCTGGGTCCTAGTGAGGGGCAGAGATATGACAGATTAAAAAAGAGCATGAGTAAACTTTGGGAATGATGGATATGTCCATCATCTTGATTTTTTTTTAAGATTTTATTTATTTGAGGGAGAGAGCTCAAGAGGGGGAGGGTCAGAGGGAGAAGCAGACTTCCTGCTGAGCAGGAAGCCTGATGCAGGACTCGATCCTGGGCCTCCAGGATCATGACCTGAGCCGAAGGCAGTCACTTAACCAACTGAGCCACCCAGATGCCCATTATCTTGATTTTTGTAATGGGTTAATGGGTGAATACATATGTCATAGCTTATCAGACTGTGTACTTTAAATATGTGGAATTTTTTTAAAGACTATAAGACTACTTACCCCAAATCATATTGCTAATTAGGTAATTGCAAAGTAAAGCTCATTGTATGAACCTCAATTATATAGAAGTTACTTCATAAGTATTTAAGAATTTAAAATAAGAGAATAACTGAACTCTAAATCTGAAACTAATGATACACTATTGTTAACTAATTGAATTTAAGTAAAATAAGCTAACGAAAAAATAAAATATGTAATCCAAAAAAAAAAGAATCTAAAATAAGAGTGATGTGGACTGGAGTTCAATGGTAAATAATGTGTTCTAAGATATTTGCTATGTTCAGGAAAATATTTAAAAATTCTAAATGATTTTTAGTAAGGGAGAGAAAGAGAAGCAGTGTCACTTTCATACTCAAAGCATTCCAGTTGCTTTCCATGCTATTCAGATCAAAACTAAAATTTCCTGGCTTGGCCTGCAAGGCCCTATATTATCTGGTCAACCTCACTATCTCTCTCCAACTTCATTTCCTACCACTCTCTTTCATTGTGCCATAGACACAGAAGCCTTCTGTGTTCTCTAAAAATTCCCTGCTCATTCTCTTAGGATTTTAGCACTTACTTGCTGGTCCCTGTGCCTAGAATTGGTTCCCAGATCTTCCGATAACTTACCGTCTTGCTTCTTTTTAGGTCCTCTCTAATATTACTTCCCTGACATTTGTGTAGCGTACCCTGCAGACCATGTAGACTCACTTTTCTTCTTTATGGGTTTGCTTTTGAAAGCAAGAGTAATAATCACAAATGTAACTCTAGAAGACATATTTTGTTTGTTTGTTTTAGAAGAGGAGAGAGAGAGAGCAGAGGATGAGATTTCCTCTAAGATCTCGTCTCTTCTAAGTTCCAATTCCTCACTGAAAAAAACGTGTAGGGTCTTTCACATTGTTTTCCTTAAATGGGACATTTTATATCAATAGTTATTTTATTCATTCAATTTAAAAATATAGAAGTCAAAAAATACTGTTCATGTTTTAAAAACATGAATGTGCAGAACATCTTTGAGAATCTTCACTCAGGAAAACTTATCTAAAGAAACAAAGTATCCCAGCTCAGAATTTCTTACTGATATATCACCTCATGTCTTTTTGCGGGTTTTTACTTAAAGAGCCCAATTCATTAGGGCAAAAGGCAGGGTGGGCAAGCCATTCTAGAAGTGTAAATTACTGAAAGTTATTAAAGCAGAACGTGTGGATTTCTACAGCAACCCAAACTATACTGGTGTCCAGAACTTGTGGGCTTTAAAGAAAGGGTGAATGATACTTAGTTTAGAATGCCAAGCAGCAACTGCTTGTATGTCCAAGTTGCCACCAAAGCCAACCTTTACGCCCATTTTCCTAACATCATGCGCGGCCACAAGAGGACATCTGCATGGGCTCTTTGGTTTGTTCATGCCAATGCCTTCCCTGAGGCCCAGCCAGACCAGTGTTGTCCTACCCTTCCCTTTGGGAACTCCCATCCCTACCCACTCTAGGCCTTGGGATTCCTTCTCCCACAGGACTACTCCTAAAATCAATCTTCAGGTACTCTGAATTTGGAATATATTTGCTCCAAACTAATGCTAGGAAAACAAAACAAACAGGCAATAACAGTAAATAACAAAATGGGTAAATGCCAAAGGTTACAGTTTCTCACAAATTTCTCAGACTAGTCCTCTGGGCTACAGGTCCCAATTTCCTTAAAGAAAGTAAATTTCTCCTTTACCCAATGCCATACACATGTGCACGCATGCACACACAAACACACCTTTCCTTCCCTACCTTTTCACTCAATAAAGCAGGGCTAATGGAATAGATGCCTCCTTTGCTCAAAGGGACAGTTTACATTTCTGGTGACTTCCAGGCTGGGTTATGCCTAGCTCACTCAGTTTCTATCTTATTCAAGAGTGGCCCCCTCTGGAATTTCCTTATATAAAATGACTCCTAGCTTGAAAGAATTGGTAGCATCCTCTACTGATCTAGGTTATTGCTGAAATTGTATGAAAACTTTCCTAAATAATCACAGAGCTCTCAGATTCAAACATTCTAAGTACATATTCCCTTTTTCCCCACACAGGCAAACATGTATAAATTAACTATACCTAGTATAAATATATCTATTTCATGAGTTAACATTATTTTTCTATGAACTATGAACTAACAGAATATTCTATGAACTACCTCTATTAATTTTTTAGGAAGATGTACCTGTTAAACACATAAACTTGCAATTACTGGCTTTGCACTGCTTTTGTCACGAGAGTCTAATCCTATATCTTTTCAGAACGATTTATTCTAGAGAATAATTTTATGGTAAAAACAGGGTTGTTGACAAAATACTTTCAGTGACCATTTTCTTATATCTGGGCCAGACAAGTCCTAATCAAGGTAATATATAAACAGGATATCTGATTTAAAAAAAAAACATACAAAATCTTTAGAGTCTTTTCATTGGTTATATATTTCTTTTTTTATTTAAATTCAATTAATTGGGCGCCAGGGTGGCTCAGTTGGTTAAGCGACTGCCTTCGGCTCAGGTCATGATCCTGGAGTCCCGGGATGGAGTCCCACATCGGGCTCCCTGCTCGGCAGGGAGTCTGCTTCTCCCTCTGACCCTCTTCCCTCTCGTGCTCTCTCTCTCTCATTCTCTCTCTCTCAAATAAATAAATAAGAACTTAAAAAAAAGAAAAAAATCATCTAAAAAAATAAATTCAATTAATTAACATAAATGTATTATTTGTTTCAGGGGTATAGGTCTGTGATTCATCAGTCTTACACAATACCCAGCACTCACCACAACACATACCCTCCCTAATGTCCATCACCCAGCCACCCCATCTCCCAACCCCCTCCCCTCCAGCAACCCTCAAGTTTCTTTCCTAAGATTAAGAATCCCTTATGGTTGGGGCGCCTGGTGGCTCAGATGGTTAAGCGTCTGCCTTCGGCTCAGGTCATGATCCCAGGGTCCTGGGATCGAGCCCCACATCGAGCCCCACATAGGGCTCCTGGCTCAGCAGGGAGCCTGCTTCTCCCTCTCTCTCTGCTCAGGCTCTCTCTCTATCTCTGTGTCTCAAATGAATAAATAAAATCTTTTTTAAAAAAATCCTTTATGGTTATATATTTCTTAAACCAAACAGACACTTCACACTACACCAGTGGTTCACAAACCTGACTATGCATCAGATATTCCTGGAGGGCTTGTGAAAACACTTTTTGCTGCGCCTCACCCCCACTTTCCAATTCAGTAAGTCTACAGTAGAGCCAGAGAAACCGCATTTCTAACAAATTCCTAGGCAATGTTAATGCTACCGAACCAAACTTTGAGAACCATTCAGTCAGCTATTTTTTTCAGTAAACTATTTTATTCATTCATGGCTGCATGAATCTGAAATCTTACTACAACCAAGAAATTATTTACTGTGGTAACTACCTCATGAAATAGTTCCAAGTCTCTACATATATAATGTACCAATCACAATACAGGTCATTTTGACATTAAAAAACATCAATTTAAAAATCAAATATTTATTGAGTTTGGAAGAGTGCCAAGAGCATTCAGCTGATAGTCAATGCTAATCCCAAATTTACAACTAACTGTGGTTTTGGTGCCAACACTCAATCTCCCTAGACCTGAGTTTCCACATGTGCAGACTGAGGGGAGTGGTCAAGATGAGGTATCATCCATATCTAAAAGCACCTGTTGATTCTTTGCTTCTACTACATACAAGCCAATGTGCTGAGTGAAGTGAGGGAGTGTGAAACAAAGAGCTTGCTCCTTAGCTGGGAACACAAGATACATACCCAGAAAAAGATACCAGCCCAAGCCAAAGGGAAACCCCACATAATGGTGCTTCAGAATTCTATCCTGGTGGAATGACGTTAGGAAAACCACCTCTTCACTCAAGTTCAGACTAACGGAATTTGGACCTGTTCTATAATATTAATAATATCTTTAACAGAGAAACCTCTTCCCCCTTTTTTCCCCTCTTTCCCTCCTTCCTTCTTTCCTTTCTTTCTTCTTTTCCTCCCTTTTTCCCTCTTTTTGATAAATACTTGCTGGGACCCTGGGAAGACAGATGGAAATGCCCTGAGTAAAGTCAGGGCAAACATCCTGAAACCAAGCCAAAGAGCTGAACAAGTTTTTTTTACCTCACCAAGCCGATTTCTTCAACTGCAACACTGTTATTGTAAGCCTCATATGAGATAATACATATAAAGTTTTTATTGAAGGGCCTGCCACATAGTGAGAAAATTTTATATCCTAGTATCTCCCCAGAGTACACAGTGTTATGTAGGGCTAGAAACTTGAGTAATTTGAAAATGAACAATGGTCAGAAATGTAGGCCTTGGAGATGAGAGTAGAGAATGAAGGAGGGGTGAAAATGGATGTGAACACTAATGGAGGGAATATAGACCAAGTGGGGAGAAAGGAAAAAATTCACTATTTGTGGATTAGGAAGTAGAATAGCATGGTGATTAAGAGTTTGTGCCCTTGCAGACAGACTATCTGGATTTGAACCCTGGCTTTTGCAATTTACTAGCTGTATTGTGTGATCCTGGGCAAATTATTTAACCATTCTGTGACTCAGTTTCCCCATGTATAAAGTGGAAATAATGATAGCTTCTAGCTTTTTATTCTCAAGATTAAATGAGCTAAAACCTGTTAAGGGTAAAACATGCTTGGCACATTATAAAAGCTTAGTAAGTGAAAGCTGCTATTATTATCAATTTTCAACTTAATTCTCTGGGTCACTCCAGTAAGGCTCTTGTTCTTGGAAATACCAAATAGCACAGAGAGGCTAGCATTGTTTCCAGTTGGAGCTGCATCAAGTGCGTTCCTGGAATTGCTTTTCTCCCTGAAGTTGATAACATATAAAGTTTAGATCAGGCTCACGCTCCTTTCTTAAAACTGAGCAGAGAACTTAAGGCCACAGTTCCCAAATTTTACTGCACATTAGAATCACTGGGGAGCTTTTAAAAGTACTGATGCCCATATTGGGCCCCTTATCAGTGAAATTAGAATGTTTGGAGACAGGGGCCAGGAATCAGTATCTTTTACTTTTTTTTAAAAAAGATTTTAGGGTCGCCTGGGTGGCTCAGCCGTTAAGCGTCTGCCTTCGGCTCAGGTCATGATCCCAGGGTCCTGGGATCGAGCCCCACATCAGGCTCCCTGCTCAGCGGGAAGCCTGCTTCTCCCTCTCCTACTCCTTCTGCTAGTGCTCCCTTTCTCGCTGTGTCTCTCTCTATCAAATAAATAAATAAAATCTTTAAAAAATATATTTTATTTACTTATTTATTTGAGAAAGAGAGAGGGACAGACATAGTGAGAGAGAGCACAAGTGGGGAGGAGAGGGAGAAGCAGGCTCCCTGCTGAGCAAGGAGCCCAACTTGGACTCTGGGATCACGACCTGAGCCAAAGGCAGATGCTTAACCAACTGAGCCACACAGGAACCCCAGGAATCAGTATCTTTTAAAGATTCCAGTTTGAAACAAAGTTGGGAGCCTCTGGCTTAACAGACTGGTTTTCCTTCTGAGTTTGGGGTGCTAAATAAATCAATGCCTTTATCTGGGACCTTGTTTCATTTTTCTAAGTAATGTGTGTAAAAACTGTAACAGTAACAGGGCTTTTGAAGTTGTAAACGAAAATGCTCTTCAGACAGTCAATAGTGCCCTCTGGTGGTGTGATTTGAACCTAAATTAATCTACTTGGGATAAGAATGCTTTAAATACAGGGAAAGGGTGTCAATGAAGACTATCCCCTACCTCTGTGCCCCTCTACCACATACACATATATGTAGAAAGGGAAATTTAGGTCTAGGGAGTAAGCTAACCAAGAGCACACAAGAATCATTGATAGCTGTGAAATTGAAATGTAATTGGTCCTCCAGCTTCCCCTTCCTCTCAAAGATATCCTCCCCAGAGTGGCCTCATCTTCACAACTTCCCAGTGTGAGCACCACCAGAAGAGTAATGATCTCTTTCTTCTATGGCCTAGGGTTTTGTTTCTTCTTTGGGGTAGAGGGCAAAAGTTGCACTGCTGGCAACTGACTGAGCCTTCTGCTTAAGGATAACTGTCTCCATTTTACAAATGAGAATAAGGCATAATGTAAAGTTTGCCATCATCAGTAGATGATTCATCTTGATACATCTCTTCTTTCTGTACTGAATCCAAGCGGCTTCATATCAAGTGGGGAAACCAAAGATCAAGTACAGAACTGTTCTCACCAGGCTTCTGAAAGCCCTTGGCTAACCTAGAGCCTCAGCCTAATAGGGCACTAGAGATGTACACTCTCACTATGAGCTAACAATAAATGATGCTACAATACTAGCAAAAAGCATGGGACTGTAGGGTCTGAAAGAAAAGTAGGACATCAGTGTTGGAGGGTAGAGGCTGACGATTTAAGGACTGGGGGTGGGGAGAAGGCGTGGGGTGGATCCTTGCACGTAAACTGGCAGAGTTGAGTCTCTGAAGCAGAAATGGAGTGGAACTGAAGATCAGGAACACGGGAGAAGGGAGGTCTGGGTCCCGTTTAGGTAGTTTCCCTGGAGACTGAGACGGAGACGGAGACGGAGACCAGCCAGCGGCTCCATTGCCCCTACCAAGGCTTCTGCTGCAGACGTCTGGTGGCCACCACAGTGTGACTCCCAGGACACGGGTCTTCTGGGGACCAAGATACCATCCCGGCCAGTGTGAGCTGGAGAAGACCTAGGGGTCCTAAGCCATCTGCCCTTGCTTGGCACAAAGCGGGGTCGGGCGCAGCTGTCTCCCCGCCCCCTTCCACTCCTTCCAGAATCTCGATTTTTTGGAACTTCTATTGACACCATGGTCTAACAAAATGTGACAAGCCTAAAAGAGGGTTCGCTGACGCCATCCCCATCCCGGGAAAGCTAGGTATTGCCTCGGCGGCTCCCGCGCCAGAAGAAACATACCGGTTAATCCCGCCCTTTGTATTCTGATGACAGAAAAGCTTCCAAACACCGACTGAAACCCTGCGGGGCTTTCTGGGAAACATAGTCCTGGATAAGGAGGATGCATTCCCAGAGGATTCTGGGATTAGTAGTTTTTGGTCTCCAAACACACATGCCCAACTCCGCCTGCGCATTGCGCTCTGGACCTTGGTGCTTGCTCTCGCGCTAAGTGGGCACGTGCTGGGTGTCCCCAAGGGGTGCAGCTTGAACGTGCGGGCGCGGCGGCTGTTCGTCCCTCTGCTTTTTTTTTTTTTTAAGATTTTATTTATTTATTTGACAGAGAGAGAGAGAGACAGTGAGAGAGGGAACGCAAGCAGGGGGAGTGGGAAAGGGAGAAGCAGGCTTCCTGCCGAGCAGGGAGCCCGATGCGGGGCTCAATTCCAGGACCCTGAGATCATGACCTGAGCCGAAGGCAGTTGCTTAACCAACTGAGCCACCCAGGCACCCCCTCTCTGCTTCTTTTGATCGAAGTTCTATCTGACCTTCCTACAGGATAGGGTTTTTTCATTCCAGAGCTCACAATCTGGGAAGGGTTAACCAGCAAACTGACAAAATAGCTTGAGTAAAAGGGCGTGTATTTTAATTGCTGTGTTGAGCAGAAAGGAGTAGGTGAGGAAGGTTTCCAGAGCGACTGAAGTTGGAGATGAAACGTGAAGGACTGACTTTAAGGCAGGGGCCCGGCAAGGAGTACGGTCAGGGCCAAGGCTTCTGGTAGAATATAACGTGATTTTAGTTTTCTGCTTCCACCTGAAATTTTTACCCTATTTTAATAAACTTAATTTCTCAGGTACTTCCTAAGATGTCCATAGTTTTACTAAAGTAATTTTTTGTGTCTTTAGCTAAGTTTAACCTGTTAGTGTGCTACTACTTATAGTTTTTTGTTTTTGTTTTTTTTTTGCGTTTTGGTTTTTTTTTACTATTGATTTTTGTGTGACTTTTAATGTCTTCGTGTATATTTTCTGTTGTTAGCTTAAGTTGTATGATGTGAGGAAGAGCATTACACTAGTCTTGGAATCAGGAAATGAGCATTTAGATTGTAGGCCTTTGGGATAATTAATCCTTAGGAATGAAGGAAAATATGTAATTTTATTGAGTTCGTTTTGGGACTTTGAGCTACCTCAGGGATAGAAATCTAAAGCGATAATATTTGTAAGGGTTCCCTAGCTCTCTGAATGAGAATGTTTTGTAAATGTGTAGAAGCAGGAGGAGAACAACGTCTGGTTTTATGGTAGTAGTACAGTAAGATTTTTAGGTTGATGTGGACTTTTAGTGTTTGTGTGTTGTTTAATGTGGAGGGGGTTAGGGAGAAAATCTTTGGGGCACAGGTCAATTATGAGTGGTTAAAGAGACCTGTGATGGTCTCTTAGTTTTGTTTTGGATTTGTGTTTGTTTTGTTTTGTACTGTTACAGTTTTACAGACAATCCCTGACTTACAATAGTTTGATGTAATGATTTTTTCTCTTTACTATGGTGCAAAAGCAGTATATGTTCAGTAGAAACTGCACTGTAAATTTTGAATTTGGATCTTTTTCTGGGCTAGTGATACACAGTATGATACTCTCTCATGATACTGGGCAACAGCAGTGAGTGGCAGTGAGCCACAGTTCCCAATCAGCCACGAGATCACAAGGGTAATCAACTGATAATGATTTACAGCTGTTCTGTTTCTCACTTTCAGTACAGTATTCAATATATTATATGAGATGATCCACACTTTAGTATAAAATGGGCTTTGTTTTAGATGAGGCCCCCCCATTGTGGGCCAACAAATCTGAGCATGTTTAAGGTAGGCTAGGCTAAGTGATGATGTTCTGTAGGTTAAGTGTATTAATTGCATTTTCAACTTAAGATATTTTCAACATAGGATGGGTTTATCAGGATATAACCCCATGAGTTGAGAAAGATCTATAGTTTGTTTTGGACAGAGATAATATCCATTAAGGAAGATTCTTGCTAAGTGTGGCATTGATTGCAAGGAATTCCCTGGGTGGGTTGTGGACAACAGGACAATCCCTTGGCTAATTAACATCAATAAAAACATGTCAAGTCTTAGAGTTTAGGAAAATATTTACTCTCTTGTTATTTTTGTAGTCCACACCAAATTCTATATTAAATTGATATTGAGAAATACAGAACAGCATTCTTTGGAGATTTAGTTGGATGAGATTTTCATTTCTCTGTTTTATACAGTCTCTTAGACATTCTTTCACCCACAATAAGCACTTCATCATATTTTAAATGGGCAGCTTCTCTGACTTGGTGTTTTGTTGTTGTTGTTTTCTCTAGCTTTAAAGGCTCCTTTGCAACACACCCATTGAAATTGTCATTCTCCAGGGTGCCTGGGTGGCTCAGTTGGTTAAGTGTCTGGCTCAGGTCATGATCCTAGGGTCCTGGGATCGAGCCCTGTGTTGGGCTGTGCACTCAGTGGGCAGTCAGCTTGAGGATTCTCTGTCCCTCTCCCTCTGGCCCTCCCCCCTGCTCTTGTGCTCTTGTGTTAAAATAAATAAATCTTTTTAAAAAAATGAAATTTTCATTTTCTTCCAGCTTAGGGGCTTCCTACTTCATGAAGCCTCTGAACACCCTTCCTAGTTCCCAAAGCACAGTATTTTTATCTCCATTACTCTGCTTTGTTAATTTCCCTTGCAGTTTAGTAATTTGTATCTTGTTTACCTTGCTGCTTTAAAAAACCGTGCAAGACATGCAGTATTTTCTTTTGTGCATTTAGAGACCATATATTTGTTATCTTTTATTCTTTTTTTCTTTTTTAAGTAGGCTTCATGCCCACTGTGGAATCCAATGCAGGGCTTGAACTCACAACCCTGAGATCAAGACCTGAGCTGAGATCAAGTTGGATGCTTAACCAGGTCATCCAGGTGACCCTTTTATTCTTTTTTATTTTTAATATTTTATTTATTTATTTGAGGTAGAGAGGGAGAAGCAGGCTCCCCATTGATCAGGGAGCCCAAAGTGGGGCTGGATCCCAGGACCCCAGGATCATGACCGAAGGCAGATGCTTAACTGACTGAGCCACCCCGGCGCCCCCCCCTACTCTCTTTTATTCTTAATAATCATGTACTGTTCATTTTTGCACGTGTATATACAAGTGTCTAGCACATAGACCTCTGTAATTCCCAGCTTTTGCCAGGAACCCCTGGCAAAGATAATAATATTTATCCACCTATTTTTGGTGTAAAAAAAAGAGTAAACATATCTCCTCAAATAAAAATGTATAGGTTTAAAAAAGCTTTTAAAAATTATTTTTACTCAAAATATATAATTTCAATTTTGTTAAAAGCTAGTTAACAACTCTTGATTAAAAACCTGAATAAAGTTCTAGGCGATCTTTCAATAACAAAGGGATTCTTGGGAAAAGACTGAGAACTATCCTATTTAATACTTAGTACAAAAATTTCATCTGTTTATGAACTTGAGTCTCTTGGAATTTCTAATTCTATTAGGTCAGGAGATTAAATTCCTCTAAAAATCTATTCAAATACTCTTTTTTTTTCAAATTTGAGAAATGTGTTTGACATTTTGCAGTTTTTTTTAACTTTCTAAAGGACTTGGAAATGGCAAGTTAAACCTTAATTCTGGGTTAGCAAACTATATCCTATGGTTGTAGGATGCAATGGTTTGGTGAATTGTGATGATGACTGATGATTTAAACCGATTTGCTAATACAATAAAGTTTCCCACATTTAAAAAGTGTTTTTGATAATGTCCAAAGTGTATTTAGAGTTGAAGTTTTGGTCTTTTAGTTTTTTAGCCATAAAGAAGGCAGAAAAACATTCACCAATCCTTGCAGTATTCATTAAAATAAGAACTTTCACCATGGCCATGACAAGAACCCTAAATAATTCCATGGCTCAGAGTTGTGCTTTCCTGAAGTTAGGAAAAGCATCCTGTGCAGGACACAAAGGAAGGGACAGATCCCAGGCAGGCCTGATTCTTCAGCAATTCTGGTCTTCTGCCGAGTAGGAGTACTTAGTGAGTCAAGGCCTGAAGGAGGAGGAAACTACTATCTCCTGGGAAAGTCCTCTGTAATCTGGAACACCACAGATTTCTCAGAATGGGAGTTGGGATCAGAGTGTCTCCTGATTCTTGATGAAACAATTCAGTACGATCAAGGACACACACCTACGAAAGTGGCTTCTGGAAACAGTGTTATTCTGGTATTTAGGAATAACCCAGCTGCTGAGCACCAGGAAATAAGCTTCAATCAACTACATTTCTTGTTAAGTGCTAGAGGACTCATTGGATAATAATTCTATTACAATAATCGTAATGACAATAAGCATTTATTATTCAAAGGCAGGCACTTGATATTCATTATATTATTAAGACTTTTACTTGGCATTCATTTTATATTACTTCCTCTGCCCTACCAGCTGTTATACCCAGAAATCTGCCCCAGAATCTGTTGGGGTCCTCATTAAGTCTGAGAAAATTCTGTTGTAAATAACTAAGTTACAAAAGATTTTATCTTCCATCATTTCCTCTGCCTTCTTATTTAAAAAAAAAAGTTCAGAAAGAGTATTGTGTCAGTGTTAATTTTTTGATTTTGATAATTATACTGTGATTATGTATGTTAAAATAAATGGGGTAAGAGATATGAGGGAACTTTTTGTAGTAATTTTTCAACTTTTCTGTAAGTCTAACATTAATTAAAAACAAAGTAGAAAAACTTCATAATTTCTTTACTATAATTTGGTTTATATCTTTTATTATTGTGGCAGAAAAGCAATACATGTTCAATACAGAGAACATTTTACATGCATGTAAGTAAAAGGAAGAAAATAAAAAATCCCTTAATTCAACCAGCTAGTGGTATCTGCTATAAATACGTAAGTGTAAATTCACTGAGAGGTATGTGTATATGGATGTGTAGTATGTATTAATTTCAATCACTGACTCCATTGGCAAAGATAAAACTTGGTATTTTTTTAATTGAACTTAATTTACCTTATACCTTCGGTTTGCCTAATGGGAGGTAACTTAATTTAGTGACTTCCAGGTAGCTCAGGCATTTTTAGATTTAAAGTCAATTAAATACAAGTTTCAGATTCAGTCCCCTTTCTCTTACTTACCCTGTAGGCTATGTTTGGGTTCACCTTCAGCAGGCACAACTACTGAGCTTTCACAGTGCTGGAGGCTCACTGGGAATTATGATAAGATTTTGAAAGGCTGCCCTGAGCTCCTTAACGGAGCCACCTTATTAGCTTTTACTCTTTTATTGCCCTGGCACATTTCTGATCTCTTAAGACTCTTAAGATCTGCAGAACCTTGAGGCTACACTCTGGAAAATGAAGCATAGCTTTCTTTTTTAATGGGATTCCCAGAAATTACTGGGCTATTATCCTTCCCTTTGTGGTGCTTGGCCTAGGGTGATGGCATTCAGGCCTTTTCCCTGAGATCCACTTAAGAGATTTACTCTGTGAACTCTAATATGTCATTCGTGAAAATTCTCCTCTTCCATTGAACTTTGTCTCTGTCTCCTTATGGGTGAATAAAGCAAGCAAACAAGCAAACACACAACATCATACATTCTTCCAGAACCTATTAGTTATGACATAAACTTAGAAGTTTATGTATTACAGTCAGACTTTTGGAAATTCAGATTCTTATTTTCTTTGCCAAGGGTTTCAAAATTCTCAATTGTTAACAAACTATAAAAAAACATTTTTTGTAGACAATTGTAAAAATCTGATTATGTTATTACAAGTTATTAGAAGACAGCAAAGATTGATTTATTATTAATTTTGTTGGGTGTGAGACTGGCCTTGTGGTTCTGTATGAAAATATTCCTAATTTTTAGAGAAGTTAGTGAAGGCAATTATAGGCAGGCTGGGTTGGGAAGTGATAGGAGTGGGAGGTAGGGGACAGATTATAAAGAGCCACACCTGCCATTCTTTGATTTCAAGTTCACAGCATCCAACAGGAGAGTGACATGATTAATGTGCATAAAGGGGGGATGATGAGAACGCGTGTTTGTGACTGGGAGGTGAGTGACTAGAGGAATTTTTTATTCCTTCCCCTCTCTCGGCATCCATACCCAAATCCATCAGCACACCCTGTTTGTTCTCTTAGCTTCATCATCTCCCCATTCCAAGCCACCATCATCTCTTAGCTGGACACAATTGTTTCCTAATTATCAACTAAAGTAGTCTACTTCTGTTTTTTCTCTAAAATCTCCATAGAGCTGCCAGAATGAATTTTTTAAAGCCTAACTCACTTTGTTATTCTCACCCTTAATGAGGGTCTACTGCATTTAAAATAAAATACAAACGCTGCCATAGACCATAAATTTCTGTGGAATCTGGCTCTTACCTTCTTCACCATCCTCTTTGTGCTATGACTAAGTGAAAGAGTGTTCAAGTTCAACTGCTAGATCTGAGATGTAAAATAGTGACAGAGTGGACAAAGAAGTTGACTTTAAATAGCAATTTTGTTTTACCTTAATCTGCATTCTTTAACAATGGGGCAATCATTACAGATCTTAAGGAGTCAGGTTTATCTGTATTTTCATATTTGCAATTTTATCTTTCAGTCTAATGATCATGGCTTCTTCATTGATTTTACACATACAACATTTTCAGTCTGAGCATTTTCTGGCGTATTTTCTAAGAACTTTAGACTCTGGCACACCAAAAATTGAACTATATTGCCATTTGTCTAATACTTCCAGAAGAAAGTAAATTAAAATAATTTGAAATACCACTGTTTTCATCTTCATCATCTTCTTTCTGTTTAGTGAAATGAAGTAATAAATTGCTGCAAATTCAATTTCTCTTTCCATTGCTGGTTCATGCTTACAGATGATAGCTTAAGAAAATGAACAAATGCCTCTTGAAAAACTGTCTTGACTACTCTTCATACTCTGCTGAAGGAAATGTAAAATGGACCACTCTATGAAGGGCAAGTGTCAATATTGACCACGTTCACAAATACATTTCCTCTTTGATCCTACAATTCTCCTTTCACAGTTACACGGAGACTTAGTGCGGTTCAAAACCACCACCAGCTTCTTACTCTGGTGCTGCTGTTGCACCAGTTAAAAGGTCAGCTGACTTAATTTCTTCTGGGCTCCCAAGGTGCAGAGCTCAGCCTTGCCAGCCCCTTGGTTGCAGCCAGCCTACTGTACCCAAAGTACAGTTCTCTGATTCTCCTCAGACTCAAAAGCCAACTGTGGAGCTCTGTTCCTCCTGTCGTCCCCGAGGAAAACAAGCTTCTTTCCACCTGTTCACATGGGCAGCCACATGCCTCAGGTAAAGCTGGTCCTGCTCACCACTCCCAGCAATCACCAACTGCTAGAAATGAAAATTTTCCTTAAAAAAGGAAAATGGAGGGGGGGGAACTCAGTAAACCTAAATTCCAATTAAACACTTCTGAATTCGTTGTGTCTCATAGATTCGCTAGTGACGCTTAAGATGAATAGTTTTAGGGTAACCACTCGAGATTCACCCCAGGAAATGAAAGAAAGTAACTTGTTGGTAGCTCCGGGGCTAGTAAAATCGCGGAGCACATTCAGTGGAAGATCCTGTTACAGGTCACATCAGATGAGGTAGGGATGAGGCAGGATGAGGTAAGGCCTGAAGAATGGGGCTGAGACTTAAGGCCTGGGGCAAACAGTGGAAAAGAGAGTTGTCTCCCTGTGTTTGAAGCTGGGAATCAAGCAGAAAACGCAGACACCACCGGCATATCACTCGTACTCCTAGGGCCGCGTGGCTTTCCCGCGCGCTCGCCTCGGGGGCGGGGAAGAACCCGGATGGAACCGCCCCTGCAGCCGGGACCCCCTACAGTCTTTGAATCCCTGCGTGGGGCGGAGTTGCCCTCCTTTCCATGCTCTGATTGGCTCGTTGCCGTAGGCTCCCTCCTCGCGATTGGACTTTGCCAGTGTCAGTCACAAAGCGTCACTGGTCTCTCAGATTGTTGCTAGAAGGCGACTGCGTCGACGTCTGATTAGACTCGCGGCGATTCACTTCCACGAGAGCGTTTTTCCTCCGGCGCTCAGGAACCTACCCTGTGCTTCTCGACTGTGGGGCCTGGAGGGAGGCGCATTGAGCCGACTCGAGAGCTATCTGGGGCGCCCAAGCGTTCCGTTCGTTACCCGCTCAGCGCCATGTCCTGGATGTTCAAGAGGTGAAGGGGGCGGAGGGGGTGGGGCGCGGGGTAACGGCCTGTCGGCGTCCCCAAATGAACCTGACCTTCCCCGCGTTCCCTTTGAGTTCTCCTCGCGTTCTCGGTGCAGCTTGTGGTGGCTCATCGGCGCGGGAGAAATAAATGCATAGCCTTGGCTGGCGAGCGGAGGCTCCTCAGGCCAGCCTCATGCCAGGGCCTTGGAGAAATCTCTTTCAGGGGCTGTGGGGGGCCTAGGGTTCAAAGCTCCACTCTTAAGCCGGGATCCTGATCTGAGCTTTATTCAGCGAACACACGTTAGATGCTCACTGTGCGCTAGATGGTGTGCTCGGAATAAAGGGCCAATTAAGAAAGCCCTTGTCCCCAAGTAGCTCACAGTTGATGTGCATGCACAGACATTGATATGTATTTGCAGTGGAGCCAAAGAGGTATGCGCGGCGTTCAAGGAAAACGCGGGGAAATAGCTTCCATCTGTTCTTAGGAGAGTGGAAACTTTCAGGAAGCCTCTCAACGAACTTCCCCTTATTTTTCATTTTCGAAATTGGTGTACATGCCTGTTCCTGGAACAGTTATCCATGGGATTGAGGGTACCCTTAAACCAACGGGAATGGGAGGCTTGAGGTCACCTTCCCATGATGGCATGATTTGGTGGTCTGAATAAGGGTTCTGTTTGGAGAGAATTAAAATAGTGAATGCTGGATGTATTATCTGTAACCGTATAAATGGCGTCACACATAATAATAGTTCCATATTTGCAAGTCGTTTCCAGTTCAATTTTTATTGAAATTTGGTGTGTAATTAGAGTTACATCATATACATCTCAATTTAAATAGATGATCATCACTAGGGAAAAGATTTGTGAGCCCTTGTTGGAGTTTTCATTTTGAGTACTCGGTAGGTAGAAGAGGCATTACTGAACAGGTAGGGTTCCTGGAAACCTTCTCCACTCACTCCAATTCCTGCTTTACCCATAGTAACACTCTGTCAATCTTTATACAGCAGTTCCCACTAAAGATTTAACATGTTGAAATAAAATGAGAAAACAATTGGCCTATAAATATAATATGGTCTTTAGTTAAATATTGTATCATTTTCCTGTGCTTTTTCTTTTTTAATAGAGATCCTGTTTGGAAGTACTTGCAGACTGTCCAATATGGAGCCCATGGAAATTTTCCACGCCTCTCATATCCAACTTTCTTTCCCCGTTTTGAATTCCAAGATATTATACCTCCAGACGACTTCCTAACTAGTGATGAAGAGCTAGATTCAGTTTTATTTGGAACTTTGAGAGGTCATGTAGTTGGACTACGCTATTACACAGGAGTAGTGAGTATAATAATATTAGATATTAAGTTGAAATATATTTATCTTGTTAACCCAGAAGATAAGAATTTGAAGGTGATATGTACAATTAATACTTATTTTACTTTAAGTAGAATGTATCTGGGTAAGAGATAACAAATATTTAATGGCCAATTTTCTTTTGTATTTATATCCTGATTGTAATATATAAAGCACTTTTACCTGTATGGTTTCATTTGATGGCTATAATGACTCGAAGGTAGATAGAACATCTATTATCCCCTTTTTATAACTGAAGAACTGAAGCTTAGGAAGGTTAGATACTAGGGGTGTATTTGTAGAATAACTTCCAAGTCAGTTCTTTGCTTTCTCCTCTTCTGTCCCTTAGCGCATTTCTGTACTTCCAATATTTTTAATTTAGGAAGATTAATTCCTATTAGATAAGGGAATTGTCTATTTTTAGGTCCTTTTTTTTTTCCTTTATGTAGTAAGACTATCTGTCTCCCAATTTTTCTCCCTACATCTATCTTTCTGTATCTCTATTTGTATTGTGTGTATGTGAGACAGAGATAATATATGACTTTATATCTGGTGAGAAGTTGTCTTTGTTATGGTTATGTAGTATGTTTCTGTGTTATTTGGATGATGTGTCACTAGTTTTCATCTTTATTATGAAATATTTTAAGCATGCATAAAAGTAGAATAGTATAACAAACTCCCATATACCTGTGATTCAGCGGTTAACAAATTTTTCTCACATTTCTTTCATCACTTTTTCTTTTGTCCTTTAGGACAAAAAAAATCTCTACTGTTTCAGTTTACATCCATATAATTCAGTATGTCTCTAAAAAAGTTCAGACTTTGTCATTTTCATACTTAACAAAATTAGTAATTCTTCATTATATCTAATAACTAATCCATAACCAGTTTTCTTAATTGTTTAAAAATGTCTTTTTATAGTTGTGTTTTTTTTGAAAAAGAGCATGCCAGAGCATGAGGGGGGAGGGGCAGAAGGAGAGGAAGAGAGAATCTTAAGCAGGTTCAAGTGTGGAGCCCCACAAGGGGCTGGATCTCATGACCCTGAGACACTTAACTGACTGAACCACCCCACGTAGGCACCCCTCCTATATTTTCTTTATATCGGAGCTTCTTAGATTATTTTGTAATTGTCTGAAATGTGTTGTTCAGGAGATTTCTTAGGAAAGAAGGATTTCCCGAGTTTCTGTATGTTTCTAATTGTGACATTTATATTGAAGGGCAGTTTGGCTAAATATAAAGTCTTTAGCCCGTATTTTCTCTCTATATTTTGATGTTGCATAAAATGTTGGTGAGAATTCTGATGACAATATGATTTCTCTCCCATATAAGTGAATTGGGAATTTTTGCCTCCATAACTAAAGAATATTTTTCCTTATTTTGAAAATCTAGTAGTTTTATTGGGGTATTCTTATGATTGCCCTGTAACTTCATTTTCTTCTATTTCAGAAAATTTTTCTTTAATTACAGTTTTAAATGCTTGCTTTGTTTTTCAGGGACTCCATTCTACCATCTATCTGTTAGATCTCCTCTGCATGTATCTATGCCTGTGTATATGCTTATTATTTTCTCTGAAATCCTTTCTGTCATACTTCTTCACTTTTTAATTTTTCATCATTTATTTCTCTTACCATGTTTTCCACAAGGTCTGTGCACTTTGTGTTCTTTCTGGTTTTTAATTCTGAAATAGTTTTTCATTTCTAATTTTTTCCTGAAATCTATTGGTTCTTATCTCCCATCCATCTCTCTTTAGTTCCCATATCTATCTCTGAGCTTGCCTATTTCTGATTTGTGCTATTTTTTCAAAACTTAGATTGTTTTCTAAATTATTTTAAGCCATTGTGAAATACTAGATTATGGTTTCTGATCTTAGAACATTTACTATTTGTTGAGCTTAGAATAATTTCTATGACACTAGTAAGCTAATAAAAATGTTGAGCCCATTAAAAATAATCATCACTTTTTTTGTTTTTAAAATATGTATTATTTATTTTATAAGTAATAGATACTCATTATTTTAAAATGGCTAAAAGAAAAACCATTAAATCTCCCTGTAGTTTATCATCCTGGACCATAAGTTATTCATTTTATTTTTTCACACTTTACTCTGTGGGCATATGCATGTAAATTGAAATCATATTATGTATTAAAAATTGAGATTGTTATTATGTCTATTATAGTGATCACCCTTTTTTCTCCTGGTAAAATATTAGGACTGTCTTTTCATGTCAGTACAAATCTATATCGTATTTTTAATTTCCTTATTGATGGACATTTTGAGGTTGATCACTATTATGAAAATATAGTAAAAATTGAGGTATTTATCTTTGCATACTTATTATTTTCAACTTTTTCCAGTTTAATTAAGATGTGATTTACATGAGAAAATACATTTTTTTTTTTTTTAAGATTTTATTTATTTATTTGACAGAGAGAGACACAGCGAGAGAGGGAACACAAGCAGGGGGCGTGAGAGAGGGAGAAGCAGGCTTCCCGTGGAGCAGGGAGCCCAATGTGGGGCTTGATCCCAGGATCCTGGGATCATGATCCAGCCAAGGGCAGACACTTAATGACTGAGCCACCCAGGCACCCCCCCTTTTTTTTTTTTAGAAAATATGCATTTCTAAGTATATGATTCCAAGAGTTTTGACAAAGATAAATACATGATAATCACCATTCTAGTCAAGATATAGATTATTTCTATCACCCCTGAAAGTTCTGTTGTGTTTCATTGCAGTCATTTCTGCTGTACCTGCCCTAACAACTACAATCTAATTTCTGTTGGTATCAGTTTAGCCTGTTCCAGAGCTTTATATGCATTAAGTCATACATTATGTACTCTTTAATACTAGCTTCATTCAAACTCAGCATAATTCAAATACTTACTTAGTCAGTTTTGGCAATTTATATTTTTAAAGAAGAGCATCTATTTAAAATTTCAAATTTATGCTACAGAGTTGTGCTTAGTAACATTTATACTTGAAAATATTTTAACTGTGTTCATTCTTTGTGTTATATATTTGTGTCTAGTTTTTGTCAGTTAGCCTTGGTAGAGATTTATGTTTCATCTTTTCAAACAACCTTTCTTGGATTTTTCTTATGGTTGTTATTTTTCTTCATTGTTTTCTGTTTTATATTCTGTTATCCTATTTTCCTTAAGTTTATTTTATTTTTAGATTTCTGATTTGAATGCTTAATTTTAATCTTAATAATAATAGCTTTTAATCTTAAACATTTTTCAAAGTACTGTATTAGCTATATCTCCTAAGTTTTGATATATAAAGTTGGCATTGCTAATTTTTTTTTTAAGTTTTTTTTTTTTTTTTTATTTGACAGAGAGAGACAGTGAGAGCAGGAACACAAGCAGGGGGAGTGGGAGAGGGAGAAGCAGGCTTCCCACTGAGCAGGGAGCCCGATGCGGGACTCGATCCCAGGACCCTGGGATCATGACCTGAGCCGAAGGCAGACGCTTAACGACTGAGCCACCCAGGTGCCCGGCATTGCTAATTTTTTAAGATTATTTAATTTATTTTTATTTTTAATTTTTTAAAGATTTTATTTATTTATTTGACAGACACAGTGAGAGAGGGAACACAAGCGGGGGAATAGGGAGAGGGAGAAGCAGGCTTCCCGTGGAGGAGGGAGCCCAATGTGGGGCTCAATCCCAGAACCCTGGAATCATGACCTGAGCCGAAGGCAGACGCTCAACTGACTATTTTATTTTTAAAGATTTTATTTATTTAGTTGAGAGAGAGAGAGAGATCACCAGTGGGTGGGGGAGAGAGGGGAAGGGCAGAGGGGGAAGGAAAAGCAGACTCCCCACTGAGCAGGGAGCCTGACGTGGGGCTCAATTCCAGGACCCCTGGATTATGACCTGAGCTGAGGGCAGATGCTTAACCAACTTAGCCACCCAGGTTCCCCTATTCATTTATTTGAGAGAGTGAACGCGCACGCAAGTGCTTGTACCTGAACAGGGGGAGGGGCAGAGGGAGAACCCAGGACAGAAGCAGACTCCCTGCTGAGCACCAAGCCCTGTGTGTGGTGCTGGAGCTCCCTGAGATCATGACCTGAGCCGAAGTCAAGAGTCAGAGGCTTAACTGACAGCCATCCAGGTGCCCCAGGCATTGCTAATTTTTAAATGTTTTTTTTTTTAATGTGTTTTTGTGAGCTTATGGTTAAGTTTTTTATTTCTTGACATGTCTAAGTATTTTATAATAAAATAGATTATTTCTTTCCTATTTGTTATGGGGTGCCTGGGTGGCTCAGTCGTTAAGCGTCTGCCTTTGGCTCAGGTCATGATCCCAGGTTCCTGAGATCGAGCCCCACATCAGGCTCCCTGCTCAGCAGGAAGCCTGCTTGTGTTCCCTCTCTCACCGTGTCTCTCTGTCAAATAGATAAATAAAATCTTTAAAAAATATATTGTTATAATTAGTTGTAATTCTCTTTGTTTTTAATCTTTTTTTTTAAGATTTTATTTATTTATTTGACAGAGAGATATAGCGAGAGCAGGAACACAAGCAGGGGGAGTGGGAGAGGGAGAAGCAGGCTTCCTGCTGAGCAGGGAGCTAGATGGGGGACTCGATCCCAGGACCCTGGGATCATGACCTGAGCTGAAGGCAGATGCTTAATGACTGAGCCACCCAGGCACCCTGTTTTTAATCTTTTTTAATACGTCCTTTTCTGTCTTGGTGTTCAGACCTCATTTTCTTTGTCTTTATAGTCTTTAGCATTTTGGCCTATATGTATTCTATTTTAAATTCTATCATTAATTATTATCTACTATCTATCTACTAGCAGTAATTGGCTATCATCTGTAGTAAATCACAGTTACCGACTTTTAATAAGTGATGATTTATTACAATAAAAGAAAATTATCTAATTTGAGATGAAATCTTAAAAAAGTAAGTTTTTTTACCTAACTTTTTGGGGTTATATATTTCTTGGAATATGCATAATTTGGTTTAAAAAAAGATCATGCTTACAGGCATTGGCAGAAAGGATGGGACTGGGAGAGAACAGAGCTATGCTTTATGAATATCTCCAAAGGGCTAGAGAGCAATATCTGTCTGATAATCTGACTGGTCAGGCTATAGTGAATCTTGAATCAGTAAACAGATGGTGGTGGTGGTTTGAAGCAGCATTCCTTTGTCTTTTTCAGGGTATTAAAGTGATAATTCACTACCATAAAATTCACCATTTTTATTTTTTAGAGATTTTATTTATTTGTCAGAGAGAGCGAGAGCTCGTGAGCGTGCACACACAAGCAGGGGGAAGGGCAGGCAGAGGGAGAAGCAGGCTCCCTGCTGAGCAAGGAGCCTGATGCAGGACTCTATCCCAGGACGCTGGGATCATTACCTGAGCTGACGGCAGACGCTTAACCAACTGAGCGACACAGGTGTCCCAAAATTCACCATTTTTAAAGTACAGTTGAGTGGTTTGTATTCACAAGGTTGTGCAACCATCCCCACTGTCTGATTCCATAATGTTTTGTCACTCCAGAAAGAACCCTATACGCTTTAGAAATCACTTGCTATTACTCTCTCTTCTCAGTCCCTGATATCTACTCATTTATTTTCTATTTCTATGGCTGTGCCTACTCTACACATCACACAGAATGAAACCATACAATATGTGGCTCTTGGGTCTAACCATTACTGCCATCTTTTGCGTTAATATTTTCTAGTGTGCCATTTTAATTTCCTCATTTCTTTCACTGTATATTTTGAGTTGTTTCCTTAGTTGTTGCTCTGGGGAATTACAATTAATATCTTAATTCATAAGAATCTAGTTTGGATTAGTGCCAACTTAATTTCAATAGCATATAAAAATTTTGCTTATAGAAAGCTCCATTTCCCTCTTTCCCCATTCCTTTGTGCTGTTAACATACAAATTACATCTTTATTTACAGTGTATGCACATCAACACAGATTTATAATTGTTTTATGCACTTTTATTCAGGTGGGAGAAAAAAGTTAAAAACAAAAAATGTATACTTTTTATATTTACCCATTTAATTACCTTTACCTGTAGTCCTTATTTCTTTGTGTAGATTCACGTTATTGTCTAGTCCTTTGATTTCAGCCTGTAGGTCTCTCTTATAATTTTTTTTTTAAAGATTTTAGTTATTTATTTGACAGAGACAACTAGAGAGGGAACACAAGCAGGGGGAGTGGGAGAGGGAGAAGCGGGCTTCCCGCGGAGCAGGGAGCCCGATGTGGGGTTCGATCCCAGGACCCTGAGATCATGACCTGAGCCGAAGGCAGCCGCTTAATGACTGAGCCACCCCAGGCGCCCCTCTCTTTAATATTTCTTACAGGACAGGTCTTGGTGGTGATTTCTCAGTTATTGTTTAACTGGAATGTCTTAATTTCTCCTATACTTTCGAAGGGTAATTTTATCAGATACAGAGTTCTTGGCTTTAGTTTTTTTTGAAGCACTTTGAAAAGTTATTCCACTATCTTTTGGCCTCTATGCTTTCTAATGAGAAATCGGATGTTAATCTTATTGAGGATCCTCCTATAAATAAGGAGTTGCTCCTCTTGTTGCTTTCAGCATTTTTTTCCACAGCTTGATTATGATGTGTCTGGATTTAGATCTCTTTAAGTTTAGTTTATTTGGAGTTTGTTGAGTTTCTAAGATATGTAGATTAATGTTTTTCATCAAATTTGGGGAGTTCTCAGCTATTATTTCTTCAAATTTCCTTTCTACCCTTTTTTCTCCTCCCCTTCTGAGACTGATGTGTATCTTAGATATGGTTGCTATCGTCCCACAGATCTCTGAGGCCTGTTCATGTTTCTTCATTTTTTCTATATATTCCTCAGACTCTGTAACTGTTCTTAGACTCCCATCGAATGTCTTCATCTTCATTGATAACTTCTGCCTCCACATAATCTGCTGTTGAGCCTCTCTACTGAATTTTTTTTTTACTTTACTGTACTTTTTGACAACAGACTTTGTATTTGGTGAGACATAGTTTTTATGTTTTCCTTTAGTTTTTTAGACATGGTTTGCTTTAGGTTTTTGAACATACTTAAAATTTAAATTTTTTTCCTAGTAGGTCAAACATCTGTGCTTCCTCAGGGACAGTTGATAGTTTTTTTCCTATGAGTGAACCATACTTTCTCATTTCTTTGCATGTCTCTTTTGTTGTTACTGTCGAAAAGTAGACATTTTAAATAATGTGGTAACTGTAAAAATTAGATTCTTCTCCCTCTCCAGGGTTGTTTGTTGTTGCTGATTTTGGAAATTGTTGCTTGTTTAGTGATTTTCTTGAATTAACCCTGTAAAATCTACTGATGTCTGTACTTGGTTAGCTTAATGGTCAGCTTATGATTAAACCAGAACCAGTAAATCTATCCGTCTTTACTATGGGGATCTGTATGCACTTGGGGCACTCCTTCAGTTGACAGTTCTTCCTTAACCTTCATGTCCTGCTTGTTCAGAGCCTTAAGTTTAGCCAGAGGTGTGAGCTTATGGTCTTCTTAGGTCTTTTCCTGATCATATGCACAGCCCCGGGCATGCATACAGCCCTCTGCTTGAATATGGCCTTATACATTCCCAGGAATATATTGGAGCTTTTCAGAGCCTTAGTGGACATCTTAGTCCCCAGCTTTCCTTTTAATCCTTTTGGTTATTGTATTGTTTGCTCCAGCTGTTACCTGCTGCCTGTAAAATTGTTTCTAACAAACACCCACCCAAGGAAGGTTTTTTTGTAGTGCTTTCCAATAGAAAGCACTTTGCAAATGAGGATATTCTGGAGAACCATCATACAGGTCAAATAATGACAGTTCTTTGGAAATTAATCTTTGAAAGATTCTGTTCCATTGCACTCCCTTTGGTGACTACTAGATTGCACCAAGAATTTTAGCAGATTATTTTTAAAAGGCTATCATGCAGCTGAGAGCTGGAGATGGGACTAGGACACTGATGTTTAGCTGTTTTGTTTAGTTTTGTTTTGTTTTGTTTTTTTGAATTAACACCCTCCAGGTTTCTGCAATCCTTTGGTTGGTTTCCAGATGTCTGGAAAAGTTGATTCTGACAATTTCTGCCATTTTTTTCATTGCCATTATGGAAGAGAGAATTTTCAGAAGTCCTTAACTCTTCTGTTTTCAATGACATCACCCTCAGGCAACTTTTAATCTAGTAGAATCAGAATGACATGAATTGAAGGTTGGACATATTTTCTTAATTTCATTCCATTTTGACTTATAATTAATATCTTTTTCCCCTTTTAGAGTCTGGAGAAATCAGACTTAGGAAACAGCCTGCCTGGATTTAAATTCTAGTTCTGCTACTTAATAGCTTTATGACCTTGGTCAAGTTACTTAACTTTTCTGTGCTTTAGTGTCTTTATCAGTAAAATGAGGGTAACGATAGTACCCACGGATAGAGTTGTGAAGATTTGAAAAGTCAAATCTATGTAATGTACTTAGAACATTGGCACATAATAAGCACTCAGTAAAGATCACGTGTTTTCGGAAGTTATGTTGAAAATTTTAGTGTGAAACTTTTATTTAGTTTTGATTGTATCTTTCAGATATCAAGGATTTGTTAACTTCCCAGTGAATGTAAGTTTAAAAAATACTGTAAAAAACATAAAATATATTTTTATATTACTATACAAATATGAGTCTAAGAAAATCTACATTTCTTATATGCTGTTATTAAGTAAGTATTAAAAAAATGGAAAGCCCAGATTAAGTTAAATGAAGAAAGCTATTGTATGTTTATTATTTATAATATTATCTGTTTGTTAATTTATTAGGTTAATAATAATGAAATGGTTGCGTTACAACGAGAGCCCAATAACCCCTATGATAAGAACGCAATTAAAGTAAACAATGTGAATGGAAATCAGGTTGGCCATTTAAAGAAAGATCTTGCAGCTGCTTTGGCCTATATCATGGACAACAAATTGGCACAGATTGAAGGGTAATGTACTTTCAAAGTTTAGTTTTAATAATTATAAATTGTGGTCTTTGAATTTAAGAGGCTATATAGTTGCCATGACAACTTTTATCACTATGCTTTTAGTATGTGTTCAATAAATGTGTTAATTCTTTTTGCATCTGCCTCTACTACCCCAGCCATGAAACAACTATTCCCTTACTTTCCTACTAAATTATTACCACGGAAAATAATAGACTTTGGCTCAAATATTAGGAAATCCATACCATGTGTCCAAACCTTTTAGTGCATAGATTTGGGAGTTTGGAAGTGTTTGTTTAAATCAGAGGTTGTAAACTAGTAGCCTGTGATCGTATGTAGGTGAGTTTCATTTTGCCTACATAGTGTTTTATAATTTTTCATTTATTTCCAATATTCAAATATCTGGATATTCATTTTATATAGGTTAATTTTTTCCCTAATTGAAAATTATTTGTGAAGATTTCTCTTGACAAATGGAAGATCTGACCTTCATTTGCACAGAACATCAGTTGACTGGAGCAGAGTAGCAGCTGCTGCTTTAGGCAAGGCCTGTATTCTCCCAGTTCTACCACCTCTTCCTTTTTTTTAAAACTCCCAGTCTCCTTGGTTACCATTTTTTCTCTTTCAGGCATTTAGTCTGTGATCTCAATTTAAGTATGGAATGTTTAGAATATGAAAAGGTGAGGTTGGATGACAAATATTCAGTAATGTCTTCTCACTTGTTTTCTCCATTCTCAGTTCATTAAATTTTTTGGATATTGAGAATAAATTTTTAGTGAATCATGGATCATAAATATATTTGACACTTCAACATGGGTTTGACCTATACAGGTCCACTTAAATGCAGATTTTTTTAAAATAAATGCAGTACACTACTGTGAATGTATTCTGTCTTTATGATTTTGTTAATTTTTTTTAGCTTACTCTAAGAACACAGTCTATCATGCATATAACCTACAAAATATGTGTTAATTGACTATGTTTTTGGTAAGGCTTCTGGTCAACAATAGGCTATTAGTAGTTAAGTTTTTAGGGTATCAAAAAGTTATATGTGGATTTTTAACTGCATGGGGGTCAGTGTCCTTAAACCCCATGTTGTTAAGGGTCAGATGTAGTTCTTGCAAATCATTCTCCATCGTCCTAGAATGGGTTGCTATTGTCAGTGGTTCTGTTAGTGAAAGCTCTTCCCTTTCAATTAAGCTTACTGTTGTACCTATCTTATAATCTCAGTTATAGGCTATCCTGCTTTATTCCATCTTTTCAGTTTCTTCTGGCTTTCTGTTCCAAAAGAGGAACAGAAACTGTTGTTGATCCTGTTCCCTGTACTTTTTCTGTTATTCTAATTTGCCCAGTAGTTCCTTATTTCACTTCCTTGCAAAATTTGAATGTGATGCTTACAATATTTTCTTATTTTATTTTATTTTTTTAAAAGATTTTATTTATTTATTTGACAGAGACACAGCAAGAGAAGGAACACAAGCAGGGGGAGTGGGAGAGGGGGAAGCATGGAGCAGGGAGCCCGATGTGGGGCTCGATCCCAGGACCCTGGGATCATGACCAGAGCCGAAGGCAGATGCTTAACGACTGAGCCACTCAGGCACCCCAGTGATGCTTACAATATTTAATAGTCATTCTTAATGGAAGTAAAAATAACAGTTCTAATTTTCTCTTTTTTTTCTCCTCAAATATAATAGGGTCGTTCCTTTTGGTGCAAACAATGCTTTTACCATGCCTCTCCATATGACTTTTTGGGGAAAAGAAGAAAACAGAAAAGCGGTTTTAGATCAGTTGAAGAAACATGGATTTAAATTGGGTCCTGCACCAAAAAGTAAGTTTAGAGTTTAAGCTCCTATTATTTTGCTCCTGTAAGATGCAGGAATTATAAAACATTTCTCCTCTTGAGAAATAATTTGTGTTGAAGGCTCTGAGTTGTAACTCTTCTTAGGAATCTTTTTAAGGAAATCCCGTTTTTTTTTTTCCTCTTTATTTTGAAATAATTACCGATTCATAGGAGGGGGCGTGTGTGTGTGTGTGAGAACATGCACATATACATACAAAGAGGTCCTGTATTCCCTCCCCTAATTTTCCCCAATGATAATATCTGGTTTAAAATCCCTGATTTTAAACTTCGTCTGATAAATTATAGACAAAAAGAATCTCCCAATAGGGAATAAAGAAGTATTATTTATTTGGCAAGAGTCTGTTAAAAAATGTGGCATTTTTTTAATGACTCTTAGTGTTAAAAAATCTTTTAAGTATGTTTAGAACACAACTAAAAGTTATTTACTGAAAGATCATTTGGTGATTTTATTCATTTTGTAAATTACAGCTTTAGGATTCAGTTTAGAAAGTAGTTGGGGCTCTGGAAGAGCTGGACCAAGCTATAGTATGCCAGTTCATGCTGCAGTACAGATGACAACTGAGCAGGTATGCTTTTTTATTTTGTAATCTAAAAGTGAATTTTAAATGTTGAAGATTGATGTTTAAAAGAATAAGATAAATATGTATCTTCTAGTACTTGTGATCTTCAGGTATGTTAAGTTATGAAACACACTATAGAATATATATAAAAAACTTTTTTTTAAAGATTTTGAGAGAGAGCAAGTGAGAGCAAGCAAGAGCAGGTGGGAGGGGCTGAAGGAGAGAGAGAAGCAGACTCCCTGCTGAGCAGGGAACCCGACATGGGGCTTGATCCCAGGACCCTGAGAATCTCTGTTAGCCTTTTTGTCTTCTAATTGTAGTTACCATATTTTACCTGCTTGTTATTAGTAGGGCTTGAGCTTGTGTCTGGTGGGTAAACCCCAGGTTACCTCTCTAACTTTTTTGATTTGGCCTGATTTCTTCTGGGCTACTGCTTTGTATTCATGTGCTGATTTATAAAAGTAATTATAACACATGTTGCTATAGAATTAGATTAGATCAGTTTAAAGAACCAACTAAATTAGCATAAGGTTAAAATCATCTATTAATGTTTTGTAGCACATAACAAGTTGTTTGCAGTAACAGTAAATGAAGTGTCATTCACATAAAAAAAGTCAAATAAATGGACCTGGTAGGATCTGACAAAATGTTTTGAATACAGCTAATAGAATCACAGAATTTCAATGGCAGAAGGAACCTTAGAGACACTCTTAAGTCTAAATTATCCCTTTCATTTTATAAGAATAAGATATAGGCCATAAAGGTTAAGTCTCTTGCCTAATGTTATATATAGATTTGTGACAGAGCTGTGACAAACCCTAGATTTAATTTCTTCCATATTTTGGATTGTAACACAACCTCTTACACCTAAAGCACCTATTCATTCTGCCTTCAGTGAGCAATGTAGCAGCTCAAAGAATATATTAGGTACCTTTTGGTATTCAAATCTTTTTGTTAATTAAATGATTTGAAAATTCTGAATTAAGTGAAACTATTTTAATTGGTTTGTTTCATGATGTTTCTTGTTGCTATTTGTTGTAGCTTAAAACAGAATTTGACAAATTGTTTGAAGATTTAAAAGAAGATGATAAAACTCATGAAATGGAACCAGCTGAGGTACTGAGTCAATATTTCCTATTTATTTATTTATTTATTTAACTTTTAAAAATATTTGATTTATTTAGAAAGGGAGAGAGCAAGATGGGGGAGGGGCAGAGGGAGAGAGAGAATCTCAAGCCGACTCTGAGTGCGGAGCCCTACGGGGGCTCAGTCCCACGACGTCAAGATCATGACCTGAGCCAAAATCAAGTCAGACACTTAATCAGGCACCCCCAATATTTTTTATTTAAAACTATTTGGAATTTTAAAATACACTGTTAATCTGTACAGTTTTTAGCACAAGATGAGCTGTTTTCCAGAATCTGCATGGAGAAAAGGGACTGGTTTAATTTCTATTTAACACATTCCTTTTATTTATAGGCTGTTGAAACACCATTGCTTCCACATCAAAAACAAGCTCTAGCTTGGATGGTTTCACGGGAAAACAGTAAAGACCTTCCACCATTTTGGGAACAGCGAAGTGACTTATACTATAACACAATAACAAATTTTTCTGAGAAGGAGCGACCAGAAAATGTCCATGGAGGAATTTTAGCTGATGATATGGGTTTGGTAATTATTTTTTTTCTTGAGTTAATAAAATTTTATTTTGTAATTATAATTTTATAGAAAGTAATTTTGAAGTAGAAGGAGATAGGAACATGTTGGTGCTGGTGTGGGACTAGATTTCACTTTTGGTATAGAACAGTTTTCTCTGTGTCTTGCACTTAAAATGAGGCTACGTTTTTTTTGTTTCAGTTTATTTTGTTAAGGTACAATTAAATTAATTAGCAATGTATAAACATATTTCTCAATTTTCTTTTGAAATTCAAGGTAGCTTATCTTTCATGGGTTTTCTTTAGGAAAAGACAACAATGTTACATGAAATTGTATTTTGTCACAGTATTGTGATATACAGAGTATTAAATAGACATTTGTGATTCCTTACACCAGCAGTTTTTATACTTTTTGGTCTCCATAACCCTTATACCCTTATAAATTTTTGACAATCCCAAAGAGCTTTTTGTATTTCTGGGTTATATCAATATTTATAGTATTAGATGTTAAAACAATTTTTAAGTTAGTAATTTAAAAATAAACTCATTACTTATTAACATACATAGCATATTTTTAAATGAAAAGGGACTATTCCAAAACAAAAGTAATTTTGATAAGACTGGCATTGTTTTACATTTTTGCAAATCTCTATAATGTTTGGCCTAAGAGATGAATTCTGAGTCCTCATAACTGCTTTTTCATTCAGTCTGTGTGATAAGGTGTTTTGGTATACCAGTACATAAGGATTAGTCCTCACACAGATAATGTAGTTGGGAAATGGGAGGAGTATTTTAAAAGTAGTCTTTTTAGATAACTGTGTATAATTCTTTGATACAACAACAAAATTGAGCAAGTATTAGTTTATTAAAGGTTAACAGTTATAATGTCGAACTTAAAAATTGTATCTGAGCTTTTGTACTCTGTTGTATTAAAATCCATTGGTGGGCTTGCACATTGGATGGATATTGCGCTCATGCATGATTTTATAACATCAGGCATTGCTTATTTGGAAAATATTGGTTCATTGAGTTACAAGATCTGCCAGATGTTGATGCATTTCATTATATAGTATCAAAAGTTTATATTCTTTGATATTACTGCTAATTTTATTAGGCATTTGCATTTTGGGAAGCTGCTGTGCTTATGGTGTCAGATACAAGTTTTCCAACATTCTAATTTTTGCTTGAAAGTTCAGATTTTATCATTTACAACAAATCTGTCAATTATTTTCCCTTGAAAATAGCTGTACTTTGTTCATTTTTCAAAAAAAGTCTGCCATTCAGTCATAAATAACTGGTTGTTGGTCATTCTTTCAAGTAAAAATAGTGATGCATGAAAAAATGATGCATGGTGATGCATGGTGCTGGTTGAGCTTGTAACCTCAGTCTCACAAGTAATTTTTCTCTAGATAACCGTCATATTTTGGTGTGCAACGAAAGTATTTTTATGTGTTCTTCCCTTCTTGTTATACTTACAACTTTTACGTATGTAGTTGAGGCAAGATTTAATAAAACTCATGTGTCCTGCTTCATCAAGAATATTCTTACAGAATATTCTTAAAACTAGCTTTTTTTTTTTTTAAAGTATTTGGCAGCTAAGAATACAATGACCACTAGTATGATGTGCCAGCTGCTTAGTCCTTAGCAGTATTATGAAAATAGGTTTGTACATATTCCTGAGAGGGTCCTGGGAAACTCTAGGAGCTGTGGGCTACACTTAGAAAACTGCTGCTTTAACTGTTTTAAAATTGCCAGTTATTTCTGTGTTGCTAATTATAAATTCACCTATGGAAAGTATTGAAAAATTACATGCTTCTATTTAAGAAAAATGCGCAAGAAATACGTCATTTATGCTTTGTTGATAAGTTATAGTTTTTAAGTTTTACAGTGATATTTAAATGAAAATAAAATGATTATCTCGTGCATACTGGAATTACTAATCACTTTAAATTAACTCTGAACTGCATGGCAAGCAAATAGTTGTAGTTTCATGATAAAGTTATTAGTTCAGGGTTAAACATAAAATCTTATAACAGCAGTCTTCCAGTAGAATCATATTTCTCAGGGATGCTTATAGTATTTTATGGAGTAAACCATTTAATAATTCTTAGAAATATAGTGTGGGAAAGCATTTCTTAATCAACAGAATTCTTTTTATTAATAGATTATTTAATATAATAGTATGCTTCTGTGGCCTTGAATGCTATATGATACTTGCCCATTTGATTTTATAATTGGTTTTGGAATGTTCTCTGGTCAATTGAGTTTCAGAGTCTGACCATTTGTCTTTTAAAAACATCTTTAAAGGGCAAAACTCTGACAGCCATTGCAGTAATTCTTACCAACTTCCATGATGGCAAACCTCTTCCTGTTGAAAGAATTAAAAAAAGTCAACTGAAGAAGGTAAAGTATTAGTGTGTTTTCTCTGAAGTCTCTGGTTCATTTTAATTTTGTCATTAAAAAATAATTTGCCAAAAAATTGATAATACACCCAGTGTTTCTAGAGAAATGCTGAATGGCCTCTCTTATGTGTTGCTGAAAAGAGTGAAAGTTGTGTACTACATTCTTGAGGGTAAATGGGTAATATATATCAAGAATCTTAAAAGTGTTTATGATCTGTGATTCAGTAATGCCATTTCAGAGAAACTAAAGAAGTTATCAGAGGGGCCCTTGGGTGGCTTAGTCGGTTAAGCATCCGACTCTTTGATTTTAGCTCGGGTCTTGATCTCAGGGTTGTATGAGCCCTGTGTTGGGCTCCACACTGGGTGTGTGGAGCCTACTTAAAAAAATAAATTTGTTTAAAAAAAATAATGGAAGGAAGGAAGTCATCAGAAATCCATTTTTTTCCAGAGATAAAAGTACAAACTTTTCCCCCTATGCATTATTTAAAGGCAGAAAAGAAACTCCTCTCAGTAAGGTAACGGTTATGTTATTATGTAGCCTTAAAATTTAATATTTTTTAACTATAAAATCCTGTTTTTGAAGAACACTTTTATGATGATTTTTTTAGTTAAAAAAAAGGCCAGGGACACATTTTGAATAGAATTGAGTCTCATTTTGGAAAGGCATATTTATGTATGTCTGAGTCTGAATGTAGTCATACATAGTGATAATTATGTCCTAGTGAGGATAACATGGATGACTTTCTTGATACTTAATTTATACATATTTTTACATATGGCATATAGACATATACTCCCATTTCTAAGAATTAAAAAAATAGTTTTATGGGAAAAATGTTATTAGAATGAAACAGTTATTTTCCATTTTCAGCTTGAAATTCAAAGAACTTAGGGAATAACTGAGCAAAAGGTATAATACTTCTATACCTCTTTTTTGGACTTTCTGTATTGCTGTTCTAATTTTTTTAGTTTTCAAAGAGGCTCCGTATCAGTTTCCTGCCACTGCTTATTAAGAGTCTGTTTTATTAATTTCTGCACCTTGGTTGCATTTCCTCCTTTGTACTTTTGTTGGGAGTTTAACTCTGTTGTCAAATATCTGAGATTCAGTTCCTTACCATGAGTAGTTTGATACTTTACATCCTGTGCTTCCTACATTTTGTTATTAAAACAGAACACCACCACCTAAGACTGCTTACAGCTTCAGTAGCAATTATCAGCTTAAAAAATTATCTGTTATCAGGAAGGCCTTTCCCCGCACCCTGCCCCCCGAAAATCAGCCATGCATTTAAGGTGTTAGGTAGCAGGAAGGTGTTAGTATATCTGGTTTGTCACATTCATTGAAATTGAGGCTGAAAATGATTTCTAGCTAAGAATTTATGGCAACAAAAATATTACACAGTTTTAAATAGATTTAGATATTCCAAGCTTACAGAGTGAAATGTCATTAATTTAAGTTCCATTAGATTGGAGTGTAATATGACTTGATAGGTTGGACTTTGTAGAAGGTTTTTAATTTTGAACTCTGAAGAAAAAACTTGCTGAGCAAAATCATTTCATATAAAAAAGTAATGTAATGGACATCCTTTATTTGTGGATAAAACTATTAGGTTCTTTTTTGCATGTTGTTTAATATAAATGGTTGTACTAATTATTGAAGAAGGCTAAGGTAGAACATTTGATGGAAAGCATTTTTAATATCAGTTTCTTCCGGGTATTCAATATAAGTGATGAATCACTTAAATTCTACACCTGAAACTACTTACTAAACTGTTAACTAACTAGAGTTTAAATGAAAACTTGGAGAAAAAAATAAAATCATTTGTCTGGCTTTTAAAAAAGAAAGGTGTAATACTGCTATAATAAAAATGTCAACTTTGGACTGCAATGTATTTAATAATTTTATAATGGCTGTGCAGTCTTAAATAATGTAAATATTTGACATTGATTAAAATAAAATATACTGAGCTCTGAAAATACAAATAAAAAATTACCTAAAATAACTCCTAGTTACATATTTCTAGATATGTTACATTTAAATTTTTCAGCTTAGTTAGACTCATACCTTTAGAAGGGGATGGATCTTTTCACCTACATTTTTAGTAAAACTTAACTGGTGGGATTTTGTAAGATGTTTCAAATTGTACGTTTTTAATACTAAAATCAAATTATCCTTTCTTATCCCAATCTCAGCAAAAATTACTTTGTACTCCTGCCCCCCGTCCTAATCTCTACTTGATATGACTAAATCACCTTTCTTTTTAAATGGGAAGAATTAAATTCAGCCCAATTGGCATTTGTTATTCGTACCTACAGAATGAAGTTAAGAATTAAAGATTAGAGGAACCCTGCCCTATTAGACTCATGTAAAAGTTTTTTACGAAGAAGTGTAATTTTTACTTTTACAGAAGTTTTGTTATTCATGTGTGTATTATTTGTGTGTGTGTGTGTGTGTGTGTGTGTAGAGAGAGAGAGAGAGAGAGATACATTTTGAAACAAAAGGATATATGTGAAGGGAAAAAGAAAAAGTCAGCCTTGGCAAGAAAATCCCTAATAGAGTATGATAGGAAGTACTCTGGACCCTGTACTATTGGAGCTGCCCATCCTGGGAATTCCGGAGAACAAGGATGGCAATGGCAGCCTCATTAAAGATAAGTTATTTACTGAGTAGGGACTCCTGGTTAGAAGCTTATAGTTTGAGAATTCCTTTTAATGCTAAAGTAAATTTCCATTTCATGTTCAGTGTTTCTTACACTAATTATATGCCATTTATAATTGAGTTTTGCCATTTGTATTCCTTTTGAACAGATAAAGACTGATTAGTTTTCTCTCTTTTTTTTTTTGATTAGTTTTCTCTTTTGAGATACCTGTGAAAAAAAATTTTTAATCTATTTATTTTTCCTCTTCACTTAATGCACCTCCCCCCATTGCTCCAGAATGGAGTACCAATCTAAGTAATCTTTATTATGTAAAGTAAAGCAATGTAAAGGATGCATTTTAAGTTTATTTAAAACTGACAGCAGTGCTATGTAAGAAATATGCCTTTTCATCCAGGAGTGTAATGTTAACGATCAATCTATGAAACTTGGAGGAAACAATACCAGTGAAAAGGCAGATGGACTAATCAAAGGTAAAGTTTACTTTTGAACATGACCCCATATTTAATTTAAATTTTTCCAGTTTGATGACGTAATTCGAGCTCTGGCTTTGTAACATGTAAAAATTTTAAGATCTCTTTTTCTAAGAATCTCATGAGAACTGGTAATCAGGAAAAATTTCATCAAGGAGGTCATGATGGAATTGGGTGTTTGTACACCAGTCAGAGAAGCTGGGGAAGAACATTTTTGGTTAAGAAAAAGTTGCATGAAAGGGCAGTAAAAACAAAACAATAGCAACATAAAGCATATTTTGTTCTGAGACCTCAGAGTAGTTTATGGTAATTACAATGTAATGTGCATGGACAATAGCAGATGAGGGTAGAAAGATAGGTTAGAGCCAGATTCTGAAGTTAGAGGAAAAATGAAGAGATCTCTGGATTTAGCAGTTACATAGTTGGTTTAGCAGTTAATGACCTTCACAAAATTAATTTTTGAAGACTGGTTAGAGCAGAGCAAAACTGAAAATATTTTAAGATAAGAATAGTAGGTGAAGAATTGGAAATAACAGTTGTGTGCTATTATGTATTTTGCTAAGTTTGAAATAGAAATAGAAAAATAGTTGGAGATGAAGGCAGGGGAGCATTAAGAAAGAAATCCATGGTTAGGAAGAGCTTTTGGGTACCATGGAGAGAATTTGTAGGCCTCTGTGGGGGCAGTGAGATCAAGAGAATAGATAAGTGAATTAGCATTAGAAGAAAAGGAAGTAAGGTTGATGGAAAATATAGATAATTGAGGGAATAAAAGGTAGGAAAATTAGGAGTTTATAGAAGATAGCATTCGATTTTCTTTGTGAAGTGAAGTAGATCATGTGGGAGTCAAAGGAGTTAAGAATCTAGGCAAAGGATCCAGTATGGTATAGACCTTTGTGGCGGGTGGGTAGAGAGACGAGCTGGCTGATAGAAAAAATAAGAATGAAGATATTATAAAAAAAAGTTGAACTATTGATGTGGAAAACCAAAGTTTTAAGAATGATACTGTTAGTCAAGGCAATTTACTAATACTCTGTATATTTGTCCTTTTCTTTGAAATGAAAGGATCTAGATGTAGTGGAGAACCCAGTATTTCAGATGTCAAGGGAAAGAATAAATATCCCAAGTCAGAATTGTCTAGCTCTCGCCCCAAAAGGTAAACTCTGTTATGGTTTGATTGTATGTGATGTTTGTTTAAACTCTTTCTCCATTTTCTTATATGTAGGAGAGAGATATGACCATTTATCTCAGTTATATAGTTCTTTCAAATTCATTCTGTTACTTGAAACTTCCAAAATCACTGACTTAGGCAGGTAGGTGTTCTCAATTTATAGGTGAAGAAAAGTAATACTAATCTATAAAAGTGAATTGGTAGTTCTTAATAATCACTTATCTTTTTTACCACTTTTTTTCTATTTCTTTCACATAGGAAATAAGATCTAGCTCCCAAGTTTTTTGTTTTTGTTGACTTTAGAAGTTTTCTTTATATTTTGAGGAGATGAAAAGTGACAACTATTAGATGATTTGATAGAAGCACTCTTTGCTCATCTCAGTTCTTTGTCATTTCACCTTTAGAAATAAGACATGATGAAGTTATTTTAGAGAGTATTATATTAACGTAGACTAGAGGGAGAATTTGAATAAAATACATAATGCTCCTCTAATTTAACTTGAATCTGTTAACTTCATAAATTTCATTTGCCCTCAAAAGTAGGTCAAAATACTTGACTTTTTGTTGTATTGTCTACCATAATATCTGCAGGTGTGATCACAAATCTGAGTCTCTATTAGCTAGTTCAGTAAAGATCTCAAAACTGGGGCTTTGTTAATTGTTGTCTATCATTAATACCTATCTAAACTGAGCACAAAACCAGGACTCCTGTTTCTCATCTAGATCTCAAATCTTACAACCCCCTAACTGACCATGAGCGTAAGAACAGCAGTGTTAGGTTGACCAGATAAGATTAAAGGACATGGAAATAGTAAGGAGGATGTGAGGGGAAAACTAATAACTAACACACATATGATAGTTAATATATGTATGTTTACTGTGCAACAGGCACTATTTTAGGGGCATTGCATGTAGTAACACATCTTAGGAAGTGAATTGTATTTTTATTCCTGTTTTCCAAATGAGGAAACTGAGGCATAGAAGAATATTAAATGACTTCCCTAAAGTCACATAGCAAATAATTAGGGGAATAGAAATTTGAATCTAGGTGGTCCAACTCCAAAGTCCATTATTTTTAGGTGCTTAACCACTGTAATGTACTGTTTCTACACAAAATTTTTCATTGTGAGAGAATTATATTTTTGCATCTTAGCTGCTCATTTCATTATATTAGAAGTATTTTTGATAAGAGTTATTTCTTTTTAGTTCTAGTTTTATATAGGTGTTTTGTTTGAATTGCCAGATACTAAGCTCAGATTTAAAATGATTATTTTAGGATGGCTGACCTTTTCAAATTTAATAATGGTGGTACCGTATTTTGTATAGTAAATGCATCTGCATAGGAAAGCAAAATGCTTTTAGCAAATTTTACTTTCACTTGTTAAATTTTCCTTGAAATTTTTTCAAAGACCAGGCAACACAGAAGCATTTGTAGTGCATGTATTAAACCTGTGTTTTCATATCCCATTTTGTTTTGGTTTGATTAAAAATTTGTGTATATTTTAGAAGGAAAACTGCAGTCCAGTACAATGAAAGCAGTGATTCAGAGGAAAATGAAGCAAGTGAATTGCCACAGAAAATGAAAGGTAATATGAAATGGACTTGATTTGATAATGTGTCTTATATTCTAATTTCCCAGTGTGACCATTTTTGTATTTGGTTTTGTTGTAGGCAAACTGAAAAATGCACAGTATGAGACTAAAAGAGTAAAAGGTGTGTATATAAATCTCAGTATGCATAATCTACACTTAAGGATTATTAAAGTAAAACTCCATAAGTTTATATCTCTTTAGCTTGGATTCTTTAGTAATAGGTCTAACACTTGACTGCCGTTTACATTTGGAGCTAATTAAGGGTGGTAAATGAATGAGACAAATTGAAAGATTAGTTTCAAATTAAAATCTAAGAAATATTTAAACTAACTTTAAACAAAGTAATTTTTACTACTTATAAAAGAACTCCAATAAAATCTTATATGTACAAATTACAATTACAAAAGTTGTGTGGGAGCACCTTCTTGGTAATATTACTGTTCGCATTGTCATAGAGATGTAAAAGTAACCAGTGAGTATCATTACTTTTTCCTTATCTTTAAAACATAACTATTTTCTTTTTTTGTAAACTGGATGGTACTGTATTCCTAATTAGCTGAGAAATTGTATTGCATTTGGAAGATTACTCATTACCACCAACTGATATGAAAATTTGGCAGCCTCATCATTACGAGTCAAACACCTGTCTCCTTGACATTACTCTCTGAATCACTTTGCCTGTGGCTGCTCCTACTTTCACATCTCTTCCTCAAGAGAAGTAACACTTTATGACAAGTGACTACATTCCTTCTTTGAGCTGGAATGATATGCTTAGTGTCAGGCAATTTTGGTCACCAGATATTTTGTTTTTATTGAATAATATACACTCTTAAGATTTGTAGTATGGAAGTGTTGTTTTTATTTCCTATTCTCAGGAGGTACCTGTACCTAAGCATAGGAGAGAATTAGTTTTCAGATATCTTAATGATTCTGTGGTTTTATTTTAGCAGGGTCTTCTAAGGTTAAAGAAGATGCAGAGTTTGCATGTGCACTTATTTCATCTACCCCTACAACAAAAAGGAGAATGTTGAAAAAGGGTCAGTAAATCTCATGGTTTTTTAGCTTTTGTTTCTCAGTGTAAAAAATTTTTAATGACAAAAGTTATGAAAACATGGTACAAGAAGTTTAGAAAGTAGAGAAAAGAAAAAGATAATCCCATTTTTCTTGGAAGTGCATGTTTATGTGTTCTCCTAGTACCTCTTCTTATTCTGTTTATTTTAGTTAGGTCAAAAATATGATGGAAAAGAGGTCCTCACTCATCTGAATAGCAGAAGTGTTTTCTTCTAGTGAAGGTCCAGAGCAATTGATGGCTCTTTAAAACCTAATTTAATTTGAATTTATTTAAATTATAATAAAGATTCAGTTCTTGGTATGAGTAGAATTTTTCACTTATGAACACTAGTGATCTTTATTATAATTTTATATTTTGTAGTTCAGAGGAAAACATTATTTGAGAATCTAAATATTTGAGAAGGAAAGAGTTTGAACTCTAAGGTTAAGGAGATCTGGGACAAGTTACTGTATCTCTGTAATTTAGTCTCCTGTATTTTATATGTTGGGGCTATACTAGGCAGAAGTCTAATTTTATGGAGCTTATATCTAATGATGGGAAAACATAAACAAGTGAACACGTAATTTTAAATAGTAGACATTGTGAATAAAGGAGGATAGTGAAATATTGATTGATGAAAAGGACCTATTTAAGGAGATATTTGACCCAACACAGAATGATGAAAAAAGAGCTGACTTTTGGTCTAAGAATCAGACAGTTAATTGAGTTGAAAATAATATGCATTTCAAATATTTCTTGACCGTAATTTTAGAAATTTTAAGAAATGTGGAATTTTCTTTTGAGATAGAATTCAGATAGAATTAAGTTCACACTCAAAAAGTTCCTTCTTGCAGGCACATAGCCATAATAGAAGAGAGAAATTTTAAAAAATCATAGCTGTGAAAAAAACAAAATAAGCACATTTCTGGAAGAAAAGCAGAACAGAAACAAAAATCAGTGAGTGGAGAAAAATGATAGTGCTTTCTTAAATTTGACACAAAAAGTCATAAGGAAAAATTGATGAAATTCTACTACATTTTAAATTACTGTGCATCAAAGTGCAATATAAACAAGGTGAAAAATGATAAGATTGAAGAAGATATTTCTTTTAAGTGTAACTTAGAAAGGATTAGTATTTAGAATGTGTAAAAAGAAACCTCTACAAATTAATTGGAAAAAGTCCAGTAGGAGAATAGCCACTAAGAATACAATAATATATTTTAAGGAAAGAAAACATAACCAATAAACAGGGAAAGCTGTGCAAGTTCGGTCACTGGAAAAATCAAATTAAAGGAACAGAGATACCATTTCACCTGTTATATTTACAAACATTTAAAAATCTCATGGTGCCATGTATAGGCAAGATTGTACAGCAACAGGAACTCTTACGCACTATGGATGGGAGTATAAATTACCATGGTGAGCAGCAACTAGGCCAAATATAATGAAGATAGATATATCATCTAGATATGTAACCATGAAAAAGTAGTTTTCACTGCTGTGTTATTTTAGAAAAATATTGGAAATAATGTAAATACTGTCCAGTAGGGGAATGGAAAATAACATTATAGCCTGTCCTTTCATAGGCTGCTTGAGTATTTTGCAACATGGCAACTGGCTTCCTCCAAAGGGAGTGATCAGAGAGAGGGAGAGAGCACCCAGGACAGAAACTGCATCTTTTATAACTTAATCTCAGAAGTGATACACCACCACTTTTGCCATATCCTATTTGTTACCCTAGTAGAGTGTGGGAGGAGACTATGACGTTGTGACTGTCAGAAAGTGGATATCTTGGAGTCTGGTTACCATATTAGCTATAGTACAGATTCCAAAAACTGCATAAAACAAATATTATCTTAATGAGTAACTATGAATAACTTAAATACATATCAGGAGATATTCCAGACTTTTTCTCTGTGTCCCCTCTCAGTCACAATTCTCTCCCTCCTCTCATAAGTAATCACTGTGTGGATTTAAAAGTGACAAGGTAAAAAATAACAAAGTGACAAGGTAAACTCTAGTTTCTGTTACTTCATCATGGCTGGAAATAACAGTCTATCTACTTCATTTAAATTCTTCCTATTTTCTCTTTTCATAAAGGCACATATTGTCATCTCTTTATTAACTTCATATATATGAGAAGAAAACTAAAGACTTTCAACTGATTCACTCTTTCAGGAGCATCTGCAGTGGAGGGTTCAAAGAAAACTGATGTTGAAGAGAGACCAAGAACAACACTGATCATCTGCCCACTTTCGGTGTTAAGCAACTGGATTGTAAGTCTTAACAGCCTTTTAAAAATGTGACATGGTTTGTATTTTAGTCTTGTATGATAAAAAGTATTTAGAGTCATCATTGGGAAAGATAATGCTTGGTCAGCACTTTATGTTTAAGTTAAAATAATTGTTAGGTGAATTGGGGTTTTATTTACTCAATTGAAGTAATTCTTTGAAGATTTATAGTAGAGAAAGAAACATCAATAATTGTTATCATAAGATTAGGTTTGTACTTCTTTCTCTGCCATTTCTGTCCCACAAGGTAGGAAAGATACCTAATTTAAGACTGCTATATTTACGAATTAATTGAAAACTCTTTTCTAAGAACTACACTAACTTCTGTGTATATAACAACTTGTAGCATTTAGTGAGCTCCTATGTGCTCAGTTTTTCCTTAGGCTCTTTCCATAGATTTTTCTCATTTAGTCCTCACAACCATTATTCTCACTTTCCTGGTGATCAAATTGAAACACACAGAAATTAAGTAACTTGCTTAACATCATCCAGCTAATAAATGATGCAGATAGGATATAGTCTCCAACATTCTGATTCTAGTGCCTCTGCTTTTAAGGTTACCCACCAGAAAATTTTGTCTTTTTTTTTTCCCCCTCCCAGATTGCTTTTCTATTCTAAAACATTACATTGGAATGGAACCCCTTGATGTATTATTTGTAAGGAGCAGCTTGGTTATGTTTCCTTTCCAGTTTGAGCTTCAAGATGCATGTTACAATGAAATAACTACTCTATTAGAAGCATTGAGAACATAAAGACCACTGGATGTGAACTTCTGTTCTTGCCACATCCAAGGTTATTGCATCTCTCCTGACCTTTCCTCCTCTAATCTCAGAGGTGGAAGTGGTCCTAGTCTTTGTAAGACCATTACCTCAGTCTGTACATAGGATTCCATCTCTTCCACCTTTGCATTTTACCTGTTATTTTTCTCTTTGCCTGGTTAGTCTTTTCCTACTGGCTTTTTCATGAAACATACTCGGATCTTTTTCATTTTTAAATACTTCCTTTTGATTATGTCTCACCTTTAAGTCCTTTGCTGTCATACCATTTGGGGTTTAATTTCCACTTTGTGATTTTACTTACTAACTCCTTAACTTGTAATCTGGCTTCTACCACTTGTTCTCTAAATTGCTTTGGAAAAGATTAGTAGTTATTCTCTAATTGTCAAATTCTATGCTGCTTTACTTTCTTCTTGACTTTTATGTACTCTTGCCTTCTTTGATTCTTATCTTTCTAAGTTTTTAGTATATATCTTTTTTAAAAATTAAACCTTTTGATGAGTGTGTCATTTTTCCTCTTAGGACCAGAGTGAGGGTTAGTTCTTTCTTGCTCTTTTTTTTTATTCCAACAAAAGTATTGTCTTTTGAGATGTAGTGCATTTTGGGAAGGCCAGTACATGGGTACTAGAATGAGTTTCAGGGTGAGGTTTACAAGAATTAATGGGGGTATAAACAGTAGAACTATGATTCTTTAAGAGCTTGGGTTGGGGATATATATTTTAAAAATGGGTCATCAGTATTTCATTATAATTTTATATATGAAAAACAAAATTTTAGATAATATAAACTTCAGAAAGGAAACCTTGGCAAAGTCTTGCCTAATGTGATTATGGAAAAAACTGATTTTTAAAGGAATGAGGGATAGTTGGGCATATATGGATTCCTGGTTAAGAATTAGAATTTTGTGGGGTGCCTGGGTAGCTCAGTCGGTTTAACGTCTGCCTTGGGCTCAGGTTATGATCCTGGAGTCCTGGATTGAGCCCCGAGTTGGGCTCCCTGCTCAGCCGGGGAGTCTGCTTTTCCCTCTGCCCCTCTCCCTGCTCATGCATGCATGCACGCTCTCTCTCAAATAAATATATAAATAAAATCTTTTTAAAAAAATTAGAATTTTTCAGTCAATAACCTACTCTCTTCCTAGCCTCCAAGTAAATGACATAGCACCCTAATGAGCAGGCTAGAAACTACCTTATCACCCTTTTTTTTGTCTTCAGATAGGGAAGAGTCCAGTTAAAGGTGTAAGATACCAGTCCCACTTCCACCACATACTTATTCTGGTTATTTGGACAAGTTATCTTCCCAAGAGAAAATGAAATAACACATATTTTATTCACACACACAAACTGAAGCACAGTGACTAGAAACTCAGTACTATCGTTCTTTCTCTAGGAAAGTTAATTTTTTTCTATTTCAGGTCTAATTCTGCCACAGATTTGTTCTCTTCCACTTCAAGGCAGCCCATTGATTCAGTTTTCTCATATTGAATTCTTTCTCTTTTCCTTTTCCACCAGATTTCTTAATAAAATTCTCTGTTTTTACCTTTACTCTTTCATGTTTTATCCTCTTAGTATTTTTGCCTTTACTATTTCAGGTATCATTCTCTCTTCAGCCCATAGTAGTCTGGTTTTTGCTCCCACCCTCTATAGAAACTGTGAAGGCCTTCAGTGACCCCATTGTTGCCATGTCCATTGAGTTCCCTTTGTCTTTTCCTCTGCCCTGACTTTTAGTTTTCTTCTTAATGGCATTTTGTTATGTTTTATTTTGTCAGCCATCTTTAAAACTTTCTGTAAAGAGTGGGAATGAACATAAATTACGAGTTAAAAAATCAGCCTTGTATTCCTTCCTGAAATTTTGCTATTCTTCTCCCACCCCCAATTTTGTTGCTTCCCCAACTTTCTGACCACTGTTTTTCTCCCATGGCTTCTATTTAGTCTGCCTCCTCCCCCCTCCAAGGCATGGTATCGTTTTTGAAATATTAGGAAAATTTTTAATGAGATCTGCATTTACTTAACAAGATTCAAGAATTTCAAAAGTCTGCCACATTTACTTTATTTTTTTCTTTGCTGGAATATTTTAAATTACCCCAATAAAAACAGGCCCACTGTTTAAATACTGCCATTCTGTAGGTTCTGCCCCTAACCTTTTCTCATTATGCCTGTTCTTAAAAAATCTTACTCATTCCTGTAGCTTCATGTACTATCTGCTGATAACTTTGTAAAGTCCATCTCTGCATTGTATTACAGACCAATATTTAGTATTTCCAAGTAGGGGCGCCTGGGTGACTCAGTCTGTTGAGTGTCCAATTCTTGATTTTCATCAGGTCATGATCTCCGGGTCCTGGGATTGAGCCCCGTTGGGCTCCACGCTTGGCGGAGAGCCTGCTTGGGATTCATTCTCTCTCTCTCTCCCTCCCCTTCTCCCCTTCCCTGCCTCTGCCTGTCCCCTCACTTGTACATTCCCTCTCTCTCAAATAAATCTTTAAAAATAAATATTCCTAATATATGTCTCCAGTCATTCTGTAGTGTCCAAGGATTTTAAATGTCTAAAATAACAATACTATTTCTTTCTCATTTTAAGATTTTATTTATTAGAGAGAACAAGAACACGAGCTAGGGGAGGGGCAGAGGGAGAGGGATAGAGAGAGAATGATTCTCAGTTGAGCACAAACCCCCAATATGGGGCTTGATCCTAGGACCCTGAGATCATGGCCTGAGCCAGCCGAAGTCAAATGTTTAACTGAGCCACCCAGGCATTCCATTTCTTTTCTCATTTTTATACCCACTTTCCCCTTCTTTTTTTTAAACTTCCTTATATCTTTATCACACAGTTCTTCTAGGCACTCACTTTAAGTATCAGAGGCTTCTTTGTTTCTTCCTTTTTTTTTCATATCCCATATTTAATTAGTCCTCAAGTCCCATCAGTCCCTTTTTCTTAGTATCTTTCTTTTACACCTGTCCTTCCCATTCTGTTCTTACCTTGATACTTTAGGGCTTTATCATCTCTCACCTAATAGATTCTCAGCTTTGTTTTTCTGGTATCCTTCCCCCCCCTCCCAATCTAACCATGATTTTTTTTTTTTCCTGCTCAGAATCTCAGATTTGAGAGAAAAAGTCAAGTGTTTTAAACAGATCATGTCCTCAGTGAGGGCTAGGACCAGGTCTTATTTTTCTTTTTAGCTTTACTACGTTTCTGGTTGATGAACTGGCAAATAGTAGGTCTTTGATAAATGAATGAAAGTGGATACTATGCTTGAATCTCTGCCTACATTCTTGAGAATACGGGTTGCTCTTTTCAGGTTTAATTTTGGTATTACGAACTTTACTGACTGGAAGCATTAACGATCCTTTCTGTTAAAATATTAAATTTTAAAAAAATTAATTACAGTTTTAAAGAAATTTGGTTATTTTTCCTCCTAAAAATGAAGTGGCTGGTCATTGGTAGGGCCAAGCAAAATTTATATAATGCATTATTATTTCATATATGTCCATTTTCCTGACCATAAAATAATAATTAGTATTGTTATCATTATTGTTATTTTAGTTTAGATTGCAGGAAATTTGATTTTATGTAATTTTAGTAGTTTGATTTGTGTACAGGACAGTAGTTTATCAAACGTGACACTAATCTGTTTATTATTTTAAATATTTCTGATTCTCTTCTAGGACCAGTTTGGACAACATATAAAATCAGATGTGCACTTGAATTTTTATGTTTATTATGGTCCTGATCGTATAAGAGACCCAACCTTGCTTTCAAAACAGGATATTGTTTTGACTACATACAACATTTTAACTCATGACTATGGAGTAAGTATGCTGAGACTCATACTTCAGAAGTTGAATTTAAGAAATATGCTTCAGGTTTCTAAAGTGTTCTAAAATTCAGACTTTATACTCTTTCTTTCTAAATACTTAAGAATATGTAGGAAGTAAATATGAAATTGTCTTTTAATATTCTGCAAAAAAAGGTTGAACTTTCTTCAGCAATTAGGAATATTTTCCATTTAGGACATTTGAAGCTACAGTTTTACATTGGAATTGTAACTAAGTGTATATAGCAGTTTATAAGTGAATTTTGTTTTTTCTAGTATTCTAGAATATTATTTTCTTGATCAAATCTTCTAAATCAGATTTTCCAAATCAGATCAAGTATGATTTGATTAATAATTATCTCAGCTTAAAAATAAGCTTTTTTTAATAGCTGAAGTTCATGAGTTTCCCAGTTAATTTAGAAGTTTAATTGTTGTTTGTTTGCCTGTAATTCTATTTGTTAAAATGTTTTTCAAAATACCTTGTCAAAATTTCGATCTTCCGGTAAGAACATTAGCTTCAACATAAAAGAAACTAATTATGTTATATTCAAATAATTCTTACAACTGAAAATTTTTCTTTCATCACAGTTTTGATCTGAGGCAGAATTAGCTCAGTGTATTGAACCAAAGTCTCAATAGAGAGCTAGACTACCTAGGTTTAAATGGTAGCTCTGCTATTTCTTAGCTGTGGTACTTTGAGCAACATACTTCCAGCCTTGGTGCTTCAGTTTTCTCATCTGTAAAATGAGTAAATAATAATACTTCATAAGCTTTTGGGCATTCAATAACTCTAATGTATATAGTGCTTAAAGCAGTATCTACCACAGAGTAAGTGTTGATATTAAAGAATAACAACTTGTATTTACCAAATTATATGAAGTACTATTTTACTTTCCTATGTTTTTAATTCACATGAAACATTTATTTCAGACTAAAGGTGATAGTCCATTACATAGCATAAGGTGGCTAAGAGTAATCCTGGATGAAGGACATGCCATCCGAAATCCAAATGCTCAGCAGACAAAAGCTGTACTTGATTTAGAGGCAGAAAGAAGATGGGTGTTAACAGGTAAAAAGGTTATGTTTTTTAAAAAAATTAATTCTCAAATATATATCATTAAGTTTTAGTGAGGTAACTTTGTAAACTTCACACGGATATAAAGTTTGTCTATGATTAATCATAGAAGTCGTTTAATATTTGAGTTGTTTTTCACAGTTGCCCATGCTGTGGCAACATTTGAATTATAGTCGATTTATGGAACAACCGCTAGACTTTTTAATTTTAATTTTTTTTTTTAGAGATTTTTTTTTTTAAAGATTTTATTTATTTGACAGAGAGAGACACAGTGAGGGAACACAAGCTGGGGGAGTGGGAGAGGGAGAAGCAGGCCCCCCACTGAGCAGGGAGCCCGACGCGGGGCTCGATTCCAGGACCCCGGGACCATGACCCGAGCCGAAGGCAGACGCTTAACGACTTAGCCACCCAGGCACCCCTATTTTTTAAGGATTTTATTTACTTGACAGCGAGAGAGGGAATACAAGCAGGGGCAGTGGGAGAGGGAGAAGCAGGCTTCCCACTGAGCTGGGAGCCCGATGCGGTGCTCGATCCCAGGACCCTGGGATCATGACCTGAGCCGAGGGCAGATGCTTAAAAACTGAGCCACCCAGGCGCCCCTAGACTTTTTTTTAAACTTTGGAGATTCATTAGACACTTTTAATTCTCCAATCAGAATCTCGATTTCTCTATTTCTCCAATCAGAATCTCCATTTCTCTATTTCTCATCTTGAAGCCAAGCCTGTTTGCTACTTGTGACACCTCTACTAGAATACGGGGAAGAGAATGTAAACTCAGTTTCATTTTTCCTTCTTGCTAATACTGCTGATTTAAAATCAAATAAATGTTCTTGGATAAGGAGAAAGTTGAATTTACTGGACCTGTGGTCTTTTTCTTTGTTAGTATGGCAAGTGAGAGCTAAAATTAGAGCAAAACTATATTTTAAAGTTGCGTATATGTTTAACAATGGATTATAGTTATACCTTGATAGTTAGTGGGTGTGCCTGGTGCAGAATGCCCATTTTCAATGGTTGTTTTCTCTGATTGGGTCAGATGGATAGTCTGAATGCATATACTATAGAGTAACAACAGTTTTCTGTTATTTTTAGGTACTCCGATTCAAAATTCTTTAAAGGACTTGTGGTCTCTTCTTTCCTTTTTAAAACTTAAACCATTTCTTGATAGAGAATGGTGGCATAGAACAATACAGCGTCCTGTCACAATGGGAGATGAAGGAGGACTTAGGTAAGTAATTTCATGAAAACCGCTTAAAATTAGCAACAAATAACTGTAAGCAGCTTGAACCAGTTATCACTTTGATTACTATTTTAACTTCAACTGTTGTCTTTCTTCTCCCAAGAGCGTTTATAGCTTAATGCCTTTGGCTCTCAGAACCTAGTGATTCTAGTTTGGGGAGACACTACCAGTAAAACATAAGCCTTCCCTTTCTTTGATTTTAGTCAAACTGAAAGGAAAGGCAGAGCTTTATGGTCTTTGTGTGTTATTGCCCTCAAAATCACCATTAATTGATTAAACAATGACAGGAGAAACTGTATGCTCTGAGGATCTAATATGCATTAAATTTTTACAACTTACCTTATGTAGCTTTATATAGTGATACTTGAATGGTATGACATACACTGGCATCAGCAAGTTTAAGAAAGAAAGTTGTTTCTCATGGAGACAGATAAATGAAATTCAGCTTGGTGATAGCCATTTCACAGGGTACTAGGCTAATATGTGGCTTAAGGTTTTTGCCTAGAGTAGTGGTTTTTCAGAGTTTGGAATCCATTAGGTTGTGAAATCCTTATAAAGATGGCATCTAGCATTATAAAAGAAAATGAAATAGAGTAGAAGATTTAAAGAAATTTATATCTTTACACATAGTAAGTATTGTTTTGTGAAAGGTTTCTATCATATGTGTATGTAATTTGATACATACATTTGCTGGATGGAATAAAATGTGTTTCTTACTGTGGTTACAGTGAAAAAGGTTCAAAAGCCACCAACCTAGTTTGTAAAATTGTCTGCTTGATTCTCAGAACCAACTATGTAAATTCTAATTTAAGAAATTGTATTTATATTTCAATGTCAGGAAAAACCTTTCCTTAAAAACCTTTCTTTCCTTAAAGAATTGATGTGCCTCCTTTTTTTCTGATATTGAGAAGGGAGTGTAAAGGTTGTACAACCTAGAAGGCATATCTCCCTCTTCTGAATAGTCACATCATGCTTTAATTTTTTTGGCATCTTTACTTTGTAAAAATTACTTATTTTTGTACCTTGATTTTCATATTACTGAAAAATCTTTTTGAAGGTAAGATCTTTCCTCACATTTATAGTTTTATGATATTAGTATAATGACTTTTACTTTGTGTAGATACTTAAGAATGTGAATGTTGAATATTGGATGATGTAGTTGACAGAGGTGAGAAGTGAAAAAGTTAGTGAATAGAAGAAAAATGGGGAGAAGTTAAAAAGACAGGATGAAAGAAGATTAAACAGTGACTGGTATTGAATTGAGGGCAATGAATGCATTATTGTTATAATTTTCTATTGGTAGAATATATGTCTGATTATCAGATTGGATAGAACTCAAAACAGAGATTTAAAAAAAAAAACCTTTGGTTCTAAAATAGTAATATATTAAAATACTCTTTTTTGTTCTTGTTGAATCAACTTATATAGAAATAAAAAGTTATGTAATTTTTTGTTTTGTTTTGACTTAGGCGTTTACAATCCCTTATTAAAAATATTACCCTAAGAAGAACAAAGACAAGCAAAATTAAAGGAAAACCTGTTTTAGAGTTACCAGAACGTAAAGTATTTATTCAGCATATTACACTTTCAGATGAAGAGAGAAAAATTTATCAGTCTGTGAAAAATGAAGGCAGAGCTACTATTGGAAGGTATGGAAAAAAGAAAGCTATTTTAGGAAATAATTTTTATTTTCTTTCCTGTTTAACTGAATAGTATTTCTTAGAAATGTTAGGAAAGTCTGAAGTATACTAAAAGATAACTTGCTTCTTTATTTAAATTCATTTTTACAAATTAGTTGAAGTAAATGAAATAGTAGTATAATTTACAGGTAAGTTATTCCTTAAGTTAGGAAACAAAAGTTTACATGAAATGGCAAGTTCTGAGTGGGTAGCCAGAAGACCTTGCTTGCTTCTATTCCTGGCTCTTTTCATGGGAGTAGATAAAAACATTGAGAGAAGTATATATAGAGAGATAATAAACCTATTTAAGGAACAAAACTTTGGGGAATGTCCATATTTAAGAAATAGGGAAATAGAAATTAGAAGATTCTGTCAAGGACAGAATTTGGAAAAAAAAGTAAAGAAAACTGTGGGAGAATCCCATGAAAGCATAATCATGCAAGAGGGAATGGTCAGTAGTGTCACATGATGCAGAGACTTAGAAAAGCTGTTTAATTTGGTGATTCAGAAGTTACCGGTCTAAACTCTTAGCATAGTTTCACCAGAATACTGAGGTGTGTACCAAATTGTAGGAGTAAGGGAATTTCAAAGAAGTAGCAGCTGTAGGTAGACGTAGACCATTTTTCATGACGTTTGCAAAAGGAAGAAAGTGAGACTGGTACATAGGATTCATAGTTGTTGCTCTGTCAATTTTTTGCATTTTCTTTGGGTTAACTGCCTTGAGAAGAGAGCATAGAAGAGACTACAGATAGAGAAGAGAATAAAGCAAATTGGTGGAGAAAATGAAGCCTAGTGGGGGGTAAAGAGTACAGTCAGTGAAAAATGAGACAAGGGTATCTGCAGGGAAAGGTGTGGTGGGAAATTGAGGAAGATAGCAGGATTAACAGCCATTCTAAAAAGTTGTGAGGTTCTTAGTGTGGTAGATAGGCTTCATGCAGTACTGGATATATGTAGTAGTCAATATAACTTTCCAAACAACACATGAAATCTGGGAATAGGAACTAATGAAGTCGATAATAAAGGGATCGGGGATTGGTGTAGAAGGTGAGAAATTCTAGTCCAAGCGAGAACATATTTGACGTGAGTGCCCATGGGACCAGAATGAGTAGGAGACAGTGAAGGCAGAACTGTGCTGAGAAAATAGGGGAATCTTCAAATTCAAGAACTTCATTGAACTACAGAGCAGGTTTAACAGGAATTAGAGAGATTGAAAAAGATTGTTCTTACTAAGCAAGTGATTTCTTAGTTCAAAATCTTGCAGTGGTGATTGAAATTTCCTTCATATTCATTCTTTCAACCTTAATATGTGCCTGTGTACACATATTGGGATATAGGATAATAAAATAGATAAAAATCTCCACCCTCAAGGAGTTTATATTTTAATGCAGGGAACAATTTTAAAAATTAAATTTGATGGAAAAAAAATTAAAGCAGAGAAAGGGGATAGGGAATGCTGAAACTGTTTTAATAGGGTATTCACTGAAGACCTTACTGAGAAGGTTCTATGTGGGAAAAGATCTAAAAGACAGTGGAGTTAGGAGATATTTCAGGCAGAGGGAACAGCAAGTGTAAAGCCCCTGAGTTGAAAGAATATTTGGTGAGCTTGAACACAAAGAGGTAAGTGTGGCTGGATAATAAAAGCAAGATGTCATGATGGAGTGGGATCAGTATCCTTGCTCATAATTTTTATTTGCTCTATGGCAACACTTTTTGGTGAGTTTTCTTTCACTGCCATTTGTTCCTCCCTTGCTCTTTGCTGATTATTACTTATACTTGAATGTCTTGAGTTCTTTCTGGCCTAGCTATTTGTAGGAGGTTAATATGAATAGGGGGAGGGGGCATTCTGTGTCCTAGACTGGTAGGAAGTATCCCTATTTAATTATGACTCAGGATTATATCTGAGTTGTTTTAGGTTTTATTTGTGCTTACACAACAAAGATGGGAAGCTGTAGGGTTCCTTATAATGTGGAATTTTGTGCCCATAATTTTCTTCTGAAAACAGAGTAGGTCTATTGTGTTTCCTTATTTAGCTTGCCTTCTTTCCTTGGTGTAAAACTTGTCCATGCAAGTTCAGATCACAGCCATGCACCCTGTTTTTGTTTTTGCACATGAAAGATGTTGATTTTCCCCTCAGGGCTTGCTTTGTATTTTGAAGAATTGTGTTCTGGCAGGTCTGTTTGAGATCTGTAGTACTATCTCTCAGCATCTTCCTATCCAACTTCTATTGCAATTGGCAGCAATTTCTCATATATTTTGCTTTATGGTTACAAATCTCTTGTGGTTTCATTAAAGGTAGTTTTGAAGTGATTTTCAGAGAAGAAAAGAACAATGCCATTTTTATTCCACTGTTTTAGAATAGGGAATAATATTGTTGTTTAGAGGCCTTCATAATAGTTAGCATTTTTTACCTCTAGGTATTTTAATGAAGGGACTGTCCTTGCGCACTATGCAGATGTCCTGGGTCTTTTGCTTAGATTGCGGCAGATTTGTTGTCATACTCACCTTCTTACAAACGCAGTGTCTTCCAATGGTCCCTCAGGTAAGTAGATGTGATTTGTTTACACTGTTATATTTGTTAGGGATATTTAAATCAGAAGGAAATTTTTCATATGGCCTATAGTGTCTTATTTGTCAAATGGACATTGTTTTTAGAATGGGAAACAAGTGGAATATACTCACAAATTCTTACCAATGAAATGGAATAATAGTGATGTCTTCTAGGACTTCCAGTGATAGATACTCTTAGTCATTTCAAATTGGATCTGCCTTTTATTCTGTGGTAGTATGTGCAGATTGTAATGATACTTTTGTGTAAGGTATATTATGTGGGTTAGCTACTATTTTAGCTTCTGAATTTAATTAATAAATTTTTAAGATTTTATTTATTTATTTGACAGAGACAGACACAGCGAGAGAGGGAACACAAGCAGGGGGAGTGAGGGAGGGAGAAGCAGGCTTCCCGCTGAGCAGGGATCCCGATGTGGGGCTCGATCCCAGCACCCTGGGATCATGACCTGAGCCGAAGGCAGACGCCCAGTGACTGAGCCACCCAGGCCCCCCTGAATTTTCTTTAAATTTTAAATCATGCTTGTTTTCTGTGATAGAAAAAGCATAAATAAAGACTACCCAAGCAAAACTTTTCCCTATATAAGAATATTAACTTGTCTAGTCATATTACAAATCTTGCTGTGAAATTAATTTTTCAGCCTTTTCTCTAGGAAATGATACACCTGAAGAACTACGAAAGAAGTTAATAAGGAAGATGAAGTTAATTCTGAGCTCTGGTTCTGATGAAGAATGTGCAATTTGCTTGGATTCTTTAACAGTTCCTGTCATAACACATTGTGCACATGTCTTTTGTAAACCCTGTATTTGCCAAGTCATTCAGAATGAGCAGGTTAGTTTTATGCTAGGTACAGATTCAGTGTTTGATGGAGTGGTACACTAGTCAGTCTTGAGTGTAATGAAACCCAAGTCCAACAGACTATAAAGAGTTTTGCACCTTGGATTTACTAGTGCACGTTTTATGGTCAGTTATGTATGTCAGTGTTTCATAGTGGTATATTTCTTATAATTAGGCCCTTTTAAACATAAGACAGTACACTTTTAGAGGCATGATCAGTCAATATCCTAGTTCTGTTGAGATCATTGCTGTCTAATAGATAAAAAATGTGAGACACAAAGGTAATTTTAAATTTTCTAGTAGAAATAGATGAAGTCAATGAATTTTTATTTATTCAGTATATCTAAAATATAAAAATTGAGAATTTGCATGATTTTTTAACTTAAGTGTTCAAAGTCTGGTGGTATTGTACACATACAGCACATCTCAGTTTGGCTTCACCACACTTCATGGGCTTAATTGCCACGTTTGATTATTGGCTATTAGATAAGGTAAGCCTGGATTCTATGTATGGTAGAATTTTTTGAAGTGGAATAATCCTTTAAGCAGTTCTTCAGCTGAGGTAGAGTTTTGTTTTGTTTTTTTACATTTTCATTGGTATAATACAGAAAAAAATGCACAAGTCATGATTGTACAGTTGAGTGAATTATGAAGTAAACACAATCATGTAACTACTACCCTGGTCCCTTTGTGTCCCCTTCCAATCAGTTACCTTCTCCCTTCTCCCTAAAGGTAACCCCACTATACTGACTTTTAACGTTGTTTCAGTTTCAGAATTTTTTTTTTTGTAATGGTATTTGGTATATAATTATTTAGGAGATATTTTATTAGCATGTCTTGGTACAAATGGACACAACAAATACTGCTTTGAATGAGCCTGTTGGATTTAACAGGTCTAGACTAGCTTTATAAGCCATTCAGATGGAAATTTTTTTTCTTCTAAAGGACAGTTCCACCTAGTGTGCTATATTGTAGTTAGGTTCAAGATACTGTTATTCATGGTTTCTTTACTTATCTGCAAATAGTACAGTTCACCCTGAACAGTTGCAGGGGCTAGGGGTGCTGATGACCCCCTGTGCAGTTGAAAATCTCCATATCACTTTTGACTCCTTATAAACTAAGCTACTAATCACCTACTGTTGACCAGAAGCCTTACTGATAACATAAACAACACATATTTTTGTTATATATATGGTATTCTTTTTAAAGTTTTTATTTAAGTAATCTCTACACCCAACGTGGGGCTCACACTCATGACTCCAAGATCGAGAATTGCATGCTCCTCCAACTAAGGCAGCCCAGCGCCCCTATATGTGGTATTCTTACAGTAAAGTAAGCTAGAGAAAATACGAAAATCATAAGAGAATATCCATTTATAGTACTGTACTGTATTTATTGAAAAAAAAATCCTCAAATAAGTGGACCTCTGTAGTTCAGACCCATGTTCAAGGGCAATTTGTATTATAATACTTGCTTCAAACTCCTGCTGTTAGTCAAGATCACATACCATACTTCTGCTCCCTTTTTTACCCAGTCCCACTTAACACATAAGAACGTTACATCTGCCTGGAGTTCAGCTTGTACAGATTTATCTCAAATGGATGAATCTAATAAGTCTAATAAAATGCTAGCTATTAAGGATATAGAATTTTACCATACTTTTTAAAAATTTTAGGTAAATTTATATTTTTTCCTCATAAACTTCACTCATATCTTACTCTTTCTTATATAGCCACATGCTAAATGTCCTTTATGCAGAAATGATATACATGGAGACAATTTATTAGAATGTCCTCCAGAAGAATTGGCGTGTGATACTGAGAAAAAGTCTACTATGGAATGGACATCCAGTTCAAAGGTGAAATACACATGGGCAAATATTTGAGTATTTGTTTTACATTTATATATGGATACCATGTCTCAAAATAATTCTGCTTTTAATCCTATCATTTGAATATTTTTATTTCTAGTGGTGAATTTGAGAGGAAAGGAACTTCAGTTTGAGTGCTTCTTTTAATCTTAATTTTTAAAAACATTAGTTGTCTTTTACTTTTCATTTTAGGGAAGTAATGGGGCAGGAACATTCTTTTCCTAATAAAAAAAAGTTGTATATATTTTGCCCATTCAAAATAGAAGCTAATGGGTGTCCTGATTTTTTTTTTTTTTCAGATTAATGCTCTAATGCATGCACTGATTGACTTAAGAAAGAAGAACCCCAACATAAAAAGTTTAGTTGTTTCTCAGTTTACAACATTCCTGTCTTTAATAGAAACACCACTCAGGTAAATTCATTATTGATTCTCACTTTGAGTAAAAGGATTTTATGTAAGTGTTTTGATTTGGATGGCAAAAAATAATTGTTTTACCAGTTATATTCATTTCATCTATCTAAAATGAGAGTCACAGTACAGAATATTTCCTGGGAGCATAGGATTTAAAGATTTAGTCCTGAATTTATCAGAAAAAAACTTGACTGCAGAGCATGACACGTTAGTAGATGGTTAGATTTGTCAAAATAGATGAGTAGTTGGTTGAATGAAGAGATTTATAATTACTTAACATGTTTTTAAATTGTATGGAAAGTGTTACTTGTCTTTTTTGTCCCTCCATTAGAGCCTCTGGATTTGTATTTACTCGTTTGGATGGTTCCATGGCACAGAAGAAAAGAGTTGAATCAATTCAGTGTTTTCAAAACACTGAAGCAGGATCTCCAACTATAATGCTTCTATCCTTAAAAGCAGGTGGAGTTGGTTTGAATCTTTCTGCAGCTTCTCGAGTGTTTTTAATGGATCCAGTAAGTAGTTCTGTAGACTTTTTGGTATGTTATTAAACTTTATAAAAAAATAAAAAAAAACTATTTGGTAAATACCTTCCTAGTTATAACTGATTGTGAAAATTCTTAGGAAAACTTTAAAATTAGATAATAACTCAGTAAATGTGTATCGAGGGCTTTCTTTTAAGTGCTTTACATGTATCAACAAATTCTCACGGTATCCCTAGGGTATCCCTATGATGAATCCTTATGAGGTTTTATTACTGTCCTTATTTTACAGGTGAGGAAACTGAAGCACAGAGAAGTAAAATAACTTGCCCAACATCATGCAATAATATGCAAACCAGGATTCCATGTTCTTAATTTCTGTGTTGTGGTTTTCTACTTCTATATATAGAATTAGTTTCTGTTAACTGTAATGCTTTAGTGTAGTGGTTTGGCCAACAAATAATGTGATCCTACATTGTGTCAGGGAGTCTTACAGGCACCCGGAATCTGGGTATAAACATAGGTAGACAAAGTAGCTACAATCATGATGTTAATGGCCTCAAGTTTTAATGTGCAAAAATTAGGTAAAATGTAATTTCTCACCTCTGTCCTCAGAGATTAAGGAGTTCTTGGATGAGACCCAGGAAGCTGCATTTTTGTATAGATCATAGGTGATTCAGGTGCAGGTGGTCCAGCATCACAGTTTTAGAAACTAATACTGTTAATGGAATATTTTGGATAAATTTTAGCATCTAATACAGTACAGTCATTTGTAGTTGTACAGTATAGACCTAGCTGTAGAGTTGGAGCTAAAATGCACTCTGAACTTTACTTACCAAACTGTGACCTAAGAGAAGCAGGCATAGAGGAACAGCACCTTTTTCTAATTGCACAAAGAGCTGTAGGCACTCTGGACTAATTCAGTTTCTAATTTGCACTGGGTTACTGTCAGGGCTAGAGGCAACTCTATTTGCTATTTCTATGATTCACAGATTGAAGATTTGTAGTGTTTTTTTTTTTAAGATTTTATTTATTTATTTGACAGAGAGAGACACAGCGAGAAAGGGAACACAAGCAGGGAGAGTGGGAGAGGGAGAAGCAGGCTTCCCGCGGAGCAGAGAGCCCGATGTGGGACTCGATCCCAGGACTCTGGGATCACGACCTGAGCCAAAGGCAGATGCTTAACGACTGAGCCACCTGGGCGCCCCAAAGTTTTGTAGTTTTAGCTTGTTACCTGAAATTCAGAAAATTTCATAACAAAGTTCACTGAGATACAAATTTGAGTTATTCTGGTTAGGCCTATCTAGTTCATACATACACCTGTAACCAAGGCTTTTTCGTTACCTGAGGGTAACCTCCCCAGTAAAATACCAACCAGAACCATATTTTGACATTCACAGATTTCACATTAATGTTATGGATGGCAGTGGTCTGTTGTATTTTCTTGCCTTAGTTCTGTGGATGAAGTTTTAAATCTTTGCTAGAGTTTTAATATTTTATGGTTATTATAAAAAATAGTCATTGTAACTGCATATTGTTATATTAACTAACATAATCTTAGAAGATGATTTTTTGACAAATTTCCAGATTATTTGCTTCTTTTGTTATAATCTTAGTATCTGATAAGGTTGTTGATACGAAATAATAGTATTATAAAGCTGATCACAGACTATACTCTTTAGTAATGTAAAAAAAACTTCTTTAGTAATTAAAAAAAAAACTTCCAAAATGTTTTAGCAGTTCATAGTAAATTGTTTTTCATTGAACATTTACCAAATGTTTCTAACTTTAAAATGAAAGCCAGGTCCCAGGAAAATAAGATTGAATCAAAAAATTTTACTCATGAAAATATTTTACCTTTTCATGGAATGTTGCATTAGAGTTAAGATGTATTTTAAATGTTCGATTTTGGGCTTTTGATAAAGCTTATTACCTTCCTTCATCAGTACTAGTGAAAATGGAAGCTCTCAGTTTTATATTACCATGAGATAAATTTGATCCCTGGTAGGGGTGCCTAGGTGGCTCAGTTGGTTAAGCATCGTACTCGATCTCAGCTCAGGTCTTGATCTCAGGGTTGTGAGTTCAAGCCCCATGTGGGGTTCCACACTGGCCATGGAGCCTACTTTAAAAAAAAAAAATTGACTCTTGGTAGTCATACTAAATGTATATTGCCAGCTCACTAGAGAAGTTTCCTAGATAAAACAGAGACAACAGAAAGGAACAGTTATTTACCTGGGCTTTTGGTATAACGGTTTCAAAATGTATCCAATCGTGAAATACAGAATATACATAAAATCTGATTATCAGTTTTAGAAAATCATAAGCTAAGTATATTCTTAAAATCTGACTTCTATATGAAAAATCACCCAATACTCAAATTACAACAATAGTAAAATTTCCTTTTCCCTAGAGCTCATGGGAACTTTATTTTTTAATTTATTTTTAATTATTATTTTTTTTTTGAAAGAGTATGAGCCAGGGGTTGGGGGAGGCTCTATGCCCAACACAGAGCCGGATGTGGGGCCCAATTTCATGACCCTGAGATCATGACCCAAGTCAAAATCAAGAGTCAGACGCCTAACCAACTGAGCCACCCAGGTGCCCCATCAAGGGAACTTTAAATAGAAAATAACAGCCTGAGTATGAATCATACTATAAACTTGTCATTTACATATGCATTTGCGACTTTATTTCATTTTCAGGGAGTTTTGCTGTATAGTTTCTTTGGCCCTAAACACCCTTTAAGAATCATCCCATAGTTTAAAATTTAATGATCTCTACTCTGATAGTTCATGATAGTATTTCCAAACCACTTGACGCCTATCTTTCTAGACTGAAGAACTCTATCATTTTGCTTATTTTTTCTTTGCTTCATTGTTTTATTCTTCACTTTAAGACAGTCCCCATGATAATGCCTGTATTTAATGAGTTAATGTTATTTTAGTTCAATTTTGAAGTCAAATACAGATACAGAAAATTGCATCAACAAAGCCTTTAATTTTTAGGAGTTTTGATTATTCCTGAAATCTTTTTTTGTGCTTTTATTTAACAAATGGAAGAAAGTGAAAGAAAAAAAATCAAAAGACCAAAAGGGGAGAAAACTTTTTCATAAATAGACTCAATTACATTCTTTTCTGATATAAATTGTCGTTTAAGAGGATGCATAACCTTTTTTTTCCTTTGTTAACAGACATAGATCAATTTTAAAATAGAAAGATACTATTTGATTACTTAATTGCTTATGCTGTGTGCTTTCTATGTATCAGGCACTGTATTAGATACTAGAAGCAGTGCAGTGAACTGATGGGGGAGAATACCTGCCTGTCATAGTTGAGGGTGGGGTGTATTTTTTTTCCAGAGCATTTATGTCAGTATCTGAATTCAGTCAAAAAATTTGCATCAGTAAAAGGTGAATGAGTAATACTGAAATGAAAGGATTTGTGCAGAACACTCACAGATCAGGGTGGTAATAAAGCAATTCATATTCTTGTTAGGCCTGGAATCCAGCTGCTGAAGATCAGTGCTTTGACAGATGCCATAGACTTGGCCAGAAGCAAGAAGTTATCATCACAAAAGTGAGTTTTTAAGCCATCCATTTTAAAATTAGGTTGATGAGATTTTTAAGATTATACAAATAATGCATGGATATATTATGAAAGATTACAGTAGAATTGGGCAGAACAAAATATGAAGGTTAGCTTTAATCTCCTCTAGAGGAAACCACCATCAGTAGTTTTACATGTTATTCAAAGTCTCTTTCTTGATGTTTATATAGATTCACTTGTATTTATCTCTCCTTTAAAAAATTTAAGGTAAATGGGATCATACTTTATTATTCTGCAACATACTTTGTCCCCTTAACAGTATATATTGGGAACTATCCATATAAGTACACTACCATGTAAGTACATATAAAATCTATTATTTTTTTCCATATAGTGGTAAAACATAACATATACATAACAATATTTATCATTTTATCTATTTTTAAGTGTACACTTAAGTGGCATTACATACTTTCACATTGTTGTGTAATTTTCAACATCATCTATCTCCAGAACTTTTTCATCTCAAATCGAAACTCAGCCCTCAGCAACCACCCTTCTATTTTCTGTGAATTTGATGACTCTACAAACCCATTCTTTTTAACATCCATATATAGGTACATCATAATTTAGCCAGTCTAATATTTTGCTAATAAAAACAGTGCCATAATGAGCATTATATTATATACAAGTACTTCTTCAGGATTGATTAAGAAAATGAGAATTCTGGGGGTGCCTGGGTAGCTCAGTTGGTTAAGTGTCTGCCTTCGGCTCAGGTCATAATCTCAGGGTCCTGGGATCGAGCCCCACGTTGGGCTCCCTGCTCAGTGGGTTGTCTGCTTCTCCCTCTCCCTCTGCCTGCCCACTGCCCCCCCCCACAGGCTCTCTTTCTCTCAAAATATTAAAAAAAAAAAATAGAATTCTGGATTTAGGATTCTTTTGTTTTCAAAACAGGCTTAATGATACATGAGAATGATGTAAATTTTTGCTTATGTGATGGTCAGAAAAGTGCTCTTAATTTACGTATACCTAAGACCTTGAGCATATTCATTTTTCACTTATCTGTTATCAGTTAATATTTTTTTCTGTGCATTGCTTTTTTGCCCAGTTTTCATAAAGTACAAATATAGTTTTATTATAAAGGACTCTTCTATACATTTTGATTTTAAATTTTTTGTATTTTGGAAATGGTTTATTTCAAACTCTTTGAATTGGGTGTGTTTTTTTCTGTTTTCATGAAAAAGCTTTAAAGTTTTTAAGTATATCATTTTTTTCTACTGCTTTGAAATGTCACTTTTATTATAAACTAATTCATATATATTAATGTGAGTCTCTTTCCAGACTTTGTTTCTGTGTTTCTATTTCATTGATTTCTTTTTCTATTCCCAGGACAATATTACTCTTAAAATTACTATGGTTTTAAAGTATGCTTTGATATCTAGCAGGGCAGAGTGCTCTCATTACCCCTCTTTTTAAAATTCATTAATACAATTATTTACTCTTGAATTGAACTTTGGATTTAGGTTACCAGATCCCATTTAAGAAATCTTGTTTGGGGGGCGCCTGGGTGGCTCAGTTGGTTAAGCGACTGCCTTCGGCTCAGGTCATGATCCTGGAGTCCCGGGATCGAGTCCCACATCGGGCTCCCTGCTCAGCAGGGAGTCTGCTTCTCCCTCTGACCCTCTTCCCTCTCGTGCTCTCTATCTCTCATTCTCTCTCAAATAAATAAATAAAATCTTTAAAAAAAAAAATAAAAAAAGATCTTGTTTGGGATTTATTGAAGTTATGATTAATTTGAGAATGGTCTTCTTTATAAATATATAAACACTCCTTATAAGTAAGGAGTGTTCCCATATAAGAATTTAGTATCTCCATTTATTTAGGTCTTTTATGTATTTCAGTAATGTTGTATAGTTATTACAGTAACTGGACCTCTACACAATGTTGACTATTAGTAGTGATAGTAATCATTCTTGAACTGTTCCTTTTATTGTTTTACATTGTGACTACATTGTTCTTGGTAAGTTTCTAGTGGATACATTTAAGACTGAGAGACATTTATTTATAGGTTAATGAAGATTTTTTTTAATTAAGGTTTTTATCAGAAATGCTTCTTAAGCATCTGTTGATGCTTTTTTTTAACTTTTTTCTTAACTTTTCTTAACTTTTGCACATTATAAGTTAAACCAGATAAAGGCTCATTCTTGCATTTCTGGGAAAATCTCATTTGGCTATTTAAATATAATGCTGAATTTATTTTGCAAGTATTCCAGTTACAGAGTTGCCTATAAAGTTTGCTGGTTTTGGTGCTGTTCTTAAGATGTAACTTAACGGCCTTACAACCATATTCTTTATACAAGAAAACCATATTGAGTGATGAGGGAAAGCAATGCTCAACTCTGGTTATTCTATCATATTCTAAATATGCTCACTGAATATTGAGAAAAAAAGGAGAGCTAAACAGTTTCAAATAGATTGACCAATTCTGAAAGCTATACAATACTGTAAGAAAGCAAATTTCCTTATAGTGGACCGATATTTCAACATAAATCTGCTTTTTTTTTAATTGAAGATTTTAAATATTGTGACAAAGTACTTTTTTTTTTTTCTTTTTAAGTTCATTGTGAAGGATTCTGTTGAAGAAAATATGCTGAAAATACAAAACACAAAGAGAGAACTTGCTGCTGGAGCCTTTGGAACTAAAAAAACAAATGCTAATGAAATGAAACAAGCTAAAATTAATGAAATCAGAACTTTAATTGATTTATAATTTGTGGGATTTGGTAAGGTCAGTTTGATTAGATATATATGGAAATTTTGGAAATCAGAAAATAGAGTTTTAGAAACGAGATATAGAGTATGTCTTCTAAAAAGAGCATATCATTTTATATTAGTAAAGTATTACTGATATATAGTCTCTTCTATATATGATCCTATTTTTAATGATATTTCAAATAGCAATAAGTTCTGTTATATACTGTGGCCTAAAATAATTTTTTCAGAAAGTTACTTTGTTATTCAGCTTTTCATATTGTCTTTGCTGAGTATTTTCATATATCTTTCAAGTACTCAGCTTTTTCATATTTCAAATAAGGTCAAACCTTTTATACTTTTGACCAAATAAAGAGTTATTTTCTGTGTTGGACACATTTGGTTAATCACTAGAGCCTTCCATTTGTGATGTGATGGATTCATAGTCCTTGTAAGCGATTAATACATAGATTATATACAAGAGATTTTATTACTTTGAAAAACCATATTTGCATTCCAGAATCAAACCTTAAATGAGAGACTGAAGTCCAGGTTAGCAGATTAACTTATAATTTTTTTTTTAACAGTTTGAGATCTAATTCATATATGTGATTTGCAGTTTTATGTTTATGAAAATATAGGGACTGTGTTAGAATACTATTTTTCTCCATTTTAGTCAAGTAGTACTATTGTTTAAATGTAATTCGATGTGTTAGTGTGTAAATACAGTTTGGGGGTGAGAAGGAACCAATTCTACCCAGTTTAATTTGAATATTTAAATTATGGAATTGCTGAATAGATATTTCTATATAGAGAGATAATTTTTATTTATGATAGCTTTTTTTTAAAAAAAATAACTTTATAAATTTTTATAATTCAGAAGACTACTATATGTGAGAGGCGTGATATCTGGATGGAAGTTGGGCTGGATGACCTCCAAAATCGTTTCAACTCTTAAAGACATCTTAATCCTGAATGGAAAAATTTCTTTGTTATTGTGTTTAGAATCAGACATTGATTTTGGAACTTCAGTAATTCACCCTACATTTATCTATAAAATTAGTCCTCTTTTTCTTACTTTTTGGTTAATAATCAGACTCACAGTAGTTGCCATGGCATTCTGGATGACTCTTTGAGTCACATTTAAATAAGCTCTACATTTGCCAATCACGTTAGAAGCTCTACACTTGCCAATCACGTTAGTGAGTGGTGTCCTTCCTTAAGGGGAACTTTTTAATCCAAAGAAAGATTACTGTACAGGAGAAGCTTCCTGTTTGACCATGCAGACTTGAGAACACCTTTCATTTTACTTAAAGTGTTAAGAAATGACTTAAAGATAAGCCTGGAGGCAGTGTGTTGTGTTCTAGGGCATACATCGAGCTATGTGCTGAATCTATCAACAGCTAAATTCTCCCCTCCCTTTGCCCGGTCTCCTGCTCCAAGGGAACAGTGTATTAGGCAGCAAGAATCTTCCCAGCCCCTCTTCTCTTTGGCTGCAGGTAAGGCAGAGGGCTGGGTCAAAGGATCAACAGACCTTTCTGTACAGATAGGAGTGGAATAATAACTTGTGGTTGGTCCACTAGCATTAGGAGCAATTGGGAATTTCTTTACCTTGTAGAACTAGCATTACACAAAAAAAATCAGGTTGATGAAAATCTCATGAAATATACTATGTGGATTTCTATATACCAGTACTCCCGTGAGATTAAGTACAAAAAGAATTTTCAGCAAAAAAAGATACACTATTCTTGCTTACAAAGGCAAAGCCTTGCAAACTCACTGTAAAAGACTTTGCTTGCCTCTTTACCCATTTATAGACTTGTTTTTAAACATTCATAATGATAAATTTGGCAAGTCATTTAAAAAATACCTGTTTTTGTACAGTCCTATTAAAATTGGTGTTAAATAAACAAATTTAATTCATCCTAAGGAAATACATATATAAACCACCAGAATGAAAAGTTCGTATTATGCTCTGCTGTTAATTCTGTTTCATCATTATATAGAATAATAGCTTTAGAAGTATCTTGAAGACATTGTATCCCACTTGTGGTTCAAACTGAATTTTGTGGTTCAAACTGGATTTTGTTTTAAAATCTTAAAATCAATAAAAGTTTTAAAAATCCACTTCTGTGCCATAATTTTTGTGACTTTTTCTTTGAAAATTTTTTATAAATCTCACACTTCTGTGAAGATACCTATGTTACACAATTGTTTTTCACTGACAGTACATAAAAAGTACTATGAGTAACAGGTTTATTCTTACCACCTCTTTTATTTTGCTCAATTTGGCTGAGGCTGAATTTGTTTAGAAATCAGAGTGTATATATTTTTAAAGGTGCCTTGATCTTCTAAAACATTGGTTCCAATTATTTTCCACATCTACCAGGAAAAAAGGAGATGCGATAATACTTTTGTGTAGTGATATTTATTACTAGATAGCACTGTGCATTGTAGATTTGCCCTAATCTGGATTAAAATAGTAAATCAAGAAAATATCTTGTGTTTATTACTAGTGAGTACCAATGAAATTATCATCTTCAGGCAGTGTATGTTTTCTATTGGGGGAAGTCAAAGGCATTGGTGTATTTTTTTCATTATAGTACTTGCCAAAATTCTGTTCATTAGGGTTTGGAAGATTCATTAAAACACATGTGGACAGATATCTTCGGCTTAATAACTCAGATGTTTAACCTTAAGTTTTTAGCTATTTTAACTTTAAAATACTTATAAAAGGTGTAATACTGTTTTCCCTCATTCATCAGTAAGTATGTAGTAACCAAGTTTTTACATTCTGGAATTGGATACCTTATTTGTGTGTTCCTCCTGAATAAGGAGAGCCAGAAACTAGTAGCTGTGAATAATGACTGGGATGCTTCCCTGCAGTAATGCCTACTTCAAAGGGAAAACTCTGTTGATTAGAAACCTTGTAAGCAGATAATGTTTTCTTTCCCTGTTAATATACTCATATTTCTGGTATGTAATAAGGGAGAGTAGTCTTCTATATGAACCCATAATAATTTACTCCATTTGAAAGAGCAAATGAGTTACCAATTTTTGATTAAAATGTGGGATGTTTAAATCTTCCAATTCCCTATTCAAACTTCCTGATCAAGAGTTTTCTGACAAATTTAAACCCATTTCTACTTTTTATGAAAACTGATTTCTATATGAAAGGAACAAAATTTTAATAATGTTTATAATTTAATGTATATGGCACAGGCCACCTCCATTAACCTCAGCCAGGTGTCCAAAATTTTTTAAATAACTAAGGCTGCGGAACTTTATTTAGAAGGCTACCAAATGTCAAAATGATTTCTTAGGTTGGTGGATAAAAGAAATTCTAGGACATGTGTTTGCATATTTGAAACAGTCTAGACTCCTACAAGGGGATATTTAATGTGATCAGAAGAGATATTAAGAGTCCTCAAAGTATATACTGTTAAGTATGTGCTGCACTTACTAAAGAAGAGAGATGAACACTTTCAGGAAGGTTTTCAGTAAGTTTGCAGTCTTTTCAGCAATCTAGTTAAGAATAAAGGCAGATAAAATTAACCAGGATACAACTTCCAGAATGCTTAATTTACCGTTTTTGTTAGGGGAGGGAAGGGCTGTTCCCTAGTACACTGTAGGTTTTTAAAGAAAACTTGCCCTGGTATCAATATGTTGGTAAAGAAAAGGTAAATATTTCATGAGAAATGTTCCAGTGAAGGAGACGTAATAGGCTTCTTGCAGGTGTAAGTAAGGAGATTTAAGACATTTATTTCAGGCATGAATTATAGACCTTGAGCAAGCATGGAGTTAGTCTCCAAAGGTGTGGATCTGACCGTGTGTAGGCAAATTTGTCTTACAGCAAAAGGCTATTCTATCCACCACTGTTCACAAGATTTTTTTAAAAAAAAATGATATATTGATCCTCTACAAATGTTCTTATAATCTGAGTTATTGCTGCCATTTTACACATCTTACTAGGTGATCCGTGGTAGTTTAGGCTCCCTGGAGAAGATTTTGAAGTGTAGTTGGAAAAGTAGTACTTCACCTTAATTAAGGCATATCCTTGAAAAGATCAAGGAAAGAAATCTGTTAGCCTAGTTCAGTGGTTTCTCAGCCTCTTAACTGCATAAATCTATGCACATTATATGCTGTTTTCTATGGTATACTCATCCTTTTTTATTCCAAAAGTTAATAGCCTTCAATAAATATTAAATTATATAAGCTTTTTCACTTTAGAGCTTTATTAGCTTATACAATGTAAAAAAAAAGTATTAAGACAAAAACACCAAGTGATAGGTTTGCTTCCCCCACACACCAAATTTGATGCTTTGATAACCTTTTCTCAATTACAAAAAGAAAAGGCTTTGAATCTTGTGATCTCTTTTGATAACAGAGAGTTCTAAAATACAGTTACTCGGATTACATACTGCATGGCAGTATTAGTTGTCTTAAGACTGGATTTCTATTAATCTCAACCAGGGACCCAGGAGCCAAAAAGACTTTGATCACCTAAAATAGTAGCCTTCCGTAAATCCCTATACAGTTGACCCTGGAACGACATGGGGGTTAGGGGTGCTGACCCCCCTGTTTTGTTGAAAATCCACATAGAACTTTTGACTCCCCCAAAACTTTACTAATAGCCTACTACTAACCAGAAGCCTTACTGATAACACTCAACATATACATATATAAATTATATACTGTATTTTTATAATGAAGCTGGAGAAAATTATTAAAATCATAAGGACAAGAAAATACAGTACTGTACTGTATTAAAAAATCCATGTGTAAGTGTACCCTTGCAGTTCAACCTGTGTTGTTCAAGGTCAGCTGTGCTTGACTCAGTGGAAAAGGACCAGCATTCAAAGGCCCTTTCCTGAACATTTGACTCTTCCTATTTTTATTCTAGGCAAACGGTAGTGAGAAATGGTAGCTGATAGACTGGACATCAAGAAACAAGTGAATACAGAATAAGTAGATCACAAGAACTGAACTGCTTTGTATAAGGTATAAGGAGCTTTTGCCCATATAGATCTGTGTTGATCCTGATTACATCACAGTATCACAGAATAGTCCTATAACAGAAGTTGTGCCTCTTCTAGGCCACTACCACCACTGAAAACAGGATAATAGAGGCTTCTTGTAAGATACGTGTGTACAGAAGTTGAATCAAGTCCTAGCCAAAACAAATTCTATGCTGGGATTTTATCCATTTATTTTTATATTGTAATTTCAGGCAGCCTACTTAATGAAAGCCTTTGTAAAAGGTATTTCCCAAGTTCTATTTCAAACCACAGTCCTTATCTTCATAGCAAAATGAAAGCTCTTATATTACTACACATTATATTACTCCCCAGATTTCTGGCATTTGTATTCCTGGTTATATAGAGAGGTTTCTCTGATTTCATTGTCTGTTTTAACCACACATTTTTTTTTAATGCAGAGCACAGCTTTGAGGTTTGAAGTACAAAAATTTGAATCAAAATCTGCAAATTATTTAACCTTATTCTCTGATTATCTGCAAAATGTGTATACCATATATACATCATAGGATTGATAGAATTGAGATGTGAATGCCCAGTAAACTTTCTTTCCTGTTTTTGCTTTCTTACATAGTTTTGAAGGAGGTCGAATTTCAGCATCTGAACCCCAGAGAAATAAGTTAGTCAAGTAACTTAACCCAAGTATAAAAAAACTAATAATCCATTTGTGTATTTGTAATAATAAAGAAAAAAGCAAACCACAGCAGACTATTTTAAGGACAAGTCAAATCTTACTTTAGCTTAATGCTTCAAGTCTCAGTGACATTAAAAAGGTAAACACTATACAAATACATTTATACATGTTATTTATGGTAATGTTTTCTGTATGACTCAAAAGAGCTGAGATTGTCTTTTGGAAAGACTAATTAGAAGTTGAGCCCCTTGCTATGCAACCACCACCTTACCTCTTCATGCATCTTCGGCTAAAAATCTCATTGCCTGTTGCATTTAGTATAAATACCTCCTTAATGTATCAAGTGGTTCTCAAATGTTATTTGGGTCAGAGTCTTTTGGATTGCCTGGTAGTTACTTGGAGCAGAGACACTATGGCCTCAACCAAGACCTACTGAATCAGAATTTGTAAGTGATGAGGCATAAGAAACTACTTACAGTTAAGTCTCTAGTGTTTTAGGGAGCAGCAAGGTTGGGAGATTCACTCAGTTGCTCAAACCCCTCATCTACAGTTATTCCTTTTTCCTCACTCTTCATATGCAATCCATCAGCAACTTCACTGCTTTCATCCTGGTGAAAGTTATGCTAGATTACTACGGTCTCTTCTCCAGAACCACTAGTGTAAACTAACTGTCCTTCCATCAACTCTTTTGTCCTCAATTCAAGCTATTTTCCACCAGCTGCAAAAGCAGTGTTTTTAAAATGTAAATCATAAAGGTAAAACAATTAGATCTTTTTTTTTTTTAAAGATTTTATTTGACACAGAGAGCCAGAGAGACAAGTGGGGGAAACAGCAGAAGGAGAGGGAGAAGCAGACTCCCTACTGAGCAAGGAGCCCGATGCGGGGCTCAAAACCAGGACCCTGAGATCATAACCTGAGTTGAAGGCAGCCGCTTAACCGACTGAGCCACCCAGGCGCCCCAACAGTTAGATCATCTTTAAATGGGTTGAAACCAACTACATTAAAATTCACTAATTCATAATGATGGCTTAGAACACAATCCCCCCAAAATCACCTTGGTTACCTTTGGAGGATGCCAGGAAACCAGTTCCTTATTTTATATATACATCTCTTGACCTATAATGGGGTTGCATCCTGATAATCCCCCCAACGCGGAGATCCTTGGATTTAGGAGTATTTTGAGAAGAGGCACCACAGCACCTGAAACATGGAGGCACTTAAATCTCCAGTAGTGCTTAGTGTACTTGACGATTATAGCAACTCCTCCACCAGTCCAAATAATTGTAGTTTATCTTCAGAAATCACTTATTTGATATTTTACAATTTTAGGTAAATCCTCAGGTTCTTCTTGAGATCTTCTGTAGCCAGGCTCCAAGGTGGCCCTTAACCATTCTTGCCTCCAGGATTCCGTATCCCTGTGTATTCATTCACACCCATATTGAATAGGGCTGACTTGTGTAACCAGTAGGATATTGTGGAAATAAAGAAGGGCGACCTTGAAGGTTAGTTACGTCATAAAAGCCATTGTAGCTACTGCCCAATTAAACCTCTAAAATTTCTGGTCATGGTCTTCTTTCCTGGTTGGTTGGTTGGTTGGTTTCTTCCCCCCAATAGAAAGATTACTCACATTGGTTTTAAAAGGTCACTCTGGATCCTGCCCTTCACTGGCTTGCCATCCTCGCAACCTAGAGTCATCTATACATTTAATAAATATTCCTTACACTTAACATAATTTTAATTCATGGATAAAAACACTAGAAGTCACTGGTTCCAGTACTGATTCGAACAGTCCTGGAAAGATTATCAAGTATGTCCAGAGACTGACAATGAACCTATGATGATTTTAACATATTTTCTAAAGTCTGAATATTCACTTGATACGGAGATATAATGTGAGAGATTAGATAAATTTGATCTCACTTTCCTCCATCGATCACATCCAACACTGTCACTGGAGAACACTAGATTGAAATATTTCTAGATATCTAAAAACCAATTCCAAGTGTCAAGTTTTACACTGGTTTTTAAAACACTGACAAATTCTACAAATTAGGAAAAACTGCCTAATACATTTTTTTTCCAGGGGAGTGGGAATCCCTTAATTAGACAAGATATGGCAAGAAGTCTTTATTTTCATACAAGGTGCCACCGCAGGTAACCATCAGAGAGCACAAGCTGTTTACAGATATACAGAACTGAACAAAAGCATTTTAGCATGCTGCCTTACTGTACATAGAAAACTGGCGAACAATTTCAGACACTACAATTAGGAAATAAAATGGGTTAACACCATTTGTTGATAGGTTTATGAATCACTCAGCAGTGTTACAGGCTGTCTTCACCTGAAAGCAGAATTACAATCACTCTGGCAGTCTCTGGGCAATTCTAAATAAAATGCAGGTCTAGTGAAAGGTACAACGTGCAAGCGAGAGAGAGAGAGATACCTTGTCCCTTTCTGAAGGGAGACTGGTTTAGAGCCTGCATTGGCACATTCTTAGAGTCGATACAGCCATCTTAATTAGCTTGACTTCTCCTACCACCACATATGTTGGCCATCAGCAAAATTAAGAACTTCCAACACATGAACTGAATAATGAATAAGCCTAGGGTTAAAAAGCAGAATGCTGTCCACATAACAGAACTGCTACTTCACAACTTTTGCCCAGTTCTCCCCGTTGTCCTGAAAAATCCCCTCATCTGATGAATTCTAGCAAAGCTTCTAGCAACTGTAACAGACCTTTCCTAACCCAGATCTAGACACTAAGTATCTGAAACAAGGGCCTGTGAAGTGGATGTGTCCATGGGAAAATGGCAGTGTTTCTACTGGAGGTAAGTGTCAAGTTTCCTCTTGATGTTGTCAAAGGAATCTGCTCCCATGTAATCAGCCTGGCCCTGTTCCCACCGCTCCTTCCGTTCTTCTGAGGACACAAAAGGCTGTGCCGCAGCTGGGATCTCCCCAAGGGACAGATGTGATATGGCTCCTGAGACACCTTCCTAAAAAGGAGAGCATAATCAGAGACTCCTTGAGAGCTGAAAATCAGACTGTTTTAAGGAACGCAATAAGTTGAAGGTGAGAAAAGCCAGGATGAATTATCATGCAAAGTAGCAAAAACTGAAAAGTATTACATGAAACAAACAAACAAAAGACACAGAAATACAAGGGTCATATGATTTATTCCTAACGAAATGAAGACTTCTTGACTCAGTGAAAACATTGGGAGAACAAAGTAATTAGGGTTAATGTTTAAGTTCTGCATACCTTTCTACAGAAGCCACAAGAGAAAGCCAGTGTATAGACCAAGTCTGAAAGCTGCAAACAGTTCATTAGAAAGTGTAAGATGGACGGACAAGGGAACACAGTCTCATGATCAATTCTCGATCTGTGTGGGCTCTGAAAGGTTGAGAACTTAAACAAAATGGTACTTCAGAGGCTAAACTTCAGAAAGCACCTAACCAGAGAGCCACACCACATACACAAGTTGTTACATTATAAAAGCGAGAGCTAAATGGTTTGAGACTATGCACCGAACTTATCTGCCCGTTCAAGCTTATTATCAAGGAGTATCTATTCTCGTAGCTCATGTTAATTGGCTTAGTCTTGAACAACTGTTTAAATTCCCATCACCTTTCCTTGGTTCATAATTCTAACTCCTTGGGTTGTGGAGGGAACAAGGGAAATGTGCAGGAAATAGAGCAAACCTACTCCACGTTAAATTAGAATCTCATTACTTATGGAAAGGCCATTAACTTCAATTATACCATAAAAGAATATCAAAGCTATTCTTCAAAAAGCTCTGAGGTGAGAAGGTACTAGAAACAGAGAAAAAGGAAGGCGAGTGAATGCATACAGATATTGCTTTTAACAGAGAAAATGGGAGAACAAAATTTTTGATTACCGGTTTTTGTTGCTATATGACTATATGTGTCTATGCAGGTGTTTAAATATACTGGCACTCCAAGGTACCTGGGCAGATTCCATGGGGTGGTTTCACAGCTGAAGCAACGTAAGTCCTTACCCTGGATTAGCCCTGCCTTTGCTTCCACTTGCAACAGCAATGATACTGGGCTGTTCTTCCAGAATTCTCTGTTTCATGATACTATTCAGAAGGTAACAGTCTTGCAGACTTAGATTTGAGTCCCAGTTCTGCTTTTGATGAGTATGTTATACAACTAAGAGAAGTTAACTTCTTTAAGCCTCACTTAATTTTAATATATAAAAGGGCATATTAATAACACTTATTTGACAAAGTAGTTGTAAGGGTTACATAATAGTAACTAGCTTTCCTTATGCACTTATTATGTGCCAGGCAATGTTCCGAGTACTGTACAAGTATTATTTCGTGGTCCATGTAAAGCAATTAAAGTAAGAATGTTAGTGTTATTTTTCCCTTTCTCCATTTTATATATTGGTACAAGTGCTACTAAGTGAAATGGCTAAAATCTCTACCATGGCAAAGAAAAGGATCTCTTACAACCTTATAGCCTCTTATAATTATAGCAAGGTAATTAACTGATCAGTTAGACTCAATTGTAATTCACCCATTCAGTTTGATTCTTTATATCTTAATATGTAGCAGAGAAATGTAACTTCTCATCCTCTTTCCAATTCTTCTAAAAGAACCAATCTCAGAGGAAGACATTTAAAGTCAGAAAAGAGGCTAAGCAAGTTGCTGTTGTAAATGTTAATGTCATCTTCCTCTTACAAGGAGATTTCTTTTTTCAAGATTCTATATAACCGTAAGAGCATGAGCATGACAAACCAAAATAATCCTATAAAAGTATCTGTTTTTGCAAGTGTTTGTTTTCACGTTATTAAAATGTTCACTGAAAATACATTCTTCTAAGCAGATGGAAAAAATAAATATGTATATTTAAATGTTTATAGTTTCTAACACATGAAATAAGGCATTCTTTATACTTTAGGAATAACCTCAGAATCTTAGGACAATGGGCTAAGAATTCTATACATACTAGATATGGACATATATGTGTGTGCGCTACACACACACACACACACACACACACCCTCTAAAGTCCTTTCTTATGCTCCCAGATCTAATGAAATCTGCCACAGAATCTACTGCTTTTAGTCTTTGCTGGCAGTATTCCTTTCCCTGTAAGATGGACATTTTTTTTTCTACAAATCTGATTGATCTCCGTTTAAAAGTACCACTAAACACTACCTCTACCAGTATACCAAAGTTTTAAAAAATACAGCATTAAATTACCTGAAAGAAAAAACAGAACCTACCACATTCAGGCATGAGTGGGTGTCTTTGACAAGGCCAAATTGTTGAAGCAGAGGTAACACGTTGGTGGTGAAGATGTCCCACCACAGGTTGAGAAACTCTGGATGAGTCATGGTGGGATCATGGGACTCACTTTTGACACTTTTTGTGTTAGGATCATAAGTATAATTCCAAGGTTTGATTTGTCCCAGGAAATGCACAACTTTGGCATTTGCCCCAAATCTGCCAAGAGAACACAAAGTTGAAACCATTAGTGGATTCTGAGCACTTTGTTCGGTAGTCTTAACGATGCACTTTCCACTGAAGTAGTGGTTGGAAAAGAACTTGAGCTCACTAAGTTTTACACAGATTTTTGAAATTATTCAGTTGTATGTTAAATACATACAAAAATCCAAAAGTAGCAGTGGGTCAGGGCAACAACCAAAACACCAATCCACTGTGGTTGGAAAGGTACAACTTGGAAAACCATTTGGTATTACACCTAGTGACACTGAAAATTCTCACACCTCTGACCCGGAAGCTCAGCTCCTTGGCACAGACCCGAAAGAAGTTCTTACCCACATGCAGATGTCATCAAAATGTTCACAGCAGCAGTGCTGTTTGAAACAGTCATAACTACAAACCACTCATATGACCATATCTTAGTAGGTTAAGCCTGTTCAGCAAGTGTTCACTCCTTTTCCCAGTCTCCACAGGGGGAATACACTTTCCTACCTCACTGATAATTGGGCATGCTCACAGAACTTGCCTTTGCAAGGAAATATGGGAGGAAGTAACTGTGTCAGAAAGGAGGTAAAGAAAGAAGGGAAAGGAAGGAAGGAAGAAAAGAAAGGGAAAGAAAGAGAAAAAGAAAAAGGAAAGAAGAAAAAAGAAATAAAAGAAAGAAAGAAAGAAAAAGAAAGAAAAAAAGAAAAAGAAAGAAAGAAAGAAAAAGAAAAAAAGAAAAAGAAAGAAAGAAAGAAAGAAAGAAAGAAAGAAAGAAAGAAAGAAAGAAAGAAAGAAAAATAAAAGAAAAACAAAGAAACAAAGAAAGAAAGAGAAAGAAGGAAAGAAAGAAAAAGCAAGCCAGCCCTGCTTGTTTCTGGTCCCTCTCTCTGAGAGACCTCTGTCAGCAGAAGAATGGATGAGACCCACGGAGCAGATGTGGATCAAATCTGTGGCTCCAAACCCTGCTGAGATTATCAGAGCTGCTCCAGCCTAGCCACCAACATATGAGCAAGAAATATATACTTACTGTTGAATGTCACTGAAATTTTATGGTTATTTGTCCATTTTATTATTTTTAAAGGACAACTTCTGGTATATTCAGATCATGGAATACAATATAGCAGTGAAAATAAAATGATAGCTACACACATCATGCAGCAAATGGATGACTTTTTTAAACATGCTGAAAATTTTCAAATAGAAATTCATACATAAAGGTCCATTTACATTGGGCAAAAACCAAAAAAAAAGTACTATTTAAAGAGTAGAAAGCTGGGGATGCCTGGGTGGTTCAGTGGGTTGGACATCTGCCTTTGGCTCAGGTCATGATCCCAGGGCCCTGGGATCAAGCCCCACATGGGGCTCCCTGCTCAGTGGGGAGTCTGCTTCTCCCTTTCTCTCCCTCTGCTCATGCTCATGCTCTAATAAATAAATAAAATCTTAAAAAAAAATGAAGCGTAGAAAACTGTAATCAATGTCAGTGTCATGATGTTGGTTATCTCCCGGGGAAAGGGGAAGCCGTGATGGGGAAGGGACAGACAGCTTGTAAGGTACTGGTTGTGTTCCATTTCTTAACTTGGATTTAAAAAAAAAACAACATTTTTTTATATATACCCCTTTGTATATATACTATATTTCATAATAATTTTTTTTAATTTTATTTATTTATTTCAGAGAGAGAGAGAATGAGAGATAGAAAGCACGAGAGGGAAGAGGGTCAGAGGGAGAAGCAGACTCCCCGCCAAGCAGGGAGCCCGATGTGGGACTCAATCCCGGGACTCCAGGATCATGACCTGAGCCGAAGGCAGTCGCTTAACCAACTGAGCCACCCAGGCGCCCTCATAATAATTTCTTAAAAAAAAAGAATTAAGAGTGGTCATTTTCTGGCTGGGAGGAAATCTATGTACATAAAAAATCCAAATAATAAAGGTGAATACAACAAGTGCCAAAAGAAAGATGGAACAGTGGGTGCTCCAGAAATGCAGAGGCAGGGTGGTCATGAAAGGTAGGTTTCGTGGAGCAGAGACTTAAAGCTTGTGCAACAGACAGGAGCTGGGTAGCTGGTGATACAGAGAATTCTAGGCAGGGGGAGAGCAAGTATCAGGTGAGTGTATGTGAGCTAGACCGAGGGTACTCCCACTGCAGCCAAAGAGGAAACTGATAGGGAAAGGAAAAATGGGATGGTTCCTTGGGTGTTGGGTTTAAGTGTTAGATTTTAGTGGATTTATCCTATAGGCAACCAAAGTTGCTGAGCATGATGTGCAGACTGAAATAATGCAAACTCTATTCATGTAACCTTTCCAATCTTTTATTTTATTTATTTATTTATTTTTAAATGCCAGAGACCTATTACATAGCTATCATTATCTGAGGGTTTTCCATGTTTGGGGCCCAAACTTTTTTTTTTAAGATTTTTTTTTTTTCATTTGTCAGAGAGAAAGAGCGAGTGAGAGCATGCACAAGCCGGGGGAGCGGGAGAGGGAGAGGGAGAAGCAGACTCCCTGCTGAGCAGGGAGTTGGATGTGGGGCTCGATTCCAGGACCCCGGGATCATGACCTGAGCCCAAGGCAGATGCTTAACCGCCTGAGCCACCCAGGCATCCTGGGCCCAAACTTTTTTAAGGACATGATTGGGAATAATAACACTCTGGCAAAGGTAGATCTTACTAACATGTTAATAGAGGCTCCTAGAGGTCAGGGGGTCAGCCAGAGCCATATAGCTATTAGGTGGCAGAAAAGGGATTTGGCACTGTTCTGCCTCTCTCTTAAGCCTGCACTCTTACCAATCCTACCATGCTGCCACTCCAAAACTATGAAAGAAAAATAGAGCCTACTGTAAATGTCCTCCTAAGAGTCATGGACTATACCACAGCGCCTTTCTTCTGAAAATGAGATAGATACCAGAAATCCCCAAGCTGACTCTTCATTTCATATTTTACACCCACACACATGCACACAAGTACTCTCAATTTTATCCTTAAAAGGATAATGCTCAAAACTTGTGCAGACATGGCTATTAATTAAATAAGCAACTGTTACATAGGGTCAGTGCAGGACTCCAAAAGGTTTTCCACCCAAACAGGGAAAGGAGTCCTCTAACATAAAAATAAGGAAGAGCAGCACAAACAAGGCAACGAGTCAGGGCTACCAGGGCAATGCGGACACGAGGGGCTACAGAAACACCAAAGTGATCCGTGCAGGCGTAGATTTTCAGAAGGGGCTTTGTGTGGGAAGGGGGCGCAGAGAAGACCTGGGAAAGATGGCGGGGTGAAGGTAACGGCCTTGGACAAACGTCCTAGTGGTGACGGGGGTGGGGAACCTGTCCCAGAGACCAGACACTTGTGTGTGTTTTGGGGGTGGCAGGCACTACCTCGCCTGCAATACAAACACGCCTGCGACCAGAAGAGAGCACTTGCTTTCACGGTCTCAGACATCCTCCTCCTGACTCATCTTGCTGGAGCAAGACTCCTAGTTTGCTCCTCCTAGAATAAAACTGGCCGCTAAGTTTCAGTCCATGATTTGGCCTAGACCTAATATGAATGTCCTAGTCATTATAGGAGAGGTAACAGTACTAATTAAAATAAAGTAAAACGTGAATATAGCATAAACTCTCTTCCTTTCTAACCTGCTTTCCGACAGTTTGCACATGATTAAACAGGAGTCACAGGAATAGCTAACATCTATTGAGTACTTACATGTACCAGACATTGGCTAACAATTGCATGGTTTATATACCAGTTAATCTCCAAAACAACTACGTGAGGAAACCAAGGCATGAAGTAGTTCAATAACTTGTCTAGGACCACATGGCTGGTGAGTGACAGGGCTGGGATTCCACGGAGGCAGTCTGGTTCCAGAGCCAAGGTTCTTAACCACAACTAGGCTGTTCCTGAAAGACACTCCCAGAATTAGGACATCATCTGAGAGTGACATCTGTTACTTCAGAGATGAATGCCCTGCCTACAGACGGTCAATCTGAAAAGTGGAAAGGATATGTCTAAGGAGCCCTGGAAATACTCCAGATATAGTCAAGAACAGAGCAAGAAAGTAACCGATAGGAAAGAAAGCTACAAAACAAGCAACTTAGCACTGCCTAAGAAAGACTGTTCTCAGAAGGGTTCAGTTTGTACAAAGGTAGGGGAAAGGTGGGAAGAAGAACAAGAAATGGATGGTGGTGCTTAGGACCAGCAGCTGACCCCTACGTGGACTGCGCTCGACCGTGTCTAAGGGCCACCCCAGCTCCTCTCCAGCACTCCACCCTGTGAATTGGGACTTTAAAGCCCGGGGAAGCAGAGGAAGGGCACGATGGTCCGGCGCACTGCAGAGCCACTAACACCGCCCAGCGAGACAGAGCGCCCTGCCTCTGCTGGCGGGCAGGAGTAGACACTCCTGCCTCTGGGTCTGGCTGTGCCCCACAGTGGCTCAGGGTTCTCTGCAACCTCCGGTTAGAGGCCACCCCATGTGGCTCAATGCCTTCCCCTCGCATGTCAACAGAAACACCATCTGGGGACAGTCCACCGCCTGCACTTCACTGTGGCTCAGGCCTGGGCTGCACCTTCGTGAAGCCACGATCCCTGAGTGTCTCTCTGTTGCCCTCTGTGGCTACAGGAAGGATCCTTCCTCCTCAAGATTACCTTCTTTACCTATTCCATTGTAACACCGAGAAAAACTGTATCCACTGGATAGTCCTTTCATAGACAGGGCAGTCCTCGTTTGAAGAAAGTCCTTGATGAGCCTGTTTGTGGCAGAAACGGAGATCATAAGGGGTCCTAAATGTGGATGAAACTGCCCTTTGTGCCTGAAGTTGAGGAATTCCTTGGTGCCAGTAAGGGGGAGGGTTGAGAGTGAGCGGGATTGTGGAGATGTGATGTAACCACCCAACAGCTACCCAAGTTTCAGCAAAAACAAAACAAATCATAAAATGCATAATGTAACTAGGTTTCTATTGCAGCTGGGGCTACCGAGGGGCCGACCAGAAAGAGCTCATGAGGATTCAGGAGTGTGATGGCAGAGAGATGCAGGAGAGAAGAAGAAAGATGCTGGGGCATACAGTAGTCATGTGCAGACTTCAGAGGTCATGGGTTCAAGGCCATGGTTAGCCCTACTTCTGTACAGTCAAGAATGGGAACTTTTTTTTTTTTTTTTTTAAGGTATCAAGGTATTCCTTTAACCTGCCACACACCAAACCGATCTATGGAAATGAGTTGGGGTAGGAGAAAAACAAGTTTTAGAGCAAGAATTCTTTATGAGAAGCGCAAGCCTGGGTGAGTCACTGAATGTGGAAGGTTCTGGCCAACCCACAGGCCCTCTGAGGGTGGGAGGATGGGGGCAGGGTGCAAAGTAAGGCAGCTGTTAAGTGGGAGACATGGGGCTCTGACAGGAAGCGGGGAAGGGAAGAGAAGACAGACGTGCAGTTTTGCATAAGGTAGTCGCATACAACGATGTTCTGGAAATCACCTAGGCCTGCCCCAGGGGTACTGTTAGGCCTAACACCGGCCACCTTCTATGAAGGTGAGTTATATGGGTAAAACTATATAACTATGCTCTAACTGTACAAACAGTATTTATTGACACAGCAAAGTAGCCTGAAAGGCTTGCTCTATTAGCTTTCATAATAAAACAGTTTGCAAAAAAGATGAGCAAAAGGTCTCAAACACGGTTTTTGTATCTAGAATTTCAATTAATCTAGATATGAATTTCATGTAATTATTTTTATGTCTTAATCCTGCCCCAAAGAATGTTTTTAAAAATCATTTTCTACCATTTTAATCAATTCTACTCAATTTTTTAAATTAAATTTTATCTTTTTTATTAAGTAGGCTCCAAGCCCAGCATGGGGCCCAACACAGGGCTTGAACTCATGACCCCAAGATTTAGACCTGAGCAGAGATCAAGAGTTAGACACTTAACTGACTGAGCCATACCCAGGTGCCCCAACTACTCTCCAATTATTGATGAAAATCCAAAATAACCATATCAAAATGAAATAAGAGAACAGGTCATAAGTGAAAAGGGAAATTACTTTTTTGCTTAAAAGAATATTTTAGCCTAAATGCAAATTCAGGGATATTCCTCATAAGAAGGTAAACTCAGGATACCAGACGGAATGTATGTTGCCTGGCTGAAGGCAAAATGGTTAGCTGACAAATAAGAAGGGGAAATATTGATGTCAAAAGAATTAAAGTTCAACTGACGTCGACCCAGAACAAGGATAATGAGAAGATTCACTGACTCACTGCCTGATTTATCCATCAAATTACCAGCCAAGAATAAAGAAAACAAAAAACAAAACAACATTGGGTACATATTCCAATTGTCTCTATATTACTAAGAGCCATTCATTCTGACCCAGTAATGGGGATTTGTCTCAGCTTGCATACATCTCTTAAAATAAGTGTTCTAATTTTAACTTGATAGAATCTCAAAAGAGACGTCCAGATCACAAGACATAGTTTGAACCTGAGCCAGCAATAATACTGCTTATGTTAGCCATTAAAATAATCCCTGTGACCTGATGTTACCAAAAGATCAGATAGAATTTTCATGACTAGTTCAGCAGCTGGTAACGTGTGGATGAGACTACAGAAGCGTTCAGAACGGAAAAGGAACTACGCTGTGACAGTGCACACAGGAGCCATTTTACGTCTCACAAAGCAATTTATTTGTGATGCTCAATGAGGCACCAAGAAGAAGAAACACAGCATGGCTTGCAAGACCTTTCTCTGGGAAACGTGGCAGCAGTGGCCAACCATCCTCCACCCACCTCAATGACTCATGTTCTCTGGCACATGGCCACTCACTCCTGCACCTCCTCAGCCTCGCTCTCCTGCACAATCCCTTCCCTACCACCAGCCACCTTTCCCCTCTCACCCCCTCAAATTCCTCCTCTTATCACTCACTCAAGGTCTACACCAAGGATCGTGAGCACAGTGCCCAAGGTGGGCGGGGCTGGCCATGCAGAGGAGGAGTGGATCTGCTGAGGGTCGGGACCATGGAGCACAAGTGAGTACATCACCAGAAGACAGCTGCTACCCAGCAGCTAAGAACTGTGGCCACCAGGGACCACCCCCCCGATTTTTCCTTGGCTTTCAAGCTAAATACCCTCCCGATCATGCCCCAGAAATCAGAATAACATCAGTACTCAAACGTGGACTTTAATCACCTAGATGAGGGCACCTGGGTGGCTCAGTTGGTTAAGCGACTGCCTTCGGCTCAGGTCATGATCCTGGAGTTCCAGGATCAAGTCCTGCATCGGGCTCCCTGCTCAGCGGGGAGTCTGCTTCTCCCTCTAACCCTCCCTCCTCTCACGTGCTCTCTCTCTCTCTCTCATTCTCTCAAATAAATAAATAAAATAAATAATCACCTAGACGAGGACCTAGTCAACTGCTTCCCCTACCAGGGTGGCCTGTCCTCACAGAGTAGGCCAAGGAAACCCCACGACTCCAGGCCACCATGGAGACTTTCCCGGGGACATCCTGTCAATCTCAGTCCCTCCTGGCTGACTGCTAGCTCATTCATTCACTCAAACAAAAAATATGCCCACCTACCTTCGTCTGTGTCTACACACTCTGCCTTCTGAATGTAGTTTTCTCTACATTCACGTTCTCCGAATCTCCATTCTCTTGGACCCACTTCAATCAGGCTTCCTCCCACCACTCCACGAGACATGCTCAAGATCACCCAGTGACCTCCACATTCTAGGTCAGTGCCAATTCTCAACAGCATCTGACACAGATGGGTCCCTCTTTTCCCCCAGGAATGTTTTCTTTGGCTGGCTTGTACAGCATCTCACCTGCCTGGGTCTCCTCTTGCCTTACTCTTCTCCATCTCAGGGCCCTGCCTCTCCACATTTTCCTGTTTTAGGGCTCAGATGCTCAGGACTCTTCTATCACAGTCACTCTCCGGGTGACATCATCCTGTCTCATGGCTATAAAGAGCACTTCTGTGCGGACACTCCCATAGGTCTGTCCCACCGGACCTCTCTCCTCAACTCCCCACTCTTACAGCAACTTCCCTAGTCCCCATTTTCCCTAGGATGCTTCACAGGCACCTCAAGCTTAATGCATCCCAAACTGGATACATTCAATCCATCTCTGGTCAAACCCTGCCTCCACAAACCTGCTTGCCCCCATCTTTCCAATTGCTTAAGGCCCCAAACCTGTAAAAGTCACTGGACATCTTTCTCCAAATATCTTATTTTTTTTAAAAAGAAGTTGAAAATCTAGGTTTCATGTGAAATTCCCTGATTTTGAGGCATTGGCACCTGAGTAAAAAAAAAAAAAAAAAAACCATGTAAGGAAGACAAAACATATCTGTGGGACAAAGGGAGTCTGCGGCCCACCAGTCTGAGACCCGGAGGATGGTAGGTCTTCCACTCACGCTTTTCCCCTCCCACAAGCTCCATCTCCTCCTGAAGGCATTTCTCACTCAGACCTCTGCAGCGGAGATACCACTCCTTGTGCCCTTTGGGCCCATTGCCAGGGTGGCCTCTAACGTCTGGGCTTGGTCTCACGGGGAAGCTTTCCCCTGGGCGCTAAGGGCTGAGGTATGGGAGGGGGAAAGGCGGCAGGAAGAACGGAGGACAGACACATCGCCTGATAAACAGAGAGGAGGTCGGAATGACCAGGTGGTCATCCTGGACACGGGGGCACCGGGGCCCAACAGGCATTGCTGAAACCCATGAAGGAGGAACAAGACAGCTGGGCAACCACGGCTAGATTCTTCTCCCATGCGCAAATCACGACGGCCGCGCCACGTGACATCCGGGCAACTCTCCACACGCAGGAAGTCGCAGGCTGATTAGACGAGAGCTCCCTCGTCCAGCTGAGCGCCCTCTGCGAGCTGCGGGCCCGACAGCCAACCAAATAGGTGAGTGGACAGACGGCTGAAGACCGAGCCAAACTACGAGGCCTCAGGGTTTTAGGTGAAGATGTTAAGAATGTGACAGTAACGAACACAGAAAAGGCTATGGCTTCAGTGATAACAGGACAGTGGGAGGCTGGACCCACGGGTGTCTCAGGGGTCAAGGAAAAAAATCAAATCAGAAATACACAAGAACAGAATTCAACACGCCGAAGGTTCATTTTATTCTTGCAAAATTTGGATTTTAAAGAGGTTTGGTAAGACCTTAGTGAATAAGCCACATTCCTGAAAAAGAAACAGCAGATACAAATATCCTCAGAAGAATTTAAAGCAAATGGAGAGGAATCTTTTAGGTTTTTAGACCCACTTTCTGAGACTAGGCCAGGCCAGGTCTCAGGTCGTATCTGAACTCAAGTAAAAATTTTAGATAAAGTTATTTTTGAAATTATTTGGTAAAATAAGCTCTGGAGTCATCAATAGGACTAATTAATTTGGCAATCTGAAGCAATAACAGAGAACTCTTTCTCTTGGCTTTGGGCCCATTTAGGGCTTTGGGCCCATTTATGGCACAAAATGCCATAAACAGATTTTACTTGGTAGATAGAATAGAAAGTGGAGCTAAAATGGAGCTAAATGACTGATTTTTTAAAAGGCTGATGAGATTTTGCCTAGCGCTATGCACAAGCCAGATTCTAAACTACGTGAATAAAATAGGCCCTCTAAATGAAGAAAACCGAAAAGAAACTAGTATTGACTAACAACATACTATGTCCTAAACATTATGTTAGGCACTTGCAGAAATATTTCATTAAGAAATGCATTTATGAACTTGTTTCTCAATTCATATATTACAAATTACCTTAAAAGTTACTAAATCAAGCATTTTAGCTCTCAAATTATGCTGTTAAAGAGGATCTTCTATTACAGAAAACAGGACTAATTTTGTTTTTCAGAAGCTATGTCTGAGTATTCATTCAAAGTGATAGAACTATTAAGTGTTTCCTTTAGGTTTTGTTCTGTCCAAATGGTATGTCAAGTAAGGCATTAGAAATGCTGCCTCCATGGCTCAAATTCATGCCAAATAAGATTCATATTAGGCCATCCTTTAGCAAAAACTTCACATAAAACAGCAAGGCTACAATGTTCTAGGTGCAGCATGTGTTTTAAGATATCCACAGTTCTAAGATTCTGGGGCATCTAAATACTGCCTTGGTGACCTCATGACACATGGTTGCTTGGAGCTGGTAAGACAAATTCTCACTTGTTCCGCCAAGCCCAAGTTGTTCTGAACCACTCCCCAGTTTCTCACTCTACCTGCCACCACCCACATGCTGTCCTAGGGAAGACCAGCACGCCCCAGGGCCACTAAGTCCTGGAGACCCCTAAGGTGATTCTGAGCCCAGCAATGGAGCATCGCATTCATGATGAGCTCCCAGAGGTCCACAGGGCAATCTGTGGAGTAGGTATGGTGACCCAAACGTTCATGATCATCTACTTCGGCTTAAAAGATCTGCGTCATAATTTTACATTCACTTGAAACAAAAAAAAGGAATAGAACTGTCTTTTCAGCCCTTCCCAATGGTATGAAAAATGTCTCTGGAGATGGATCTCTGCAAGAAAAACAAAGGCATTTTCTGGCACAGGGAAGGGAAAAAGGAGTTCTTCGATGGAGTTTCAACATTCCCAAATAGGCAGCAATGCGGTGAGACAAAGCAGCACTCTGAAAAGTCTTATCATAGAAGTGCGGAGTGGACACCCCCAAGGGCAGGAGCACCTGTGGGGCCACGGGCCAGCCAACGGCAAGCTAGTGGAGGGAGCCGCTCCCAACCTCCCCAGTGTGTCATATGCTCTATGGTTCTGGCAATAAACCAAGAAGATTTCCAAAATTAGCACTAATTTGTTGAGCCAGGAAGAAGAAACCATCCTAACCATTCTGGTCATTTAGATCTCAAACTTTTTCTGGGAAATTCATTCAGAGGATATAAAAACAACTGGGTTCTGGAGAGAGGGGGCCCTGGTTCTGACAAATAAGTCTATCTCCCTCCCCCCGCCCCGCCAAAAAAAAAAAAACAACCTTAACTCTGCTCTACCTGCTTCTTGTTCTTGTCAAAACAAAATAAATGCAAGCAGTGTCTGCGCAAACCAGGCGCTCACTGAAAGGTGCAGTGTGTTCAATTTTGGTGTTATGGTGAAAATCAGATGGAGTCCAAATGAACCATAGGGGAGAGAGTTGCTAGGCACCGGGGGCCACATTACATGAAAAACACAAATCTCTAAACACTAGAGTTGACTCTGTTTGGGAACTGAGACCAACTGGAAGGAGATCAGATTCACATCTCCCCAATACATTCATCCCAGGACACGTGCTCACTGGGCAGAATTAAGTGGAATGGTGGGTAGAATTGCTCAGACTAGTAATGATTCTTTCTCCTTCGCCCTCATCTTTTTGCTTGCTCAATGGAGTCTAGTCAATTACATTAACCATCTTCCCTATTATCACAAATTCACTTCTAGGGGATCGAGCTATCATGGTCTGCGGGAGCACTGTTCAAAGTTGCAGGGTTCGTTATGAGGCAATAAGAATGAAAAGAATCAGGCCCACATTTCCAAGCAAGACAGGCTGGTACTTGACAAGGCCAAGGACAGAGAGGCTAAAAAAAAAAAAAAAGTTTCTCCAAATCCACCCCTTGATAGTGAATCTTTCTCTATTTGTGTTACTTGGACAGTTGGTATATTTGAGAGTTTGCCTGCTTCATTCCAGAGAGGCAGGACTATCAAGAGGCTATAATACGTCAGAGACATATGCCAAGAGAACAGTTAGGGAGGAAAGAACACAAGACACTTATAATCCTTATCTGGGGGAATGTTGACAGAGTTTGCCCAGAAAAGAACAGAAAAGGAAACATTTCTGCCACAAAAAGCCAGACGTGCTCATTACTGTGGTGAGAGACACAAAGAGAGGACTCTGGATAATAAAATATGAGGAGTGAAAGGCCCTTTGTGTTCTGCCTGCCCAGGAATGCCCGTGCGGGACAGAGACTGCAGAGCCGAGCCCAACTCAATGAAGAGCTTGGCTGCTCATGGCTGTGTCTCAGGATCAACCCGACAGCTTGGCCTCCGTTCAAGAAACCTGAATCATCATCTTCATTCAACACAAATGAGTCAGAGGCTAAAGAACAGGGCCCAGGCCCTGGTCAGTGAGACCAGCCCTGCAACTAGGTTGTATTAACTGCTGAGTTAGAACCACCCCAGGGGGACTGCCAAACAAGCAATGTTGCCAAAAACAAGCTGTCTGCTGAGCGCTTTATGCCTGTGTGAATTCACTTCATCCTCATGACAACTCTGCAGGGTAGGTCTGATTCCCCTTGTCATTTTGCATATGGATAAACTGAGGCACAGAGGCTAAGCCATAGCGTAGGTAAATGGCAGAGTGAGAAGACACACCCTGCCTTTCTGGCTTCAGAGATCACGCTTACAGCTAGACCACCTCTCCAACAAAAAGGACTAATAATCTGATGTTTACTGAGTGCTAAGGCCCTCTTCCACCCTCTTCTACCCACTTCCTAGGACTACCTCCCTTAATGATCACAGTTAGTTTTGGAGGACATTGAGGCAGAGAAGTTCAGTAATGAGTAACCAACCAGGAAGAAGCTACTCCAGAATGTGAACTGAGCAGTGCGACTCCACAGCCCCTGCTCTGGACTGGGTCAGCACACTGCTACCAGCAGCTTGCTTCAGCTCCACAAGAACCACGGAGACAGCTGTTAAGATCCTCATTTTAGGGGGATGGGAACTGAAGCTTAGCAGCCACTAGGAAGCAGAAGTTGGGTTTGTGCCCACTATGAATTCATGACCATGACATAGGGACGATTTAACAGAGGGCCTGGCACCCAGGAGCGAATGGGAACCTTTTCCTGTAAGGTGGTTAAGTACCCTCTGGGTTACTCCAAACAAAGTAACTGATAACATCAAGGCCTTTCCCCACTATAGCCATGTTTCTCATAAGAGAAAGACTTCCCTCAAGTTCCCACCTGTTATTGACCTCAGAATGACCATGAGGAACCCCCCAAATTTTAAATCCCACTCCCCTGCCCTGCCCACCTCCAACAACAGTTAAACCTTTGCACTTACGCTTTAAATGCTGGGAGGTAGGAGTATATAGAAACGCTGCTTAGGTTATAAATAAATGGCAGGTGTTTTCTGATATCTGTTGTTGCCCAGCTGTTAAAAAATGTGTTCAGTAAACCCTGGTCCCCACCTGAAAGAAAAAAAAAGTGAATTATAGTCATAAACTTCAAAGACAGGTCAATAATTTTATAGGAACACATGACCGGATCTTTAAAAAATAGGTACAGATTCCATTTTTAAAATAAGAAATTCTGTGTTAAACCTACCAAGGGCATTTTTAGGGGGTGGCCATTTTCCTGAGTTAATTCACGAATTCAACAAATATTTACTGAGCAGCTGCTATGGCCAGACACTGTGCCAGTCACTGAAGAGTCAACAGGGAACAGAGAGACTGTCATCATCTTCATGAGGGGCAGGGCAGGAGGAGGGGGGATACACTGGTACCAGCAAATTCTAAGTCAATAAGCATCATCACAGATGGGGAGGGGAACGGCAAAGCGCTGGCTGCTACGAGGCATGTGGTGGAAGTGGCTCAAGAACATGGGATGCATCAGGAAGGCTTCCATGAGGAAGCTGTACTGAAGCCAAGATCTGAGGGGTACACAGGAGTGCTTGACATAATACAGGGGGAGATGAGGAGGGCAGATGGCATTTCAGGCAGAACAAACAGCATGTACCACAGAAGGGAGGTGGGCAGGAACATGAAGCCGTGGAAAGACCTGGAAGGTGGCCCGTATACGTGGACTGTGGCATGGGGGAAGGGGTTGCATGGCACCAGGTGGGTTTCAGAGAGGTAGGCATGGACCAGACCACACAGGGCTCAGACTACAGACTTTATCCCCAGATTTTTGACTTTATGTTAAGAGCTATGGGGGCACGGGTGGGGGTGGTAAAAAGCAAAAGAGAGCAAACTGGGATAATGGAATGGTCTTCCAGAGCCCCAGCTGTTGGCTCATTGACAGAGGCCCAGAAAGACACATCATCCTGGTGCATTCTCCTACCACTGACCAAGCCTCTGGACAGGTCCAAGTCAGTCATCACTGGGACCAAGGTCAGCCACAACCACACAGCATAGTGTTTGCTTAGCCCCTGGGGGTTGCTGATCTTTATGCCTTCCTTGGAAAGTGACAACCATGGCCATTCATTCAAAAGAAATTAACAAAAAAAGTCTAAACAGCTAAGTGTCTAACCTAAATCATAAACACACAAGTAACCAAAGAGGTCACTAAGCCACCTCAAAACATATTCTGCTCCATAACCCATGTCCTTTCCGTTTTAGGCTCATGAGATTTCAGAAAACATGCACAGAACCAGTCTTCCATACAGCAAAACAGCAGCTTAAGTGGGTGGGGTGTGTGCATGTGCATACGAGTGTGCGAGCACAGTGTATGGGAGATGGCAGGCAGGGAGAATCCTTTTCTTTTGAAGTGCAAGGCTGCTATACTGAGCAGTTACCTCCCTCCTTAGTCTGCTTTGCCCCAAGACCCAGTTTTCTTCCTAAATACACAACAGACCCAACTGGCTATCATTACTATTTGGTTTTCATTGGTTTTGAAAGAGACTTTAAAAATCTGGAGATTATTTAATATTTGGAACTAAGGAGTAAGATCAAAGCATTCGGTTTGAAGTCCAAGTGTACCTCATCAATCCTCTGTGTATCTCATCCTTTCTAAATGTCCTCAGTCAACTCTATGGATCAAAGGCATTCATTGAACAAATGTCTACGGAGCAACCTCTTTGTATTATGAGACTCACATGGGTCCTCATTTCTCAAAGGACAAACAGCTCAACAGAAAATCAAGATTTTACCCTCATAAATTCTAAAGGACAATAAAGACGGTGGCAGGATGTGCTTCACTGTTACATAAACAAAAACAGTTTAGCTATATTGACAACATATTTTCAGACACAAAGTATTAAATATTAAAGCCAGAATACCATAGCATTCATCAGTGGCTTACTTTGGATTCTACAAAGACACCCCAAATGTGGGCATACACACTGGTGGTTGAGGTACAGAGGCCTGAACACTTACTAATTTCCTTTTATGTATAATCATCAAAATAAAGGTTGAGGAAATGTTCATAGCAGCTTTATTCATAATAGCACAAAACTGGAAACAGTCCAAATGTCCTTCAACAGGTGTAGGAACATGATACCTCCATACAATGAAGAATTACTCAACAACATAAAGGAAAAAACTACGCATACCCACAGCAACTTGGATGGATCTCAAGAGAATTATGCTATGTGAAAAAAATCCAGGCCTACTGTACCATTTATATAATATCCTTTACACCACAAAATTATAAAGATAGAGAACAGCTTTGTGGTTGTCAGGGGTCAAGGAGGGGGAGAGAGTGGGGGAGAAGCGGCCATGACTACAAGAGTAGCATGAGGGGTCCCCGTGACGAAACTGTTCCGTCTCGACCGTGGTGGTGGTCACACCAAGCTACACACGTAATAAAACTGCACAGCACACAGAAAACCCATATGCATACACAAACACACAACACATAAAACTCTTAAAACTGCTGAAATCTGAATAAAACTGATGGATTGTATCAATGTCCATTTCCTGTCTGTGGAATTATGTGAGATGTTACCATTGGGGAAACTGTGAAGGATACATGGGAACTTTCCGTATTGTTTCTTACAACTGCATGTGAATCTACTATTCTCTCAAAAATAAAAAAAAAATTTGAAAGTCTGAGGATTAATGTGCTTAAAATGCAAAAATATAATCAAGAACTGTTAGCCATTAGATTCTAAATTCCACAAGGACAGAGACTATGGCTTTTTGCTTATTACTATAATTCTAGCACATAGCAGAATGCCTTACACGTAAATTACTTGTGGAATGAATGCAAGAAACTTGAAGATGTTCTGTAATAGCAGAAAAATTGAAAAAACTTGAATATTCCACCAAAGAGGAATGGTTAGTACATTATGCTACTAACCACTTGTGGGAATATTATTCAGCCATTAAAACAAAGGGCTATAAAGACCATCATTCCACCAAGCAATATAAAGATACACAGTGACAGACACCATTACCAAAACTAAGAACATAAAGATTCAGATTGGAAGAAAATAAATGAAACAACAGTAATTGTGTAAGGGGACTGGTGTTACAGATATGCTCTCCCTGACTTTTCCTTAGTACAGTTGTATTATTTTTATAATTTTAAAATAATACGATGAGGGGAAAGAGCGAGATTGTGCCAAGACCTTTTCTAAATATCCCTTACCTGTTATCTTCATTATGAAATACACTATCAAAAGAAAAAAATATATGTGGGGTTTATAAAGCATATAATTATAAAACTCTGCCCAATACCCAATTTAAGGACTCAAATGTTACCAATACTGTTTAAGTTCTATGTGGGCTCCCTAATTCAATCCCACTGCCCCTCCCCCAGAACTACTAATGGTGAATTTTGTTTGTAATGGTCTTGATTTCCTTGGTTTTACCACATGTATAAGGATTCCCCAGACAACGGAGGAGTTTCACTTGTTTCTGAACTTTGAAAAATTGGGCATCATCCTATATACATTTTTCTACTAGTTTTTTCAGAAACAGAAAAAAAAATTAATTCCACTGAAAGGACTGCTGACTACATGTAGGACAATGAAGAAATCTAATTCCATGAAGATCAGAATAGTAGTTGTAAAAAAGAACTTCCCAATCGGACAGGATGATCCCGGGAAACAGGAGTCAGAGCTCTTGATCCCTCAAAGCCCCTGGCCAGCTGCCCTTGGCCACCAAAGGCTGTTTCCGTTTACCCTCAGGTACCCTACAAACCTCATCAGTCCCTCAGCCGTGTGCCACATCAGGGCCGAGCAGGTTGGGACAGGAAACAAGCAAGAGGTGAAACGGGCAGGGAAGACCTGTGAGTCAGTCGTCCCATTCAACTGGAAAATCCTTAAACAGTCAACAAGGACCTCGCCTCTGGAGGGGACAGCACAGAGCATAAAAGTTCCATGGCCGCCGACCTCATTATGTGACTACAGAGGGTCAACTTCGAGCCCCAAATTGTGTATTAAAAATAGAATTAAACATCACTTGAAAGTCTGTAGCTTTTTACATAATTTTTAAGTTTAGTATTTCAAACATCTTTTTCCAAATGCACAATTCCACGTTTCAAGGTCAGGCAAATGTTTTAACTTCATCAGAAAAATCTGTATGTAGTATTATCAATACTGTCTTTTTAGAAGTCCCTAAATTAGAGCACAATTCAAAGCAGAATGCAAAGCTAAGTATGTCTGTGCTACAAAACACACAGGGGTGCTATGAAGACTGCTGAATTTTCACTACAACCCCCCAGGACTTTTTAGTCCATTACATTTCAGACTCCTGGAGGCAGCTTTATTTATTCTGACAGGTTAAGACACTTCTAATTTCAATCATCTCTGAACCGACAAACAGGATTAGGAGACCTCGCTAGCAGCTGTGATCCATCAGGCCGGGGCGTGGCAACACAGGTGAGAAACAGAAAGGAAATGGGACAAGGGACACATGGCATCTGTTTAGCCAACAAGCAAATACCAGATTCTGCCTCATCCTTTCACCTGGCTGCCCAAGTATAGTGATAACCTTACAACCACCCAGTCTTCTCCAGGTCTTTTGAGCAGGGACATGAACCTGGTAACCACAGACACATCACAGCATCCATCAGAAACTCTATTTTATAAAACAGAAATGGAGTGCTGTCTTTCATATGAGTGCATTTGTTTTGGCCCTTCCGTAGTTTGCTGGCAGTTGGCCTGCCTCCTGTGGATAGCAGGGAGGGTGGGTCAATTCTGGTTTAAACATGAACCCTAGGAGCTCAGTCACAGGAATGTTCCCTCTAGACTCGTACTACTCGAAGTGGTCCAGGTTTTAGCACCACAGGCATCACCCAGGAGCTTGACAGAAATGCAGAATGCTAAGCCCCAACCTAGACCTACAGAATCAGAATCCACATTTTAATCCCTAGGTGATTTCTTTGGATATTAGAATATGTGAAGCACTGGTTTAGAGTCAGAACTAGAGAATGACTTTTTTTTCAATCAGAGAATGCAACTTGCACTGTCATTTCTATAGAAAACATCTGAAGTGACATAAATTAGGTATAGGCATTATGGCTAGGATGATTAATAAGAAAGGTTTCGGCTCTCAAATGGTTCTCTAATAAAGTGGCAGAGGAGCAGATATCAAGCAAATAATTTAAAGTAAAATATGCTTAATATTATATATAGCGATATAGGCAAGCACTGAAATGAAAACGTGACTCGCTTTGTTAACGCTGACTTCCACAATATACTAGTATCATCGCTTCTGCCTATAGCAAACATGCCAAGGATTACAGTTTATGAATGGCTCAGATCTTGGGGATATTTTTATGAGGTTCGCCAAGGATCATCAGATGAACCCCAGGTAGCTCATGGAAATCTAGGCACTTGGAGCTTGGGTCTCACTATCACTGCATATCACCACCCTTCCCCCCAAGTTGGGCTCCCAGCTCAGCAGCTTCTCCCTCTCCCCCCCAACTCGTGCACACCCGCTTGCACATGCTCTCTAATAAACAGATAAGAATCTGTTTTTAAAAAAGATTTTAATAATCAAGATGTTAATTAAATAACGTATAAATGCAAGGGAACATTTATTCTTGGCCTAAATTTCACTTTCTCAATTTAAGGCAGGTCCTCCTAGGTCTAGATTCTCTTAGCACTCTGAATTTATCAGAATCACAATTACATGATTAGTTATATAATTATTACTAAATTTCTGTAAGGTCTCATAAGCTTTATAGAGGCAGCTATAAAAATCTGAATTACTTACCAGTCTATTGCTGGCCATTAAACTTAGCATCCTGCCCAGATTAGTACCTAAAATTATATAAATGCTAAGTGGACTACAGAAATGTAGAGAGTAATATCTCCAAGAATGTTTCCAGACTCAGAAAACAATGCAAGACTTAAGTGTGCAGCTGATTGAGAAAGACAAAGTACTTCTAGATATCGTGGTTCGGGGGGAAGAGCAATAAGCTGCAGAGATAGTAGACTTGAGCCTCCATTTCCTTATCTGTAGGATGAGGAATGTATCAGCTGTTCTCTACTCAGAGGAATGAATTTTAAGTAATTAATCTGTAGTAAGGGCCATGTCCTAGAGATTCTCCTCCATCCTGTATTGCTATCAGGATTCATTTTCGTGAATGCTGCAGAATGGACTAATTGGGAGGCAATGAAAAAACCACACACACAACCCAGCCACAGAGTCAAGAAACACTGTCTGGTTCAGCCCTGGCTCCTCCACTGGCTAAGGAACACTGGCCAGGCTGCCCTCCCAAATGGGACGACGGGTTCCCAGGACTAGTTATACAGCAGGCCCTCAAGAACGACTTGCTACATGAACACATGAATGAGTGAACGAGCAAGTGAATGACGACCTCACAGGACTGCTGGGAAAGAAGTGAAGGAGTCAGACAGGTAATACGTTGGTCCTTTCCCCCCTCTCCATTTCTCACGGGGTTCATGATCTCTGCTGGTTACAAGGCTAAAGACAAACAGATGGCTAACTTAAAAGAAATACTCATGGGTATAAGGAGGTAAAAATAGCTCTTGAGAAAAAACCTGGGTACTCATTTGTCTTGCTGTTACACGTTATGACTTTTGCTTTTCATTTTTACTTATTCAAGATACTTATTACTCGAACTATCAGTTACATGATATAAATGCAAGAGAGTGGAGTAGTTTTCAAAGCAATTGATGAAGTACTCTCCGGGCCGCAAGCAGCTCCTATTGGGGCAGCTGGGGCAAGCCCGCCACAGGCAGCCGGCAAGGGAGAAGCCACCAAGTCAGAGCGAACCCAATGAGGCGCGCTAGGATTTCTGACTGATGTGGGTTGGATAAGACAAGTGTTATCTGGAAATACCTCTCACCTTCATCTCTTTTTTGGGCAGGTCCAATTTGAAGCCTAACTAACTACAAAGATTAAAGGAGGTAGCCGTGGGGTCAATTTTACACTTTATAATAATTTAAAGCCAAATCTTTTCTGTTAAAAATCATTTAAAAAACTTATACTCTCCTGGTTTACTACATCTTCAAGCACAGAAAAAACATCTTACAGTTTAAGGGGCTCAGTGACCACTTGGAAGATGGAACGTGTAGGTATAAGAATCTCATAGCAGGTCTTGGATTCTGCCTAAGGTAAAATCATACCTAATATTCGATCACCAATTTATTGTCTCCTATTTTTTCTGAAAATTCAACTATAGACCAAAATTTCATTACTCCAATTAAGTAGCTTAGGGTATTCTGGTTACAGTAAAGTAAATCCCCAATTAAAAAACAAGCAAAAAAAAAACCCAACAACAAAAACAACACTCCAGGGGCGCCTGGGTGGCTGAGTTGGTTAAGCGTCTGCCTTCAGCTCAGGTCATGATCCTGAAGTCCTGGGATCGAGCCCCATGTAGGACTCCCTGCTCTGTGGGGAGCCTGCTTCTCCCTCTCCCTGCCACTCCCCCTGCTTGTGCTCTCTCTCTGATAAATAAATTCTTAAAAAGAAAAAAACACTCCAAACTGGAAAATATGAAATCCTCTTTTTGACTTGGGTTTTTGAAACTAACACATATAGATAAAATTTAACATACAGCAATTTCCAAGCACTAAACTCAACTCTACCCTGAATTTAGGAAACTTAGGGTAACAGGGGGAAAAGAAAGTAAACCTCAACTTGCTTTCAGATAGATTTCCTCAAGGGCCAAATGCATCACCTTTGTTGCACATGAGTATGTGGAGACAAAACCGATGATTAGTATCTAATATGACCTCTTTCTTCCTCTCACTGCTAACAAACCCCGAATTAACCTGATCTTGTCACATCCTATAAAATGTGTGCAGATATTTCACAACAGCTATTGTTCAACTTTCAGGAAACATGTAACTTCAGTTATGAAGTAAGTGCCAAGACAGTTTGCAAACACAAACAACAGTATAGGAACTTAGACACTTCACTATGGAAAATGAGAATTCAGCCATGAATGAGGTGCACAGTCACTAGCTCTAAATTCCAATACTCGACATATGTGGAAGGAAGAGAGAAGTCAAGGTATCTAGCATGACTGGCCATGGTACGGTTATTCTCTTGGCCAGAGGCATGGGGAGGGGTAGTAATTAGAGGGCTGGTGATTAGAGGCATGCCAGCCACATTCCTCTGCAGCGGAAGGGCTGCAAACGCAGCTGCAAACACTCAACCACCAGGAGCCTGCGTGGCTTGTCAGTGGACACCCGGCCCCATAGTGTTTGTTGAACGTATGTAAGAGATTAAGCAGGACTTGCGAGATATTCAGACTGAGATACAATCATCTACAAATGGGTTTCCTTTAATACCGATCTAAAAATACTGGGACCTAAGCTCCCTGTTCAGGAAAACTGGGGGATGAGGGGGATGGCTAATATCTGTGGATAGTAGAAAATGTGAAACATCAAAATGTTCATTTCAGTGCCTATGACCAGGACATCTAAACAAAATTGCTCACTGCACTGAAAACTTCAAGTAAAGCAAGGTTACTACTGCCATTAGAAAAAAAGATGTAGCTCACGATGAAATGTTGTGTCAGTCCAGTAAGTCTTTATGTCACACACGTATTAATTCAATAGGACAGTAAACTTCTCCTGAGTGGAACAGGCTCTCCTGGTATGTTGTGAGCTTTCTTTGCTAAGTAAAGCTTATCAATACAAAGGGAAAACTACCTTTCATTTAAGAGCTGCTAATCTATTCTTCTGTTGAGTTTAAACAACATATTGAGAATGACTATAAGGTCCAATCTGCATAACTGAATTTTCAACTCCTTCAATTAAGCATTTCTATTAACAGAAAATTCAATCCTTCACTACCAACAAGCCAGTTAAATGAAACACCTTACAGAAGGACCAGCTCCTGGAAACCCTGCTGCTGAATAATGAAATGTGCTACCAGGCACAGAGAGAATCTCTCAGTGGTTTCAGATTCTGGCTGAAAAAGCAGAAAGTGCTTTCTAGCTGGGCACTTTTCACACATCCTCGCTTCTTAACAATGAATTCATCAACTCCTCTAGTACCTCTTAATTCTCAAACAAGGTAGATGATCCAGATGGGTCTCTACCAGTTAATCATTTAGTTTTATATTCTAAAATTGGAACCTCGATAATTTGCCATGGCATACTACCATTTGGTATCTCAACTCTTAACTCTCAACAAAATCTAGTACTCTTCCACGTTAGAAATTGGATTGATTCTCTTTACGCTATTATAGTAATTTGGATTTCAGGTTGCTGGATCTATTTCAGGATGTGAATTGTTTACTGGAGTTGACAATTTACACTGAGTTTCTGGCAAATTACAACTACTTCCTTCAAATTTGATCGGAGGAGGTGAAGAAAGCTATATTTTGACGGGAAGGTTAAGACAAACAGTGGACTTCTGCTAAAAATACTCTCACCTTCCTTTTATGCAAAGGCATAAAAGTGAAGTGAAGAAGTTGCATTTGGTCCTGACCACAGTGAACACTCAACACATTATTTCCTACTTAAGGGTGCTTAAAATAAGACTGTACTTCTTATCAGATGTCGTCATTCATTATGGTGCAGATATTCCTGCTGTTTTAGAGCATATAATGTCATGGCATAGAGCAAAGTGTCTCAACCTTGGCACTACTGACAACAGGGGCCTGGTAATCCTTTGCTGTGGGGGCTGTCCCCGTGCACTGTAGGATATTTTCAGCAGCAACCCAAGCCTCTAGATGCCGGTAGCACCCTTGTCAATTGTGACAACCCAATAGGTCTCCAGATGTTTCCAAATGTCCCCCAGGAAGCCAAATCAACCTCATGTTGAGAGCTCCTGGCATAGAGTTTAAACTAGCCAAATGGTGACACAAGAAGGACACTTAAACTTTCTTATTCTTTTCAATGACACTTCAATAGTTGCAGATCCCAAATCCTTTGTCAAGTGACCAGAGTTTATTTTCTGTGAGAGCAACAACAAAAATCCAATTTCAGTTTTATGTATAACTGAAAATGTTTTAACTTCAGCAATCTGACAAACTTTTGATCTTTTTGTTTAAAACGTTTAAATTTGAAGTTATGACTTTTAACTTTATAACTAGTTAATGGAAATGAATCTTCATATCTTTACCGAGGGCCAAACCTATGTCAACTGAGGAAAGCCGTTTCTGCTAGTTTCAAAAGATCTACTCCCTGCAATCTCAGATATGCTCTTGGAGAGGAGAGGAGGAAGAAAGAAGCCCCTGGTGCCGAGGATCTACTTCAGAGCTCAGGGCTCTTTGCCACAATGTCAAGTATCTGATAGTAAGTCCCTGCTGAGAGTGCCACTTCTTAGAACCGATCCTTCTTCTCTGATATAACTGGCTTTCTTCTTTATTCCAAAGACCCATTAACATTAATTTTAGAAAAAGCTGCTTTTGCACATTAACTACTAGTTCTGTCTTGGGATAGTTTGTTGTTAAAAAAAAAATGGATTCTTTATTATTTCAGAGACTGGCCTGAAATGGAAACATACCTCTAATTCATTTGATCAAATTTCTCCAAAGGATGTGGGGCCCTAAATCCACGAATAGTCAGAACCTTTCTATATATACATGTAGCTACAGATATGCTTCTACGTTATGGAAAATGGATGCTGACTTTGCCAATGTTCTGTTCTTTGGCCTTGCAAATGCCACTCTGATGTGCAGCCTTATACGGAATGAGAATTTGGAGACAAAGAGTGATCATTTAATTTTCTATCTTTTTTTAAAAATGCTTCCCAAGAGAATGAGAGCCAAATTATCAGGTTTATTCCTCCAATTTCTATGGAAACAATGCTTGGTCCTCCTGTTAGCTCTTGCAGTTAAGTTTACTTAGATTTAAAGATAGTTGTTAAAGTTTTTAATTTGTTTAATAAGAGTCTTTTGAATTCTTGAATAATCATGGTTCATTTATCATACTCTAATTTAGAAACAAGAAAGCCAGTTAAAGGCAGGTGTATAAAAATGCCTCCTAGCTCAGTCTTATGCACTTACAGAAGAAAAATGCATATGCACACACACACAACAGTCTTTCCAACAAGAGTACAAATGAAAATGTTTGCTACGTCTCATGCACTGCTGTCCTCCAGGCACAAGGAATGAAAGCAACTAGATCCCTGAGAACAGCCGCCCCTGGAAGTTACTAACAGCTTATCAAATATAAAGATAACAGATACCTACCATCAAAACTGCCTTGCTCAGAAGCAAGGTGCAACAGCTGATTGTATGTTTCAACTGAAGGCTGATAAACAAAGACTCCAGAATTGAAGCAGTCAGGCCACCCGGGGTCTGGTGCCGCCGACAATTCTTCTCTCTCAAAAAGATCATCAATATTTGCTAGGACCTAATTTAAAGGGGGGGGAGGTGGGTGGGAGGGAAAGCATTACAAAAATGTTCTGCCCCAGCATACTCTTCCTAAGTTCTAAGTTATCCAACACAAACGATGCAGTCTGCTGCTGATCTTAACCATTCAGATGACAGCTGTAAAACAGCCTGGGCTTACTCTCCTTCATCACCTGATGCTTTCAATAAGTGGTTTTATCTGAACTGTACTGTCAAGTCTTGAGAGCATTCCTCAAATGCCTAACTGGTCTCAGTTACTATCTACATCTTTCCAGTCATCAAAGCCACACTCACCAGAGTATCTGCATCCATGAACACACATTTTGAATACTGTGTAAGTGACCAGCAATGGAGTTTAGTTAACGTGACACCCAACTCAGGCCTTTTCATTAAGGTTAGATGCGCAGAATCACCACTGTCCAAGACGTCTACTGTAATGACTTCATCAAAGATTGTCTCTAAAACTTTTCTGCCAAAATAAAATCCAGAAAACAGCATTTAGTGTCTTTTCAGATAAGTAACAAGTAACCCATCTAATGTAAAATTGTATTCTTATTAAGTTTACCCATAAATTACCAGAGCAATCTGTTACTTTGATGTAGTACAATCTCTTAAATAGGTGGTCTTAATTTACTTCAGGCCAAACTGTATCAATTTATATGTGTAGCTAACTAACTTCACTAATAAAAATTGCTTTGGTGAGGATGAAGTACTAAACATCATTACAGCAGAACTTTTCTATTTTTATTTATTTTATGTTATCACTGGATACCAGGCAAATTATAGAAACCACCTGTCAAAATGTGACTCCCATTTTGAAAGAGCACATCTTTACAACAACCTATGTATTTAATGATATTTCATTAGAATTGATTCTTGCTGATTACTGCATGTTTCTACAAATGATGCTAAGTGCATATAATACCTGCAACGAAGCCTATAACTAATCACTTTTGATAAAGCAGTTTACATAGAGCTATGCATCCCAAAGGATGTTCAAGGACTCAGCTAAGCTATTTGGTTGCCAATTTTTAGAATCGAATATAACCAACACTTAAAGTATGCTTAGCACTTTTGACATAATGATTCACTTTGGTTTGTGAGGTGAAACACTTCTCCAGGCCCAAAATTAACTCAAGACTTATTTTAGAAAGCAATCTTGAAGTGGGTTAAGCGGGGGTATACTTAGGTAAAACACTAAGCTCAGCACAGCATATGATAAAGACATCATCATTGAAAGTTTATAATAAAATGAAACATGCAGAACAAAACTGGCATTGTCTTATCTGTCCCCAAGCTGTAGAAAAAGATGTTCCAATTCACACAGTAAACATCTTTTTGAAAATAAATGGTCACTGGAGCCATTTAGCACAGTAAAAGGGGATCTAAGACTACATCTGTTTTCTTGCACACACCCTCACTAAACAGACTACGAATTAGAATGTACACATTAGGAAAATCTTTCAGCATTTTCCTAAATTACCCTTTATAAATAAGGTTATTAGTGTGTGAGAAATATCTAGCTATATATAGAGGTTCTTGGCATGTGCTTATATTTCTTATAAAAAGTCACAAAAAAGGGCATTTTCAACTTCTAAGACGGATAGGAAAACAAAAATAAACACCATACAGAGCTGCTAGTGTGCCCAGGTATTTTTGTAGTGTTAGGATCTAGGTAGTTCAATCAAATACTTCAAAGTTTAATACCAACAAATCAAAATGAACACAATCAACAAGCAGTTTGTGTCCCCCCCCCCCCCCGCCCCATCTCTACCCCAGGGTGCTCTCTTACACAATCCCTAGTTCAGAAAGCCCTGGCAAATATTCTAGTCTATTAAATGATAAATAAAGATCTTTAGGTTACAAATGCCAACTGACAGTGGAGAAAACTGCCACTTACTTTCAGTCACCTGAGGTTTCCCTGGTTGGAAACAGAAAACAAAGTAGCCCCTGCTGCATTTTGGGAAAGGAATACAAGTGAAGTGTGACCACATAAAAGGAATGCCTGGACTAAAACATTCACTCAGGTCATCCTAGAGGACCTGCTTACAGGAGAGTCCTTCTCACGGCTGGAACCAACAAGAACATGGGTCACAACAGCACCTTCCAGAAGGGAGCTCAGCGGGAATAGCTCCTAAGAGCTAGAAGAGGTTGATCCAGAAATCCTTCACCCAGCAATTCTGATCTTTCTCCACCTAGTGCTCAACTCCTGGAAGGGGGATGGCCTCAACACCCAGTGATGCCAGAAATGGGATAAAGATGTCAGAGCCCCACCCACAGGCAAGAGGTCCTCACCTCATGGAGTCTGAGACCTGTGGAGTGGTGAGCACGGCCAGCTTCCTGGTGGTCCTGTGCTGTTTCAGAGATGAGCCCAGGACCAGAGCTCCTTTGGCGTAGGCATCGTTTGTGGTCAGTGTCACAAAGGCCTGATCTTAATACAAAGAGAAAGAAAAAAAACACACTCATTACAATATCCTACCTGGAAAAAGCTACCACAGGACCCTTTTCAACCGCTAATTTGGCAATCAGCTCCTCTGAGATCAACTTGCTCTATTAATAAAGAAGCAGCCTCTTTGGGAGTGGGGGAAGAACCCAAGTACCCAGTTTAAGAATGATTCAAGACCATTCTTTAGCAGAAACATCTCTGGCAATCTCCAACAGGCTGATTAAGCTTTAAAAATTAAATCCAATTTAGAGTCTGAACACACAAAATTCTCAGACGAAATAGCAGCTTAACACCAGAAGGTGAACCTCAGGTAAATAACAGTTGGTAATGAACTCAAGAAGTACATTTTCTGTTTCCTACAAGTATTTTCAGCCAAGCACAAATCCAACTAATGACCTCAACGGAGAGCATCTGAAAGCAGAAGCCATATTCTTCATTCTGATGCTTAGGCTTCTGCTAAGCCTCAGCCTTTCTATATTGTTTCCTCAACCTGCAGCAAAGGCACCCACACCACCCACCACATCTCACAGTCACTTGGAGTGTCTGCTCAAATATCACCTCCATGGACAGGCCTTCCCTCCTTAGAGTTTCTATCTAAACAGCAGCCAATCAGTGTTAATCAGATTTTAGGGACCACCTCAAAAGTGCTAACAAACCTGCCTCCTTTTTCTTGGAGAAGCAATCAGCATCACCTACCCTGTACCCTGGGTCCCCCAACACACACACACACATACACACACTCAATAATCCCTCCGTTGCCAGAAGGGAAGGCAAACACATGGATTATTCTTCCTACTGAACAAGCCCCACCCTCCCAAGACCACCAGCCCTGCCTTTAGGATTTCTCCAGTTCTTCCCTGGAATGAGTCTGAGGTCCACTCTATCTCTGAGGGGATTTTAGCAAGGCAGTGGGCATCCAAATGTACAAGATACTTCGGATCAAACACTGGCAGGGGTCACTTGGGGGCACTGTTGCCCAACCAAGGAGTTGGGACATTTGGTCATGAAGTCACGCTCTTTCTCATTTTCCCTTTGCCTGTTTTCCATTGTGGAGGCTGGAGGCAGACTGAATTCCATTGAGAAGCCAGAGAAAGAAGTAGGCTGTCAAGGAGGCTACTGCATGTGCTGGACTCTCTTCCTGAACAGGATCGCTATTAAGCTGTAGAAAGACTGGTGTTCCCCACCCTTCAAGGGCCACCGGCTTCCCAGCTAGTCACATTCTAGGAAAGCTCAGAACAGTGACACCTGTCATTTGACATGCCCATCAATCTCTGCCTTTACTTGTTCCTTCAACCCATCACAAGATGGCAACACTTCAGACAGTCTACCCCAAGAGTATTTCATCTGGGGGATAAGGACTAATGTTTTAACTCAAAAGCGGTCCAGATTCCAGGGGAACCTGGATAAAAGTTTAATAAGGTAAATAGGACTCAAGGATTTCAGGAAGCAAGGTTACGGATGCTATCCGAGATGAAGTAGGGGACAGGACAGATGCTTAGGAACATTGGCTGGAACACCTAGCAAACATTACAAATGAACGGGAAAGACCAATGACAGCTGGGTAAAATACAGCAACTCCGAGTACATCTGCAATCTTTCGGCAGTTCAGTTGCTCTCATAACCGCGCTATTAGCCTCAACAACCTCGGAAGGACCGGGTATCTCCGAGCTTCCCCTTCTCGAGGCAGATTCGACCCCTGCAACAAGTGGGCCGGCGCACGCCCACCGCATGCGGCCCGCTCCCCTGGGGCGCTCGCCCGGCTCTAGCTTTCAGCAACCCGGCCCCAAAGGCCTAAAAATAGGCTCGGCGTGGCGGCCAGCGCCCCGGCGGCCGGTAGAAGGGCCAGGCCGGGGCCGCCGGCGTCCCCACCTCGAGGCCGGCCCTTCCAGGTGATCCTGCTTGCGGGAGGCGGGGGCGGCCGCCGAGCGATCCCGCCGCGCTCCGGGGCTCGGGACAGGCGCCCCAGGGAACCGGTTCCCCACCCCCACCCGGCCCCGCCGCAGCTGCTCCGCCCGCCCTTCACGGTGAGAGCAGAAGGAAGGGCACGGAGACGGAAGCAGGAACGGGGGCTTGGGCAGAGGGCCCAGGCGCCGCCAGGCTGCCCCCCACGACAGCGTCCCGGGTTCCCGGCCGCAGCTCCGGCCTCGGGGACGGCGGGGCAGCGGCTGACGCAGGAAGCGGCACGCCCGACTGCAGCCAGCCTGTAACTTTGCGGCAGTCTTCGTCCTGCCAGGAACTCCCCCGGGGCTGCGGGGCGGGAAGGAGGCGCGGGGAGGCAGCGCAGGACGCGGAGCCGGAGGTCCGGGGGGCGGTGGGCGGCGCGGCGCGTACCTGTCATGGTGCTGCCGGGAGGGGCTGGGCGGCCGTCGCTGCCGCAGGTTGCTGGCTGGGAGAAGCCGGGTGCCGGGAGGGAGCGCGGCCAGGGAGAGGCGCGGCGGGAGCGGAGCGTGGGCCGCGAGCGCTCTTATAGCGGCCGTCACGTGGCCGCGCACGCTCCTGGCGCCCGCAGGCAACCTCCCCGCTGAGCGGCCGGCGGGGGCGGCCGACCCGGGTCCTCTCCCAGCCCCTCCACCCTCGGGGCTGGGCTCGGGTCTAGCTCCCGAGGGGCACCTGCCCGGGACATCGCGCCTCCGCTTCCCACCCCCTAAACCGGGGATTTGGAACAGAACTTTGGGGGCAGAGCGTGACATAAGCAGGACAAACTCCTGAAGAAGAGTTAGAGAACCCTAAAAAACAAAACCCCAGATCATTTTAGTGACAATAATTCACTCGAACTGTTTGAAATAAACAAAGTTTAAATTTCACTCTTTGCACCTAGAATTACAAATCAGCCTCTGGAAACAGTTTTTAGTATTCTCATAATGGTCTTGTGGCTTTGACTGAGAAACGAAATGAATCTTCGCTATATTATTTAGATTCTTGGAGCCCTCTGCATCCATTAGATAGGGTTTCGTTTACTCCTTACACCGACTCCATGAAGTAGGTGTTATAGCCTCATTTTACAGATGAAGAAACTGAGTTACAGAAAGGTTAAATTACTTGCCTGTGGCCGTATCATCAAGTGGAGAAGGTAGGCAGTTTGGTTTACAGAACTGACCTTCCTACAAGTAAGGCCATGGCATCCCTGGTACGTTGGTGCCCTAAAAAGGTTAGCAAATTATGGTAACTGTGGTTGGGTAATATAGTTGTTTAGGTTAATCTGTTTCACAAATCATGAAAAGTTGAATTTGTCATTTTGCTAGGAAGTTGAGAAATAACTCTCTTGTGATCACACCCTTCTCCTCTCCCCATCCCCTCCACCCAGCCCAAACATACCAGGAAAGGAACAGGTAGTACAGTTCTCTGCGAACAACAGTTGTTCGGTAAATGCTGAATGGAAGCCAAATAGGAAATTGACAACATCAGTTCAAAAGATGAAATAGATGCATAAGAATAAGTGTTTTATTGCAAAGGTGGTATTCCTATTCTTAAACCCATTATCTCAGTTTCCTCAAGTGTAGGCCTGGACTGCCTACTTTAGAATTGCTTAAGGCACTTGTTAAAACGTTAATTTTTGGTCCTAAGTCCGGACCTCCTGAATCAGAATCTTAAGGGTGGAACCCAAGAATCAGCATCTTAATTATCATTCTCCAGGAAACTCTCTTGATCCCTTCCCCTTCCCCCCAACCCCATCTTGGCATGGAGACCAATTCACTTGGGAAGACCTCCTGGTTACTTGGCTTTATAAACTTCCTTTGTAGGAAGTGGAAATATCGGAGCAAAGGTACAATGGAGGGGTTTTCATGTATTCAAACCCTGTGGGGTTAGAAGAGTTGACACTCTTTAAGGAAAATGAAGACTGTGGTTGAATTGTACCTCCCTGGGAGAGGGAAAACAGTGGTGCTCCAGGTCTCAATTGCTTCTTTCCATACTGATAAGTGGGCCTGAAAGAGTAAAGTTTCTTTCACTCAGGAACCCTCCTGCCCTTGATGGTTCTATTACCACCTGTTGCTTCAGAGCAAACTGTCCAGGCTGGGTTTTCACAAAGGGTGATGCTGTACTCAAAAGGTCAAAGCCAGGAGGAAGATCTGGGGACAACTAGAACAGTAGGGAAAATTTCCTTAGGAAAAAGCTCCTCTCTGCTCCATCCTCCAGGATGTTTAAGTAGGAGTGGTCACCACAGCCTTCTTCCCTGTGTTTCGTGCACATTTACAATAAGAGAACATTGATAGCTTTTACCACCTTAATCAAAAAGGGACATTTTGAGGTTGCTACAATGTTGTCTCAATTGAGATTACTAATAGTGACGCACTGCCCAGTTTTCCTGAGGCTGTTTTACACTGAGTTTTGGTTAGGTATGAGAGCAAGGCCTCTCAAACTTTAATGTGCACACAGATTGTCTGGGGATCTTGTTAAAATGCAGATTCTGACTCAGTAGTTTGGAATGGATCTCCCTGGCAATGTCCAGGTGGTGGACCAATTTTGCATAGCAAGGTGATTGAATATTCTGGATTGTAAGGATTTAGACATAGTGGAAAGACATACAATGTTGTAATAGGACAAATGTTTGAGAATTTAATTTATTAACTTTTTTCCTGTGAAATTTGTGTAGCAGAATTTCTAAATCCTAAAAGAAAGATTTAAATAAGATCAAAAAGAAAAGCTACATGGGTACTACCAACTTAGTATTATCATAACTATTAACCATTTAAACCTATGCTAAATGTGTATATTTAGCATGGTTGGTCCAAAATTCATTTTTAGTTGGCTTTGGAATGCATGATGTAATTTTTTGGCAGGATCCTTACCTTCCCAATTATGTTTTGTTTAAGATAATGCTGAAATCAGTTTGCATTCCCTTGAGCACACACACTAATTGATGGTGGGAGCCACTGACCTAGAAATATATTCCAGAGCAGAGGGCAACCTGCTGGCCTAAGACAAACAGTACCCACAGACAGTCCATGAAATAGATATACCACATCTGCCCAGACACAGTAACTAACTTGTTAACTAACTACATAAAATTTTGCCCTTAATTGGTAACACACAGAATCTGTACCTGGAATTGTTGCCAGCGACCACAGCCCTAATTCCAAGTGAAAGCTTATTCAAGAAATATTATCCTTGGAGGCCCAAAGTTGTTCATACTTCACTTGAAAGCTGGAGTCTCCAACTCCCCAAGTTGTAAGGGTCTGTTGACTAGTTATAATGCCTTAAAAAAAGCAACAACAACTTTATTACGATATAATTCACATATCATAAAATTCAGCCATTTAAAGTATACAATTAGATGGTTTTGAGGATATTTACAGAATTGTGCAAATATCATCACAATCTAACTTTAGAACATTTCATCACACAAAAAGAAAACTATACCCATAAGCAGTCCTCCTCAGTCTCTCTTTCCCTCATCCCTCAGTAACTACTAATCTTTCTGTCTCTATGGATTTGTCTAGAAAGATTTGCCTATATGTGGTCTTTTGTAACTTTCTTTCATTTACTACCATAATGTTTTATGGTTCTTCCACATTAGGGCATGTATTGGTGTTTCCTTCCTTTTTATTGCCAAATAATATTTCACTATATGGATATATGACATTTTAGTTACCATTTCATGAATAAACATGTGGATGAATATTTGGGTAGTTTCCACTTTTTAGCTATTGTGAATAATGCTGCTATGAACATTTGTGTCCAAGTTTTTGCTTGACACACATATATATTTTTTTAAATAGATAGATAGATAGATAGATAGATAGATCGATAGATCTCCTCCTGGATATATACCAACCATAGAATTGCTGGATCATATGGTAATTCTATGTTTAATATTTTAAGATGGCTAGATTGTTTTCCAAAATGTCTGCCCCATTTGGCATTCCCACTAGTATGAGAGTTTCTTAGCCAAAGTTGTTGTTTTTTTTTTTTTAAGATTGTATTTATTTATTTGAGAGAGAATGAGAGATAGAGAGCACGAGAGGGAAGAGGGTCAGAGGGAGAAGCAGACTCCCCGCTGAGCAGGGAGCCCAATGTGGGACTCGATCCCGGGACTCCAGGATCATGACCTGAGCCGAAGGCAGTCGCTTAACCAACTGAGCCACCCAGGCGCCCGTTGTGTTTTATTATAGGTATCCTAATGGGTTTGGAGTAGCATCTCATTGTGGATTTGATTTGTATTTCCCTAATGACTTGTGATGTTGAGCATTTTTTCATGCGCTTATTGTCCATTTGCATATCTTCTTTGGAGAAATGACTATTAAAACACTTCACCCACTTTTAAATTGAGTTGGTTTTTTATTATTGAGTTATAAGAGTTCTTTATATATTCTGGATACAAGCCCTTATCAGATATATGATTTATGATTTTTATTTATTTTTTAAAAATTTTTAAAAGATTTTATTTATTTATTTGAGAGAGAGAGAGAGCGAGCATGAGTAGGGGGAGGGGCAAAGGGAAGGGGAGAAACAGACTCCCTGCTGAGCAGGGAGCCGGAGGACCCTGGGATCATGACCTGAGCCCAAGGCAGACACTTGACCAACTGAGCTACGCAGGCAGGCACCCCTGCTTATGGGTATAGTTTTCTTTTTTGGGTGATGAAATCTTCTGAAGTTAGATTGTGATGATATTTGCACAATTCTGTGAATATACTCAAAACCATCTAATTGTATACTTTAAATGGCTGAATTTTATGATATGTGAATTATGCAGGCACCCCACATATATATATATAAAATTTGTAATATATTCTCCTATTCTGTGGGTTGACTTTTTACTTTTTTGATAGTATTTTTTGTAGCATAAAATTTTAAATTTCTACACAGTCCAATTTATTTATTTTTCTTTTTTGCTTGTGCTTTTGGTATCATGTCTAGGAAACCATCGCCTAACCCGCAGTCATGAAGATTTGCTCTTATGTTTTCTTCTAAGAGATTTATAGTTTTAGCTCTTAAATTTAGGTCTATAATCCACTTTGTGTTAATTTTTGTGTGTCATGTGAAGTGGAAGTCTAGCTTCTTTCTTTGGCATGTGGATATTGAATTGTCCCAGCACCGTTTCTTGGCACCTTTGATGAAAATCACTTGACCATCAATGTGACAGTTCTAGGTCTGGACTCATTCTATTCCATTGATCTATATGTCTATCCTAATGCTAATTCTACATTGCCTTGATTTCTGCAGCTTTGTAGTAAGTTTGGAATTAAGAAGAGTGAGTTCTTAATTTTTGTTCTTTTTCAAAGTTGTTTTGGCTATTCTGGGTCCCTTGCATTTCCATATGAATTTTAGGATCAGTTTATTAATTTCTGCAATAAAGAAAGGTGGGATTTTGATTGAGATTGCATGGAATTTTTAGATCAATTTGGGGAGAATTGACAACTTAAAAACTTAAACTTGATCCATGAACATGAGATGTCTTCTCATTTACTTAGATCTTCCTTAATTTCTTTCAACAATGCCTAGTAGTACATTACCTTTTAAAACACATAACAAAATTCAAACCAACTAAGTCTGTTAGCTGCATAACCCCAAAGGCATGACACCTGATTTTCTTTTTTTTCCCTATAATTTTCATCTTTAATTATTTTTAAAATTTTTTATTTAAATTCAATTTAATTAACATATACTGTATATTAGTTTCAAAGGTAGAATTCAGTGATTTCATCAGTTGCATGCAACACCCAGTGCTCATTACATCAAGTGCCCTCCTTAATGCCCATCCCCCAGTTACCCCATCCTGCCACCCCTCTCCCCTCCAGTAACCCTCAGTTTGTTCCCTATAGTTAAGAGTCTCTTATGGTTTGCCTCCCTTTCTGTTTTCCTCTTATTTTATTGTTCCTTCCCTTCCCCTATGTTCATCTGTTTTGTTTCTTAAATTCCACATATGAGTGAAATCATATGGTATTTGTCTTTCCCTGACTGACTTATTTCGCTCAGCATAATACCCTGTAGTTCCATCCACATCGTTGCAAATAGTAAGATTTCATTCTTTTTGATGGCTAAGTAGTATTCCATTGTATATATATATACCACATCCTCTTTATCCACTCATCTGTCGATGGACATCTGGGCTCTTTCCATAGTTTGGCTATTGTGGACATTGCTGCTATAAACATCGGGGTGCACGTACCCCTTCGGATCCCTACATTTGTGTCTTTGGGGTAAATACCCAGTAGTGCAATTGCTGGGTCATAGGGTAGCTCTATTTTTAACATTTTGAGGAACCTCCATACTGTTATCCAGAGTGGCTGTACCAGTTTGCTTTCCCACCAACAGACACCTGATTTTCATATCTAGTAGGTGCTCTAGATTTATATTCTTGACTAAAATGGGATTATCATTGACTTTCATACAAGGAACAACACTGTTTTGCTCCATCACAAGACAACCTTTACAAACTTCACTTTGGCATTATCATTAGTAATAGCTATCACTTACTTGATGCTAGACTTCTTATACATATTAAATCATTTAGCCTTCCCAACAATCAAATGAGGTAGATAGTCTCTAATCCTCACTATCAAAGGGAGACACAGAGTTTACCCAATGTTATACAGCTAGTAATTTGTGGAGGTGCTTCCCCAGTCTGTACAATAACCAGTGCTTGGTTATATGTGCAGGTTGTGTACTATTCAAAAGCTGCGAAGGGAGATGTGTGCAATGATAAGTCACTTCCCTGCCACTTTTTCCCTCCAGCCACCATGTTTCCCTGCACAGAGTGGCATTATGTTCTCAGTGTTTTCTGTGGATCTAAGGATGCCACAGAAAACTGACTGTTTTATTGATGATATTTGCTGTGTCACACAATTTCTTCTTGCAGAGGATCCACGTGAAAATTTTCACCCTAGTCTTAGTATTAGAAAGAATGCTACGTCTCCTTAGTACTTAGTTTTTTCTTTATCTTATAGGCATTTTGAATCTTATATCAATACATGCTTCCCCCTTTTTTGGTCCACTTAGAAACTTATGGCAAAATCTGCAGCTACTTCTAGTCGTTATTTAGCCTCTCTACCCTGCATTTACTTGCATTACTTACTCTCATTATTAGGCTTGCCTTATTTATGAAGTTGCGTGAGATCCTTTGGAAGTAGGGGAGGCATGTGGAATTAATTATTAAATAATTAAATTATCAGAGGTTTCTAGTGGGAGTAGAGCACAGAAAATGAAATTTCAGCTCAATTTGGGTGACTCTGGAGGTTTTTGTAGTGGTTTGTCAGTAAAATGAAGATTCCATAAATTAGAGAGGCAGGGTTACAGATCCAGACATCAGAATAACCTTCTGTAATTAGTTTAAGATTAGTTAAAAAGACAAGTCATTGCCTGATCTTTCAATCTTACTTTTATTATTTATTCTACCAGTAACACACTAACAACATGATGGTGGCCAAAAAGCAGAAATAAAGTTGTCTAGGACCTCTAACCCTGAACACTTCGAATATATATATATATATCACCTTTCAAACTTTAGTGACCATATTTGTTATCTTTTAGTTTGTGGATTAAATCATTTAAATTAGTGAGTTATAAGACTAAAAATTAAGAGAATCTTTTTGGCAGTTATTTTTTCTTTAAAATCAGCTTTATTGTAGCATAATCTATATACAATAAAATGCTTTTAGAAGTGTACAACCTTGGTCCCTGGCCAACACAGCTCTGATTTCTGAGCATATAGATTTGCCTTTTGTAGAATTTTATGCAAATGCAATCATACAGTATGCAGTCTTTTGTGTCTGGCTTCTTTTAGCATAAGGCTTTTGAGGTTTATTCATGTTGTTGAGTATCAATGGTTCATTCCTTTTTATTGCTGAGTAGAATTCTTTACCATGCATATACCAACATATATTTATCCATTCACCAGAAGATGGATATTTGAGTTGCTTCTCCTTTGGGTTTTATGAATAAAGCTGCCATGAATATTCAAATGAGAGGAGCAGGATTACTGGATTATATAGTATGGTATGTTAAAGTTTATAAGAATGGCAGTTGACTTTCAAAGTTCATTGCAAAAACTTGATGAGATCATGAAGAATGTAAGTTATTGTTTTTATATAAAATTGATTATGTCCTAAGATGATCTGATGTCCATTCATAGTACGCTTAGAGAGAAGGGGACACAAGTCCCCACACATATTACAGGAGAATGACTTTCCTTTAGCACGCCAGTGCCATCTGCTTCTAACTGTCCAGCATGTGTACACTCAGGGTTTCATTTGAGGATTAGAAAAGATGACCCTAAGATTCATTACGATTCAGAGTCTTAGTGATCTGTGGACTGCAGGCTTTTACCTGAAGAGAGAACACCACTGTCACCAAACGTCTAGATCACAACATATATTATAGAAAATACTCTCTTGTGGATTGTATCATCTGAGCCTCAAAACAGCCCATCAGCTCATCTAGCCTATCAGGTCACCTACATGATATTTTCACAAGACCACTGGGATTCAAGCAATAATTTTATTCTTTTTTAAAAAAAGCATTCAACTTCCGGGTTAAACAACAAACAACAACAGCAACAACAAAACTAAAGGCTGTCACAGGTGTCCCCGCACAGCCCTGAGCCCGCTTACATTACTGAACTACAGCCAGTCCCTCAGGATCATCACATCTCTGAGCCCGATCCCAGCCCTGAACCTCCAAAGTGAGTGTGAGGTTGAGGGGTGTCTATTGAACCCAGTGTTTGAAAACAAAAAAGTGTTTTTATTTTTCTTTTCCACCAGGTGAAAAGGCTTTCTTTGGTTCGTGCAGAATTACTTTCCCTATATTACAGATGATATAACTGAAACTCAGAGAAGTTAGAGAATTGTTCAAGGTCATTTGACTAGAGGGTGGCATGTCTGGGTCTTCTTAAACTGCGCTGCCTCCCTGGAATTTGAGTGGGAATCGGAGTATTCCTCAGGATTCAGGACCTCAGGGACACTCATTGCCAATTCTGGTAGTCAGTATGTCAATAATCTCTCCCCGTCTGCTTCTCCTTTTGACACAGAGGAGATGGAGGAATGAATGAGGCATTGGATTTTTGAAGAAGAATCTCTAAGAATGTTGGAAGCAGCCTGAGAGAGGTTCTAGTCCACAAGCAGGCAGAGAGAGTCAAGAGTTCAAGTGGAAAAGAGCCAAGAAGTCTCCAAGGTCCTAAAAGAGCTGCTGTCAAAGGACATACGTACTTCACTCCTGGTAATTCCTAAGCGGCTTCTAGAATAGATCCTATCGCTTACCCTCATTCCAGGGAGGGGTCATTGGAACAAAAGCTTAATGATTTCTTGGAGTGTCCTAAACTCCTAAAATATCTTTACTTGTCTGAAATTCCTTTTACAGAGGACAAAATATTTCACCCATAATTAGAAAGAAAAAATAAGTTCTGGTTGAAGAAGAGACATTATTTGAAGAGCTAATTTTATGAGGCATGGTGAGAATAGATACTACATATATAATCTCATTTAATCTTTTCAACAGCCCTGTGCAGGAGATATTATTAGCTCCATTTTGCACACAAAATGATGAGACTGAGAGGATAAGAAACCATTTACCTTTGATGTGTGAATATGCCTTTTATGAGCCAGTAAATAGATTCTGTGTCCGGGGCTATTTTTGTCGTATGTGAATACGGTTTGTGGGTACAGCTTTGCTCGAAATGATTACTGAAGACTTTTGAAAACAAACTTCTTTTTTAAAAAAATAACCAAACTTTATTAAGATAAAGCAACATGCTTTCAGAAGATCCATTCATTGACGTATGGCTATTTTGCACACAGAGCAATTATAGTAACATGTAATTCTTAGAACCATGAATACCTAGTGCTTTTGTGGTCATTTATAAATTAAAGAGGTGTTTATGTAGAAATAGAAATTTACTCAGTCCTGGTACTTAAATTTTTTAAGGGCTATTTCAGGTTTTTTTCCAAATATATATTTTAAGCATTATTTTATTTTATTATTTTTAAAGATTTTGTTTATTTATTTGAGAGAGACAGAGGGAGTGACAAAGATAGCGAGAGAGAGTGTGAGCAGGGAGGAGAGGGAGAAGCAGGCTCTCTGCTGAGTAGGGAGCCCCACACAAGGGGCTGGATCCCAGGACCCTGGGATCCTGACCTGAGCTGAAGGCAGATGCTTAACCGACTGAGCCACCCAGGCGCCCCTTAAGCATTTTTTTTTTTAAAGTAAGGCAAGAACAAGAGACTTTTTATCATTCCACATGAATCAATATAGCCCTCGAGCTTTAAAATACTTCCTCAACTTCTGTTTTGTGTTACATGGCTCTTGAACATATGTTTCTGGCGGCTTTCACTTTTGCTTCTGATGAACTTTGAACTTCTTTATTTTTGGTTGTTTTTTTGTTTTGTTTTCAGTTTTGTTTTTGTTTTTTTTTGGTATGGTAACTAGATAAATCTTTGGTTCCCAAAGTATTTCAGGTTTTGTTCTGTTGGATGATTGAGATAATTTTTTATTTGGACTTAGACAGCTTAAAAAATGTACTGAAGTACCCACCACGTTAAATTTCACTGGCAAGTATGTAGGGATGATCGTCTGCTGACCTCTATATTCCAGAAAGAGATTTGCAATCAATAGCTCAAGGGCTGGTGGGTAAGCCAAATCTGTGCAGTGTGGACTGACCTTGAGCTGAAGATTTTTCACTGCCAGTTTGCATCAGGAAAACCCCCTCCAGGAGCCGAGTATCTTCCTTGAATACTACAGAGTTGCAAGCTGTTTGCCAGAATTTGATACTCCACCATTCTATGCCAAACAGGGTGCTACAGCCCAAACATTTTGGTCATGGTACATCATTGGGACACACCCAGCTTCTGGCCTGGCCAAAAGCTTAAGAGTGGTGATAGCATCTAACCTTGCTAGGCCTATCAAAAAATCAACATGTGAGCTCTTTGGCAGGTTCTGCTGGTGTCAGCTGAGGGCAGCCCTTTCTGGAGGCAAGTGGGTTATCCCAAAGGAAGGAGAGGTGGAGCTGCCCTGCTACCTGCTAGAATGAAATTCAAGAAAGTCTGTGACCACTGTATGTGACTCTCATAAAGGCATGTCTATAAGAAAGGTCCTAACCACCTGAGGGATAAGCAGAACAGTTTGTATCAAAACATATCGGTAGCAGGAATTTGACAGATCTCCTGGACAAATTGATTCTGAGAGAAATAGCATTTGTCCAGAAAAGTGCTTGGATGTTTTTGTTTTTTGTTTTTGTTTTGTTTTGTTTTGTTTTGAGGTCAGGAGAAAAATTCCTTAAAGGTCCAGAAGCCCTGCCACTAGCAGTTCCCAAAGAATATGCTCAGCTGGCGAGGACCGCTGGGTGTTTCCAGCATGCCCACAACAAAGCACAATATGTGCCTGCCTGCAGAAACTTTTGGATTAGAGGCTTAAAAGTTAAGACCTTAAACAGTAGATAAATAATCAAGACTGATAGCTGATGTTTAAGGTAAAGTTTAAATAAGAGAAAAAATGGTGGAGGTTCATTTAGGAATCCACATTCTTTTAAGATTTGATTTTTCTCTTTTGGAGATTTCACAAGGTTTTCCTTGTACTTTTTTTTTTTATTGGTTTCAAGAAGATTGAAAATTGGGTCCAAATTTTTAGGGTTAGAATAAACAGGCCATTGTGTGATGGTCTCAGTTAAAAAAAAATATAAAAAGAGTTAACTGTTTGAGGCAGTATTTCAATACTAAGTTGTCGGGTTTTTTTAACTGACTGTAAGAAAGGGATAGAATAGACCATTTTCATGTATTTTAAATTATGTTATTTAATTTTTTGAATAAGTAACTTTTCAATGGTTCAAAAATAAGTATAAAAAGGTCTATGGTGAAAAGTCTTCCTCCAACTCCCGTCCTACTCTCCACCAGTAACAATTTCGTGCATAAGAAATGAACATATAGGTAATCCTATATATTTTATGTAAAGGGAACATCCTATACATCTTGTTATGTAGGATCTTGTTTTTTTTTTTAATTAACAAACTTTATTTTTTAGAGCGGTTTTAGGGTCATAGCAAAACTGAACAGAAAATACAGAGTTCCCATATACCCGTGTCCTCACACACCCACAACCTTTCCCCAAGAACATCGCACACCACGGTGCCACAGTTGTTATAATCAGGAAACCTGTACTGACACATCATCATCATCCAAAGTCCACAGTTTCCCTTAGGCTTCAGTGTTGGTGTGTTTTACATTCTATGGGTTTGGGCATACGTGTGACGACAAGCATCCAGCATGGCAATATTGTACAGAATAGTTTCAGTGCTCTGAAGTTCCTCTGTGTCTGCTATTCATCCCTCCTTTCTCCTAACCCTGGCAACCTCTAATCTTTCAGATTGGCTTCTTTCACTCAGTAGTATGCTTTTAAGGCTCCTTCACATCATTCCATGGCTTCATAGCTCATTTCCTTTTAGTGCTGAGTAATATTCCATTGTGTACCACAGATTATGTGTCCATTCATCTCCTGAAGGACATCTTGGCTGCTCCCAAGTTTCGGCCATGATGAATAAAGCTGTGGTAAACATCCACGTGCTAGATTTTGTGTAGACATAAATTTTCAGTTCCGTTGGGTAAATGCCAAAGAGCATAACTGCTGGGTCATATGGTAAGAATATGTTTAGTGTTGTAGAATTTGCCAAACTGTCTTCCAAAGTGTATGTACCATTTTGCATCACCACTACGAATGTCGTTGACATGCTCACCAGCATTTGCTGTGGTCGGTGTTCTAAATTTTCGTCATTCTAATAGATATGTAATGGTATCTCATTGTTGTTTTAATTTGCATTTCCCTGATGACCTATGATGTGGAACATCTTTCTGTATGCTTTCCATTTGTATATCTTCTTTGGTGAGGGATCTGTTAAGGCCTTTGTCCTATTTATTAATTGGATTGTTTGTTTTCTTATTGTTTACTTTCAAGCATTCTTTGTATATTTTGGATAACAGTCCTTTATCAAATATGTCTTTCCCAAATACTTTCTTCCAGTCTGTGGCTTATCTTTTCATTCTCTTGACAGTGTCTTTCACAGAGTGGAAAATTTTAATTTTAATGAAGTCCAGTTTATCAATTCTTTCTTTCACAAACTGTGCTTTGGTGTTGTATTTAAAAAGTTATTGCCAAACCCAAGGTCATCCAAATTTTCTCCTATGTTATTATCTTCTAGGAGTTTTATAGTTTGGTGTTTTGTATTTAGGTCCATGTGATCCATTTTGAGTTAATGTTTGAGAAAAGTGTAAAGTCTGTGTCTAGAATAATTGTTTTGCATGTGGATGTTCTGTTGATGTGGCACCAATTGCAGCAAAGACAGATTTTTTCCATTGTAGGACCTTTGTCCCTTTGTCAAAGATAAATTGATTATATTTGTGTGGGTCTATTTCTGGACTTTTCTATTCCATTTATCTAATAGTCTATTCTTTTGCAATACCACACTGCCTTGAATACTGTAACTTAATAGTAAGTCTTAAAGCCAGGTAGTGTCAGTCCTGCAACTCTGTTCTTCTTTAATCTTGAGTTTGTTATCTGGATCTTTTGCCTTTCCATGTAAACTTTATAACCAGTTAGCCAACATCCACAAAGTAACTTGGGATTTTGGCTGGATCGTGTTGAATCTATAAATCAGGTTGGGAAGAATTGACATCTTGACAATACTGAGTCTTCTTACCCATGAACATGGAATACCTCTCCATCTATGTAGTTCTTCTTTGATATCTTTCACCAGAATTTTGTAGTTAGCCTCATATAAATCTTGTACATCTTTGTTAGATTTATTTCATTTTGGGGGGTACAGAAGTAAATAGAGATGTGTTTTAAGCAAATTCCCTCGTTAATTGATGGTATATAGGAATGTGATCAACTTTTGTATATTAACCTTGTATCCTGCAGCTTTGTTATGATTGCTTATTAGTTCCAGGAATATTTTTTTTGCCAATTGTTTCAAATTTTCTATATAGATGATCATGTCATCTGTGAACAAAGACAGTTTTCTTTCTTTCTTTCTTCTCAATCTGTATACCTCTTATTTCCTTTTACTGTCTTTTTGCATTAGCTAGGATTTCCAGTGCGATGTTGAAAAGCAGTGGTAAGAGGGGACATCTTTATCTTCTTTCTGATTTTAGTGGGAAAGCTTCAAGTTTCTCACGACTAAGTATGATGTTAGGTGGTTGTTGTTGGTTGTTTTTTATAGTGGTTTGTTTTCAAGTTGAGGAAGTTCTCTATTCCTAGTTTGCTGAGGGTACCTTGCTTTCTTTTTTTTAACAATAAAGTTTGGAGAGCTTTCTATTATGTATATTAAGAGCTGCCTTATTACCTTCATTATTACCTACAGCTGCATAGTACTCCATTGCATGGATATACTATTTAACTGGATCTTTCTTGATGGGAATTAAGTTATTTCCACATCTTTTGTTAGCATCAGTAATGCTGCAGTGGCTACCTTTATAAGTATACCATTTTGCATGTTTAAAAATTCCTAAAAGTTGAAATAGTGAATAAAAGCATATATATGCATCTATTACTTTAATTACTAAATTTTACTCTATAGAGATTGTATAAATTTATACTCATGTCAGGAATATAGGAAATATTTGGGAGAAGTTGTATTTCAGTGTGGTTTTGATTTGCGTTTCTCTTACTATGAGTGAAGTTTACCATATCTTCTCTTTTTATTTTTTTATTTTAAAAAATTATTTTTTATTTTTTTTTAAAGATTTTATTTATTTATTTGACAGAGAGAGAGAGAGAGACAGCGAAGGGGGGAACACAAGCAGGGGGAGTAGGAGAGGGAGAAGCAGGCTTCCCACGGAGCAGGGAGCCTGATGCGGGGCTCGATCCCAGGACTCTGGGAGCATGACCTGAGCCGAAGGCAGACGCTTAACGACTGAGCTACCCAGGCGCCCCTTAAAAAAAAATTTTTTTAAAGATTTTATTTATTTATTTATTTGAGAGAGAGAGAGAGCATGAGCATGAGTGGGGGGGTGTGGGAGGGACAGAGGGAGAGGGAGAAGCAGACTCCCCGCTGAGCAGGGAGCCCCAAGTGGGGCTTGATCCCAGGACGCTAAGATCACAACTTAAGCCAAAGGCAGACACTTAACCAACGGTCTCTTTTTAAATTTATAATCATTTCTATTTTTTTCTTTCCATATCCTTTGCCTTTTTTTTTTAATTGAACTATTGGCCTTTTTCTTAGTGAAGTTTAGTAGCTTTTTGCGTATTATGGAGATTATCCATTTGTCTGATATGAATTACAATTGTGTGTATGTATGTAGACTATTTTAACACAGAGTAGATTCTCTGCTCCAGAGGTGTTCAAACATATGATCACTGGGTAAGATTATATAGCAGGTTTTCTTGGATTAGATCTCTGGACCATATGATTAAAAAAGAAAAGATTTATTTATTTATTTTAGAGAGAGAGAGTGCACGCACATGAGCGAGCATGAGTGGGGGAGGGGAGGGGGAAGAGAGAGCAGATTCCCCTCTAAGCGTAGAGCCCAATGTGGGGCTTGATCCCAGGACCCTGGAATCATGACCTGAGCCGAAACCCAGAGTCAACCACTTAACTGACTGAGCCACCCGCCACCCCAGTACCATGTGATTTTTAAAGTACATTCCTATTCTCAGCTTTTATGATTCACTGGTCACACATTTCCTTATTTAGACTAAAAAACCTAGGTTTGGTTAACTATGTACTCTCCACATAAAGCAGTTTGCTTTCACATGGTCTACTCAGCATCTCCTTAGAAGACAGGGCCTGAACACTTGGCAATCACACATTTGTCAAGTACCCAGTGACCCACATCTCTGCACCATTTTCCTTAGGAAGAAGGAAGCAGCTGTAGCCTATCACCTTTGAGTACTTTGGCTAGCAGCCTGGCATCTTGGGAATTTATCCCACATGCATTTCAGAGGTATTCAGACACTTTTAGAAGAAAGCAAAGTCACTAAAGGCAACCGAGAACATTAAAGAATTATGCATCTTGTGTAATTTTACTGTAAGAAACAAAGCCAGTTTCTGCTCAGCACTTAATATAAGATGAACTGAAAACTGCAAAGAAACATGTTTAAAGCTAATTAATAAATTTGTATAATATTTTTGTCAAATCACTCACAGCACACGTTTTACAGGCAGCTTGAAAACATTTTGCATACTAGAAAGATGAAAGCATTTGATATTTGTTTCCTGGAGGTGGGGGGAGAAGAAGAGTCCCAGGTCTTTGGAGTCCCCAGAAGATGATTCTGCGTATATTGCACATAGTTACCAACTGCTTGAAATCAGCAAGGCCTCATTTGGGACTTTGGACATGTCAAGAAACAGTATGGGGCTGATTGAAGTGAATTGCAATGAGAGGTCAGCAATTGTTGAGGTTTTTTTGTTCAAGTGCTATTTTTTTACTTTTCAAGTTTAACAGCAAGACCTCACTAACTTAGAGAACTTAAAGGCAGACATTTTTGTAAAAGGGATGAAGTTAGTTTAGGTCATATCAGTTTGGTACTTCATTTTTCCCCCTTTTTTTTGAAAAGTTTTCTTTTTCTCAACTCTTTCCTAATTAGCTTCTGATCCCAATAACTCTGTCCTTCACTTTTTCCCCTTTATATTTTATTCTTCCCTATCTCTGGCAGGTCTAATCAAAGGAATATGTTCTTTACTTTCTTTTTTATCTTTCCTTGAGGGCACATCCCTTGTGTTTATGGACAACCTGACATTGTTCAAGAAGGATGAGGTCTGGATTTAAAAATGGTGCTAGATGCAGCAAAGTGCACAATTGTGACCACAATCCTTGACTGGGAGGTGGTGTTAGGAGAGGCCAGGAATGAACTTGGTTATTCTGGGCATTTGTCATGGCTTATGTGAAGGCTGATCAGGTCATAGATAGAAGCTGATGCTCTGGGAAACTGTGGACAAGCCAGGCCCTGCTAGGATTCATGCAAATCAAGTAACTGTTGGACCCACTATATTTGGCCAGCCATGAAGAACACCCCAAAACATCCCACCTGTTAGGCACCAGGTAGACACAGTCAATCTTCTCTTTCGGTGACACAATGAAGAGAGTGGATGAGAAGGAAGGGGGAGGGATACAGAGAGAGAGAGAAAGAAAGAGAGAGAGCTTAAAAAGCAGAAGCATTACTTTTGTCACCAAAGTTATAAGACCCCCAGGGTGAATTCACAATAATAACAGGGAGGAGAAAGTTCAAATGGATAGATCCCATGCACAGCATTAAAAATGGAGCTTGAGCATATGCAAACAGCATGTTGACTGCAGATCTGAGGTGATAGTGAAGCACAGGCTCCGGGGTGAGAAATAAGCTTGTGCTGAGAAACCGTCTGGGAAAACTCTTAGACTAATTTGAATTGAACCAAGCTGAGACCTTAAGCATTTCTTTCCAGTGAGATCCAAGCCAGACAATGACACGAGCTGATGTTCAGTTGTGAGGATGCCCATGTGTCCTCGTCTAACAGCTGTCTCGGTAAGTCCATGCTGCTCCTGAAAGCTGGATAATTAACTGCCGTTTGCTTTGAAGTCCAAGGGAAGCTGCTTCCTACTGTGGTACATTTACAAGTCCTACAACTGCCATGTCGAATGTTCAGTGTCTCAACTGCATCAGTCCCACTAACTCCTTTAGATGTTCAGGTTTCTCAAAGGTATTCAAATCCCTGAAGCTGCTATGTGAGGTCTTTCAAGATAGATGTTTGAAAAAAAATATGATTTATTTTTAAATCATTAGATTATTAAATAAGTTTGCCAAAAACATGACTCTAAGTCATGGATGCTTATAGTTTATTGTATTTTATTGTTTTAACTGAGGGAGAGCCGTTTTCAAAGTGGTCAGATTTGGAGGAGTGGATATAGAATTGTTAAATCTATAGAATTGTCCAGGTAGTAGAGTCATGCTAAGAAACATGAAGAAGAATATGTTAATGATTTTTTTTTAAAAAAGCTTAACAAGGGGACCAATTTCACTTCTCTCTACTTTAGAAGTTTCAAAATAGGCGTTGGAGGGGGCATACTTATAAAAATATCCAGACTTAGGTTCAGAACGAGCATAAGTTTAAATAGCATAGGTATGTGTCAAAGGTAACAGGGAAAAAAAAGCACAACCGACTAAACAATTTGAGTTCCCTGTGTCCCACATATATCTCTGTCTCAACGGGACAGTGGATCTCTGTAAAGGACTTTGGTTTCTAGGACTTTCTTCATCATTCAAGCCAAAGTGAATATAGTTTTATTTTGAGCCTGCTGTAAAGGGAAAATCATTAACATGATATTTTTAAAGATAATGTTTCATAGCATAAATTTGAAATGGATTACTAAGACTCTTGGTGAGATTACTTTAGTTGATTCTCCATACATTGCATTGTAGTAAGAAAAATGCCAGCATTTTCATGCTGAGATTATTTGGTAGGGTTAGCAAAGGGTAATTGCCAGTTTGAGTTTATCTTTGTAGTAAAAATCAAATGTGGACTGCACTGAGACAGAAATTCAGGACTTAACCTGTCCTATGGAAATCATCTGCACTTAGCAAAGCTTCATGGTTATTTTTCTCTTAAATTTATGTTGTTTTGCCTTTAGGGAGTTGATGGAAAGGCATTTGTGAGTGTTTTTGTGGATAAAGTTAAAATTGTTTCATTAAATGTTAATGGACTTAATAGTCCAGTTAAAAAGAGCCCCTATATTAGCCTGTATTCAGCACTTAATGCTGACATGGCTTATGTTCAGGAATTGCATTTGAGCCCACAGAGCCGAACATCATATGTGAGCATAGGTTAGTAACGGGTTTTGTTCTTTTGCTATAAGGAACTCACCATTCTGTTTATAAATGACTCTGGTTTTTAACAAAACAACTATTTCAGATAAACCAATTGGTTTATTTTGGCCCAAAGAAAGATTTGGACATCTATTTGAGCATTAGGAACACAGCATGGCTCACTGGGTTCAACAGTTGAATAGAACATGAGTTATATAAAATTCCATAATACGTCTCAAACTTTCTTTAGCACCTTCACTATAAAGTGAGCTAACAATACTATTGGGAGGAATTAATGATTTTCAAGTATTTTGCAAATGTGCAAGAGGTTTTTGTTGATTGGTTTTTTGGAAAGGGAACTATTAGACTATAGTAAAGATGTATCTTGAAAAATGCATTCGTTTTTGGCTGGTGTAAGACATTCAAATTTGTGCCATTCCTTCGGATTAGATGAGAATAAATATTTTTTTGTAGTTTGAGCAGTTAAAGGTATATTATGTAGAGAGATCAAGAGATACAGGCTCAGCTTAGCTCACATTTCCACATGACCTTCCTTACTCTTGTCTTCAGGAATCACCAAATCATGTGGCTTTGGATACATTGTTGTTAGCTCTTTTGAAATCAAACAACACTCATGTTAATGTATCTATGAACATTTGGAAATAGAAATAGTTCATTCCACATGTGGTTATGAACCATATGGACTACATAGAGGCTGAGAACATGACAATACATGAGGGTCTCTATTTCCTCCTCCTGTTTTATAAAATGGTAAGGAGTTCAATGAGATCACAAGATAACATGAAATGAAAGCTTAAAGAACTTCCATTCATTCATTTAGCAAGGATTTTTGAGTACCATTTTCTTTTTCCACCAAAAGAATTTAAAATCTGCTCAAAATTCTATAACCATCTTTAGCTGCAATAATTCTAGTGTTAGAGGTATGAATTCATACAAAAGGACTCAGAATAGGCAATATATGCAAAATGATGATAGAGGTGGCAAGACTAGACATAAAGAGCTTGAGACCAACCAACATGACCTTGAGGAAACAACTGTGTGTTTAGTGTCCTCAGCAAATGAGGGACGGGCTGATAACTTGAGAGGCTCCTTCTCACTCTACAACTCTATGGATGACAACAAAAATCACTGTCATTAATTATCCCAGTACAACAGGGGAGACTGGCGCTCTGGGTCCTCCCAGGGGCATGAACTCTTCTAAAATTCTCTCTTGTTTTTAGCTGCTTTGAATGTATATCATTTATCATTGTGTATTTGAGTGCTTTGAAAGTTTCTAGGCACTCGATGAATGCAAGGCATATTTATTTATTAAAAGACCGTATCTCTTCAGGATATCAAACACAATTCATGGATAAGTTTCTAAGTTCAAGTCTCCACTTTGAACTTCTTTTAGAGACAAATGGGGGAAATCAGGAAGCTGATAGAAGGAAGATGACACACGATTAAAAATTAGCCAAGGCAAGCCTGCATAGATATTCATCTATTTCTTGAATTTTATACAGTTAAGTTACCTTTAGGAAATCATGATAAAGCTGTTGCCTTCAAGACCAGAGAATGCTTGGTCCTTCAAGAGTTTTTACATGTTAACTCGATAGTTTCATCAATATCGAGAACCATAAAGCCAGTCAGATGTGGGAACACAACAGAACAAAATAATAGCTAACGTTTATTTCTTACTTTTGCTGGGTACTTTTCTAAGCTTTTTACATATGTTAACCCATTTAATCCTCACAGCAATTCTCAGGTAGGTACTGTTATTATTCTTCCTTCATGGATGAGGAGATCAAGGTACAGAGAGGGTCGAGTGACTCACCTAATATCGCTTAAATTGTAAATGGCAAGGTGATTTGAACTGATGCAGTCCGTTTTTATGGCCTATGCTTTGTGTCCACAATAATCTAGCCGCCTCTCAACAGGACTACTGATTTGTCATATTTACAATGACAGGCACCAGTAGCTAGTAACGAAGAGTTTTCATCCAGCATTTAGTCCAAGCCCTGCTGGGCTGGAGAAAGGGCCAACTAAGGCCCTTAGGCACCGGAGGCAAGGGTCTAAGGCCCACGGTACTTTTAGGGGCCCAAGGAAAGTTTTAAACTTCTTTCAAAATCAGGAGGAAAAAATGAATACTAGGGGCGCCTGGGTGGCTCAGTCGTTGGTTGTCTGCCTTCGGCTCAGGTCGTGATTCCAGGGCCCTGGGATCGAGTCCCACATCGGGCTCCCTGCTCAGTGGGAAGCCTGCTTCTCCCTCTCCCACTCCCCCTGCTTGTGCTCCCTCCCTTGCTGTGTTTCTCTCTGTCAAATAAAATCTTTAAAAAATATATATATTAAAAAAAAAGAAAAAATGAATACTAATCCAGCCTGGCTCATATTTGTCTTTATACTGGCATAGCCATAATTGATATATTTTTCAATGTGCCTGGGAATATCCTAAGGTGGGCCTGGACAAGGGGTAGAGCAGAGGTGGAGAAGCTGTGGCCAAAGCCGCTGCTCAGAAACCCCTCCGGAGGCTCGTTGTGTGGCCCCTTCCTTCCCTGCACAGGTCGGTGTGCAGGCAAGCTGCCGCAGAACCCTCCTTTGGCAGAGCCGCTTGGCTCACCCTCGGACCTTCAGATTCTCTCGAAAGCCCCGCCCCTCCTTCAAGCCTCGGTTAACAGGTGGCTGCCGGCTCTACCCTCACTTCTCCCGTGCACCGTACTGAGACCCGCGTGCGGACACGGTTCACCGCGGGCGTGCGGGTGCGTTTGGTCTCGTCCGTGCAGTGTTGTATCAAGCCAGAGTTAGCGGTCAACGTCAAAAAGGGGCGCGGGGCGGGGGGGCTTCGCATAAAGATGTGGCTTCTTGGCATCTTTGGAAAGGTCAGAAGGCTTGGTAGCGGCTCCACGCAGCTGGGTTCACTGGAGCTGTTTGCTTCAGTCCCCTCTTAGCCCTGCCTGGCCCGGGAAACCAGGAATTTCAACCTTTGCCCTCAGAGATACATGACAGCTTCAAGTATTAGCTTTCCTCGAAACTCCTGCAGGTTCACAGAGAAGGAAGAAAGCTGTGCAAATTAGCTAATAATAAAGGAATTCCAGGCTTTAGCTAGTGGGAGGACCTGGAGGGTCCCTGGGCCTCTGCATCCCACAGCAGGTAAGGCCTCTACCTAATGTCACTACCAGCCAGTCTCTTCCGGAGCCTCCCCATGGACGGCGTCACTACAGCTGCAGGCTCTCCAGGAATAAAGGGAAGAGGAAAGGCAAAGTTAATGATTTGCCAGGGAAACCCTCCCATCCACCTACACACCCACCCTTTCCCTTCAAGTGCTTCATCTTGCTGAAACCAGGTGAAATACGAATTGAGTACAGAATTCTGGCATCTCTTATTTTTAACTTAATTATGATTATTATGATTTTGAAAGATAGGACTTCAAAGACCCTGGCAGGTGTGAACTTCAAAGACCACACGGAAAATACCATCCAGACAGTTCAGTTCTGTTGGGCAATGTTCTGCAAGGCCATCAGGCATTCAAAGGTGGAAAGAATTTCTACTTGAGTTTCTTGTTGGAAACCTTGCTACTTAAGAATGAGATTTTATATTTTCTCCATCACAATGCAAGATTTATAAACTTTGCCTATGTTTTTATTGGCACCCATGTGAGCTTTCTGTGTGGGAAAAATATTGCTGCCATTCAGCCTTTGACATTGGTATTGAGGACTGAAGAAACGTATCTTCTCACTTTTATAAAGCTCTTCAGACCTGTTAGCATTACCTACTAGAAGTCCATGTAGGTGTGCATAGTTTTTACATTTGGTTCAATCACATTGGTAGCATTTCCCTAGAGAATTTGTAGTTACATATACTCAGTGCTTAACACAAATATGGGAGCTATCTGATTACTTAGTTACTGAATATAGGGGGTGAACAAAATGAAGTTTTTGTGATCATGCTGCTGAGCTTCCCTTCCTTCATATTACTAGGAAGATGACCTTGCTTTGAATAGCCGCTTTTGTCTGCAGAAAAAGGATGGCTTCATTGATACAATATGATCATTTTATTTTATTTTTCTTACCCAATTCAGTGTCCAACAACCCATGACTTTTTCTTTGTTAGTATTTATTGTCCACTTATAATATAAAATACGGCTTGTACATATATGGCACTCAAATGATGTAAATAATGTAGAAGACATGGTTCCTACCCTCAATGAATTTAGTATAATTGGGGGGCTAGGACTAAAGAAGAAAGCTATGGGCCCATATACTGCTGTATATTAAGCAGCAAATTGGAGATATACTTCTGACTTAGTGTGCTGGCTGTTCAAGACAGGAGGCAATCCTTTTTGGGATGGGCTACTCAGAGTAGGTTAAAGTGGGTCACAGGCTGGGCTTCAAGGCTTGAAAGTGAGGACCCCCGAGTATATGGCATGATGGGTGGAGGTCACTGGAGTTGGGAAAGCGGGAACAGAGATACAGAAAGATGGAGTTTAGGCCAGAATGAGGCAGGGATGGAGGAGCGGCATGCTAAGGAGCTTCTGTTTTATCCTATAGGTAATGCTAAGCCATTTTTATGCAAGGGAGGAAGAGACATGATGAAAGCAGTGCTCTAGGAGGATTAATCTAGAAGCTTAGAGTAAAGTGATTAGAGCAATAGATGCTGCTGCATGAGTTTGGAAGGCCAGTTAGGAGGCTCTTCAATAATCCAGGCATAAAGTGAGTGGAACCTGAATTCGGGGGAGAGATCAGAGAGAAGCAGGGGGAGGGTGATTTTAGAGAGTCATCCTTTAGAAAAGATAACCAAGGGATGCCTGGGTGGCTCAGCTGGTTAAGCATCTGTCTTCAGCTCAGGTCATGATCCCAGGGTCCTGGGATGGAGTCCACATCAGGCTCCTTGCTCAGCGGGGAGCCTGCTTCTCTCTCTGCCCCTTCCGCCTGCTTGTGTGCTCTCTCTCTGACAAATAAATAAATAAATAAATAAAATCTTTAAAAACAAAAACAAAAAGGAATAAAAAAGAAAAGAAAAGATAACCAAATATATAAAGTGTGGGAGGAGTAAAAGGCACCTGTAGTTTCCATGCTGGAGGGGAATAAGAGCTGAGAGCCATTTTTGCCCATTGTCCCATCTTGCTCACTTTCTCCAGCCACACAGATGTCCTTGCTGTTCCTTGAACAAGGCCAGCAAAGTCCCACATCAAGGCCTTTCCATTTGCCGGTTTCTCCATCCTGAACATTCTTCCCCAGGTATCTCCCTGTGGAAGAATGTTCCTGAACAGGAAGAATGTTCAGGACTTGTTCCCTCACTTTCAGTCCCTATCTTGCCTCTCCACACACTTATTTTACCTTTGTAGTTTGGAAAATTGGAATTTTCAACCAATACACAAAACATGAAAATATTACTCTCCCCCAAAGTTCTTGCAGGTTCAGAGAGATTGCTAAAATGTACCCGAATTAGAGAGGCCTTCTCTAACTACCCCATCCCTCTCTTTCCCCTTACTCTGCTTGATTTTTCTTGTTTCCTCATCTAACAATATATTGTGTATTTAGTCATTTGTTTGGTTATTTTCTGTTTTGTCTGTTCGCCTGTTACTAAAATGTGAGGGCAGAGGGACGAAGACTATTCCTCATTTTTACCTCTGCCCTTCACACAGTACCCGGCACATAGTAGGTTCTCAATAAAGATATATTAATTAAATCAATGAACTAGGAAAGTTCAAAAAAGAGGGTAATTTGGGGAAAGGAAGAAAAGGAAGATGATGAGTTAGCGTTCGGCATGGATCAGCTTAGAAGAAACGACACTTTGGATGGTGATTGGCAGGATTTCAAGGCCAGGGACCCAGCTTGGCACTCTATAGGTTTACCTTCTTTCTAAGGATCAGAGCAGCCTCTTCCAGGAGAATGCCCTTCGCTGGGTGGTTATCTCGGTGTTTCCCACCTCACTTTAAGAGTCCAGTTTTCCCCCTGTGTGACTTATCTTTTCCCTGGAAGAGAGGGGGGAGAGAACAACCTTGGAATAGGGAGATTTATACCCAGAAGCTGCTGAGTCTCCAAGAGGACATCCTAGAAACCACATTTTGTCCCCTGTGTGTCCATCAAATAAATATCTGATGTTTCCTAGAAACTCGAAATCTGTTTATTGGGATGATCTACTACAAACTTTTTGACATATATTTGATGTAGCCCATAATAATCCAAATGAGACCCAAAACAAAAACAAGACACACCTGTAGCTCATTTGTTTCCACTGTTTCAATTGCTCCAAATCCCACTTTTGCCAGGAGCATATTAGGATCACCTGCCAAACTGACTTATGATTTAATGAAGCATCTCATGTACATTCATTTGGTTCTCCAAAATAATCCCACTAAGAAAACACATTTCTCCTTTTCAAATGCAGTTCAGCCTTTTCTTGATACGAACCACTTTCTAACATTACTACTGACTCTATTGAAATGAATGAGTACATTATAAAGCACTTTATCTTTATTGCTGCCTAAAGTGATCCATAGAGAGTATACTGGCCAGCTGTGTATCCTAGGCACATAATTTCATTACTGGGCTCTTATGGAGCCATCAGTCCCATAGATGGTCCTCTGCTTGACAGACCAGCCATTGAATTCCAAACTTGACTTAATGTCAAGTGCCATCTTCAGGTCAGGTCACCCCAGTCTGAATCCAGTAGATGCTACCAGAAGCCTGGGGTGCCTGGACTGTTCTTAGAGTCTGCTCAAAAAGCCTATCATGCTTCTGATAACCTGAGGTCACAGCTTCTGAATAAAGGGTCTCTCTAGGATGAAGTTGGCCTATGTGTCCGTGGACTGTCCATAAATATTCTTAACAGGTGGCAACCCTAATTTTTAATTCTCTAGCCATGTTCGTGTTCAACATGAGGGCCAGCAACCATTCAGAAGTAGGGTGGTGAGGAGCTTAATAATCTTCTGGCCTTTGTGTGTGGGCTGGGGGTGATCCATTTTCTCTGGGTATCTTTAAATATCACTTAACCAACAACCAGAGATGAGTCTCAACTAGGAGGAGTGTGGGTGGTTAAAAAAATTCTCTTGCTAGCATGCAAATATATACCGGCTTCACAGTTGACTATGAGTTTCTGTGGAATCCCGGAAATCTGGAGGAACCTTGTCCAGATCTCTCACTTCATAGATGAGGGATGAGAACTCCCATTTATCAAGACTTCTTGAGTGCCTAGTGCAGTTAGGAGCTTTCCATTCACTCTTTCCGTTGGCTGATGAGGAAACTGATGATACTTTTGTCTTAGCATGTACAGAACATCACAGTCCTGAAGGAAAAAGAGTTTTGATTACAGAGGAGAGGATGAGAAGAGGAGTAGCTTCAGGGCAGGACAGAGGTGGGTGGGTTTGCTGGAAGGTAGAGGGAAGGTAACAGAAAGAGGGAGGTTGCCTAGGATAGAGTGAAGGGACTTCCGTAACTCAGTGGAAGACACTGGAAGTACAATCTCTGAGCCAATACCAGGGCTGCCTTTGCCACAATACTCCAGGTTGCTGATGTCAGCTTTAAGGTAAGTTTGTTTGATTGGGGGCACCTGGGTGGCTCAGTCGTTAAGCGTCTGCCTTCGGCTCAGGTCATGATGGGATCGAGCCCCGCATCAGGCTCCCTGCTCGTTGGGAAGCCTGCTTCTCCCTTTCCCACTCCCCCTGCTTGTGTTTTCCTCTCTCGCTCTGTCTCTCTCTGTCAAATAAATAAATAAAATCTTAAAAAAAAAGTTTGTTTGATTGGAAGCTATAGAGGTGTGTTCCAGAAGGCTACAAGGAGTGAAAATGTTGTTGTTGTTGTTATTATTATTATTTTAATGATCATAATAGTCACCACTTCTCAAAAGATATGTGTTTACAACTGCCATGGGTATAATGGATCTTATGTAAATGAATTTTTACAGCAACCTTGGAGGTTGGTACTCATGTCCTTATTTTAGAGATGACATGTCTTGGCCAGGTTCTCACAGCAAATGGCAGATCTGGGATTTGAATCCAGGTTGCCTGGCTCCAAGTTTATGTGACAGAATTTCAAATGAGTAATCTCTACTAATAAACAATAGATTCAATGTCCTCACCCCACCCCCCCCATTTTTATGCTATCTAAGCCAGTGAAGAGTACGATAGCTCTGAGCATAACAGCTTTGGAAGAAATAACCCGCAGTGAGAGAAGCTGACCCTTCGCCTGTTCTGAATTCATGGTCTCAAATACCTTCTTCGTGCTTGTCAGTTTTTCAAACTCCTGGTGTAGTCATCCTTGATTCCAGATGTCCAGTGACAATTTATGACCTATAATTAAATAGGATCCCCTCTCCTTATCGCACCTTTCAGATACAGTCCTATCACACAAAACAAAGCAAAACAAAACACTTATCTTTGATTTAATGTTGGCATTCTTGCTCTTATTAGTTAATAGCTAGTCCTATTAAAATAGGATACCAAGTGCCTTTAAAAGTCCACCAAGAAGAAAAATAGAGTTAGGCAATATTGGGGTAAAGAAAGAAATCTTGGGAAGTGGCAGAAAGAGGAGGAAAGAGGAATTTGGGACTGAGCGAATGCCACAAACTAGCCAGGCAGGTTTTACCTGCGTGAGGGTATGTGTTTATCTGAAACCCTGGAAATCCTCCAGATTCATTCCTGTGACTTGTGTGACAATGGTCATTCTTCGAAAGAGGAGTAAGGCCCTATTACTTTGGCTGGAATTCCTCATCAGAGGCTAACCTGTGAGGAAAGATAGTAGGCTGGTTTCCGGGTCTGATTAGCCTTCTCCGAGGGTGCACATGGCAAAAAAGAGCTAGCTATTGGTGGAGGTGTCCAGGGCCTGGGGCGGGGGGGTGGGGTGGGGTGAGGGGGGCTTTGGGCCACACCGGGGAGAGGAAGCACAGAGGAAACATCCAAGACTTTATCAACCTTGTTGTTCTGCTGAGGGCTGGCTTGGAGGCCAGTTGACTGTAGCTCCAGGTTTGCCAGGGTTTCCAGAGGCGAAAGCTCACCCATGTCCGTCCTTTCGCTTAGCAAATTAAGAAAATGCAAGTCACTACAGTGGGCCCTAGGAAAGGTCCAGCTGTCCTGTGAGGGCAGATCATCTCTGACCTGGAGGATCATGACTCTGCACTTCTTAAGGAACAGGTTGTTTGCTTATGTGTATCTATTTATTTATATATCTTCTTCACCCCTCCTCATTTACTGGAGGAAATCTGGCTTTCTTGGTATGTAACAGGAAGGTAGATGAGGGAGAAAATGTGGCTGTTGATAGTCATCCATGACCTTGAACATATTACCAAGTTCATGTGGATTTTTGTTGCTTTCTGTATGAAGTGACTCTCTTAGGTAAATACAGAAATATTATATCCTTCATTGAGCAACATCACATCACCATCGTATCTAGATGAAAGTCTTCCTTTCACCTTATGGCTCATTCTCTCGTTATGAACAACATTTTCTAACAGAACTTTCTTAGAATCACAGAATGTTAGAGCCAGAAGGGAGATAAATGAATGAAAAAAAGAACTTTTCCACTATAAAGGTCCATTCGAACACAAAAGTCCTTACAAATGCTTATGTTAGGGAAAGAAACATCCAAATCCCCATGCTGCATTTGGAGTCTGTTTTCTGTTTGTTCTGTTCTCAGTAGGGAGAACTGCTCATTACTGTCCTGGGCACGAGCCTTTTATGTACTTGAAAACCATTGCGGGCTAACCCTGTAACCCTCTCCCCTCTGAGCGGAATTACCTTGGTTCCTTTAACCTCTCCTGATCTTTATTTTCCAGACCTCTCATCTCTTCCGTGGCTTTCTGAGAACCGACTCCGGTTTCTCACTCTTCCCTACTAACTGCAGCCCTGGGTGGGGGGTGTCTACCCAGGTTCGCGGGGCCGGGGCAGGGGAGCAGGGACCCGGGTGTGTGTGTGTGTGTGTGTGTTGGGAACCGAGAGGTGGGCAGGGCCAGCGGAACTTGCTAGTGGACAAACACCACGGAAAATGGGGGGAGGCATAGGCAGTCTTTTTTTTTTTTTTTTTTTGAGGCGGCATAGGCAGTCTTTACATGAATTAGAAGTCACACTTTCCCCTAGCACGTCACCTTCATCTCAGAATTCTCCAGACAATGGCACACACAGACACCGGGGACCATTTCCTCACAAAACATTTCACAAGGCTTTGCTACGGGCCCAGTACTTCCACCGGCGTCCGAACACTGCCGATCCTTGGTCCCCAGGCAGGATCCTGCATCTGTTTTGCTCTCATAGGTTGAACATACGTTTGAACTAGTTACTGGCAACTTAAAATGGAGAGATCTCACCTACAAATGATCTCGATTTTCAGCTTCTTTCAGGTCGTAGAGGGTGGGGCTATGAGGCTTGCGCGTCAGGCCTGGGACCGCCCCAGATGAGCGGGGAACGCCTCCACTTTCCCTCAGTCCTATCTGGCCCCTTGTTACCGACTGAACTGTGTCCCCCTCAGTCCGTGTTTTGAGGCTCTAACTGCAATGTGACTATATGCGGAGATAGGGCCTTTAAGAAAGCAGTTGGGAGGGGCGCCTGGGTGGCTCGGTGGGTTAAGCGTCTTCCTTCGGCTCAGGTCGTGATCTCAGGGTCCCGGGATCTAGACCCGCATGGGGCTCCCTGCTCAGTGGGGAGTATGCTTCTCCCTCTCCCTTTGCTCCCTCTCTCTCTCTCAAACAAATAAAAAAAAAAAAAAAAAAAGGAAAGCAGTTAGAGGGGAAGGGTGTCCCTTAGGGGAAGGGACACCAGAGAGCTTGCTCGCTGTCACCACGCGTCTATAGAAAAGGAAAGACCCTGACTATCCAGCCGTAAGCGCTGCCGAGAGCTCTCACCAGAAACCGATCCTGATGGCACCTCTACCTTGGACTCCCAGTCTCCAGAACCGTGAGAAAGTTAAGTATCTGTTGTTTGGGGCCCCCACTCTGTGGTGTTTTGTTAGGGAAGCCCAAGTAGAGTGATACAGCCATGTGCCATACTTTGTGCCTAGCTTCTTCGGGCATTTGCGTTTGAGACCCCTGCTCTTGGTGCTTGGGAATTAAAAGAGAAAATATCCAGTCCTGGTATTTTGTCTACTGGTAGAGAAAGTTAAATGGAGCAATACCGTGTAAGACAGGACATAATCTAAGAGATGTACAAACTGATACCAAGGACAGAGCTGTCATTGGCTGGGATGGGAGGGAGAATAGAGAAGTCTCCCCTGCGCGGACACAGCACGGCAGAAGGTTTTTGAGAGACTAGGCGGATTTTGGCAAGTGGTGATGGAACAGAGGCAGCAGCACAAGAGAGCAAGCAAGAGAGTGGGGTGTATACCACTAGGTTTGCCTACAGTTCGCGGTCCATTGCAGGCGGGGGAGGTGTGATAGGAAATAAGGCCAGAAAAGGAAGGGACCGTCAGATCATGAGCCCTGAATGCCATGCCAGAGGGTTTGGTTTAATTCTGGAATGAATGAGGAGTACCTGAGGGGATGGAGGAAGGAAGTGAGTGGATGAAAGACATGGTTTAATAGATTCAGCAAATATTTACTGGGAACATCCAAAGTGCCAGGTATTGCAAATGTAGTTGTTGACAAGATAGAACTAAATCTCTGCCCTCAGGGAGCTGACATAAGTAAACTATCAGATATATAACATAATGTCAGGGAGGGATGAACACTGTAAAGACAAATAAAGCAGTGTAAGGAAGAGTAAGAGCATAGAGGGTAATATGGCAAGTAGCTGCTTTGGATGCCCACGGTCAGGGAAGGCATGATATTTGGGCACAACCCTGAACAAAGTGAGAGAATGAATCATGTGGGTATTGGAGAATATAATTCTAGACAGAGAAAATGGTAAGTACAAAGGCCCTGAGGCAGCAACACAGTTATGTTCATGGAAAAACATAGAGGCCAATCTGGCTGGAGTAAGCAATGAGACGAATGATGGGCACTGAGGTTGCAGTAGTCAAGCATCAGCTCTTTTTCTAGGAAGGGAACTCCAGTGCAGTGTGAAGGACTGATGGGGAACCAGGCCTGGAGCAGGGAGACCCCTAGGAGCCCACGGGAATGAAGAGGATCAGCACCATGGTGGGGCAATTGAGTTGGAATTGTAGAATCATCATAGTCTAGGTGAAGGGCATCTTTTGGAACAGCACACAGATGAAATCCCCAAACAGAGCTGGCCTTGGGGAAGGCCAGAGCTCTGGGGCCAGGATGAGATGGGGGTACTTATCTCCCAATCTCTGGATTAATCATATGCAATGACGGCTATCCGAGTAGGAGGAGAACCAAAAGTTCTATAGTCTGTAAGTGTCCCAGAGAAGCGTGAAGGCAGAGATAGGCTTCATCTGTTTCCACAGCTCAGAAGCCCAGGCACTCTCCGTGGGGCATCAGGGAGAATGTGGCTGTTCTTCCCCTAAAAAAGTACAACACTATCACTTAACACTACAGACTTCTGGCAAATGTGGTTTGGTCTAGGCCTAGAATGAAATGATTTGTTTTAATGCATGGGAATAAAAAGAGTTGAAATGCAATACAGAGAGTGGGGTTAATGCAGGCCAGAATGTGGGTTGGCCGGTATAGTGGTGTCGTTTCTCTTTGGCTTTTTTCCTTCCTTCCTTCCTTCCTTCCTTTCTTTTCCTTTTTTTTTTTTTTTTTTTTGCCTTAATGAGGAGGAGGCGGTAAATAGTCCTCTGAGAACCCATATAAAGCTCTGCTTCCAGATTGCAATGGCCAGGGAGCACGGTCATCACCTTTGGCATTCTTCTCTAATTTTTTACCCTTGGTGTTTTTCCTTTTCCTTGCTTGGCTGGGAGAATTATGAGCTCCTTAGGAAAGAATGCTGCGCTTTCCCTGTTGGCCCTGCTGTGGGGCAAACATTCAAAAAATGTTAACCCTAAATATCTGTGTTAAGAGCGCCCTCTTCTGGTATACCCTATTTGTCTTCAACTGCCATTTCCCTGACAATGCTGCATTTTTAGGCTTAATTATCTTTTTCATTAAATTGGCAAAGGAAGAAAGCAAAAGGTAGTGTTGGGGATAAATTAATTTTACCCAACGTTTCTAGAACTTTCTTCCACAGTTCTAATCCCTTTTTGGCCATGGTCTCTGAATCTTCTGAACCAATCTTTCTTTGGAATTTACACTTAACCTTTTATTAGTTTGGAAAAAAGGTAAAAATGGCAGCAAATCAAAGCATGGAAGGGGTATTGATACAATTCATTTGACCTCTTTTCTGCCTCTGTTTCTGTGTTATTTATTGATGGACAAGCATTTTCCTAAAACCTTCAGGATCCTAAATGAGTAAGATACAGTCCTTGCCTTTGCTGAGTTTGGTGGTGGGAAAGATGGATGAGTAAACATAAAAGTATAACACCAGGTGACCAAAAACTGGGGTGTGAACAATAAAGTGGGTGGTCACAGGGGCATATGAGTTAATTTCTTTGATTATTCAAACCCAAAGGTGAAAAAATGAATGCCTCCCTGACCCAACTTATTTCTCCTGGCAATCACATTTCTCTGTGCACTGGAGCTCAAGATTCTATAAACAAATCATGATAGGTTTAATATATTTCTATGTTACTAATCTCACAAAGTGATTTGGGATCTGAAAGGGATACATAAGTACATGCTCAGTGTTCTCCTAATTTTTTTTCTTCTATGTTCAACGGAAACATTTTCCTTTTATAACTTGAATATTTGGAGAGACTCTATACCTCTAGCTTCAACAAATTAAATATTGCTTTAAATTGCAGAGTACCAGTATACAATAAAAAAGGTTATGTGTGGGTTTTGCTAGAAATCATAGTTTTGATAGAAATTCTTTTCCTCCATATAAAGGGAGAATTATCTTTAATGAGACCCTCCAAAATTTGTTCTTTACAGAGGAGAGGCTCGCATCCCTCCTGGTCTCCTGTGACATTTATCCATTGGCTCTAACCCACGATCTTGCATATATAGAGCTCTGAATGTTACCCAGGGTCCCAGTGACCTTTACCCTTTTATTTTGTTTTAGTTGGAAAATGTATTAATGTAGTTTTCCGAGTTTTTTCTATGCCCCAATTCTTCTGCATAAGAAAAGCTTTAATTAAAACTGGGAGAAAGAGAGGGATGAGGGGTGGAGAGAGAGAGAATATATTGGTGAATTACATTAGTCCCTCATATCTAACTCTTGGGTATAAAGGCAAATGAAACATAATGGTGATATGGTGATAATGGTGGTATGAAAATCACTACGGTAATATGAAACATAGTGGTGATATTTTGGGGTATACTTCTTACCAGACATAGATGGTGTTGTTTATTCTTTTATTTCTATTTACTGTAACCACTTAGGATTCTTTTTGCATTTGCATAAATTTGGTCATCTTTTTCATTGCTTTCTCAATATTGGCTGTAACTTTCAATTGTGTACTAAACAAAATGTTTCTATCCCTTAAAGTCAAACTGATAATCTTCCTTTCTCATAGGACAGCAATCTCTAGGACTCTCGTTTTGGGTCCCTTTGCTTCTGTCACTCATCCTGCACTCTGTCCAAAAATATCTTCTAAAACTCAAGAATTCCTAGAGGATCTTAGAGAAGTATCCACAATGTCCTTAGGTGATACCCTGAGAAACACTGATTTCTGGCATCGTCTTGGTGATTTAAAATAAAAACCTCAAGTGGACTTGGAGGAATACAGAAGCTCAATGTGCCTTTGAACGTGTTGGTCCTGAGCCTGTTTCGGTGATCCACTATGGCTGGAGGCAGGAGGACGGGGCATAAACACGCATGGCAGGCAACTGAGACTTTCAATTCTGTTTACCTTTTCTTTTTTCTTTTTGGTGGGGGCAGAGGTGCTTAGTCAAAAATTGAAGTGAAACCCAATGCTCAAAATGGCAGTGAGAAATAAACAGAGATGAGGGAAGCAGCAAGACAGAGGGACAGGGTGAGGGCACTTGAGTTCCATCGGCTCTATCACTCATGGGCTATGTGTCCTAGAGCCAGCCATGTGTGTGCTCAGGGCCTCATTTTCCCTACTCAAAAGTGATCAGTGTTTCTTGTAGGAGGTTCAGGGAGGATGAGGAAAAAAAGAGGGGGTGAAATACTTGGGGCTTAGGGTTCTTACCCCTGTTTCAACATGAGTAGCTCAGTTTTACTCTATTTTATGTATTTGGCTTTATCATAAGATCTGGCGTGAAGAAGGCAAAAGTTTTTTTTTTTTTTTTAAAGATTTTATTTATTTATTTGAGAGAGGGAGAGGGACCCAGAGAGCATGAGCGGGGGGGGGGGGGGGGGGAGGGCAGAGGGAGAGGAACAAACAGTCTCCACGCTGAGCAGGGAGCCAGACGCAGGGCTCAATCCTAGGACCCTGAGATCATGACCTCATGATCAAAGGCAGATGTTCTTAACTGACTGAGCCCCCCAGGTGCCCCAAGACAGCGAAAGATCTTTGATCCATCAAAATAAAACAAAAAACAAAACAAAACAAAACAAACACCTTTTGAAAAACGTTAGACTAGATGATTTCCAAATTTCCTACTAGCTTTAGAATTCCAGGAGAGTCATAATGGTGGTGTTTGTTGTTTTCCTGCTCAGTATCAATGATGACTTCCTTCTGATTTTCCTCCAGTCATCCTGTGACTATGATGACAAAGCCCAAAGCTGCCAAAGGCCACCACAGAGAGCTTAGACATCAAGCCAGCTAAACAGAGGTGGATGCTGGTGGCAGCCTTTAATTTCAGGACGAAGCCTCACCTGTGGCTCTACTGTCTTCCAGGGTTTTCAGTTACATGAATCAATAAATTTCCCCCTGCTTTGGGTTTAAGCCATTTAGAATTGAGTTTTTCTGTCACCCACAACCAAAAAATCTAATTGGATCAGATAGCGTTTAAAAGATAGTCAACAAATGTTTATTGAAATGTCATAGAGTACCAAACCGTGAATGCTTGAGATAGAAATCAACGAACTATTTCTGTCAGCAAAAACCTTAACTTTAGCATGCTGTCCTTTGTGTATGGAAACCAGTCCTGATTTACTATCAATAGAACATTTCCTTTCACTTGTTTACTTAACTAGTGATAAAAACTCTTAGGAAGCAATTAAGTGGATAGTTTTGGTCTCGCTAACATGTTTAGACCATCTGAACTTATGTGGAGGTAGATAAATCTACCAAATGTGAAACCAATAAAAGCAGATAATTGCAAAATTACAAAGCACACTGAAGGAAACAGGGCTAAAATCATCCTCCTATACTGCTTTGTGAGAGTGTACATTGTAACAACTTTTAAGGGCAATTTGACAATATTACCAAAAGCCTTAGAACTGTGGCCCCACTTCAATTTGGCAATCCCACTTCCGGAAATTTATCCTAAGGAACTAACTGTGGATATACACAAAATCTCAGATACAGAGATGTCCATTACTGCATTGATTACGAAAGCATAAACACACACACACACACACACACACACACACACACACACACACACACACAGGCTTGCATGCATGGAAGAAAACATTCTAATGTCAAGCAGTATGGGACTAGTTAACTATGTATGGCTTATCTGCACAATGGAACCCCATTATTCCCATTTAAAATGACACAGATGAATACTATCACAAACAACTCTTGTTGATATATTATTAGGTAAAATAGATTCTCAAACAGTATGTATAGTACACTCCTGTATTTGTAAAAAAAAAATCTGTGTACATATATAATAGATATTAATTTGGGTTAAGAAATGATACAGTCCTTTGTTCAGGAAAGTAAAACATGGCTTTGCTATAGCAGCTGGATCATGATGTTGCCAAGTGGAAATTAACAATGTTTAAAGAATATAAACAATGCTGTACAAGGCCATTCTGACCATGTTTGGAACAAGATAAAGACAAAGCCACTCTACAACTTAAAATACCTTTTCTAACACAGATGACTGCTACTTTCTTTCTTTTTAAACTGATGACAACTCTCCCCCACTTCAGTTTTTTCCTTTCAAGGTGAAAATTAAGATAGTTATAATCAAATCCCCTTCTTCTTGACAGAATCCAGTCCAGATTTGACCCCTGCTGCCCTAATGTCTCCTTAAAGGCATCCATAAAAAACCCAAATGCCCTAAGAAGCCCCTCTCAACTCCCTTTTTGGTGTCTCTGGCCAATGGGCTTTAACAGTTCTAAGGGAGATAAATTGGGCCCCTCCCACTCACCAGAACTGGCTGGAAACTGCATTTCAGTTGAGTTTTACATGGTGTCCAGCAAACAGAGGGGCTACAATTGTTTAGGGCTCTGTGGGAGCCACTGGGGTGCTTACTGTCCTTTTTCTAAGATGTCAGCTTCTTTTTCTTCACCAAGCTGGGCACGAGGATCTTATGCTGTAGGATAAGGCCAAAAATCTGGTGTTCAATCCCCCTTCTGCAGAAGCCAAGTCACTGTGTGAGGGCTGTCTGGGGGTGGGGTGGGGCATAGGTCTTCCCCTTTCGAAGAACCCACTGCCACTGGCCTCCTCCCTAGTGAACCTCCTGTCCTGGTTCAGACATCTTCCACTCAGCACCGGCCTCCCTCAGGGTAGGTGAGCCTTCGCCTTCTAGTGCCTCCTCGCTTCCATTTCCAGCTCTGCAACTGAAGTGTATCAAGTGCTGCGTTAGAAATGAAGAATAAAGAAAACACCCCTCATTCTTTTCTAATACTGAGTTCAGCACACATCAATCTGTGAATAATATCCTGGCACACATTCTAGAAAGTGTTCGGAATATATATCCTGAAGGGTTAAAAGTAAGGGTCTCTACAGTTGTATTATGGACCTTTCAAAATGTTTATTTATCTTATCTTTTCTAATTTTTTTTTACATGAACATTTGTTTTCAAAGAAAAAAGGTATGTCATTTATTTTATTTTTTTTTAAAGATTTTATTTATTTATTTGACAGAGAGAGACACAGCAGAGAGGGAACACAAGCAGGGGCAGTGGGAGAGGGAGAAGCGGGCTTCCCTCAGAGCAGGGAGCCCGATGTGGGGCTTGATGACCTGAGCTGAAGGCAGACGCTTATCGACTGAGCCACCCAGGTGCCCTATGTCATTTATTTTTAACTAATGAAAGGGAAAAGCAGAGAATAAGAAGAGACGAGGAGAAAGGAAGAAACCAGGACCTGCTGCCGTGAAGGTATGGGAGTGTTAACCCAGCACTAGTACAAGACAGCCCTGGAGGCTGGTATTCCCTGGAATTCTGGAGTCAAGGCATCCACTTCTTGGCTCTGATTTGTACTTGTGAGAATATTTTAAGTCGCTTTTTCATCCTCTGTTTATCAGTGAATACAAAGTAGCCTCATGGAGGTGGTAGCGGGTAAGGGGAGTTCCCACCTGGGGAGAAATGTCTTTTGAAGGGGAAATGGCATGATGGGTTCTACCCCTGGTTTTATATTAGAATGACTGATTCCTGGACCCCACCTCCAGTGATTTGTTTGGTTACTGATTAAAAGAAGGAGAGGGTGGGTGCAGAATGGAACAATACAAAATTCTCCTATTCACAGTCGTCCTTAGGGCCCTCTTTGTAAGGAAAGGTGGGACCAGAGATTCTTTCTTTCCGTCAGCTTTTTCTCAGGTATGGTAGTTGTACCCCGCTCGTACACAAACTATGCATATTGCTATGGAGAAAAGCATTTCAAAATGGTTTTTAATGATGCATATTTACTATATTGTGTACTAGAAAAACTACGCATCAAAGTCATGATTTTATAGTAATGATAAAACTTTAAAAAAATGAAATCCGTTTACGCAAAAATGCAAGCCAATTGATATACACATATTAGGTCAATTGCAGAGTAGGTGATACATGGATATGGCCAAAATCAAGATAGTATGCATGTCTTTAGACTGGGAAATACTGGCAAAAGCTGCTTTCTGAGACCGTTCTGCAAGACGTGAGCTTTGGGCAGTGATTCGGAGCAGTGCTTCCAAACATTGGACTGCAAATATGTAGGGCTGGCTGAGAGCTTGTGGAAAAAGAGATTGCAGGTCTCTGCCCGGAGATTTTAGTTCAGCAGATCTGGGATAGGGCCCAGGACTGTGTCTTTTCATGAAGCTTTCCTGGCGGTGCTGGTGAAGCCCTCTGGGGACCTTGAAGTGGGGAGCGATACCTCTTCGGGCCTGAAAGAGCGGTAGTTCTTCAAGATAATTAAACTTATTTTAAGTATTTGCTGGCTGTGAAGCCTATCCACTATCGTTGACTGTCATCAGCATGGCTTTGTAAACTTTTAATGTTTTCTTATTATGTTAATCCCCATACATTACCTCATTAGTTTTTGATGTAGTGTTCCATGATTCATTGTTTGCGTATAACACCCAGTGCTCCATGCAGAACGTGTGTAAACTTTTAATTTTTAAGCTGCGCCTCTGGGTCTCTGCATTGAGAGTGTGTGTGGAAATTAAAATACACACAAGTGAGCACACTCTACCCCTGCCAAAAACACAGTTTAATCTGATTTAACCAACTAAACAAACAGGAGTGAATTATGCCATTAGGCTCACCAGGGCTGCTAGAGCAAACCAACTGCATGGTGCAGACCAAGCATGGGAGTAACAGAGTACATGTTTCCAGTGGAAAGGAGTCGCTTGGGTGGGAGCTGTTTCATGGCAAATTGATGTTTACTCAGTGAGTTTCACAGGCATCATGGTGAGGCAGCTGGGACGGAGGCACTGGGTGGGAGCACTCTGGGATGGAAAGCCTGCACTGGGGCCGGCCAGAGTCCGGTGAGAAGGCAAGTGAGAGGAGTGCGGAAGAGGAGGGGTTAAAAACTGGACTGCTGCAATCAGGCCAGGAGGGGACGAAAGACTAAGAAAGCAGAGAACACTGGAGGGGCACAGAGATGTCAGTGAAGGGCTGCTAAAATCCTCCTCCCAAAGAGCTGCAAATAGTTGTGGGGGTGGGGAGAGGAAAATATGATCCCAGAGGCCATTTGGGAAGTAGAATGAATTCTTTTCTGAAATCATTAAAAGCAAATACACCTCAGGCGCCGGGGTGGCTCAGTCCGTTAAGTGTCTGACTCTTGATTGATTTAAGCTCAGGTCCTGATCCCAGGGTTGTGAGATCAAGCCCCGCATCAGCTCTGGGCTCAGTGGGGTATCTGCTTGGGATTCTCTCTCTCTCTCTTCCTCTGCCCCCTCTTCCTGCTCGCAAGCGCGTGCTCTTTCTCTCTCTCTAAAATAAATATTGAAAAATGTTTAATAAAAAGAGCCAATACACTTCTGTGTCGTTACAGCAAGTGAATGTCTTGGATTTCTTGTAGCAGTCCTAAGTTCAATGGCTGTTTTACGGTCCAACTGGGTGTTAGGTCATATGTCCTGATTTTAGGGTGAGAAAAAAATGGGAAAAGGATCTGGGGATAGAAGATCTTCCAGATGGCCCTGCTCCAGTGTTAGTTGGGACGTATGAATTGCAGAAACTCACAGGCTGGGTGCAAGAGTGGGTACCTGGACCTCAAGCAAAGGGGCCAATTGCCAGAGGCCAGGCCACTCAGCAGGGTTTCCAGAGGTAGTAGCCACTGTTTTTCACCTGCTACCAATCCAAAAAGTCCTACTCACAGATTCCTAGTCAAATTCGAATTGTTCTCCTTGTCTAATGGAAAATTTTCATACCATGCTAAGAAACTTGGGACACAGATTTGTCTTATTTCTTTTATTGTTGCCTTTCTTAATAGTTTCTTCATACATACATATTTTTAAAACTAGCTCCAGGCTTTCAGTCCCCTTTTTGCCCTTGTTCTTACAGATCCTGATGTTACCGGATTTTGGATGCAATTTTCAAAGACATTGGCGTTATGACCCCTTGGTGATATTGTGGAATAATTTTATAAACTAAATTAACGAGACTCTGTTGGGGGGTGGGGAGGAGATAGAAAATAGAGCTTAGCAAAGTTTTTCCACTAGGTGTCACTCTTGATCCAATTAAGACCGCTAGCGGCGTTTGTAAATAGAAGTGTATCTATAAAACATTCGTTTCCTTGGTTACGTAAACATGAATAACAAAATGTCCCCACCTGTGTGTTTTGAAGTCCTTCCCTGGTGATCTGTGTCATAAAAGGCGACCATACATCTGTTGTCTGGCGGACTAATTCCTATCACAGCCCCTTCTGTTGTAAGACTTTGGCGGGGTGCAGGCTGGCCGCTGGAGTCGGAGCCTCAATGCACCGATTGTTTTTTATGTCACAGGACCCAGCCCCTTCGGGCACCACACTGGAATCTCCTGTGATTAGAGCTAATGCTTCCAAAATGCCGCATTTCTGCTTGCTGCTCCCAGAAGTGCTGTGTGGGGGTCTCCCTGGGCGGCACCTTCACCGGCTGCACCAGTCCTCCATTCCCGCGCGCTCCCGCCCGCCGCTTCCACCTTCCGCAGCGAGCCGGACTCCCGAGGGGCAAGGCGAAGTTCAGGGACACTCAGCCCCGGGGGGGTCGGCTCTTCCCCGCGGCCACTCTGGGGGCAGTGCCGGCAATTTTCAATTTCGGAATATGGAATTTTTTCGATTGGCTATGAGTATTGGCCAAATTCGATTCACTTCTCATTTGCACTGCCTTCAGGGATAGAAATAGACGTACTAATTTAGAGTTACAAAGAAGCAACAATCTGGTTCAGAGAAGACTGTCTGGGGTTCTAATTAAACATATATCTTAGTCTTATTTAAAAATTTTTATTCTTCAAAATATAAGGAGATCACCTTCAGAGAAGAAATAGGGCACTAAACTAATATTTATATAACTCTTTCTGATTCAGGAGGTTGTCTCAAATCCATTACCTGGTGTTATCTTCAGCATAACCTTGGGGAACAGGTATGTTTACTACTGTGTTTCTGACTGGGCCTAGAGCTGATGTCCTATGCTTGTCAAGCTGGAATTTTAATCCAGACCATCTGATCCCAAAAGCTATAAAGCCCCTTACACCAGGTTCTTGCCAAGGTGTACATCAAAATGTCCTGGTGATTTCAATATATGTACTCCCAGACCCATGCTGGACATTCTGTCAGAATTCCCTGATATTGGGTTCATTCAGTAACGAAACACAAAATAGGCATGTAATATTACACCAGGTAGTGATAGATGTTTTGGGAAGAAAAAACAAAGCAGACCGAGGAAGTAGAGCGTGACAGGGGTGCTATTTTAGGAAGGATCGGTTGGGGAAGGCCACTCTCTCTAAGGAGGGGACATCTGAACTCAGGCCTGAGTGAAGTGGGACGGTGAAGTTTGCTGATGTAGGTGGGAAGGATGTTCTAGCAGAGGGACTAGCAGGTGCAAAGGCCCTGAGGCTGGAGTGTGTTTGGCATGTGGAGAAAGAGCAAGGAGACCAGTGTGGCTGAAGTGGAGTTAATGAGGGGAGAGTGCTAGGAGATGGGTTGGGAGACAGCCTGGAGCCAGATGTTAGGCCTTCAACTGGTACTGCACAACTTTTGAAAACAGGTGCAAGCACAAGTTTTCACTCCTCTAATGATCTTTTTTCTTTTACCTTGCCAAGCAATGAAAAGGAAAAACAGGGAAGATAAAAGCACAGCTAAAATACAGCCCTGATGAGCTGCCAGCATTGCAATCACCATGAAGCTGCAGTTCAGGGCTGTTAGAGAGCCCAAGACTGAAAATGGTTAGTGGTGAATGAGTGGCTGCTAATTTGATAATCACCGTGAATCCGAGTGAAACAGATTTGTTCGCCTCACTTGTCTACAATTTACTTTTATTTGTGATTGAATTGTAATTTCCATTTAAAATCATTATAAGGAAACAATACGTTCCCATCACGCTCACTTAAGTGCCATCCTGGAGTTTTTAGTTTTGCTTTAACATTAAATCTGGTCATGCTGTCTCTCATCCCCACTATCACGGCTTCCTCTTAAGTAGATGCCGTTCTCTTCTTTGTTGTGTTTATCACGTGGGGGCAAACTACACATGCCTGGAGAAACAATGATCACGTTTCGCTTCTAAGTACAGATGGGTTACATTTGAAATTTTCTCTCAAGTGCATTAAATATCTCCCATAATTTTGGGAGAAAAATCTTTCACAGATGTCGTTTAAAATATATTTATTAAAACAGGACTAGAATGCCATATCCACACAGTTTAAATCCATGATAAATACAGTTACAGTAGATAGTACTAATGTTAATTTATTTTCCATATGCCCAGATTTATTATTTTAGCTACCATCTGGAAAAGAAAATGATACATTATGATTAGTCAGATGAGAGGGGGCGCTAGGTGAGACACGCAGGTAATTTTGCTGGGTTTAGCACACTCATGAGCCCACACTCCGAGTGGCTGGCACACACAGCGCAGGTGAGAATAACTTCAGAAAAACTGCACCTTTCATGTCCTCAGAATACGGCAGTAATGAAGCAGGTTGTGAAAGTGGACGCAAAATGTGATCCTTTATCTATTTATATATGCATTCCATAACATCTAGAATGATCTTCTCACAATATTGCCAGTGGTATTCTTTTAGTGGAAGGTGGTTTCTGAGTGATTTCATCTGGATTTTGTTGCATATCCATACTTCCTAAGATGAACACATACTTGTGTAACAAAGAAAAACGTGTACAATAAAGTGTATATACTTTTATGTTATAGAAAAAAACCACTAAAAGATATATATATATATATTTTGAGTTTTTCTTTTTTAAAAATTTTTTAGTTATGTTAATCACCATACATTACATCATTAGTTCTTCATGTAGTGTTCCATGATTCAAGAGATATATATTTTTAAAAGTGGTGTTTGTTGCATGGTGTGAAGACCACATCCTGGTTTCCTCTCAGCCTCAGTGGTTTTTTATATCTCACCAATGAGTTATTGATTCCTACTTACATTACTTCAACACAAACTTTATCTTCCACAATAGAAAACCATAGCTCAATGCCTCTGTACATTTTTTCCTGTTTTTATTATAATCACTCCAACTCTACATCGCAGAGGAAGGGATGATTTTTCTATGTGACTGTCCATCGTCTTCTGGAGATAGGCCCCAGGGAGTTCTGGATTCCGGACCATACTCTCCGCTATATCCCTTCTGTCCACTAGAGGGCAGCAGATGTCAGAAGGACTCAAGGTCCATTAAGGTTGGCTTCCTGTGTTGACAGCTTTCTGGGAGACAAGTGAGAAATGGTCCAGGCGTAGTTGGCTGGGTGTCACAGTGACTCTGTCATTCAGAAAGCCATATGGTTTATTTGTATTGGTGCAAATTAACAACAGAATGTTTCCCTCTCTTCCGAACTACGGAGATGCAGAAAATTAACTTCTGCCCCACTGTTAGGAGTTTCCAAAGATGCCAACGACACAAATCCACACACTTAGGAATAGGACTTACACCAAATAAGGTTTTTTTTTTTTTTTAATAAGACTTGCACACGATACACTATATATTGTTGGAGGTTCTGGTTAACTAAATTTGAGGCAGGGCTGATCTAATGTTGAGTTATGAAACAAAGGTGAACTGTTCTTACCCTTAAGGTATATAGAATACAAAAGCCAGAGAATATGGTACAGGAACTCCATACAATTAAGGGGGTGTAAAGGAGTGCTGATGAGTAAAGACAATACTAGAGAAATATGTTTGACTCTGAGTCAGGATTTGAAGAAAGTAATGCCTGCAGATTAGAGTGCAAATGGGTTGAAAACGGGTGCCTACTGAACCCAGGCTGCCGGAAGTACTTTGAACCGAATACTTTAAATTTCTTCAAATTGGAATTTTATTTAGGTGGGCCATGCACTTCTTAGTGTGCTGTACTCCCACCATCCCCTTCCTCGTGCACCTGGCACTTCACACATTCCCTTTATCTTTCTAGCCCTCAAAGACCTTTGTGACTGCAACCCCATCCTAGAGGAACTGGGGGAGGGGGACACAGGAAGGAGGAGGCAGACATCCAGGAGCTGGGACATGAATATGGGGCCGGAACTGGGAACAGGTAAGTTGTGTAGAGAGGGTGTGCTCATGGGGCCGGTATATATAGACCAGGTTGACTCAGACTGAGGGACCGTGTTGGAAAATAGGTTACAAGGAATCAAGGGTGGTGGTGACTCGAGGAGTGTTTAGGTCTGGTACTGCTGTAGGGAGCCCTGCAAGTGCTTGGGAATGAGAGAATCAGGAAGTCCTAGAAGAAGATGCAGGAATCCACCTGGAAACGTGCTGGCGACTCTACTTCCTGTTCACTCTGATAGACATTTTCCCTATGGGTTTAGTGACTAGAGCTGCTCTGCCGAAAAGAAACAGCCAACTCTGGAGCCAAACATGATTGGCATGTATGGATGTTGCCCCTTAACCACCACACCAGACCTCACCACTTACCAGTGTGTCTCCAGAAAGGTTGGGGGCTTAAGAGAACATACCTCCCCACATCTAGGACATGGGTTTCTCCTTGCAAGATCTCAGAAGCACGGTGAGGTGCCAGCACACTGCGGTGGAGTCAGTGCTGGTCCTGCTCCAGGCACTGACTTAATGGCTCACTAGGGGCATAGCAACTTAATGACTGCACTTTAGTTTTCTTATCATAATTTAAAGGGATTGCATGAGGCAGCTTCAGAAGATTTGTTCAGCATTATTTTCCGATGATTGGAGGTCAGATAAGAAAGGCCAAGACCCAGCTCTTACAAATAAACCACACTGTCAACCAAGCACTGTGCTCTGGGGAGTGCTGGCAGCAGTGCATTATGGGAGGAAACGGTGGCAGAGAGGGGGGAAGAGGGACAGAGAGTGTAGAGTCTAACAAGACTACACATGAGTTCCAATTCTAATTCCGCCTTTTCCTAACCGAGTGACCGTAGGAAAGGCACCAAACTTCTCTTAGTATCAATTTCAGTTGCAAGGTGATGACACTGGGATGTGTCTGACGGGGTTCTTTGGGAACAGAAATGAGAAGCTGTTTGTAAACGTCTGGCACATCCTCATTTCAGCCCTCATCCTCCGTGTGGAAGTCATTCCTGTGAACACCAGCATCCCATCTGGGAGAGGGACTTTCAGGCAGGAAGGAGCAAAGTCTCAAGGATGCAGCATCCAGAGTTCATCTACATGAGAAGAACTGCACAGAGCATATGTGCTGACGTTCCTTGATTAACTCAATTAAAACTCTTGAGTGGTTAATATGCTCTTTTTAGGCAGTTTTGATTGCCAGAGCATTTTGCAGTTGCTCTGTCATCAAAAGAATCGAAGGAAGAATTGTGTTCAGGATCCAGAAGCTGCTTCTAGAGGAAGTGGGGAAGGTCCTGACTGCCCCACGGTGGTGATGGGGTGGGCGCTGAGGACGAGCCACTGACCAGCACAGCGCTCTGCTCACCTGCCAGTGAGGCCTGCAGGTCTTCACCCCAGCCTTGTTGCTTTGACATCGGTCATCTTGTTCTCCCCAGAGTCACTGGATTTTCTCCAGCAAAAGCCGTGCTTTTCAGTACACCTGAGGGCTATGATGTACTCTTCTCTTTGAGGGAGGCCTGGCAGAGTGCAACTGTTTGTAGGGGAGAAAGAAAGTAGAGTGGGTGGGGGGAAGGAGCATCTCTGGGTGACTGAAGCAAGGCCTCAGCAGGAAATTGGGGTGTTACGATTTCCTCTAGAAAAATCTCAGTCAGGAGTTTATTCTTTTTAAAGGTATTTATTTATTTATTTGAGAGAGAGAACGCATGTGCTGGGAGGGGAGAAGGTGGGTGGGGGGCCAGCGAAGAAGGGGAGAGAGAGGAAAAGGGAAAGAATCACAAGCAGCCTCTGCGCTGAGCAAGGAGCCCAACCTGGGGCTTGATCTCGGGACTCTGAGATCATGACCGGAGCCAAAACCGAGAGTCAGACGCTTAACCAACAGAGCCATCCAGGTGCCCCAGGGGTTTAAACTAATAATAAAGTGATCTAATCAATACCTAACTAGCAAGGCCCATCTTGTTAGACATTATCTTTTCCTCAGATAAAGATCTGTTTCGGAGAGAATTTTGGATGGTTTCTAAGGCATGATGTCACTAAACGGGATTTCACAGTTTCACAGCATAACAAAGGAAATGTCTTTGGCTGACTTTTTTCTTCCTGAAGTAAGGTCCAGAACTACTTGTTAAACCTCTAAAGTTCTTGAAGGCTTGTTCAAAACTCAGCCATAGATTCTTAAGGCCAGAGCAGCTTGGCTGAGTCAGGTGGGAGTGATGCTTGGGGTGGTGTGGGAAGGTAGTGAGCATAGGGTGAGACTCTGACAGGAGAGGAGCCTCAGCAACTGGCTTTTAGGCAGAAGTAAGACAAAGAACCCTGAGATGACTTCCAGGGCCGAGGAGGGCTTGTTGTGGGAGCGGGGGGCAGGTCAGGACTAGGGTGAGGCAAGGGAGCCCCCTGGGGTGCTACATCTTAAGGAGGTGCCCCCTGTCAGGTTCGTGCGGGTGCAGGGTCATAGCCTGAGAGTGAGGGCCTCCTTAAATTTGCACTGTGGATGGGGGCGTGGCTTGCTCTACTGTGGATGGGGGCGTGGCTTGCTCTACTGTGGATGGGGGCGTGGCTTGCTCTACCTAGTCCTGGCCCCAGCAACAGAGTAGGATGGAGGGACATTCTGGTTCCTCCTGGAACTTAACTCCTATGTTGGGTACCCAGAGATTCAGATAAAAATCGAAATAGCACACCTTTGGAAAGGAAAGTCTCAGATAATTATGAGGCTTCTACTATAATAAAGATAGAGATCACAGCTTAAGATGTAGACATTTATCATTCAAGGTACAAAAGTAAAAAAAAAAAAAAAAACCTTCCTCAAATTAGGTTCTGTCTATATTCCAGGCACATGGCCCGAGATTTTTTTCCCTTTTTCCTTCCCTTCTTTTCCTCTTTCTTCTTTTCTCTTTCAGCTCTTTCCTTCTATTTCTTTCTCCCCTTTTCCTTCTTCTCTGTTTGACACGACTGAAGTGACTGCCCTTCTTTTTTTCTTCCCCCTTCCTTTGCTTCTGTGGCTTATAACAGATTCTAAGGGGAAAAAAGAATCAAATATCTGTTTCACAGCCATTTCATAAACAATACTGGCTCCTTTCTTTTGGTACCACAGGCAATGAAAAACACTGTGGGAGGACATTTGTGACAGGATAGTGATGAATTCATGACGACTTGGCAGCGTCGACTTGAAACAGGTCCACTGCGTTTCTCTGCATTTAGCCGAGACCAAACCAGAATGAATGCCCATGGGTGCGCAGCTGGATACGTGAAACAAAGAGGTTTTCTAGTTTGTGATGAAAGGAAAATTATTTGGGGTGTGGGGCGGGGGGGACGCTACCCAAACCAGAAGTTGAGTTTGTGTTTGTTTCAGCCAAACTGCTTCAAGCCCTGTCATATACTTCTGTGGACCTCAATTGTTGCAGAAATGTTTTTAAAGCCTTTCAGCTTTTGTTAAACCTCTCCAGAGCTTTATTTCAAAATGAAGGAGTTACTAACACAGCTTTTCCAACATTAGATCATATTCAACATGTTTTTTACTTTTAACAACTTGAATGTTTTGAACTAAGTTCTGTTGTAAAAAAATTGCATTTGGAAGTAGTCACATCTCAAGCGACACAGATTTCAGGAGGATTAAAATATTCCCGTCTACCACACAGGAGGAAAGATTAACATGGTTCATACCACTCTTCTTTTTCCTGTTGTTTAAAACTTTTTATGATAAAGAATATGCAACATACTGCCTAAAGACAAGAGGACAAAGTTTCAGTGGGAGCCGGAAGGCTGCGCGTGGTTGTGTAGAATGCACACTGCACAGTGCTGGGGTCTCCGTTCACATCACAGTCATCGTAGATTTATGACACCAATTTCCTAGTAAATCGCATGGAAATGTCTTAAGCAAGTGACCCCTCCTCTGTCCCCACCCTCTAATTTGCAAAAAGGTGCCATCTGGGAAAGCAGTTGTCCTGATGCGGAGTGAATATTTGAACAGTTGATTTTTGCTCCTTTGGTCTTAGGCCTGTAACTGAATTGAAATGATTACTTTTGATTGGTTGTGTCCTGCTGTGCTCCAACTTAGGACCTTCCTCCCAACTTGCTGATCATTCCAAAATAAGCAAACAAAAAACAAAGCATGGGGTATTTGCATTCTTCAGTCCCCCTGGCTTCCATTTGCTTTCTCCTGAGCCTAAAGGGCTTCTTGCTGGGTTCTTCCCCTTAGTCCTTACTTTATGCCAGATGCTGTTCTAAGCTCCTGATGGATGATAGGTCTTATGCCGTTAACCGCCCCCCCCCAACCCTGCTTTTTTAAAGAATGAGGCAACGAAGGCCCAGAGAAGATAAGTAATTTTCCTGTGGCCACACAACCAGTCAATGGCTGAACTAGGATTTGAACCTGGGCAACGTGGCACTAAAGCTCCTGCTCTCAACCACTCCACTCTTCCGCATCTCCTGAGTTGGTCTTTTTTCCCTGAAACCTGTGCCCCCGTAGTCCTGTTTAAACTGCTCTGGCCATGCACCACCAGACAGTGGATATCCCACCGCCTTTACAGTACCACTCAATTAGATCTCCGCCTGGCACTGTCATGGGGCCCCTTGCTACACCTCCTTGAGGACTAGCCCTAATTTGGCCCAATTCCCAAAGCCCTGGTCCCCTCCAATTTCAATTTTCCCCTATTTTCTGCTGACGCACAGCTGAGGTCCCAGCACGCCTTCTGGTGGCCCCCCCTCCCTTGTGACAGATGAGGACAGGAGGGGGCAATTGCTATTGAGGACCATGCAATTCCTGAGCCTTGATATGTTGCTGAAGTCAGGAATCCTTACTTTCGCTCTCCTCCAGCCTCAGACTCACTGTGGCAGGCTGCTCCTTTCTAAGGGACTTTATATCCTCCGCACTTCATACGTCAGCCCAATATCCCTGCTATATAAATGGAACTTATTTCTTTATATTTCCTTATTCCCTGCCTTATTCCAGAAAGAATGTACGAGATGGTCTCAAGTCTATGCCGTATAAATGCAAAATAATGAGATAAACAAAATTAAAAAAATCAGTGGATAGGAGAGCAGGACAGAAGGAAAGGGAGAGAGTTTGGGAAGATCAGATAAAATCAAAAGTCAGGTTGGTACATAATACATGTGCTGTAAGGCCGTGCACATTCACTAGTGACAGGGTCTGGGTGCGTGGGGCAGGGCGATGTGGAGGGAGGGAGAGAGTAGGCAAAACAATGCAACCCAGGATCACTCTCTTGGCTGGATTGACACTGGTATAGATTTTAGAATGTTTAATGTAGCATTTTAAAACCACGTCCTAAGTAAAACCAGTTCCATGGAATTAATAGGGAATAAAAGGAAAGCGGGCTGATGGCTGTGGTTTGTGATTCAGTAAGTTTGGGAACCATAGGGTTAGCAAAGCAAATACATTTCTTTACTGATTTTTCTTACTATGCTTGGATGTACGGTAAGTCTCTAGGGAGGGAGTAAGGTTACAGTTATTTCTAGATTTTTTTTGAGCACAGGGATCATTCTTTTGGAAACTTAGAGAACCACTGGACTCTGAAGAGACTTTGGGAAACAGAGTGTTGGTGGACAAGAAATGCTTTCCTGTAGGAGTTATTTTAAAAGAAATTATCAGTAATCTTAAGTACATAAAAATTAAAAATATCCACATGGGAAAAATATTATAGAAAAAGTCAAGGGAAAATGACAAACTGAGAAAGGATGACAGACAAAACAAAAAGCTAATTTCCTTAATATATAAAAAGTTAGGACAAATCAATTTATATGGTTAGAAACCCACTAGAGAAGTGGGCAAAGTGCGTGAACAGGTAAAAAGAAAAAAAATACTTTATAAACATGTGAAAAATATCTGTCCTCACTCACAAATGGAAAAACACAAATTAAAAAAAAAAGAGAAACCAAAAAACAAAGAACAACAACAACTGAGCTGCTGCTTTTTTACTTACCAGTGTGGTGAAACCTTAAGAGTTTGTTACTGTGTTGCACTGGCCAGCGTGTCGTGTGGGGACACAGGAAGTCTCCTTTGTTGGTGGGAAGAGAAATTGCGGCAAACACTTTTGGAGGGGCAATTTGGCAACCTCAGCCACACACAGTCAAAATATAGCTAAACTCTGACCACATTTTAGCACTTCCACTCTTGCCATCCAGGTCTGCACCACCACCTCTGCTCCAGCTACACTGACCTAGTTGCTTTTTTGGAACATGTCAGTGATCCTTCCACTCTAGAGCCTTTGCACAGCATGTTCTCATTGTCTGGAATAGTTTTCCCTACATATAGGCAAGGCCAAATCCCTCACCTCCTTCAGGTCTTTGCTGAAATAGCACCTGCTCAATGAGGCCCTCACTGACCCCTCGATTTAAAATTGCAACCTCCTGATCCCATTCCCTTATGCTCTTCTTTACTTATTTCTGTAGATTTTACCATCTTCTAATGTACTATATGACTACCTTAGTTATTGTGGTTTCTAAATACTTATTGAAAAATTTTGAATTTACTGAATTACATCTGATCCAGCAATTCTACTAGGAATTTATTCTATGACACACTTCTGTGCACAAAGCAACATAAACATTGATAGTCATTGGATGTAGTTTTTCATAGCAAAAGACTGAGCATTTCTCCCGAGACTGAACAATACCCGAAAGGGGTTATTGAAGGGATTGGATAAAGTGTCCAACCAGAGAGGTTTAAGTATATTCGTGCCCCACCCTTAGAAGGTGGCGCTGATGTTGAAGACCAGATCAATTATAGTCAAAACAAACTACACCTCTGAGTAAAAACTTGGAGTATGTACATGTATGTGGTGTTGTACTTTTCCTATTTCTCCCAAGTTGGTGAATAAGGCTCAAAGTTGAGAACAAAAATGTGTTCAGGTCCCACATGCTAAAGAGAGCTGTCCACAATTGTGATCAGACACTTCCATTTGGGCTTACCTAGAAGTGCTGAATGAGTACTGTCACCTCAACCATCACCTCTGCCCCACATGCTTATGTAAAAAGATTATGGATCAAGTCCAGTGGTTAAGGTTCTTTCTCCCAAGATATAGTGAAGGGGCTTCAGAAGACTTATTCACAGGGATGGGGGTTGCTGGAAGAAGGTGCTGAGGGTGGCTGACATCTCCTCTCCTGGCTAGATGCAATCCCATGGGGAGGCTCACTGTGGTGTTATCATTGGAACTGAGTTTACTTCTGGAGAGAGCTTAACAGGTGCTCTGGTGGTTTGGAGGTAATCTGAACCCAGACACTACTTATCCAGAGATTTCTGCAAGGAGGCTTGCAGGGGTCATCTATTGCAGAGCCGTGAGAAGGGATGGGGGGATTCTGCTTGGGAAGAGGGAGTGGGCAGCCTCTATTGCAGCTCTCTATGTCCTTTGGAAAAATGGAAGATGAATTTACAGGGTACTGGATCTTCTTGTAAAAGAGCATGAAGGAGAGAACGAAGATACAAGTCATGAGGTTGTCCAGGCAACCTCTGGTCCAAGTGGATGTACAGGATTTGGAGACTGTATCAGTTTGCTAGGGCTGCCATAACAAAATACCACAGATTGGGAGGCTTAAACAATAGAAATTCATTTTTTCTCATAGTTGTGAAGGCTAGAAGTCCAAGATCAAGGTGTCAGCAACTTTGGTTTCTTCTGAGGCCTCTCTCCTTGGCTTGCAGATTGCTGCCTTTTTGTTGTGTTCTCACGTGGTTTTTCCTATGTGTGTGGGTGCAGTCGTGGAATCTCTTTGTGTGTCTAAATTTCTTTTTCTTAAAAGGACACCAGTCAGATTGGATTAAGGTCCACACTACAGCTTCATTTTAACTTAATCACTTCTTTAAAGACCCTATCTCCGTCACATTCTGAGATATTAGAATTTTGTAATTCAATAAATGAATTTGGGGGGACACAATTCAGCTCATAACAAGGGACCAGATTTTTTATTGCGACTGAAAGGAGACCAGATACCACTTTCTCAAGAGGCTCTTAACAATAGAGGAAGGCATGGAGAAGCTGGGCACCGTTCCAAGAAAATCATCCTACCCCTGGAAAGACCTCCCTATCTTCAGAGGCTACTAGGAACAGGTGGAACTAGATGGAGCCAGAGCAAGACTAGGGGAGCCTCCCAAGAAGCCTCCCACAAGCTGCCAGTAATGTAAGAAGGTCTCTGCTTTCAGTCCTTCCCCCAATCCAAAATGTCTGACCCCCTCCTTCTCCCTCCACACAATGAAAGAGCATCTTCCCAACTCCAAGTCATCTGAGGCAGGGCCAGGTCTTCCCTGGGGAGAAGTGAGGAGATGAGATTTGAACTGGATATGAGGGGGGAATTTTAAACAAATGAAAATGAAATTTAACTGACAGTGGCAAGAAGGTTCTAGGATCTGCCGAAGAAGTCATGTAAGCAAGAAAGGAGATTCTTCAGAGCTCAGTTGAATGTCGTGCTTAAAAAAATGCCATCGCAATTTAAACTCTACCCACTCGATATTTCTCAATAAACCGGATTGCTATCTCTCTATATAAATAACGGAGGATGTCTTGAGAAACACAACAAACTGGTTTTGTTTTTAGTCGTTATCTCAGAAAGGGGCGCTCATGATGAAGGCCAGTATGAGAAGAAAATGCTTTTTCATTCTATACCCTTTTGAACTTTTAAAATAAGTATCATGTGCATGTATTATTTAAAACAACCTCAAACAATGAAAAACGAAAGTAGTGAAAATTGTACAGTACTAAAGAACAGAAGACTGAATTCAGAAATAGCCCTGAAAGATACATGCCAATTCTGTATATGTTACAGTAGTTTCTTGGCAGGGAGAGCAATAGTTGTAGGATGAACCAGGGAAACTCATAATGGAAAGAAAGTGAGGCATGCTGGGCGGGAGGAGGAAACCTATTCTACGCATTTGGAACAAGGTCTGAAGAAGACAGAGGGGAAGAGACTCGGGCCAGAGCTTGAATGTTAGAAACCAATGTGAACGCTGCTGCTGGCTTGAAGGGAGATAAATGTTGTGACAGATGCCTGCAAAGCTTTTGGCAAGAAATGGGGTTCCATTTGGTATGATGCATTTCAAGGTTAAGCTCCTTTGTGTCATGTAGATGTGGCATGTTTTTGGCTCCAGGCTGAACCTTGGGGTTTGGGATTTATATAATTGTGAAAGACATTAAGTCAAGAGGCAAGGCACAATGATTTGGTGAATGACATTTGCTCTAATTCCTCACACTACATTGAAGCAATAGAAATCACCCCCAAAATATCAGGAAGGGATTCCAGCAAAATAGGAACAAAAGAGAGAGAGGTCATTTAAGTCGACCCATGTATTAAGTTTACACATGTATCATTCATTTTCCCATACATGATTAATTCTTGGCTGTGTTGAGTAAATAAAAATTGTAAAATGTTCTCGAAAACTGGCTTGAGAGTGGGATGATAACCCTATCATCTTCTTGGAACTGACTTGGGCTGGGAAGGAAGGGCTCTGATGAAGTGAGGTGCAAAACTGGATATTGGACTGCTGCAGTAAATGTAACTCATCCACACGAATGCCTGCCATAATTTTTTCCCTGCTATTTGACAAGTCAAAAGGAGGTAAAACTTTAAAATGGTAATATAAATGGCAAAAGCTGCAAGTGTCTGCCTTATTTTAGAAGGAGTCTTTCCTGTTGAGGAGCACACTCCAAGGAGTCCACTGGAGCTTACAAAATATAGCTGCTGGCTTTAATTTGATGCTTGTTATTCACTGAGGCCATGGGCTCTGATGGTGTCAGGCTACTTATGTTGCATAGAGTGTCTCCTCAAGGAAGGACTCGTATTCCAACCCCTCTTGGCTCATAAACACTCTCTTCTCCATTGAATTTTAAAATGGAAAATGTTTTTGTTTATGTAGAGCCTGGATGGTGTGAGATGTCAGGAAGCTGATTGGGAAGGAGAGGAGCTCTCTCTCTTCAGAAGGACCTGAATGAGGAAGGATGTCATTAATAGGTTGAAACTGTTGTAGACCTCTTGCCACCCTGTGTGTAGTGGTGGTGAAGCCTGTCCAGAATGTAGTAGCAATATAGAGACTAGGTCCTAAGGAAAAAAAAAAATTGAAATTTCTAATTTAGTTATGCCTGAAAGCAAGCCTGCAATTTGACATTTTCAGGAATGTGGGTTAGTATATTCCACACTCTTCACCTAAACCTTTATTTTGCTTCAGCTATTTGGAGTGATGGCTTCTGTCCCATGCAATAGAAGGATTTTTACTTGTCACTGTAAAGTACTATGAAGAGATTACAACAAAAATTTGAGTTATAGGAAGAAATGAAAAGAAACAATGGAATCTAAATATGACAATTAAATTGCAACAAGGACAAAGGTTAGGAGCTAAAATTGTAGATGAATAGGTGGTTTTAATTGCAACAAGGACAAAGGTTAGGAGCTAAAATTGTAGATGAATAGGTGGTTTTAAATGAAGATATAAACAATCAATGATTAAAAATATATCAATAACTCTCCCTAAAAAAAGGGGTGGCTCAGTTGGTTAAGAGTCCAACTCTTGATTTCAGCTCAGGTCATGATCTCAAGGTCATGATATTGAGCCCCACGGTAGGCTCTGGACTCAGTGGGGAGTTTGCTTGAGAGTCTCTCTCTCCTTCTCCCTCTGCCCCTCCCCCCTCAGGCTCACACATGCTCTCTCTCTAATAAAAAAATAACAATAAAAGAGAAGAAAGATGAACATAAAAGACTAAAACCTATGATATAAAAGTTTAGAATATAAAAGTAGAGATTAAAGAGTAAGAAATTAAAAATAGTAAATACTAAAAAAAAAAATAAAGCCAAAATCTTGAAGATTAGACAAAGAAAGATAGGAAGAAAAAACAAAAAAACAAAACCCAGTCCAAAGTAAATCAGCAAGAGTCCACACAAAGTTCAAGGTAGTTGTTAAAAAAAAAAAAAATGGTGGGATGTCTTCCATGGGGCAAACAGCCAAGAAAGCAGAAAGCTCTTAGCTTGAGCAGTTACCTGTAAATACATAAGGATGTCTGCTAATTACTGACACAGAGCAAAAGAGTTGGCGGGGGTGGGGGGGGAACCTAGTCTTCTCATCCTTGGGAAACCTGAAAAAATGTTACTCGTCTTCCTCCACCAGCACACACACAATAGGTACTTGTCCAATTCTTTATTGTCTGAAAATTTGGCATATTATGCATACAGCCCATAGAGCCTAGTTACAGTCAATTAGACAATTGGCAGGAAAAGCAGAGAGTCACTGCATTCCTTTTTTCAAATGATTTCCTTTTAAAGAGAAATATATGGAGAATATGACAGCAATAAAATAGCTATAATCGCTAAACATCCGTAAAACAATGATTCCATTTGAATTTACACAAGACGGTGGATTTTAGCTTTGTGTTCAACAGTCTTTCAGTTCCCGAAATACTAGAAAAGAAAGCAAGTCTATATCCAATTTAATAAAAAATCTTTATAGTATTTTTGCATAACCAGCATTTTTCAGTTGAGATTCAAATAAAAAAGAATTTAGTTCAAATTGAAAAAATTTATTGGGAAAAATATTGGTATGAGTGACCTTGCTAACCTCTTAGAAAAATTAGAAATAAGTGGAAAGTGAATTCTCATATTGCTGAAAAGTCAGGAGACAAAAACCCGACTCGATATGGAGACTCTAGAATAATATGAAATATGAAATTTTATCAGTTTCTCCCTTTTTGTATGTAATCTAGAATGTTGCTAAAACATGTTCATTCACAAAAACTATTTTTTCTTTGTCTATACTATAGAATTTATCCTGTTACATTCAGTGTCAGTATTTTTCCCCTGCTTAAAGTGTTTCCTAAAATATCTTAACTACAGTTTCACATATTTTACGAAATTCCCTTGAAATATCTGTGATAGTTAATTTTTGTGTGTGTGTCAGTTTGGCTAGATCATGGTACTCAGATATTTGGCCAAACATTAATGGATGTTCCTCAAAAGGTATTTTTTAGACAAGATAAATGTTTAAATTAGTAGACTTCAAGTAAAGCAGATGGCTCTCCATGATGTTGGTAGGCCTCAACCAATGAGCTGAAGGTCTTAAGATAAAAGACAGACCTCGGGGTGCCTGGGTGGCTCAGATGGTTAAACATCTGCCTTTGGCTCGGGTCATGATCCCAGGGTCCTGGGATCGAGCCCCATGTCCAGCTCCTGGCTCATCAGGGATCCTGCTTCTCCCTCTGCTTGTGCTCTCTCTCTCTCTCTCTCTCTGTATCTTTGTGTCTGGAATGAATAAATAAAATCTTAAAAAAAAAGAAAAAGAAAAAAGACAGACCTCTCCGAAGAAGAGGGAATTTTGCCAGCAGACTGCCTTTGAACTCAAACTACAACATTAATTCTTCCCTGGGTATTCAGCCTGCTTGCCTACTCTAGAGATTTTGGACTTGCCAGCCTCAATAATTACATGAGCCAATTCCTTAAAATAAATCTGTCCATATATGCACACATTCTACTTATTCTGTTTCTCTGGAGAACCCTGACTAATACAATACCCAAATTCTTTGAACAGCAGAGAATTGAAGGGAATTTATTTTATTTTTTTTTGCAATGGAAAATGTACTTGGCTCAGAAAAACTATCAATTCTGATCAATAGAGTACAATATCAAAGTGTTGTCTACAGCATCTCAGAGGAATGTAAATATCTTACCTTATTCCTCCATTAAAAGTTTCTTAAATGAAACACACCGGATTGACAGCTTTAATTATTATGAGATCTTCATAGCTTGCTAATCTCTGGGATTCACAAAAGTCAAGTCACAGCTAGTCTTCCCAACCCAGCATTACCCCATGCCATCTACCAAGAACTTCATATAGAAAGAATACATAATGTTTTTCTGATAACTGCAGGCATTTGTTCATAAATAATTATTTAAAAATTTTCTTGACATGCATTAATTTTCAGTATCCTATACGTTACTAACTCTTAAAAGATAATTATATAAAAGAAAATTCTGTTCATTCTCTAAATACTAAAAAGTCTTTTTAAAGGAAATTTGCAAGTCAATCCTAAACTTTATTTAAAGAGTAATAGGTCAGGAATAGCAAAAACAATTTAAGAAATTTGCAAGTCAATCCTAAACTTTATTTAAAGAGTAATAGGTCAGGAATAGCAAAAACAATTTAAGAATCTGGACTGGGGAATATCTTCAGTATACATTTGCAAGTCAATCCTAAACTTTATTTAAAGAGTAATAGGTCAGGAATAGCAAAAACAATTTAAGAATCTGGACTGGGGAATATCTTCAGTATACATCGAGACTTCTTATGGAGCTGCAGTAGTTAATGTGCTATGGTAATTGACATAGGAATAAACCAACAGACCAACCCAACAGGACAGAAAGCTAGAAATATTGTCATGTATATATAGATGTTTGGTGAATGAAAGAGTTGACATTATAATGCAGTGGGATAGACCCACAAAACTCAAATCATAAAGGAAAAGACTTTGCCTAATAAATTTGGTATGTAAGTTTTACATGGCAGAAGGTTCCATCAGCAAGGTGAAAAGAAAAGCCACAGATCAAGAGAAATTATTTGCAAAGCATATAACTGAAGAAGAATTAATACTTTGAATATGCAGAAAATTGCTATACATCAGTAAGAAAAAAGAAAGCTTGGTTGGAAAATGGACAGGAGCTGTGAACAAGAGATGAACAGAATTAGAACCTGAGTAGCCAATAAGCATATGAAAAAAATGCTCAAACTCACATAACCAGGAAACTGAAAATTTAAAAATTAGGTTACTCAGAATGAACATTTCATACTCAAAAGTCTGAAAATATTCCATCAGAAAGGATGAATACTTACAATATGCATCAACATGGGTGGAACTGGAGGGGATTAGGCTAAGTGAAATAAGTCAAGCAGAGAAAGACAATTACTGTATGGTTTCACTCATATGTAGAACATAAGGAATAGCGTGGAGGACTAGAGAGGAAGGGAGGGGAAACTGAATGGGAAAAAATCAGAGAGGGAGACAAACCATGAGAGACTCTGGACTCTGGGAAGCAAACTGAGGGTTACAGAAGGGAGGTGGGTGGGGGGATGGGTAGCCAGGTGGTGGGCATTAGGGAGGGCACGTGATCCAATGAGCCCTGGGTGTTATACGTAACTGATGAATCATTTAACACTACATCAAAAACTAATGATGTACTATATGCTGGCTAATTGAACTGAATAAAAAAAAAGTCTGAAACTATTTAGTATTATTGAGGGCGAGGGGAAATAGAAACCCATACCCTGCTGATGGCAGCATAACTTGATATACTACAGTGACAGCAACTTAACTACATCTAGTATAGCTGAAGATTCCTATACTCTTACATATATGCCCTAGAGAACACTTACAAATATGCATAATGAGACACACAAAAATGCCTTTTGGAGTATGACTTCTCATAGCCAAAATGTATATACAACATATTAATAGAGGAGTGAATAAAAATTGTGGTATATTGAATATATATAGCAGTTAACATGAACAAACTGTTGTGTCAATTTGAATAAATATAGAAAACATGGTACTAAATGAAAAAACAAGTTGCAGAAGGATTCATAGGCTGGACTACTATTGAAGTAAATCTTTTAAAAACATCCCACACTCTTATATATGACTTTGGGACAAATACACACATGGTACAAGTTTAAAAATATGGACAGAAACAATAATAGATACCATATTCGGAGCAGACAAATAGGGAAAGATGAAGAATCTGGGGAGGTTGCAAGGGAGTTTTAAATAAGCCTATAGTGTCCTTTAACTTAAAACACATGTGGTGAGGATGGATTAGAAGTGGCAGAGGAGGGAGGAGCGCTTGTTGGAAGCCTCACTGTCCTAGAGGAGTGGTTGCTCCATTGTCTGGTTGGCAGTGCCTTTCTCATTCTGAGCCAGGGCAGACAGTGGGGAGGGGCAAAGCATCTTTCCACCTTCTTTTCAGCCATCAGGTTTTCTGCAACCCAGTGCCAGCACATTCATGGATCACCAATTATATTTCTTGATCCAATTCTAAGGGCTTTACATAAATAGTGACCATTTCTCCAGATTCTGGCAATTAAGTGCCAGTTCTAGTTTTCACTGCTGTGAGTTCTCATCACTTATTGGGGGGCTTTTAAAGCATCTGTATTAGTCAGAGTAGGCTAGACTGTACTGTGATAATAAATAAAAATGCCAACCATAGTGGCTTAAACTAGCCCATGTTTTGTTCTAGCTCCGGCAGCATCCAATGCAGATATTCCTGGTTAGGAGGCTTTTCTGGGTGGTTCTCCAACCAGTGTACTCATGGATCTAGGCTTCTTATATTGTACAGCTCTGCCACCGTCACCATAAGGATGGAGGAGAAAGAGGGTGACAGATTGTGAAGAATGGTCAACAGCCAGTTCTGAATGTGGTTTACCTCACTGTTGGCCAGTACCGCCAGCCAGAACTCAGTCACATAGTCCCATCTAGCCACAAGGGTTCAGGAACTGTAGCCTTTCTCTGAGCCTGAGAGGAATATAAATGAGTTTGATGAATTTATAGTATTGTCCAGCCACCACGTTTTAATGAGAACATAAGACTCTGGGACAGAATTTAAAACCATCATGTTTTGTTTTTTTAACTTTTACTTTTAATTATTTACTTAGTTATCATCAATCCGGTGATAAGCCCCTGCAAACCTGCTACCCTAAATATGAGCAAGGCCCTTGACAAAATCCTACAACTAACTAAATGCTCTTCCCCATCTCTATTCCCTGACTCTCTACACAAGATTACCATCATTCTGAAACTGTATTGATCGTTCCATTGTTTTTCTTTCTTTAAAAAAATCAACCACTGTCTTGAGATAATTTGAGATTCACACACAGTTGGAAGTAATAACACAGAGATCCTTTGTGCCTTTTACCCAGACTCCCCCAGTGGCAACATCCTGAAAAATTATACTACAACATTATAGCCGGGATGTTAACATTGATACGGTCAAGATATAAAATATTTCCATCATGGATAGGATAATTTGTGTTGCACTTTTGTAGTCACACTAATTTCCCTCTGGTCCTCAATCCCTCCTTAGCGCTGATATTCTCTAGATTGTTCCCTATATTTACAATTTGGTCATTTCAAGAATGTTATACAAATGGAACCCTTCATTTTGGGCTTGGGAATTTTCTTCTCTCAGTGTAATTCTCTGGAAACTCATTCACACTGTTGCCTGTACCAATAGTTCATTCCTTTTAATTGCTCAGTATTATTCCATGGTATGGATGTACTGCAGTTGTTCAACCATTTACCCAACAAATGGTAACTGGATTGTTTTCAGTTTTGAGCTATACAAATGAAACTCCTATGAATATTTGTGTAAAGCTTTTTTTTTTTTTGGAACATAAACCTTCATTTCTCTGGGATAAATGCCCAGGAGTACAATTGGTGAAGTTCATGTTTTAGCTATGATAGTTGTCTTTCCATATGAACTCTAGAATAATTTTGTCTACATCTACAAGACATCTTGCTGGGATTTTGGTGGAAATTGTGTTAAACTTGTACATCAATTTGGGGGGAACGGACAGCTTTACTATGTTGAATCTACTAATCCATGAACATGGTGTGACTCTCCTTTTATTTAAATATTTACTCCATTAGTGTTTTGTAGTTTGTTGTACAAGTCGTATACATGTGTTACTAGATTTACACCTGTTTTGTGAAATTTTTAATATTTTTAATTTCAGCGTCCACATGTTTTTTTTGCTAGAGTATAGAAATTTAATTCATATTTCTGTTTGTCTTGTATCCTGCAACCTTACTTAATTCACTTATTAGTCCTAGGAGGTTTTTTTTTTTGGAAATTCTTTGGGATCTTCTACGTAGAAAATCATGTCCTCTGCAATAGGGACACTTTTATATCTTCCTTTCTGATCTTTAAGCTTTTATTTCATTTTTTTAAAGATTTTATTTATTTTTTTAAAAAGATTTTATTTATTTATTTGACAGAAAGAAACACAGCAAGAGGGAACACAAGCAGGGGGAGTGGGAGAGGGAGAAGCAGGTTTTCCGTGGAGCAGGGATTCTGATGCGGGGCTCCATCCCAGGACCCCGGGATCATGACTTGAGGCTGAAGGCAGCCGCTTAACAACTGAGCCACCCAGGTACCCCGCTTTTATTTCATTTTCTCACATTATTGTACTAGCTAGGCCTTCAGTACTGTGTGAAATAAGAGTGGTGAGGTTGAATACCCTTGTCTTGTTCCTAATCTTAAGGGGAAAGCATCAGCCTTTCACCATAAATATAATATTAGATGTTGGAAGGCTTTTTTGTTTTTAAGATGCTCTTTATCAGGTTGAGGGAGTTTCCCCTCTCTCCTTATTTCTTCTGAGAGCTTTTATAATGAATGAGTATTGAATTGTCAAATGTCTTTTCTGTATCCATTGGTATAATCCTGGGATTTTTCTTCTGGGAATTTGTAAGGCTCCACTTGGTCATGGCATAAAATTCTTTTTATATACTATACTATTTGCTAATATTTTATTAGGGATTTTTGCATCTATGTTCATCAGGGATATTGGCCTGTAGATTTCTTTTTTTGTACTGCCTGTGGTTTTGGTATCAGGCTAATATGGCTTCATAAATGAATTGGAAAGTATCCTTTCCCTTTCTATTCTATGCCTTCTTATTAGAAGAGATATTGTAGAATTAGTATCTTAAGTTCTGTTAATTTTTTGGGTCTACTTATTTTCCTGTTGTTTAGGTTGGTTAATTTCTACTTATTTTATTCTATTTTTTATTTGTTCATCCATTTTGCTATTGATCCCATCCACTGAGGTTTTTATTTTGGTAAAAAAAATTTTTTTGAGTTCTAAAATTTCCATTGGTTCTTCTTTTTACCTTCTTTGCTGATACTGTATTTTTTCCATTGAGACTTTTAATTTTTCATTTGTTTCAAATGTGCCCATAATTGTGCACATGCATTTTATATCACGGCTACTTTAAAATGTTTATCAGATAATACTAAACATTACTTTCATCTCTGTCTTTTCAACTAACTATCTCTTTAATTCAGTTTTAGATCTTCATTGTTTTTGGTCTGACAAGTGATTTTTCAAATAAACCTGGACATTTTGGGTATTACATTATGAGATTCTGGATTTTCTAAACCTTCTGTTCTATTTGGCTTCCTCTGATATCTCTCTGGTCAAATAAGGGAGGGCCCTGCCTCATTACTACCAGGTAGGTGTAGAAATCCAGGTTCCCTACCTGAGGTCTTTGTTGATACCTGAGGGGGCTGTTCCAATCCTCCTGCTGGACAGGATTGGGAGTTCTAGCTCCTTACTAGGCCTCCACTGATACTTCTCTGGCAGAGAGGGGCATGAATACCTCATTACTGCTCCTCATGTGGTCTCCACTGTAACTATGTCGGCCTCATTACTGCTGGGTAGTGAGGAAGGGCCTGAATCTCCCCAGGGCTTCCTCTCACACCACACAGTAGAGAGGAAAGAGCACCCTATTACTCTCAGGTTGGAAAGAAAAATTCAGGTTCCCCATCTTATCTCCCCTGAACCCATAGGGGACCACATTCTTGCATGGTGCAGATGAAAGTCCTGGTTCTCCACTCTTTTGTTTTTGACATCACCCCTATTAGTGGTTTGGAGTTCTTTGTTACTGCCTAATGGGATGGTGGGGGGGGGGAGCGTATTTTGGTAGAGGGGTGGAAGTGTAGGCTCTTCACTCAGTCTTTGCTGGCATGGGTTGGGTCACAGATTTCTGTGGTGTTTTGCTGGAATACAGCAGTTTTTGCCTACACGTTTTCTGTCTTGCCAGGCTGTCCCTTTCCCGGTTCTTTGGCTAGGGAGAGTAGGCTTTTGTTGGGGCTTTTTTTCTCTGTGTCCATTTCTCTATGTTGCTGACTTTTTTTCTCTGTGTCCATTTCTCTATGTTGCTGGCTTCTTCAGCTTTACGGGTGGTATATATAAGGCAAAACCCAGAAAACTCACCAGCCTTTGGTGGGTCCCAACATATCCCTAGATGCTCTACTTTTTTCTCTCCACTTTTCAAGTCTTCTAATGTTGTCTTATTTATTTATCTATAAAGTTGAGGTATAATTGACATGTAACTTTTTTTTTAGTTTCAGGCATACAACATAATGATTCTATATATATATTGTGAAATGATCACAATACGTTTGGTTAATACCTGTCACTATACATAGTTGCAAAATTTTCTTCTTGTGAGGACTTTTAAGATCTATTCACTTGGCAACTTTAAAATATGCAATACTGTATTATTAACTATAGTCACCATGTTGTATACCATGCTATACAAGCAGACCTCAGCAACCTGCATTTGAACCGCCATGGTGAGAAATTTTTTCTTAAAGTTTCAATCTATAAAGAACTATCTATCTACTTATCTAATGTATTTATTTAAATTTTAATTCCAGTGTAGTTAACATACCACTTTCTTACACCATACACAAAAATAAACTCCAAACGGATTAAGGACCTAAATATGAAACCTGAAACCATAAAAATCTTAGAAGAGAGCAGTAATTTCTCAGACATTGGCTGTAGCAATATCTTTCTAGATACGTCTCCTGAGGCAAGGGAAACAAAAGCAAAATTAAACTATTGGGACTACATGAAAATAAAAAACTTCTGCACAGCCAAGTAAACAACCAACAAAACTAAAAGACAACCTACTCAATGGGAGAAGATATTTGCAACTGACATATCTGATAAAATATATAAAGAACTTATACAACTCAACACCCAGAAAACAAATAATCCAATTAAAAGACGGGCAGAAGACGTGAACAGACATTGTTCCAAAGAACACATAGAGATGACCAACTGACACATGAAAAGACACTCAATATCACTCATCATCAGGGAAATGCAAATGAAAACCACAATGAGATATTACTTCATACCTGTTAGAATAAGAACATTTTTGAGATAGAAAGCCAGCTGCTCTGGGACCCCAACGTCCTTTTGGAGAGGGAAGTAGAGGAGTTCCTGCACCAGGCAGTGAAGTGGAGGTGGCAGGAGATCTCTGCGTCTCAACTCCAGGAGGAAGAAACCATGTAAACTGGTGCTCTTTGTGCTCATGAAAAGCAGTTTCCATACGGGAGGCAACCCCGCGAAAGCAGCCCTGGAGAATGCGGTTTAACCCGCAAAGGCGATCGTAGATGGGTATGCGGGCGAGGTGCAGCGCAGAAACTTTGCACTGGAAGAGCTTGTAGCTGATCCAGCCTCGAGGTGCGCACGCGGTGGGTCCGGCCGCGAGGTGCTCACGCGGTGGGTCCGGAGTGTGTGGAACGCGACTGCCGGTGGAAGAAGTTGGACAGCTTCTTGCTTCTGTCGGGTGGGACCTGGCTGGGCCGGAGGAAGTGCGGCGGGTCGGGGTTCACAAATGCAGACCAGGACCTGGACGTGGTGACCCCAGTGGCCCCTGACACCCCTTCCTGCTGCTGCCGTGGGTGCCGGGGGACAGCTGCGTGCAAAGACTTGGCCCCATCCATCCTGCAGAGGTGAAGAAAGTCCTCCCTGCCCCGCGACCCCACAAATCGAGGACAGACTTGCAAACCTTTCTGATGAGTTCTGTGGCCGATTGTGTTTGCAGTTACAGAGAAGGGAGCCCAGCTCTGTGCACTGCAGTTGCTTCATCTCTACACCTCTTGGCAGCCTCCACTGAGTGGTTACCACATTCGTCCACTGTTGTCCACCAAAAATGTTTCTGAGTGTCTCCAGGGCAGCTGTTGTAATAGACCCTGATGTCTGTTCACCATAACTCCATTCTGAAAAGGTCAGTTGCCAGGAATACCATGACATGGCACCTTGTTTACAGAGGTACAGACTTTGAAGAACCTCCATAGCCTAGGCACCATGACTGCTGATTTACTGATGAACAAGAGCATCTATCTTTTCAGGTGTCTTGTCAATCTTTAAGCTCTTCGCAGCCAGGAGGAGGTCATGTCACGCCAGCTGACAAGCCTGAGGAAGCCCCTGACTCTGATCTTCATTCTTAACTTCTCTATTGTCTCCCCATGGGGTACAATGGTGGCTTCTATGTGAGTTTAGCGACTGGCTGAGCTGAAGAAACTGTAGCGGGCAAAACTAGATCTCTTGGTCTCTGGAAAAAGACATGTCTTCTTTTGCTGACTGCTTATGTAAGAAGACATGATTGAGTAGGTGAAGAGAAAATTCTATGATAAACTCTAAGAACCAGCAGGCGGAGGCTACTGGGTGCTGCTCTGTTGGCTGGAGTCACCAATACCCCAGGCATATCCCAGGTGTGTGAAATAGGTGAAGGGGGTCAAAAGTACAAATTAACAGTTTGTAAGTCATGAGGATGTAATGTACAGCATGATGTTTGTCTTATACATTATATGCAGGGTTTTTAGTTATATTTAGTGGGAGGAATAGGGAAAAATACAGCTAAGCTCCTGGAAGTGGGAGCTGCTTTCCTTTTTATATGGATAAATTGTATTTTTACTTATTATTATTTTTTTAAGATGTATTTATTTGTTGTAGAGAGAGAGGCGCGCACCTGCTTGTGTGCGCCCACCCGTAGGGGGAGGGGCAGAGGGAGAGACTCTTCAAGCCGACACCCCTGAGCAAGCGGACAGTTGGGGCTCCATCTCACATGAGGTCATGATCTCAGCCAAAACCAAGAGTTGGAAGCTTAACCCACGGAGCCACGCAGGTGCCCCTCTTTTTACTTATTCTAATGTAGGCTTTAATTATTTTTAACTTTACAAAAAGTATCATGTTCAACCTATTCTTTAGGTACTTTTTTTCCCACATTACTACTGTATTGATAGGAGTTATCCTTATGGCAACAAGTCCCTGTGTAGTTAATTAGTTCTGCCTGCTCTGTATATATAGCATGGTTCATTCATCCAGGTTACTGTGGATAGACATTAGTGATGTTTTCAGATTTTTGCTATTGTGAACAGTGCTGATATGAACAGCGTTGTACGTGCTAGAATTGCTTTTGATAAATACCTAGGAGTGGAATGAATTGCTAGGCTACAGGCTGTGTAAATCTTCAACTATAGAATATAATGCTAAATTCTTTAACAAAGTGGTTGCACTAATTTACATCCCTGCTAGTAGTGTGTTACAGATACAACAGATCTTTACTGAGGTGAAGTCTGAAAACTCTCCTAGGTGATTGTGGGGCTCCCTTCAAATTTCCTGTCTCTCTGGCATCACTTATTGTCAATTGTTGTGTAATGACCAATATCTAAAAACTACTGTTCCATTTATTTGGGCTTTTTTTTTTTTTTAGTTGTTTCTGGCAGATGAGTCAATCTGGTCCCTGATTCTGTCTTGTTTGGAAGTAGAAGTCTTTTAAAATCATTTTAACTCCTATTTTTCCTGAAATAATTGTCTTTATTTATAAAATCATCTGTGTTTCTTCTCTACTTATCTTGATTAATTTTGCCAAAGTTTATTTTGTTAGTTTTTCCAAATAGTCATATTTTGGCATTTTATCTTTGTTCAAGTCTTCTCTATTCTTTGTTTTCTTATCTCTTATCTTGTATTTTCCTTAGTTTTATCCTGTTTTCCCTTTTCCCATCTCTTAAGATGGACAATTAATTCATTAATTTTGAAGCTTTCAATTTTTTTCCTTCAATAGTCCTGTTTAAGGCTATAAATTGCCCTCGAATCACTGCTTTTCTTGCATCACATAAATTTTGATATATAATTTAAAAATTTTTAAATCAGTTCTATCATTGAACACCACATCAAAAACTAATGATGTACTATATGTTGCTAATTGAACTTAATAAAAAATGATAAAAAAGTATACTTATCATGGATAGAACTAGACAGTATTATGCTAAGTGAATTTAGTCAATCAGAGAAAGACAAATATGATATTTCACTCATATGTGTAATTTAAGAAACAGAATGATGAACATAGAAGAAAAAAGAGATGAAACAGAAAACAGACTCTTAACTATAGAAAACAAACTGATAGTTATCAGAGGGAGGTGGTTGGGGGGAGGGGTTAAATAGGGGATGGGGATGAAGGAGGGCATTTGTGATGAGTACTGGGTGTTGTATATAAGTGATGAATCACTAAATCCTACACCACAAACTAATATTACACTGTATGTTACCTAAATAGGATTTAATAAAAACTTGGAAGAAAAAAAAAAGATGAAAAAAATAAAAAAACTCTATTCAATAAAATGTGTTTGAGATTATTCTGCTAAAAAAAGATAATAAATAAAATAAAAAAATTTTAAATCAGTTCTAGATATTTTAAAATTTCCATTATGACCTTATTTTAATCCATGAGTCATTTATCAGGGCTTTGAAAAATAAATTTTGAATAAGTGGGAATTAAAAATTTGTATTTGTACTATTAATGTCTAATGTAATTGCATACTTTTTTGGGTAAGATTGTTGAGGCTTTATGGCCTAATTCATGATAAATTTTTATAGTCATCTGTACTTGAGAATATTTTTATTCAAAGTGTCAGATGTTCCTTAGGTTACACTTTTTAGCTATGTCATCCAGATCTTGTATATCTTGGCTGTTTTTTTTCCTCTATTTGACTTCTCAATAATTGAGAGAGGTGTGCTGAAATCCCTCACTATGATGCTGGATTTATTACTCTGTCCTTGCAGTTCCTATAAAATTTACTTCATATACTTTCAGGCAATTTTATTAGTAACCACATATTTAAAACTACTTTATCTTCTTGGATAGTTGCATTAAGTAGTGAATTGAATTCTCTATCCTTAATAATACGTTTTACTAGGCATTTGTTTTATATAGTTAGTAATAGCTGTAGCAACTTTGTTTTGGTTATATTTGCTTCATATTTGATTTTCTATCATTTTATTTTTAACTTTTGTGTGTTCTTATGCTTTAGGAATATCTTTTATAAAAAGCATATTTTAGATTTTATAAAATCTAAGCTGTGACTTTATCTCTTAAAATCTAGTTAATATTTCTGCTAACTATTAATATATTTGGACCAGTTCAAAATGCCTCAACTTATTATTTCTGTGTTTTTTTCCCCCTCTATTTCTGTTTATTTTCACCCACTTCATCTCCTTCTCTCCTTTAAATTAATAGCTGTGTCTACTCAAAATGCTCATCTGGGAATTGTTACTTATCCATAATGAGATAAGGACTTCCTGCTAGAATTTATTTATTTATTTATTTATTTATTTTTAAAAGATTTCATTTATTTATTTAATTGACAGAGAGAGAGAGAGAGAGAGAGCGTGAGAGGGAACACAAGCAGGGGGAGTGGGAGAGGGAGAAGCAGGCTTCCCGCTGATCAGGGAGCCTGATGCGGGGCTGGATCCCAGGACTCTGGGATCATGACCTGAGCCAGAAGCAGTCGCTTTAACCAGCTGAGCCACCCAGGTGCCCCTCCTGCTAGAATTTAAAATAAGCACTGCTCCCTTCATTGAGAAAGTCTTTATGTAAAAATCATGTTACCTGAACTAAGCAGTGTTTTTAGTGACATGATTGATACACACTTCGGTGCAAGAAACTTGTTAAGAACTGACAAACAGTTTACAGACCGGCTAGCTTGCTGGACCACAGTTTGAGTTCTTCCATACCTTGTGAGAACCTAACTCCCAAAGTACTAAGCTTTTATTTTATTTATTTATTTTTTTAAATATTTTATTTATTTATTTGAGAGAGAGAGAGAATGAGAGATAGAGAGCACGAGAGGGAAGAGGGTCAGAGGGAGAAGCAGACTCCCTGCTCAGCAGGGAGCCCGATGCGGGACTCGATCCTGGGACTCCAGGATCATGACCTGAGCCGAAGGCAGTTGCCTAACCAACTGAGCCACCCAGGCGTCCCTCAAAGTACTAAGCTTTTAAATAGGGTTATTATATTTCCTCTTTTATTTTGATAATAGATTTCTTTCTCTCCCTCTCTTTAATATAGCAACCAACTTTAACATAACAACCAAGGTACTTAATCTCTTTCATTCACATATCACTTGCAGCATCTCGTTTGTCCTTTTATTTAAACATCCTTCCCCCAGCCCCCCTTGTCATCATGGATTTTTGCATGGTAAATCTTCTGAGGCCTTATATTCCTGAGAATGTGTTTATCAAGCTTTGAGATTTGATTTATATTTGGGCTGCATATACAGCTCTAAATTTAAGTTCTTTTCCTTCAATACTTTTGAAATTCTACTTCCATAGTCTTTAGGGCAGTGTTGCTTCTGAATAATTTGATTCTTATTTCTTTGATGTGATATGCTTTTTCTCTTTTTGTTAACTTTTAGAATTTTTTTCTTTATCTTTCTTATTCTTAAATTTTAATATAATGTGGTGTAGATTTTTCTTTCTTTCTCTTTCTTGCCACTCTACAAACTCTTTCCGTCTTAGGCCTGTTATCTTTAAAAAAATTGAACATTTATCTGCATTACTTCTTCAAATATTTACTCCTCTTCAAATTTTTTCTCTTTCTGTGATTTGGATTTTAGCGCTTCTCTTTCTATTCCTTATGCCTATTGAATTTTTTTTTTATATTTCTCATTTCTTTACCCTTCTTTTCTGAGCAATGTTCTTTTTGAAGTGTATCATTTTTGTGTTCCTTATTTCAACTATTATAATCTTGTCTTTAAAATATCTGCTTCACTCTTTTAAATAAATTTTTAATCCTACTGATGCATTCTTTCCTTTAAAAAATATTCTGAGCAACCAACAGGGTTTCAGAGGGAAGGGAGGAGGGAGGATGGGTTAGCCCGGTGATGGGTATTAAGGAGGGCACGTTCTGCATGGAGCACTGGGTGTTATACGCAAACAATGGATCATGGAACACTACATCAAAAACTAATGATGTACTGCGTGGTGACTAACAGAACATAATAAAATAAAATTAAATTAAAAAAACTAATGATGTAATGTATGGTGATTAACATAACATAATAAAATTAAAAAAATTAAAAAAAAGTAACAGCCCCCCCCCCCCCAATTTCATTAAACTGATTTAAAGTTATTGGTGTATGTATCTTTGCTTCTGATGGAATCTAAAAATCCAGATAGTTGTACTCCTTAAATATCCTATCCTATCGATTTATGGGTCTGTTTTTCCTGGGGTTATTCTGTCAAGCAGAGCATATAGGGGAAAGTCAGACCCCTGCCTCTGTCATCTTAAGTAGCTTAGGGGGTGGGAGTGGGGTATATGCATGAGCCCTTGTGTCCAGAGGCTGAGGCAGTGAAAAACTGAGTTAATCTCTCCTCACCCTAAAAAAAGAACTTAATGTAGGGCTTTGCTCTTTGCCCCTCAGGAAAGAGCAGCTTTAGGTGGGGATCTTTCTTAAGCATAGCAACTTAACCGGAGTCATTACTTTGCTTTTCACACCATGTCACAGTAGCTCCTGCCATTGATTTTCCTTTGTTTTTGAGATCACTTGGACCAAGTCTGAGTTGCTGTGGGTGTAGGGTGGACATTCTTCATCCCAACAGTACCTTTTCTATTTTATTCTATTTTCTATCCTCTGTACACTCTACTGGGCTGCCTCTTGTGTTCCCTGAAGCTAGTCTTTTCCTCTCACATCAGTTCAAAATAGCCCTCTGTCTTCATCTCAGGGATTTCTCATACCTTTCTTGGTGTTTTTTGTTGGTCTTGGGAGAGAGAGTCAAGAACAATCGCCAGTTCACCCTTCCTAGCCTAGTAGGATCTGGAAATGGATCCACCTACCCTTTGCTACTATTTTTAGGGACCATCATTTTTTTTTTTTTCAGCACGAAGTAACCTATAGTTTTTCTCATGGTTTTATTTTTACAAAAGGTGTTTAGAATATAAATAAAAATGTAGAATGTAAAATATTTTACCCAAACTCTTTGTGTTCTATTTCCAAACTTTTTGCCACATGCAATCACATTTTTTTTATGATGCAGTTTTTTTTAACCATACATTATTTTGAGTGTAGTTATTTTGATTTGTTCTTCTTGCTGATTTTTATGGTTCTACAGTGTTTATTTTTAACATATTGCATAATATTCTTAAAAATCATATACCAAAATTTACCAAGGCTCTCTTAGGTTTAGGTTATTTTTAATTTTCACTGTTAGAGGTGAATATAACATCTTTATAAGTGTATCTTTTGTCTTTTGATTTATTGGTTTAGATTTGTTTTAAGAATGAGATTACAAGGTCCATGGATATAAAAACTTTATGGCTCTTGATAAGTATTGCCAAATTGCCCTTCAAAGAATGCTGCTATTCTTTGAATGGTTTTCTGTATACTTATTCTGATGTATACTTAATTGCATATGCACAAACTTATTGTATATCACTTAAGACAAATTCTCTTCTGTCTTTTTACACTACTCTGATTACATTTTTTAAGGATACATTAAATTAAAATGGTGATAGACCATCTCCTTTTTTTTAAAACCACTATTACTTCCAAATAGCCCTGTAAAATCCTCTTTAATTCTAATTCTAATTCTAATTTAAGTAATTAGGAATATAAATATAAATTAAGACAATGGGTGACATTTACTCCCTTAGATTCTAGCAATGTAGAGAGCATGTATTACTTATATAGTTTGAAGTCTTAGTTGTCCCAGAAAGGTACAAAATATTTTTTGAAATCCATTTACTTCCACAAGTTGTCTGAAAGTCTGGCCCTCCCCCTCTGTTTGGAACCGTATAAATCCTGGGGGTTTTGTACCATGCAAGAAAGGGATGGGGGATGGAAAAAGGAGAGCTATCAGACTTGTTGCCAACCCTAATGTCTAGTGCTCAAACTAGATATAATTTGATATAGAAAATGTAAAAATGTAATATTTTTTACATTTTGAAGCCTTGCTATTCATACCTGCTATTATCTCTAAACAAAAACTCTGAATACATTGCTTACATATATTGCTTACATCATGCTATATAATTTACAAGATTCCTGAAATAATTATGGTTAATATGTGCCAAGCACTGTTTCAGATATATATTTAATTCTTGCAGTAATTTTTGCTACATAATAAATAATGTCAAAATCTTGGGGTTCTACAATAATAAACACTCGTTTTCTCCCTCGTAGGTCTGTGGGTTGTCTGTGGCTCAGCTGGGCTCCAAGATTGCCTGACCTTGGCTCTGGGCTGTGGGTTGGGTTCCTGTCTGCTTCTCCAGTGCCAGTGGCTGTCTGGGGCATGGTCTTCCTATTGCAGACAACCGAAGTGTAAGTAGGCAGGCTAAACCACACAAACATATTAAAAACTCCTGTTTGAATCACGTCTACTAAAATTCCATTGTCTCATGCAAATCACATGGCTAAGTGCAGGGGCAGTAGGTTGGGATATATGTACTTTACCCACAGTGGGAGGCACTACAAAGTCATGTGGGAAAGAGTGTAGATGTGTAACTTTATAAGGAGTGAGTGAAGAACTGAGAACAATAATCTTATGTATCATAATTCTCAAAGCAATTATGCAGATTGTCTCTTGTTAACTCACCATCATCGCCATCCCCTATATGATATTAAAGTGCTGATTGCACTTCATTTTAGGAGAGAAGCCTAATGTATTAGCTTGGCTGCCATAACAAAATCTCATAGACTGGGTGGCTTAAACAACAGAAATTATTTCTCACAAGTTGTGGCGGCTAGGAGCCTCAGATTAGGGTGCTGGCATGCTTGGGTTCCAGTGAGAGCTCTCTGTCTGGCTTGCCGCTTTCTCACCGTGCCCTCATGTGACAGGCAGAGAGAAGGAACCAGCTCTCTAGTGCCTTCTTTTTTTTTTTTTAAAGATTTTATTTATTTATTTATTTGAGAGAGAGAATGAGATAGAGAGAGCATGAGAGGGGGGAGGGTCCGAGGGAGAAGCAGACCCCCTGCCGAGCAGGGAGCCCGATGAGGGACTCGATCCCGGGACTCCAGGATCATGACCTGAGCTGAAGGCAGTCGCTCAACCAACTGAGCCACCCAGGCATCCCTCTCTAGTGCCTTCTTATAAGAGCACAGTCTGGCATGGCGTCCACTCTGCCTGTCAGCGTGTAGGCAGCTGAAGGGCAATGGCAGACATGAGGTTTACTTTGAGTTGTGGGCATTCTTTATATAGAATCACTTGCTTTGGTGCTGCCAGCAGCAGAGATCATCATCAGAGGTTTTCTGTGATTCCTTAAACCTTCTGATCTCTGAAAGCCAGTGGTAGTTTTCCCTTACCTTGGCTCCCCCAGAGCTTCCCATAATTTTGTAAGCACTTGTCATATTTTACTGAATTTAAGATGCCATCAACTGTGTCACTAAGAAAGGAAAAAGAGCTACTAATTAGATTAAAATTTTTTATCCCTAAGATTTTTGTTCCATACTTTTAGAAAAGGCTATTTTAGACTTAATTAGATAGGTTTTAAAACACCTGCACATACAATTGTACATACATAAAAATGTAAATATGAGCACAATAAATCCACTGTTATTCCTGAAATCACTTCATATTCAGAATTTTGCTCCTCTGATTCATTTCTTCCACTTAGAGTTCTCAGTGTGAGTTTTTCCACTCATCAGGAGGCATTGGGAGCATTGGTAATGGGTCATTTCTTAAAAGAGTACTCCATCATTACCTACTGTCTTTTCTTCCAAGCTGCTAACAAACATTCTGCCAGTTTGGCTCGAGTTGTCTTAATTTTATGTCAATTCCTATTCCATTCACAAAGAGTACTTAAATAGTTTGTGGATTCAGTGTGTAAGGATTTACCGTGGTTGAGTTGTGCCAGTGGGAATGACCATGAGGTTCTGCACTTCTCTATAAGCTTATTCTTTATTCTTCTTGATACATATTTCTGCGATGCAACAAGAATTGATCAGTGGGTTGTGTTAGGGCTCCTAGGTATCTATTCTGAAGACTTTTAGCTGGCTCAGTGGGTATCTATCTGTTTTCTGAGTACATACTATGACATCTTGGGGGGAAGATCTCATTTTTGTATACCATTTTGCAATTTAAAATTAAATCTAAACCCCATGGAATGTACAACAGCAAGAGTGAAAGTTAATGTATATATGGACTTTGAGTGATAGAGATGTGTCAGTGTTGATTCATTGATTGCAATAAATATACCACTGTGCTGTGAGGTATTGGTAGGGGAGGCTGTGCATGTGTGGGGCCAGGGGTGTGTGGGAACTCTCTTTTCTGCTCAGTTTTGCTGTGAACCTAAAATCATTCTAAAAAACCTAAAAAAGTCTATTAAAATATTAAATATAAAAATAATCTTGTTATTGGTAATTATTCATAGCTTTACAGAGTTAGGCTACTTTTTATAACCTGTGTCATGATGGTGTTATCTTTAGCATCTTTAGCAGTGACAGTATTGGCACTGGAGTTTCTTTAGCATTTTCTATTTGACCAAACACATGGTTTTATTAATTTACTCAATTGAGTCACAGGTTACTGGCAATTAAGTAACTTCTATTCATAGTCAGCAAAAACTTTCTGACAAATTGATACTTAGGGCCTTAAGGATAATCTTGGATGGTACATAAATTATTCACAAAAACCTCTTTTTCAGCTCTTCTGGATGACTTGGCAATTTCTCCTGTCTTGATTGCCCTTTTAGTTTGGTTTCCCCTAAAAGCAGAGCCTGAGATAAGGATGTGGGTACATAGAGAGCATATTTAAAAAGTGCTCTCTGGGGGAGCCTAGGTGGCTCAGTCGGTAAAGCATCCAACTCTTAATTTTGACTTAGGTCATGATCTCAGGGTCATGATCTCAGGGTCATGAGATCAAGTCCCACTTTGGGCTCTGAGCTCAGCGGGGAGTTTGCTGGAGATTCTCTCTTTCCCTCTCCCTCTGCCCCTCCCCCTACTTGCTCTCTCTCTAAAATAAATAAATAAATCTTAAAAAAAAGGGGTGCCTGGGTGGCTTAGTCAGTTAAGCATCTGACTCTTGGTTTCAGCTCAGGTTATGATCTCAGGGTTGTGAGATCGAGCCCTGCATCTTGGGCTCAGCACGGAGTCTGCTTGAGCTTCTCTCTCTTTCTCCCTCTCTCTTTGCCCCTCCCCATTCTCATGTGCACTCTCTCTCGCTCTCAAATAAAATAAATAAATAAAATCTTAAAAAAAGGGAAGTGCTCTCTGAAAGCACTTGACCCTCTAGGGCTATTAACTTCACCCTTGGGCCATTTACTGCCCCCACAGCCCAATTACCAGGCTTCTCTGAGATAGAAATGCAGAGACACCTTATTGTTTTGAGTAAAGGGAAAGAGCAGTGATGAAAACTGAGAGTTGGCTACTGGGAGGGATATGCTAGTTTTGTTTTTTCCATATTACTTGCTAGTTCAAAACGCATAAAGTTGAGACATAGTGTGATCTTATGATATTTATTCTCCCAGCCTGCTTGCATTTCTGCCTCTTTAACAGCTGCTTGGGATGGATGCTGTGTACCCCAAGTGTATCTCCTGTGCTTTCTCCGTTTCCTTCCAAACCCCTATCAGCCCGTGGTAGATGAATATGTTGGCAATCTTATTTGGAAATCAGACCCTAGTGAATCTGTTGACATGTGTTCACTTAACAGAGCTTGTTTACTCCTCATCATCTTTCTGCACATCAGATTCTGCACTGTGGTCACTCCACCTAGGCGTTGCCATCCCAGGGGCCCTGCTGAAGCAGCCTGCCAGGACTGGTTTTATCTTTTACTATGTCACAGATGTGTTAGGTGCTGTGGGGAATAAATAAGAAGTCCATGCAATAGTGGCTGATTCTGGGGAGTATAGATGCATGCTCAGGAATAGCCCTCCACGGGGGGGAAGTTTACCAAGGTGGTAACTCAGACTCGAAGCCGTTGAGACAGAGAAGAGCTTGCGTGGACTGGAACCTTTTGGAAAGGCTCCACGAGGGGGCCAGGTCTGAGTAATAAATTTGAATTGGGGGAGAAATTTTGATAAGGGCTCTTAGGACACGTTCTTTTTGGAGGCTGGACTCCCCAAGCAAATGTCATTTTAAAATGTGATCTTATTCCTCTTTGATCACCAAATGTCCGAGAAGTCGGTTGAAATCTATAAACCTTAAAAGCAGGCAACTTGATTGCGGGATTGAGGTTGAATGTAGATTCAAATGCTATGTTTGCCAAAGAGGTGGGTGACTGACATTTAGCAGTGTCCTTGAAGAGGCTTGCTGGCTTACTTGTGTATGGAAAGGATAGTTTCTGGAATGCCTGGCACCTCTGCATAAGAGCCATAGATGCAGTGGAATCCATAAAGAGGAGAACCTCATGGCTTGCTCTTTGGGGCAGCCAGATATACTTAGTTAGGTCCATGTACTTGGGTCCAAGCCATTTTATCATCTGTGCTGGGGAATTGCTGGGGGGAAATTGCTATCCCTGGCTTGTTGGATGATGCTGACCGACTCCTAGGTGGACTTGCACTTTAAAGAACCATTGCACACCTCCCCCAACACCTTTCATCACTAGGGAAGACTTGTGCCATTTACTCTGGTTACATTTTACCATGGGTTATGGTGGCTTGGAGATAGGGGTCTAAGGTGGCTCTGTGGAATATTAAATCTTCGTTTTGTTTTTTCATTCCTTGTGAGTCTATGCTGTCCCTAAACGGTCACGTGTTAGATAGGAAACAGTTTGCTTTCAGCTCTAGAGGCCTTGAATGACGTACCACCAGGACTATGGTCACCTTTGGGAGGCAATGTGCTTGGGTCTCAGACCTGGGTTCAAATCCTGATGCAGCCCCTCTGGTGAAAACCATGGGTGATTCTCTTAGATTCTTTGAGTCTTGGTTTCCTCCTTTATACGGTGGTTAATTATACTTATTGCATAGCATCATTGGGAAATTAAATAAAATAATGATGAAAGTTCCTGGCACGGAGCTTTAGAAATGTAGTTTCCTTCTAATATAGCCTAATATGTCAGTTGTGATACCTGAAGCTAAAGCCTTAAGGATTCAATTTAAATTTAATGGAAAAATAATATATGCATTATTTAAAAAAAAGTGAGAAAAATCTTTAGATTTAAACTGAGGGATTTTGAAGATAGAATTATGTTCTTATTTCCTAAATGCATTTGTTTCCAGTGACTATTTTATTCACTTTATATGGAAAAAATTATTTCATATGAGGAGGTAGCCTTGGTATAACGGCATCTGATGAAATGCAGCTAATTAAACACATAATTTGGTACAGACTGTGTACCCAACATATTTTGGCACATAAAATATTTACTCTGATAGACTGAAGCTGTTATTTTGAACTGGATCTCAGTTGTTTTTGAGACTGAGTGTTTTTAATCTAGCAAATGATAATGACTTCATCACTTCTGACTTTGTGTGTCTGGTTTCAGCCGGGAATGAGATTTTATTGCTGTGCTTTCAGCTTTTGGTAAGAGTGCTTGATAGACTATCACTGCTAAGATCTTGTTTTTGAAAAGAACATTAAATATTTGTTAATTTGTATTTATATTCAAAACTCTAAATCTGTGCTAAACATAAGTAAGTCTCCTAATTATGAATTTCCCTCCTATTTTCAGTTTTATGTGAAATCCAGGAACTTGAACAGCACAAAAAGTAGATCAGCTCAAAGTTTCTTTCAAAATGCTGTGATATTTTTGTCTCTGCCCTTCCTGCTTTGTGATGCATTTGTATTAGAAAAAAGGGATAGTCTTGGTCGTGTTCTAAGCAGGTATATTTTGAGGAAAACCCCCTAAACCTGTGCTATAAGAAAGCACTGTTTGAGTTTGAGTTTCAAGTTTACTTAGTGTGTTTAAATTTACTTCTACTGATGCAAGTTCTACTTTAGTTCAACTTTAGTTTCCTTCACTAAGTCTCAGGTGATGCTGAGGTTGCTGGTCTGAGGACCACACTGAGTAGAAAGAGCTGTGTGCACATTTGAAAATCTGACTGCTTGGGTTTGAATGCCTGCTCTACTCTTTATTACCCCTGTGACCTTGTTGTGTAGGACATTTAGCTGTTCTGTGTCTTTGTTTTGGCATCTGTCAACATGGGGATGATTAAAATGGCATTTGGCTCTAAGAGTTCATTTAAAGAAAAACTGATATAACCCATGTGAATCATTTAACACCTAACAGCAAAGTGATAACTACTAATACATTTTAATATATATTTTATCTGGTGATAATGGCTTTCAGAAAATTGGAAGGGGAGAGGGGGAGTCCTAATATTAATTTATTTTTGCTTGAGAAACATTTTAGTGCAACTCAGTGACCAATTGTCCCAGTTTTCCCAGGACTGGGTTTTTCAGTGGTTTTAGTCCTGAGAGTCTCTTGTCCTGGGAAACCCCTCATTTCTGAGCAAACCAGAAGAGTTGGTCACCCTTGTATTTAAGGACTTGGGTTTTTTTTAAGTCTTCACAATAATCTTATGACGTAGGTATCATTAACTGAATTTCCCAGGTAGGCCAAGGCTAGTAAGTGGTGAAGCCTCTATTCAAATCTGCCTTTGAGTGACTTCATAGTCCTTGGATGCTCCATTACATCTGTTGTACAATCAAACGTTATTGCTGTATCCTTATGTAGTCTTTCAAAATGCGTACCAGAAGCGTATTTGGTTTAGATTAAGATAAAATAATACAAGATATTCAACCCCCATAAAGTTCATAAAAAATAGGTAAACAGGAATATACTGGACATGGAAGAATCATGAGGCTGCCCTGGTCTAAGGTCTGAGGAAAGGTGACTCATCTAGAAGACTTGCTTTCTCATCTCAGAGTCTGCTTTTTGTAGATTAAATGAAGTGGACAGATTAAGATGAGGCTTAGTGGCAGAATATTTATATAATTCTAGTAGAGGATGGGAGTTTGTGGAAGGGGCTAGGGAAAATCTGATTTTATTACTTTTTTCTTCTTGACCCTTTTCTTTCTAGTCTTCTGCCAAAACAACCAGACAGGTGTTCCTTACCTTTCTTCATTTCTCTGCCTTTGTAAAAAATTAGTTGGAGTGGACACAAGTGAACTTTGTCAAGTGGCAACATCAAGGGATGCCTGAACATAAGAAAGTCCTCATATTATCCCATTACCCTGTCTAAGCTTTTTATGTGACAGCCGGAGAACCATATCAGCTGGAATCCTTCCTTTAGTCTTCATGAAACAAATGCTCTTAGCTCCAAAAATACTTCTACAAATACTTCTCACAGAATTTGCTCAGCTCAGTTTTACTATTAAGAAAGCTACTGCTTATTGCCAAAGAAATACTTAACAGTGGTTTCCAAACCAGAGTTTCCTTAGTTGGATGTAGCCCTAGGGAACCTGGGCCTCAGGGGAAGTCACATTTTTTTTTTTTTTGTTCTAAAAATGGACTTGGATATGACATTTAACATAAAAACTGAAAACATTTAAAAATTCAATACATTGATATAAAATATAAATATAAATAATATAAAATAAATCAATGCTAGTTATCTTAAAATCTGTAGAATCAACAAAATTTTAAGGTAGGGACCCTTTATTATACTTATTTATGTATATATTGTAAAACTGCATTTTAATGTGTAATGGATTTGAAATGTGTAAGTGTATTCAAATGCTTGATTTTACTACTTACATTTTTATAGAAGATAAGAATTGAAATGGAAATATCCCAATTTCATCTGTTTGATTTGCCTAGAATTTTATTTATTTATTAATTAAAATTTTATTTTATTATGTTATGTTAGTCACCATACATTACATCATTAGTTTTTGATGTAGTGTTCCATGATTCATTGTTTGCGTATAACACCCAGTGCTCCATTCAATACATGCCCTCCTTAATACCCATCACCGGGCTAACCCATCCCCCCCACCCCCCTGATTTGCCTACAATTTTAATTGAAGATAAAACCCATGAGTAAATTACTTTTGCAAATAAACTGCACAGTTCAATAAAGATCACTAAAATTATTGAAAAAAATCTCAATCATTGAAAAATAGAAGGAAAATTTAGAATTATTCTTTATCAGTTCCTCAAAGTGTGCTTCTGGACCAGCAATATCAGCATTACTTGAGAACTTGCTAAAAATGAAAATTGTTCTCTTCCACTCCAGACCTATTGTTTCAGAAACTCTGGTGGAGGGGCTCAGCAGTCTATACTTTAATCTTCCTTAGGCGATTCCTGTGCACGTTCAAGTGTGAGACTCTCTGGTCCAGACCATCCAGAAGAGTGTCCAATGGGTCATTAGGATGATATACCTTTAGCAAAGTTGGAGAATTAGAACCTAAATTGATGACTCAGAAATTAGATAACCTCTTTTTCTCTTTGCCTTTGGGACAAATGATGACCATTGGACAGTGTGGTGTAATGAAAAGAATTTGAATTTTGAAGTGTGAAGATCTGGTTTCAGTTTGCAACTTTATATATGCAAATCACTTAAGTACTTTGAGCCATGGTTTCTAATATATAAAATGGTGATAATGATAGCCTCAGTCTCATAGAGTTGCTGTGATCGAATGCAGACATGCTTGTGAAGGCAATTTTTAAATTATCCAGTGCTGTACAAATGTTACTTTTCATATGATCATTACTGCCAGTATGATTGCAGTTCTCAAAACTTACCCTTCTCACCTCCCCTGTCTTTGCCCCATTAAAATTTAATTGCCTCTTGAAATTTAAGTTTTGCAAAGCAGAGATTTAAAAAAAAAGAAATTGGAGACTTTTTAAACAAGAAAAAAAACAGAGTTCTTGCAATTTCTTTTATATATGAAAAGATACATATGGATTTTTTTCCCTTTGTTTCATGAATAGTCTTTTAAGCCTTTAATCCACAATGTAAAGTGAATCAATAGCACACTTCAGTGATACCAGAGCAATAATAATGCATTTGGAACATTAAGTGTCAAATTTCCCTCACATATTTCAAAAACTGTTTTACATTTTTTTCTGGTTTAACCTCTCTTGACACCAGTGAACTTAAGGCTTGTAATTGAAGGATAAGTGAGCAAAAAAGCAGTTCAAGTGATAATACATCAATTTCAATTCCTATTTTCTGGACGGAGACCTTTTATGCTAAGTTCATGTGAGAATAAATGTTTATGACAAAATTATAACCCTCAGATCGATGTTACTCAGGCAGGCTGAGATCTGTCCTGATATAATGGATTTTGTGACAATGAAATGCAAGAGAGTCTCCCAAAAGCTTTGCCTAAGGAATTTCTGACAGTAGGCTATATGCTACCAAAATTTTCAAGATGCTATTATGACTCATTTCTACTCATTACAGAAAAATGGCTTGGTATTTTAATCATGAAAATACAGTTGTGTCGAAGAGGAGAAAGAAGTGTAAAGATGTAATCTCTGAAGTATTGCCATGTATTCATATTAGCTGCAGCATTTAGTAAATGTTGTTGCTTTTATTGCGGTTTTTATTTTTTTATTTTTAAAAAAGATTTATTTATTTGAGAGAGAGAGAGAAAGAGAAGGAATGAACAGAGGAAGGGGCAGAAGAAGAGGGAGAGAGTGTTTTAAGCATACTCCGTGCAGATTGTGGAGCCCAACGCGGGGCTCAATCTCATGACCATGAGATCATGACCTGAGTCATAACCAAGAGTGGGATGCTTAATCAACTGCACCACCCAGGTCCCCTTGTTGTGGTTTTTAATTTGGAAGGTTGCATATATTTGTTACGCCTAATTTGATTTCTAGTCATAATTTTCTGCATGTCGCTATTTGAATGAAAAGAGGTGTCTTCTGTAATTAGAGGTAATCTGAACTTCATATAATTTCCTGTAAGTTCTTTCCTCCCTAAGCATTACTGCTTCTTCTCCCATTTCAGTGGATTCATTTTTTTTCAGGGAGAATATGTAAAGATGCCTCAAAATATTGTAACACTGCAGTTGAAAATATCCCAGCATCTATAAGGGCTGCATAGTTTTTTCTTTTCTCCCCCCTCAGTTTTATTCAGTTATAATAACATAAACATTGTGTAAGCTTAAGGCGTACACCCTGCTGATTTGATACATGTATATATTATATAGAGTTAGTTAACACCTCTATCACCTCACCTAATTACCTTTTTTTTTTTGGTGGTGAGAACATTTAAGATTTACTCTCTCAGCAACTTTCAAGTATATGATACAGTGTTATTAACTATTGTCATCATGTTCTATATTAGATCCCCAGAATTTATTCATCTTTCAGCTGGAGGTTTGTACCTTTTGACCAACATCTCCCCATTTCCCCCACCCTGCGCCTGGCAGCAGCTATTCTGCTGTTTCTCTGAGTTTGGCTTTTTTAGATTCCACATGTAAGTAATATCGTACAGTGTTTGTCTTTCTCTGTCTGACTTATTTCACTTAGCATAATGCCCTCAAGGATCACCTGGGTTGTCACAAATAGCGATTGCCTTCTTTTTCAAGGCTGAATGACATCCCAATGTATATGTATGTATGTATGTGAATATCATTGCAATGATGTTCGTATGTTACACACATATATACACATACATATATACATATATGTTACACACATATATACACACATGTATATTATACACACACCCACATTATATGTATCTCACATCTTCTTTATCTGTTCATCCATAGATGGACACTTAGGTTGTGTCCATGTCTTAGCTATTGTGAATAATGCTGCAGTGTACATGGGACTACAGATACCTCTTTGAGATCTTGATTTCATTTCCCTTGGATATATACCAAGAAGTGGGATTACTGGATTATATGGTAGCTCTATTTTTATTTTTTTGAGGCCTCTATACTATTCCCCATAGTGGCTGCACCAATTTCCATGAGTAGTACCCAAGGATTCCCTTTTTTTCCATATCCTTGCCAACCCTTGTTATCTTTTGTCTTTTTGATAGTAGACATTGTAATAGGTGTGAAGTAATATGTCACTGTGATTTCAGTTTGCATTTCCCTGATGATTGGTGATGCTGAGCATCTTTTCATTTAGTAGTTGGCCATTTGTATGTCTTTGGAAAATGTCTATTCAGTTTCTCAGTCTAATTGGATTGCTTTTTTTTTTTTTTGCTATTGAATGTAGGAGTTCCTTATATATTTGGTTATTAACCCCTTATCAAATAGGTGGTTTGTTAATATTTCCTCCCATTCTATAGGTTGTCTTTTCATTTTGTTGATTATTCCTTTTCCTTTACCTACAGAAGTTTTCTAGTTTGATGTAGTCCCACTTATTTATTTTGCTTTTGTTGCTGTGCTTTTGATGTCATATCCAAAAAATCATCGCCAAGACCAGTGTCAAGGAGCCTTTACCTTATGTTTTCTTCCAGGAGTTTTATGGTTGCAGGTCTTATGTTTAAGTTTTTAATCCATTTTGAGTTAAATGGTTTCCGTTTGCATGGAATAACTGTGTCCATTCCTTCACTTTGAACCTGTGTGTGTCCTTAAAGCTGAGATGAGTCCCTTATAGGCAGCATATGGTTAATTTTGTTCTTGTTTTTTGTTTTTGTCCATTCTGTGCCTTTGGATTGGAGACTTTACTTCATTTACATTTAGAGTAATTATTGATAGGTAAGTATTTACCAATGCCATCTTATTGTTTTTTTGGCTGTATTATAGTTTCCTTGTTCCTTTCTTCCTCTCTTGCTGTTTTCCTTTGCAAATTCATGATTTTCCATAGTGGTGTGCCTTGGTTCTTTCTCTTTATCTTTCATGTATACTGAAGGATTTTGCTTTGTGGTCACCAGGAAGATTACATAAATTATCTTGTAACAGTCTCTTTTACAGTGATAACAATGTAACTTCAATAGCATACAAAAACTCTACTTCCTTTCTCCCAATCTTATATGTTTTTGATGTCACAGTTTGCCTTTTTTTATATTGTATATTCATTAACAAATAACTGTAGCTGTAGTTATTTTTAATACTTTTGTCTTTAATCTTTTTTTATTTTTTAAAAAATTTTTAAAAAGATTTTATTCATTTATTTGACAGAGAGAGACACAGCGAGAGAGGGAGCACAAACAGGGGGAGTGGGAGAGGGAGAAGCAAGCTTCCCGCTGAGCAAGGAGCCCGATGCGGGACTCGATCCCAGGACCCTGGGATCATGACCTGAGTGAGCTGAAGGCAGACGCTTAACAACTGAGCCATCCAGGTGCCCCTTTAACCTTTTTTTAAAAACCAGAGTTAAGTGGTTAATATAACACCATATTAGAGTATTATGAATTTGATTACTTACTTTTAACAGTGTGTTGTATATTTTTTTATGTTTTCATATTACTGATAGAGTCCTTTCATGTCACCTTCAAGAATCCTTTCAGCATTTCTTATAAGGCAGATCTAGTGGTGATGAACTCCCTCAGCTTTTGTTTTTCTGGGGAAATTTTTATCTCTTCTTCATTTCTGAAGGAAAACTTAATTGGATAAAGTTGGTTGACAGTTTTTTCTTCCAGCACTTTGAATATATCATCCTATTCTCTCCTGGCCTATAAGTTTTCTGTAGATAAATCTGCTGATAGACTTAAGGGGATTCCCTTATAAATGATAAGCTTCTTTCCTCTTGCTACTTTTCAGAGTCTATGTTTGTCTTTGATTTTTGCCAGTTTTATTATAATGTGTCTTGGAGAAGATCTTTAGAGTTGAATTTATTTGGGGACCTCTGAGCTGACCATGAACTTGTATGGGTAAATCTCTCCCCAGATTTGGGATGTTCTGAGGCATTATTTCTTTAACTAAACTTTCTACCTCTTTCTCCCTTTCCTCTTCTGCGACTCCAGTAATTTGCAAATTGCTTCTCTTGATGGTATCCCATAATTCACATTGGCTTTCTTCACTCTTTTCATTCATTAAAAAATCTTTTTCCTCTGCCTAGATAATTTCAAAGTTCTTGTCTTTTATTTTATGGATTTTTCCTTCTGCTTGATCCATTCTATTGATGCTCTCTATTGCATTTTTCATTTCATTTATTGTTTTCTTCAGCTCCAGAATTTCTGTTAGGTTCTGTTTTTATGATTTCTATCTCTTTGTTAAACTTCTCATTTTGTTCATGTAGTATTTTCCTGTTTTTTTTTGAGGGGACGAATTATCTTTCTGCATTTTCTAATAGCTCATTGAGCTTCCTTAAAATAGCTATTTTGAATTATCTAGTAAATTGCTGGTCTCCATGTCTTTGGGGTCAGCTACTGGAAAATTGTTGTTACCCTTTGGTAATGTCATGTTTGTTTGAGTTGTCATGTTCCTTGAAGTCTTATGTTTCTGTCTTCACATCTGAAGTAGCAATCACTTCCTCCAGTCTCTATTGACTGACTTTGAGGAAGAAATACCTTCTTTCAGTCCTGCTGGAGATTCTGAGGTTTTCAGACCTTCTGTGGATATGCTTGTTCCACATTTCTTGCTCCCTCTTGTGGCAGAATTCTTAAGCTTGAATGCCTTGTCTTGATCTTGCAATGCACCAGGCTGGGTGCTGTTAGCCTCCCTTTGACTTTTCCAAGGGCAGAGCTAAATGTTCAAGATTGTGGTTGCTCCTTGGCCAGCAGATTCAGGCCAACTTTTGGCACATGTTCACTGTCTGTGTGCCAAAGCTTGTTCTCACTGCTTTTGGGAGAACTCACGGGGAGCCGGCCATGGGGTGTGGGTCTTTGTGTGTGATGAGCATTTAGCACTGTGGTGCTTGTGGCTAGATGGGAGATATGTGGGTGAGGTGTCTCAATGACTCATCAGTGGGCCTTATGATGGAGTTCCTGATAGGGTTAGTAGCATCCATGTCCCTTAGATATGTTCCAAACCCTGGCTGCTATCCTCCCAACTGCTGATTGCTTTCCAGTCATGCAGCTCATGACTCAGTACTCTGGAGGCAAGAGATAAATGGGCCTCTTTGGCAGCATCCCCCACAGCTGTGGAAGCCAGGTGCTCATACACAATCCCTCCCTTTCCTCTGTGGGAAAGAATTACAGGCCAAGAGAGCCCTGTTGGGTTGAGCTGTGCCACCTTGCAGGAGAGGTGATGTGGGCAAAGTAAAATTGTTCCTCTTACCCTCTCCAGTGTGTCCAGACTCAAATATTTTTGCTCCAGTAGTGTTCTGGAACTTCTCCACTAGACTCCTGGACTTCCCCATTACAAATAAATTGGCAAGCTTTAATAATTTTGTTAAATTTTAGGATATTTAATTTTCTTGGTTTTGGTAATTAGAAATGTAATAGATATTTTGTATATTTTTTTTTTCTGAATATTGCTAAGCAAACAGAAAAAAAACCATAGTAACAAACAACAACAAAAAGAAGCAAATTACTACACAAACTCTGACTTCCCTGAGTTCGAGTTAATACTTACTTTGATGTATGCAAATATTTTTTCAAATTATGTTGGATTATGTTTTCTATTGTTCTTAAACATTTGAGGATCAGTGACCCTTAGACTGTAAAAATTTGTTGAAAGCTTTGCATACAGGAAAATGTACATATGCACAGGCGCATGTCACTTTGCTTCCCATCGTAGCAGAGCCTTGGGGAAGAACCAAGCTTGAGAGCAGCAGTTGTGCCATTGATTTTGTGCCACCCAACGCCTACCTCAATTAGAAACCACCTGACCCAGTTCTCTTTAAGATAAGTGTGCTTTATCCCAAATACAAACAAAATGGAAATTAGTGGCTTACCTTGGTGAGCATTTATTATTTCAGATACTAACAAAAATCTAGAAGATAAGCAGGTCAGGCCAAGGGTGATTGTGTCTTACTGGATATCAGTTGGTGGTAGATTCAGGATTCTAACCCAAACTCCTTCTGATTTCTAGTCCTGTAATTTTATATAACACATTACTCTCCAAGGATTTCCACCCAGGACACATCTGGAACTGCTGTGCTAATTGTCATGAGCATAGGCTTCTACTATCATATTTTTTTGCTTCAGTTCTTGAGAGCATTTTATGGTTCAAGATGATTGCTTAGCATCAGTTATCACAATTCTATTTCAGTCTGAAAGAAAGAGGGATGGAGAAGAAGGACCAAAGTGTATATGCTACAGGTCTTTGAAGTTAGCTGCCTAGACTTTGCCACATGATGTTTGTTCTTCCAACTCACTGGCCAGAACAGTTCAAGAAGAGCCACCTCGTTTTGAAAGGGAAGTTTTGAATTTGAGACTTTGAGTGGCCATGTGCCAGTTCAGAATTAGGAGACCTATTACTAGGGAAGAAGGAAGAATAGATTTTAGAGGACAACTGGAAGTTTCTAAAGTCAGGCAGAGTTTCTGAACCCCATTGTTTCTTATAGATGCTCAAATAAATGAGTGTTTCAACTAAGATTGCTTACTGCTACTGCTTTGTATTATTTGTACCTTGGGAAACCAACATCAGTTTAATACTACCACGTTTCATTGCAGATTTTTGGAACCAATACATATTCTTTTTTAGAAAAACTCCCATTTACCTTTTCTATATTAATGGTAAAAGATTCATTTATAGTACTGAGAGAACCATGTGGTGGAATCAAGAAGGGTTCTCTGTCCATGATCTTTTCCCATGTCCAGGAAAGCCCAACTTTTTTTTTTTTTTTAATAAGAGGCAATGTAATCTCATAACCACTGTTTTGCCTTTTACTTTCTTGACTCTCTCACCTTTCCCCCCTGTACCTCTAAAGCAATTTTGTTAGTTTATATTGGTTTCCTCTAGACAATTTTGCATGGGAAACTTTTACCTACCTCATAACTATCAGAAATACTCATCACCTTGTAGATTTGATGGCATTCTTTCTTTTATGGACCCCTAAAGGATTAATGAGGAATGTCCCAGATTATTGGTTTTCCTGGTTTCTCAGGATCTTTGAGGATCTTCAAAAATTTTGTCCAGTGTTATGAGAAGTCAGTTTATAGGAAGTCAAGGAACTCTTTACTTGTCCCTCAAATTCTGGTGAGGCATCTGTGTTCTGGATTTCTAGAATGTAGGAACTGCTGTAGTCACATGATGAGGCATTGAAAAATCATGATGCTGGGGGCAGGGTGAGGGGAGATATTTTGTAACTCTATCTTAAGCAATAGGATTATAAGCAGTATAAAAGTTTAAGTTACTCCAATTGTCCTTGGTCAACATGACTTTCTCTCTTACACTTGTACTACATTTCCAGACTTTTCCCCCCATCTATTATAAGGGCAGGGCTCACATCTGACCAGACTGTCTTGGCTGTGTCAGTAACTACCAAGAGATGTTTTGGCAGGTAGTTTCCTTGGGTTATGGCAGGTTAAATTAAACTATTTCGAATTTAATGTACGTTATGTTGATGAGAACTGGATTGATTGTTTGAAGCACTGAGATTCATCTCTGTATGAACCACTTTATTTCCTGCTAGGACATCCTTTTGCTATTGTGAAGATATAAACAATGTCTACTTCTATTAAAAAGAAATATATATGCAGGCAAATATGTTTTTGAATTGAAGATATTATTTCTTATTAACCAACTGCATGAGACACAATAATCCTTGATTATTAATGCTAATAGAGAAATGTAGAGAGTATAGTTTATAAAAAAACAGAAGATGCATTTTGGAATACAATTTATTTTATTATATTATTACATGAAATGCTGAAGCCACATGGAAAATCTGATTCTGGAGAAGGTTCTCATTTCTTTTCTGTGACCCACTGTGTATCATGTTTCAGAATACTCAAAATATACTTTTTCTGGGTTCGAACTTTATTTGGAGCAAAGAAAGATAGTTGAAAGCTTTCACTTAGAGCTGTTTGTTAAGGTGCTATTAAGAGTAAATAAAAGCAAAAAGAATTAACATAGGACTTAAGTGAGCAAGAGAGGGACCTCTTCAGGTAATGTGGAAGTTATATCTTGGGATAATTGAAGATTGACTTTCTGGTAAAAGGCACAAAGAAGGATAAATTGGCTTATTCCAAACTGAGGCCACTTCTTTAGGAAGTATGCTTGAGGATATACTTCGCAATAAACTTAACAGCTAGCAAGGTCTCTTTACAGGTTGGCTTTATCAGAGATTCTGGAAGGAGAAAACCAAATTTGCCTTTATCTCGGAGTTCAAAGGCAAATGTGTGTTTGATGCCCAGGTTGTAAGCCCAGTCTAAAGAAGAACCTGACATTGGGTCTGTAAAACACAAGCAATAAATATTTAATTAGAAACAAATGCTAATGTTTTTCTTGAAATGGAAATTCACTGGTGTAAAATTAGCAGTAAAAAATAATTATGTGTACAATTAATTGCAGTAATTAATGGCAGTAGTGGTCTACATAGTATAGAGTGTAGAGTACAACATAATCATGGTTTTGGGATCCACCACATATTTTAAATATGTGCTGCATTTCCAAAATCACATTTTGCTTGGGTCAGTACTCTAAATTGATTTTGTTTCCTGGGCGCACAGTGTTGCAGATGGAGGTGGTTTGGGCAAGTGCAAGGAGCTGTGGAAACCAACTGAGGAGGGGCCTCTGGTCACTGAAAACTCAACAAAAAAATCATGCACACAAGCTAGGCAAAAGTACGTTCTTTCTAATAGTTCAGGTCTCTTTCTATTCACGTTGCTTGGATAAACGATTTTTATAGTTAAAAGACCATGAAAGCTTAAGTAAGTTATTTTAAGGATGTATTTAGACCCTTACTCCAACTTTTCAATGTCAATTTTTATGAGATTTTACTAAGAATGTTATTTGAAAATCTAAACAGACATCTATAAATTATGGACATACAAGGTTTATACAAGTACATATATATAGACTATAAATGCATTTATGTATATTTTGCTTTGCATAATAAGAAATCTACTTTCTTGTATATAGAATCATTTATGTTCCTAGGACAGGTAATGAGTTTAACTAATATTAATGTTTTAGGTTTGAATGATGAAACCTCAAAGCTGTGTTGAAGAAAGAGGGAAGAAATATTTTGGTAGAAAGAGTGTTGGCTTTTAAACTATTCAACAAACTATAGAAATGAACCCTGAAAGTATAGTCTACAAATATTTATTAAAGCTTTAATATGCACAGTGCACTTCACTTGGCACTGTGGAGGGTGGCTGTGCAGGGTACAAAGATAAAGATGATATTGGTGTCTTTGGGAACTTACTGTTTAGGGGAGAGAATTCAAAGACACAAATCAATAGAGACAGGGCAGAATATGTAAGTACCATAAGAAAGGTACAATCTTTTATGAAGATTTAAAAAAACATTATGTATGTCTGGTGAGGATGATGACATTTCATGCTCAGTGCCCACTAAATACCACCTTCATGATGTAGAGCCTAGAAAGGTATTTTTCCAGATGGACATGGAGGAAGGGCATTCTGGTCAGTGAGCTACAAAGATGGAAAAGCATGGAGGCCTTTTTAGGGACCAGTGAGATCCAGCTGGACTGGAACAAATGGAGCAGTGAGAGTTTGTGGGCAAAGCTCAGAAAACCTGATAAATCAGGACAGGTATTTTGTTTGGGAGGCAATAATAGTTATTTTAGTGTTGCACTTAGGACAGTTAACCTGGACTGGAATGAGTAGAGACCAGTGAGGAGGTATTGTGAAATGAAAGCCTGAACTTGTGTAGGGTCACCACACTAGGAATAGCACTGAGGGCTTTATGTCAGAAACATTGGAATGGAAGAGTCACAAAATCTGATAAAAATGATTGAGATTTCAGTCTGGGTGGCTGAAAACAATCCACACATTATTAACAGAAATAGGAACTCAGAGAGGATAGTGATGGTGAGGAGAAAGGATAAAGGAGGGAAGACAAAAGGATGTTTAGCATCAGCCACATTTAGGAAGGAGCTTGTGAAAATGTATTTTGAAGGTATTGGCAGAAATATTATAGGTGAAATTGGCTTGCGCACATTCAGGATCATTATATTTTCTTGGTGGATTGATCCTTTTGTCTTTATTAATGTCCCTCTTTGTTTCTAGCAAATTTCTTTGGTCTGAAATTTACTTTATCTGATATTTAATATGACCACTTCTCCTTTGATTAACATTTGCATGGTATATATCTCTTTCAGGCCTTTCCATTTCAACCTGTCTTATATTTAAAATGAGTTTATTGCAGGCAGTGTATTATTCAATTGTATTTTTTTAAATCCACTCTGCCAATCTGTCTTTATTTAATATCTTTAGGTAAATTATTGATATGACTTAAATCTGCCATCTTATTGTTTGATTTTTATTTGTTCCATCTGTTTTTCATTCTTCTATTTCTCTTTTATTTACTTTTTCTAGTTAAATGAACATTTTAAGGATTCCATTTTGATGTATTGATTTATCTTTATTTTGTTTTATTTTTTTAAAAGATTTTATTTATTTATTTGACAGAGAGAGAGCACAAGCAGGGGGAGCTGCAGAGGGAGAGGGAGAAGCAGGCTCCCCATTGAGCAGGGAGCTGGACATGGGGCTCGATCCCAGGACCCTGGGATCATGACTTGAGCCAAAGGCAGATGCTGAACCGACTGAGCCACCCAGGTGCCCCAGTTTTGATGTATTTATAATAACATTTTTGAGTCTATCACTTTGTGTAGTTTTCTTAGTGGTTGCTCCAGATATTACAATATAAATATATAATTTACCGTCACCTGCTGATATCAGTGTTTTACCATGTCAAGTGACATATAGAAATCTTACTTGCATTTAGGTTCTTTTTATCTTCCTACTTTTTAAATATAATTGTCTTGAGTACTTCTGTACATGCACTGAGGATCGCATCAAATGGAGTTATATTTTGTGACTCCACCATCTTGAAGAGATAGTTGTCCATTCACTCACTCATTCATTCATTCATTACCTAATCCATTGTTCTTGCTTCCTTTCTCCAGTTTTAACGCTTCTCCTGTTATATTTCTTTCTTATTTGGAGAGCCTCCTTTAGCCATTTTTAAAGGGTAGATCTTTGGGTGATGAATTCTCTTAAAGTTTTCCATTGTCTGAGAAGGTCTTCATTTCTTCTTCACTTCTGAAGGATTTTTTGCTGAATATAGAATTTAGGGTTGATAGTTCTTTTCTTTTAGCACTTGAAAAATATTCTCATTTCCTTTTGGTTTTCCATGGTTTCAATGAGAAATCTGTCCTTTGAATTGTTTTTCCCCTCTAGATTGTTTCTCTCCGGTTGCTTTCAAGAGTTTTTTTCTTTGTCTTTAGTTTTCAGAATTTTAATTATGAGGTGCTCGATGTGAATTTCTTTGAGTTTATCCTGTTCGGCATTCACTTAGCTCTTTGGTATGTTGGTTTATGTTTTTAGGAAATTTTATAAATTTCAGTCTTTATTTTTTCATATATTTTTTTCCATTCTCACTCTCCTTCTCCTCTTCTGGGACTTTGATGATATGAATGTTGGATCTTTTGTCACTACACCTCAGGTCCCTGGAGCTTTGCTTATCTTTTTTTTTTTAATTTGTTTTCTCTCTTCAGATTGACTGAATTCTTATTCTGTCTTTCAGTTAATTGATTCTTCTCTCCATCATATTCATTCTGCTACTGAGCCCTTCCAGTGAGTTTTTAAGAATTCAAGTTATTGTATTTTCTATTTCTGTGATTTCCATTCTGTTCCTTTTATATCTTGCATTTTTTTGGTGAAATTTTATGTGTTTTCATTTGTTTCAAGGCTATCTAATTACTTGTTGAAGCATTTTTTATGACGGTGACTTCAAAATTCTTATCAGTTAATTCCAACATGTAAATCGTCTCGGTGTTGGCATCTTTTGATTGTCTTTTCTCATTCATGCTGTGATTTTCCTCATTTTTGCTGTGACAAGTGATTTTTCCTTTTATCCTGGACATTTTGTCCATTATGTTAAATTTTAAATCTTAACTGAAATCTACTTTAGCAGTCATTCATCCTGTTTAGATTTAGCATGCAGGCCCTGATCTTCTTTTGTGACTTATGGTTCCAGTGACAATATGGTTTTCAAAATCTTTGCATGGTTATTTTGGTCTGGTTGGTTCCCCTAGTGCGGCTGGTTTCCCATTGTTGCTGCAGGTAACTACTACGTGGGTGGAAAGTGATCCCCTTATCTTGGCCACCTGGTGCCCCTAGGTGGTGAATGAGGACTCTAGCCTGCATGATAGAGAGTGCTTCCCTGATGAGGAAGAAGCAGAAAGAGGAGGGAACTGAAGAGAGAACTCTGTGTGGTATGTGTGTAGTGTACCTTTGTTTTTTGAAAATGTCTACTTTTAGAGGCAGTCAGCAGAGACAGAGTAGAAAAGAAGGAGGAGGAGGCAATCCAAGAGTTCATTGTTAAGGAAGGCCAAGGAATGTCAAGAAGAAGGGACATCAACAGGGTCCAGTGTTGTAGGGAGTTTGTGGAGCCTGTGAGTTGAGGTAAGTGTTTTGGCTTTAGTGATCAAGAAAGCTGTCATTTTTAGTTAGAGTTGGGTTTAAGTTCATTAGAAAAAGGCACATAAAGTAAGAGTTTGGTAGCAATAGAGGTAGGGTAAGTAGGAATTATGTCTTATATGATGATTTAGAGTGTACTAGGCATTTTAATAAACTTGGCCAATTTCTAGCTGTACTAGCTCCCCATTTGCAGTTAAGTAAACTATTGTGATTTAAAAGAGTTAAAGAGTGTGGCTATTTCACTTTGACAAATTTGCTTTATGTGAAATTTCTCATTAAGATTAATAGTGGCTATTGAGAATATATAAAATTTGTGGTTCTTCATAATTGTGTGATGTTATTGAGTGTAATACATTTTCTTTTTTTTTTAAAGATTTTATTTATTTATTTGACAGAGAGACAGCGAGAGAGGGGACACAAGCAGGGGGAGGGGGAGAGGGAGAAGCAGGCTTCCCGCTGAGCAAGGAGCCCGATGCGGGACTCTATCCCAGGACCCCAGGATCATGACCTGAGCTGAAGGCAGATGCTTAACCATCTGAGCCACCCAGGTGCCCCTACATTTTCTTTTTTGATACCACTTTTTGTATCTTCAAAACCTTAACTTTGCAAACAAAAACTATATAAGGCATAAAATAAATGCAACACTGAAAGCTTTTTACTTGTAAGAATACATGTTTATAGATCTTAATATTTTGAACATGATACTTAGCCTTCTATTTATCTACATCTAAACCTACTAAAATATGTGTATATATTTATAAAATATAACCACTTGCTAAATACCAGGCACCCTTTTAAGTGCTTCATGTATGTTAACTCATTTCATAAATTCCTATCACGACCTTAGGATTTAAGCACTAACTGCTGTTTCACAGAAGAGGAAATTTAGGCCCAGAGGGATTGAACAGTTTGCTCAAAGACAGTAGCTAGTACATGGTTGAGTCAGGAATCAAACCCAAGCTGCATGTCTTTAGAGTTTGTGCTATTAACCATTGTACTATACTACCTACTGTATGTCAATGTATAGTCCTCCCAGTAAAAAGTCTTGAGTTCTAAAAGATAATTTTTTGTTGTTGACAACATTTTCTTAAAATATTGTCATTAAAAAAAATTCTACGCCTTTCAAGGCACATTAGGTGCAAGGAACTTACTGTAATACAATCAAAACAAGTCAAAATAAAACTGAACCAAACTGGGAATTCAGTTTCAGCCCACAGGAATCTACATAACATAATGTTGGTGGCTTAACGTGTGTTTTTCGAAAAAAGCATTATTGACATGCATTAAACATAACGATCGGCACTTTTATGTCAATACTAAGTGAACGTTTTATTTGAAGCAAGAGCTAAACTAGAGGTGTGTGGGCATAAATTGAAATATTTTCTCTGCATTTTTGTTGTGCCTTAATATAATCTCAGCTTGAATGTTTTAGTAGATAGAGATTGGGTGTTGTGAGCTACAAATGTGAGGTCTTGAATTTGTTTTTCAAAATGCAGAAGTGGTACAGAGTGTGGAAAAGAGTACCGGGTTGAGATACAGGAGCAGATCTAGCAATTTGGTGTGTGGGGAAGACAAAAAGAAAGGCACTTTGAAAGTAACTTTTCCTCCCCTTCATTTTTCCCTTCCTGCTATCTTTTTTTTTTAACATATAATGTATTATTTGTTTCAGAGGGGGAATTTGGAGGGGGAGATGAACCATGAGAGACGATGGACTCTGAGGAACATACTGAGGGTTCTAGAGGGGAGGGAGGTGGGGGGATGGGTTAGCCTGGCGATGGGTATTAAAGAGGGCATGTACTGCATGGAGCACTGGGTGTTATACGCAAACAATGAATCATGGAACACTACATCAAAAACTAATGATGTAATGTATGGCGATTAACATAACATAATAAAAAAAAGAAAGTAACTTTTTAATTTATGATGTGACTCACAGAGGCATGATATTAATGATGCGAGCTATCTGTTCCTATCAATTCAGTGAACTGTTCTTACTAACTAGATACTATATTCAGTTATTTCTAAGATGATAAGGATTGGATAGGTCATCAATATACAAATGTAAACATTTCACAATCTTTTACATCAGTTTCTGTGCCATCTAAATATTGCTGCTTTGTGACAAAGTAGTTGGCATACCATTTGACTCTGGTCTGGAACGCTGATCTTTGTTCCTGTTTTTCTCCAAATTGATAAAATCTTTCTGTATCTTATTTTTGTAGTCTATAAATGAGGGATTGAGCTTAGACCAGCGGTTCTCAAACCTAGTTTCATCTTTGAATCACTTTGGGTACTTTAAAAAAATGCAAGTGACTGACCTCCACCACAAACTAATGAAATCAGGATTTCTGTGGGTGGGGCCTACTCATCCACATATTTTAAAAGCTCAGATGATTCTGATGGGAAGTCAGGCTTGAGAACCATGAATTAGATCATCTCCTAGATTTCCTCCTGGTTTCAAATTTTATGATTTTTATTTATTTGCTATATTTGCTTCTTAGGTTCAAATTGCAAACTTGTTTTTTCTGGAGGCCAGAGCTCTCTCCATAATTTGGGTTTAAAAATATTCCCTCAGCCCTTTCTTTGGTCTCCATCAAATCAAAGGGAGAAAACCACTAGCAAATGCTATAGATGCTTTCCCTGCATCCTGGGACTTGTTAAGTGACAACCAGGGTGTTGGAATGACTAAACTTTAATTGTGGGGTGCCCTTACTTTCTGTTCTTACCAAGTCAGCAACACTTTGTTACCCCCTGCTTCTCATGAATGTTTGATTAATTCAATCAGATGTTTTATTAAAGCAGTCACTCCTAAAAATTTTAAACATCTATCAAGCTGCTGCAGCCCTGTCTGGAAGAGGCAATTCTTTCTAAATCTGCATTTCTTTAAAAAAAATCTTTTAATATAATTAAAAAAATTTAAGATACTACTACAGAGTTGTACAGAAGAGTAATTCCTCTTCACCCTATCCCTCCCATTTTGAAAGTGATACATGATGGCTTCCAGCCATGGTATTTTTGGCTATCTCTTTCTCCCAGTTAGAATGTAACTTCTTGAGAGCAGTTATTATGTCTTAATTCTTCTAACCTACCTCTCAAAGCTCCAAAGTTCTGGGCTATGATGGAGGCATTCCATAAATTCTTGCTCATTAAATTGACTGTGATACAGTGCCAGGCATAGCTTTAGTGTGCTCATAATTTGCATATATATGTAAATACACATTGCATATATATGTGTGGAAAGTATCAGAACAATAATCCTTTGATGTTCTAGTTGCTATTTGCAAAGTGTGTTCCTCTTTGGAACCCTTTGTTCTTTGCTGCCAAAAATATCTAGCTTGTCTGGTCCTGCAATTTCTCAATATCCACTAAGTAGGCTGCCATTTTAAACTGCTGTTCTAGTCTGTCCTCTCATTCTTTGCTCACTTTTGGTCCACTTACATAGTTGAGTATATCATCTTTTTAGAAAGCTCATTTTCATCCACTTGTGTGTGTAATGAATCTCTAGCATGGCTATGTTGCAGCAAGTGATCTGTTTGGATACACGCGATTGATTGTGTCACTATACTTTCTCTTCAGCCTTTTAACAAAGACTGGTTGATAGGTGATTGCTGATGAATGTTCTCTGGGAATGGGACTTGTCTGGTTTTTTGGTCATTTTTCTAATTCCATCAAAGGAGCTTCCAATAAGTTGGCTCTGGAAGTTGTATGTGATGATTTTGGCATTTTTGAATTCCATAGTGATTAGCAATTATTGAGGCTATAGACTTTAGTTCCAAGTTTATACTTTTAGCTTGGGTTGAGGAAGTAGTTTATAAGGTGTGGCCAGGTAGAATTATTGCAAGGAATCCGTGGATTCACACATACATATTTCTTTTTTTCAATCCACAAATTTAAAAAGCATAATGGAAATAAGTATATGTGTTTGGTGGTGGTGGGTTGTTCATGAAAAGTTTAAAGGTTAGGGGCACCTGGGTGGCTCAGTCAGTTAAGTGTCTGCCTTTGGCCCAGGTCATGATCCTAGAGTCCTGGGATTGAGCCCCACGTCAGGCTCCCTGCTCAGCAGGGAGTCTGCTTCTCCCCCTGCCCCTCCCCCCACTCGTGTTCTCTCTCTCTCTCTCTCTATCTCAAATAAATAAATAAAATCTTTGAACAAATGGTTAAAAATATTGGATGTCATGGCTCTAGAGAGTGATGCAGGCTAAGTCAAGTCTAGTCTTGTGTTTTCAATCCATATTCACTGTTTTTGGATCAATCAGGGTGCTATTTTAATTGAGCAAGTTTATGGGAATTAATTCTGCTGTTGTTCCATGCCCTGCACTGGGCTATATATTTTGTGGTCTGAGAAGAGATCTGAGGTGTAATCCATGCTTTTGTTAGAAGTTAAAGTTTTGTAAGCAGTTCATTGGGAATTTTCCATTCTTCAATTCTAAGAATTGAAGCTGGGAAATGATTTGGAGAAAAGGCAATTTTTAGTGAAGTATTTCTAAACCAACATCAGTGGGATCTTGCTATAAGGGAAAAAATGATTTTACTTCCCAAGGTCTGAATTAATGGTCTTTGGTGAAAAATCAAACTGAATTTCTTTTCATTGCTTAAAAATAGAAAAACCTGGTTATTTTAGCTACAGAAACCAAATGGGAAAGCATTATGTACAGTGTCAAGATCATGGGTTTTGGTTTTGTTGAACTAAGTCCCAGGTTAGCCAGTTACAAGTACAGCCTACCTCATAAGATGTTGTGACGATTAATTGAGATTGTGAAATCAAGGGCCAAGCATAGTGCCTTACTTGTCAGAAATCTGTCAGTAATTAAAAAAAATGCACAAAGACAAAGAAAGTCTAAAAATAGTGAAGAGTAAGAAGTGGTATTTAGACACTAAAACAAAAGCAACAGATCTAGAACCTTTACATCCTCTTTCTTAATCTGCCATACACATTTTAGTTTAACACAACAGGAAGGGGCTGGTGAGAAGGACATGAAACTGGTTTTACATGATCTAAGTGGCTGAAACTTTTGGCCTGCCCATTTTCCTACCAGGAGCTAGGGAAAACTGTCCAATTCAACACCACCACCACCAACAAAAACTGTTGAGTTTGCTCCAACTAATTCTTGTTAGTTCCTGTGAGGATAAATGTGGGTGGGGAACAGGAAGGTGGATGAATTAAACCAAAACTTCATCTTGATTTAACAATTTCTACTGGCCTTGTAACCTTGTATAATTTGTTTCTAGAAAAATCTTATCCCCCGAAACGGCAAATGTATCCCCTAGATTCACATGTAATTCAGAATCATCCATTAAAACTGAAGTTTAAGTTAGCAATTCTACGTGTCCTAATCCTAATTTACAAATCCTGAAATTTTTTAATATTTATAAAAAGAATTAGGGAAAATAACACAGTAAATACTAGGAAAAACTTACAGATTGTTGATGCTATTGGGCCATAGATGTAGTGGGTTTCATATCGAGTTGCTAGAACATCGGTGCCGATCTTTGCAACTTTGGCCTGGAAAAAAAGGGAAATTAGAGTTGGAATGATAGGAAACTGTGTAAATGTTATTAATTTGTTGGGAATCAAAAAAAGGAAATTTTACTGGTCATTTGGCAATTGAAGATCAAAATAAAATCAATGGTTAAATGAGAAATTTATTTTTGGTAAGTTATATTGTCATTGTGAAGAATTCTAAATGTGAAATCAGTTATAAATAGTGATGCCATATCTCATTTTGGATTCTATTCTTTCTTTTCTCTCTCTTCTTTCTTCCTCCCTCATTGTTCTCCCTATACCACCCACTTCCCTGCTTTCTTCCTTTTGTCCTTCCTTCTAAAAAACATATTCTTTCTACTTCCTTTCATATACTTTTTGGCTGCAGATACTTGTCTCTTCCAAAATCAGTTTCTCCCATGTTCCTGCTTCCTTTGTTTTATGGGCACCACATTGCCAAAGAATTTTCTCCATGTTGGATTTTAGCATGCTGAGGGAAGAAATGTGGTTGACTCTTATTTAAAATAGTTGTTAAATTAGAGTTTCTCTTCCAGGGTGAATGCATTTCATGACCTTTAATACACATTAGTGTTTCATGCTATGAGAATGATTACTGGAATGAATTTTAATGGAATATAGTCACTAACATATTTGTACCCTCAATGAAGATTTTTAGTTTGTATGTGTAATGTATATAACAAAAAGATAAGTTTTTTCTTAATTAATTTAGTTGCTGTGTAAGAACTCTTTACTCACTATGGTTTGTTGTGTGTATTTGTATTTTTAATCCATAATACCATTTTCCTAAGGGCAGACTGAAATTGCATTGCTGTAGCTTTTCTTGAACTAATCAAACTCATGGGTTCAGAGTCTTAACTATATTGGCTAAATATATGACTATGGGCCACATATTGCTTGTATATTTTCTTTGTTGTATATATACAGATGGCTTTAATGACTGGTTCAAATCTCTGCTGCAACTGAAATTAAATGCTGTCATGCTGAATACAATGGATGGAAATCAAAATGACAATTGTGACTTCTTTTTAAAAAATTATTTTTAAAAATAAGAGGCAGCATTGGAACCATAGCTTTTACTGAATGTGTTGTATTTATCAGTCCCGCATGGGATCTGGCACACTGAACTTTATCTGCTTTATTTCTTTTCTTTTATAACAATTAAAAATATCCCTTTTTAATGGATATTCACACTGCAGGTTCTTGTGATGCACTGGAACCCATGTACAGAGGTTTTGTTTGTTTGTTTTAATCCAACATGATCAAATTAGGTTTCATACAAAGGAAAAGGATGCATAGTGGATCTTAGTTCTTGAAAGACAGTGTGTTCTCAGTGAGGAAGCTTCATAAACATTCGTCGTGTTCTTTCTTTGGATAGTAACAGAATTAATATTATTTCCAAATTGATTAGGAGGATAAAAATACAGTGGATCTTCTTAAATATGGTGTTTTAGGGACAGAAATAGATATCTTTGCTGTTCTATTAGACTTTTGCTGCATGTGGTTTTACAGGTATGTGTATGGTAAATGTTTATATAACAATCTGTGTAGTAATGGAATTCTAGTCTGGATGGCCTAGATATTGTTCCCTACTGGCTTTATCTTAGAATCACATTGAAAGATTTTATCTCTTTTTGTCACATGAAAAATTAATCTAGGAATTATGACTTTTAACTCTAAGATAAACTTTAAGGTAAACTTTATTAGTTCTTTCCTTTGGTATTAAAATGTGAAATTCTTTCAACATCATGCAGCTGTTCATAAAGAACAGTTGTTCGTGAAAGTCAATGGCCAGTCAGTGCATAACTGCAGGTTTTTTTCTACATACCAAGTTCTCATGGTTCCGTGGCAGTTTTGATGTATATCCATAGGGAAACAATAGCATCTGGGAATAGGAGTGGAAGGTGATATAGGCCTTGATTGATTTCAGGTGGCTTCTAATGAAGTCAGTGACAGCTTTGGTCTCTTTCTCGGACTCTGGTTCTGGGCCCTGATAGATATCCGCACATGGATTCTTGGTGTTTGGAAAAGCTGCAATGGACATGGTTAGGTGAGATCATAGTCTGCTCCCCATCAGAAAAGCTCCTGCCTCTTCTGACATGGACTCACAAAATGTTTTAAACATTTTCATCTCCCAGGTTTATAGGACTGCCTCAATGTCTCTGGTGTCAAAGTCATTGCAGACCAACTTTGTACACACAACTCAGAATGTGACAGACCCAAGCCCACTAGAATATTCTTAGCTTTGTTTATTTTGCCTCTGTTTCCCAGGATTACAGGAATAATACACCAGAAGCAGCCCAGGGCCTGGAGCCAGATAGACCCCAGTTCTAGTTCAGCTCCACTCCAACTTGTTGGGGACTGGTGTGAATTACCTTTTTTGAGTTTGAGTTTCTTCAACCCATTTCATCAGGCAGCTCTCACTTAGGGTTAGCTGATATTATCATAATTACTATGGTAGAATAAAATTAAAAGCTGAGGTGGTATTTTCAACCAAATTAAATAAAGAAAAAATTTATGAATTGGGATAGTGGTAATTTCTCCTTGAATGTATGTAATGATGAAGTCAAATTTGTGGAGCAACTACAGTGTCATCCGATGTAGCAGGCCTCTGCTTATCATTGCATTTCCGTTAAACCTTTTCACTTTCTTTGCCCCAGCTATTTCTTTTCACTAATCTGAAGAACTATCTGTATGCTGGTTTTAACCACTGGTATTTCTCAGCTTTTATCAGACAGGAAGAGGAGGGACCTGAGACCTCTCTTCAGATAATCCAAATTTTTGTGCATCTGGATTATGCCTGAGTTTTAGCAAGCTAGATATATTAAGTAAGAGATGGTTTGATAAACAACCCCCCACTTCCTCCCATATAACAAAACATTCATAATATTTCTAAAGTAGGGATGATTATCTTTTATTTTTTAGATTAGAAAATTAACACTCAGGAGATACATATTTTTACTGAAATAAGTCAGTGGTTTAATCTGAACACTTTTATAGCTATTTTCCTGGAGATCAAGTGTACTACTCACAGTTCCACGAGACGTTAAAATTCCTGTTGAGGTCAGTGCCGATGCATTTGGAGTTTTGGTTTTTGGAACGATTTTTTCTCCACATGCGGTTCTGCAGGATTGAACGATGGAAGTGTTTACACCAGATCAGTTTGCATTTTTCAATTTGATCATTTCAGACCCTCTCTGCAGGTGTCTACGGCTTTATTTGAAATCTACCTAGTTAACCTGAGGCTCCTTTTTATAAAGAAAAATATATTGTTTTCCTATAACTTGTAATATTTTCAGAAACATTGTTTTTTACATTATAATTCTAAGGCCTTGATAAAATAATTTAGTAAGCTTTAAAAACTGTTGATTAGTTCTCGGTACTAGAAAATGATCAATAATGTTCTGAAATTACCTATAATTTAAATTACAACTTCATTACATCCTTCATCATTTATAGATTTCAGATATAAAACAGGCCAAATTGTGACTGTTGGAGCATAATTTTCAGAAAAGAACTGAATGTGATAGTATCTGTCTGAAAGTTCAGTATTAATCTTATTTAGCAACAATGGGTCAATAATGCATCCAGTTAAGGACAGATAGACAGGTAACTGTCACTCTTTATTTATTTTTTGATACATTTATTCCACATCAAATTCTATTACAGATAGACTGGAATATAGTGCATTTTGCTTTGACATCAGTGTTCAGAATGTCTTTAATTGACTTTTATTTTTAGGTAGGAGGTGCTTTTGCCATACCATATAACATACATTTCTTTTATAATTATTGCTCTATTTCATTTTTTTCATTACTAGCTTCAGCAGAAATTTCATATTATTTCAGGGACACCTATGCAACCAGGAAATCATGCTTGCCTTAGTTTGAAATTGAGATTCTTAAAATTACATTTTTCTGAATTAGAATTAATTGGTTACTCAAACCTTAAACTTAATGTTTAACAATCAATGTGCATTGAAGTCAGTAAATATTATATTGTCCAAGTGCAAACAAGAGACTATGGTCTCTTACCTGTGTCCATGACCAAATATATCCATCAACATTGAATACAGGAAGAACATAAAAATTCATTCGGTCCAGGAGTTTGGTCATAATTTTATTTTTTCCATAAGTTTTGGCTGCCTGTAGGAGTAGGAAAAAATTAGGCTATTGATGTAAAGTTCATCACCATGTGGCAAGCTGTGGCTGTAATAGTAATTACTACTCCTTTGGTCATTTGCCCAAGGTCACATGATATCAAACATATTTCCCCTAAATAGCATAAAAATAAGTGACCCATATAAAAGTCACTTATTCAGACTAGTGAAATTAATTGAATGGACCATTCTTTAAAGGATCATTTAATTGTCAAGACTGTAGCATTCCACATATAGCATGCAAGATATGTTTTATAGGAAGAATGGAGGCCAAGTGAAAAACTAGCCGTACACCTTGCTTTAAATGGATTCTTTCCCTCACATCCTTTAGGTAAATATAGATAGGAATATGTAAATATTGGAGAGGATTCATAAATTAATTATAAATAGGATTAAAGAAAAATGCTCTATTATTAAAAAACTCAAGCACTAGATTGACCAATCAACTCCTTTTCTCCAATCAGATTGAATTTTCTGTAATTATCTATACTTCCTATGGCTCCCTAAAATCTCATTCTTGGAAAATCTCTTCCAGGTATATCTGTTCCAGAGCCAAGGGATTTCTTGTAGCCCCGTCACATGTATTCCTTTATAGGTTGAGTAAGGGGAGCTCTTGGCCCTCAGCTGGAAGAGCTAAAAGAATTGCAGGGATAAATCAGTTCTACTGGCAGATTCATTCCTAGTTAAAGCCTCCATGCCCAGAAAGGCATTGTCATGCATATTACATCAGCGTGTTGTATGTAAAAGCTGGCAGAAAAGAGAAAGTTAAAAGATGGTAGAAGTCAGAATAGGTTAGAATGAGAGGAACAACTCACAAGCTGGATTTACCTTTAAAAAAAATGAGTTATTTTTCCCTTGGAAAAAAAATGAAGTATGAAAATCCAAATGCATGATCGGCCAATTAAAGATCTAAACAGGAACTCAAGGTCTGTGCTTTGAGCTCACTGAAGAAAGGCCAAGATTATAGCTTGTAATATGAAGATAGTTTCAGATTGTTCATACTTCACTATAGGAGAAACCATATCCTAGCCCCAAAAGATAGTTTCAGATTGTCCATACTTCACTATAGGAGAAACCATATCATAGCCCCAAAAAGTTCTTTTAGTTTTATAAACTGTCAGCTGGAATTCAAGAAGTTTGAAGGAAGGTGTCAGTTTTATAAAAACCCCAATGATGAGTAAAATCCAGAGCATTTATTTCCTGACAGCACCAAATGTGGGCCCTTCTAGTTCAGTGGAACTGCACTCATTTGGAAAGGGGTGTTGCCACTCAGTTAAGTGCTGGAGATTTGACAATCACAGGAGAATTGTATGAGTGTTCCGATTCACTTACCTGATAGACAAACCACTGGCAGAATGCTGGGGAGATCCATTCTCGTGCATGAATGCCACAATCCATAAAAATAGCCTTTCTTCTTTCATCCCTTTTCCCAATCTATTTAAAAATAAACTTGAGATATTATTTTGCATGAGCTCACACATTGTTCCTTTGTTGTCCATAACTCATTCCTATGCTCAAAGCAATTCTTTCCCTGTCTTCTGTTGAATAACTGCACATGCACATATTGTTCTCAGGGACGACCATGGTACATATCCTTAAATGTCTATACATAATTCATAATCTCTTACATAGTCTATTTTTTAAAAAAATTTTCCTAGTGTCAGAGTTGCTTTTAGGGTTTTTCAAAAAAATCACAATATATTGTTTTTCTTATTTTATTGTTAACATCCTTTGGTCTGAGAAATAGATTATATGTTGTTTCTGTTTCTGCCATTTCCTTCTGTTTTTCTGGCTTCATAGATGGGATGTTTAGCTTCAGGTGGAAAAGATTTTGTAGTTGTGTTTGCAGTGGGGAGGAGGAACAGTGGCTGGATATTTGAAGGGCTGTCATTTTGAAGAGAATTTAGATTTGTTTTGGGTAGTTGGAGAGGATGAATGGCTGGGAATTCAGGGTAAGGAAGGACTTCCCAGTTATTAAGGGCATGCTTTAGGGAACAATGTATTTGGATGTAGAAAAATCCAGCAGCAGCTGAACGGTAATTGTCAGGTCCATTATAGAAGGGAATTCCCCATCAACATAGGGTTGAAATGCTTCATGTACTGTTCCAGGATCCTATGATTCTGTGATACTTAAACTTCTCTTTTCTTCATGACATTTAGTCACCAGCTTCCCTGAATTTTAATGGGTGGAAAACTGTTTTATACACCAGGGATTTCATAAACTCTTCTAATAAAGATATGGGATAAGATATTTGTCGGAGTTTGTCCATTGTGTCCCACAAATGGTTAATTCAGGGACTTTCTTGGTTCCACCTAAAACCACCTGTCACTTCTATTTTTGAATGGACATTTGGAGCTTATATGTTCTTCAAAAAAATTATAAGGTTTTTATTGTCTCAAAATTCACTAGTTGTGTCACAAAGTAACTTTTAAGTTCATCTTTTTCCAAAATAATAACAATCAGTAGTTCTTGAATTATTTTTACCTTGAGAACATATAGTGGATTATCTTCAACAGTGGTTCCAATTTTAATACGAGAGACCATTTCGGGATGCTTATGCACCATTTTTTCAGTCCAACCAACAATCTTAAGAACAAAACCAATTTTGAGGAATTAGAATAAAAGAAACTAAATGAGAACAAATGTTAAGGGTTATAGTTTGTTTTTTGAAGTACAGGCACTTCATACTGTACCTTGTCCCAGTTGTTGTATTTTGCATAGCTGTGCCTGCCTGGGATATCTTCTTTAACGTCAAACTGTTTCTCAATCTCTTCTTGTAGATCATGAATCAAGATTCTATTTGACAGCGGAATGATAAAATACACACTTACTGGAGAAAAAACCCCACAGTTATCTTTCATTTACAGAAATTTTCTCTTCTTCTCTATCTTAGATCAAGTTTGCCCTGTATCTTTGTTATTCTCTAACCATCTCTTTTAGAAATGTCATGTGTCTGGCTTCAGATCTTCCCATTTATCTAGAGCTGTGCTGTTCAGTATGGTAGTCCAGCCACACATGGCTATAGAGCATTTAAAATAGGGGTTGTCCAAAAAAGAGGTTCCGTTATGTCAAGTATACACTACATTATGAAGACTTCGTATAAAAATTATGTAGAACATCTCACTAATGAGTTTTATATTAACTACATGTTGAAATAATATTTTGAAGCCATAATATTGGGTTAAATAAACTGTATTGCTAAAATTAATTTGCCTGTTGCTTTTTAACTTTTTTAATGTGGCTACTAGAATCTTTAAAATTTCGCATGGGGCTTGCATTATACTACTGTTGGTCAGCATTGATCTATAGTCATTCTCTAACTTTCTTCAAACACACACACATTCACATACACACAAACAGGCAATAGTGGATATTCTTATGCACAAATTTACTGACCATTCCGTATCACTTCATACTTTGAAGGCTGGGAGAAACTTGAATAACAGTAATAGTAAGCACTTACTTAGTACTCACCATGTCCCAGTCATTGATCTAAACCACCTTATGTACATTAACTCATTTAATCTTCACATGAAATTATTATCCTCATTTTACAGGTGAGAAAACCGAGACACAAAGTGTTTAAATAACTTGTCCATAGTTACAGAGCTAGAAAATGGTTAGGCTGATTTGGAGAGGGTGAAATAAGAGGCGGGAAGAATTGTTAGGAGGCTAATTGGGGACCCAGAGCTCTTATGCCTCGACCCTCTTCTCTATTTTCATCTCTATTCCTGAGTTACCACATCTCATCTCATTGAATTCCATGGCTCTAATGATTGCCCACATTTGTATTCCCAGTTCTGGACTCTCCCCTGAACCTCCCACGCCCCTGGCTCTTCCCTTACTTCTCCCATGGCTTGTTCATCCAGCCGCCTACCTGACATTTTCACTTGAACATCCATTTGTTTCATATGGGCCAGGTCCTGCTTTACATACCTTATTTTATTTTTATCTTGTTAATATTATCACCATTTTACATTGTTGCTTAGAAAGCTTAAATACCCATAATTAGTGTGTGTTGGGGTTGGGAGTTTGAATGCAACCTTGCTTGACTTTAAGATTTATGTTTCGGAAATGCCACTGTCATCTTATATGTACTCAAATATTTTTGTATATTTTGTCTGTTTGGGGATTTTCTATTGTGCTCCACTGATCTGTTTTCCTACTCTTGTGTAAGAAGCAGACCATATTTAATTATAGTTTTAATATTTAATGTACTATCTCCCTATTCTTGCTTCCAAATTTTTGAGTAATTTTACCTGTTCTTAATAAATATTTGGTCAGAATCATTTTTAGAAATTATGAGAATTATTAGAAAAATATAGGCTTTTCATTAGAATTGTACTAAATTAGGAATAAATTTGAGAAGAACCTTATTAATAATGGACCATGATAAAGCTTTTTGATTCTTCAGTAAAATTTTGTATATTTTGTTTATTCATATATTTTTATTAGTCTTGTGAGTGGCTTTTATTCTCACTGAACATTTGAACTGGTTATTCATATATTAAAAAAACTTATTGCTTTGGTTACACTTATCTATTAGCCATCTTATTAGTTAAAAAATGATCTTTTCACTTCTAAGAAATTTTTAGTTATGCCTTTAGGGTTTTTTTTAGGGTTTTAGTGTAGTTATTTCTTCTGTAAAAAATTTTACTTTCTACTCTTTTTCCAATAGTTATTTTTTTCCCCTTGCTTTATTGCATTGGTTAAACTCTCTGAACAATGGAAAATAATAGTGGTGAAAGAGGGTATTCTATTTTTTTTCTGCTTTTAGTAAGAAAACCTGTCTTTCACCACTACATATAATGTTGATTGTCATTTGAGATTAATATGGTGGTATCTATTGATATGATCAAATTATTATTGTCCATTGGTGTCTAGTTGCATTGAATTTTATTATTAGATTCCTTAATATGTTAAATATAATGTTGCAGCCATCGGAGATTAACAAACACTCTCACAAAAAGCTTCATTCATCATAAGGAATACATTGGACATAGGTAAAATGACTTGTAAAAAGCAAGCATGCTATCAGTAGGAGGTAGTTAAAAGCAAAAAAGGGGAAAATAAACTACATTGACAGAAGGATTTAGCAAACACAGGGGTCATGGGACCCAGCATATTTTAATAATGTGAATAGCCCTTAAGGATATCATTCTTTTATAGCACATTGTGGAAATTCGTGTTGGTAATGGTAATTCCTCAACCAAATTAAACTATAGTATTCACTATACTTTATTTTTCAGGATAGAGATCGATGGCTTATAATAAAAATATTTCAGTGAAATATTTAAAATCAAGAATTGTTTGATGTTGTATTTGAATAGTTTCCTTATTTGGATTATCATAGTTCCAACAGACTTCTTATAAAAAAAGGCATTACTATCACTGATGAAATGCATATGTATTTTCCTTCTGTTAGCAGTAAGTCCTATGTAGGAGGATGCTGTCTATTTTTTATCATGCATTCTAATCATTTAGGACAGTATCATGCACTCTTTCACTTCCATGAACCCAATCATAAAAGGAAGTAGTGATCTGGTGGGAAGAGACTCTGTGGCCATTCTTGGATTCCAACCCCATTTTGTCTTGTCTTAATACTTTATGTGATCTTGGATGGGTTAACCGTCTCTCTGAGCCTCAGTTTACTCACTTTTACAGAGGAACCAAACATGTCAGCCAGGATTTTGGTGAAGATGAAATGAATTGAAATGTGGGAACTGATGGGCAAGCCATAGGTACCCAGTGAAGCTCAGTATGACAGTGAAGTTGAGTCACAAAATTGACAACCACTTCACAGACTTAACATGTCTTTAACCCAGGCTTTGGAGGTATGTAGTTGTTTGATTCTGATATCTTCAATTTCTTACGATAATGAACTGTGACACTGTAGCACCCACTCTACTTGTCGGTTTTTTCTTGCTGATTGACTGACTGATCTGAGTTTGGAGACAGAAGATAAATGAGGTATACTTCTAATTAGAGTTTATTTAGCACATGACACCAAGCACTACTCATGAATATTGATTTCCATTAACATTACTGACAAACACATTATTATGCACATTATATCTTAATTCACTGTATGCTTGGCTTTTTGATTTATGATGAATCTGTGATTTCTCAGAAGAAAAATTATGACACCAGATTTGGAATCAGGTGTGGCATGTTGCACTAAAGCTCATGAAGCCTGAGGGGATTAGAAATTATATTTTGGGTGGTCACTATAGACATAATGAATTGCTTTAATTAATTGTTTTAAGTTCTAAAGAGGGTATGAAGCTTTTGCTCTACCTGCATTTATAGAAGAACCAAGCAAAAAAGAAATTTATGGTCCCGGAGGTTGATTCATAACATAAGGCAGTATTAATTAGTCACAGGAAGCTCGTATCTAAGAATATTTTTAGACTTACACATATCAGTTTAGCTCTTGTGATAACAGCAGCAAAAGAAAATTGCGTGAGCTAAAATACGACCTTTCCATAAAGCAGCTGCATGAGGACATCAGAATGGTGCCAGATTGTTACTGATAGGGACTAGAAATTAAGCCTAAGGCTGGATATTAAGAACTAGGGCCAGATGTTATTTTCATGAGCCCTTCCACTAACCAGCAGCCAGGCGTAAGCAGATGAAACCAAATTACTTTCTTCCAAATATTATTTTAGCACTCCAAGATTTGCTTAATTTGTTAAAGAAATTCCTAAATGTAGATGAAAGGATAAATAATTATCATTGAAGATTTAATGATATAAATGGCTAATGTTTATTGAACCTTTCTTATGTACCAGGCATTCAGCTCAGCATGGTATTTACATTTTATCACTTAATCCTCACATCATCACTATTAATTGGGTACCATTATCACCCCCAAAGGTTAGGTAGAGGTTGCCAAAGTTGACACAACTGTAAAAATGCAGAAGTTGGGATTTGAACCTAGAGGTGTCTCACTTCAGTTTTCCAGCTGTGAGCCATTATACTACAGTGCTTCCAGTGACAAGGAGTGAAATCCCTGGGTATTGCCCTCAGACCTGTAGTCTTCTTAGTCTACTGAGTATTGTGCAAAGCTCACCTAGAAGGCTGTGTCCCAAGGTCAGGAAGTAGGTAAGAAGTTCAGAGAAGATGAATCCTTTTCTGATAATTTCAGGGCTCCCTCCATCTATTGCTTTTAAAGAGTAACAAATAAATGGAGAATGGAGGCCAATGTATGTGACTGCCATAGGCTCTGGTGTGTGTGTGTGTGTGTGTGTGTGTGTGTGTGTGTGTGTGTGTGAGAGAGAGAGAGAGAGAGAGAGAGAGAGAGAGAGAGATGGGGAAGCCAATGTATGTGACTTCCATAGGCTCTGGGGTGTGTGTGTGTGTGTGTGAGAGAGAGAGAGAGAGAGAGAGAGAGAGAGAGAGAGAGAGAGAAAGAGAGAGAGAGAGAGAGATGGGGAAGCATATTCCAGGGATGCAGAGTCATTGTTATGGTGTCTTATAAACTAGAGGTCTGGATTGCCTCCCCTCCTCTATGCCCACATTCCAGTAGGATAGGGGCTACTCAAAAAGCATGATTTCAAGTTTCCACAAGATCCCATTTGTCTCCAGTAATTCCCTTATTGGGTTACTGTGTATCCAACTTGGCATTTACTGACATGGATTTCCCAACATTTGAGGCACACCTCTGTGTTGGATAATAAACTTTAAGGCACTAATTTATTCACTAGGAGGGAAAGGGAGCATCTAGTGATAGCCCCTAGTTATCCTCTGTTGTAGAGTGTGTATGTGTGCATATGTGTGTGCACACTCATGTAAACACCCATGTAAGTGCTTTCCCTCACTTGCATTAGTAGAAGTAAAGGAACCAGGCAAAGGGCGATTTTATGGTCCCAGTCAATCTTCATGAAACCTCTATTAAACACCACTTTAGAGATGAAGAAAATGAGGTGAAGAGAAGTTAAGTAAATTGTCAATGTTTAAATACCTAACGTGTAGTTTAAATGGGACTGGACCCAGACAGCCTCACTGAGAATCCACATTCTTATTTACTGCACTTGTCTGCTTTCCACCATGACCAACACCTATCTCTTTGCAGTTTGTAGCAGGTATCAACATACCTCTTTTACTCTTGGGCAAGTAATATGTAAAAATGTAGAGCAAAAGGAAAAATGAATGGGACAAGACATTAGAATGATTTATTTGATTGGAATACTTATCTGATAGGACTGTGTATACACTTGGAATATGAATTTGTGTCTGATCATTATTAGGTAATTAGACATTAATATGAACTGTCAAGGAGTTGGTTTGGTATAGATGGGTCAGTTTGATATAGATTTCTTTTGTACTTCCCATATAATCTTATGTGCATCTTACTAAGATTTCACTTAATTTTATCATTTGTTTTGCTTTAGTAGTGTTATACCATATATATTAGTAGTTGTTTTCTGAATTACCTTTCATTAATAATTCTTTATTTTCTAATTTTAACTTTTGATCAAAGAAAAGATAATCTAAAATATATCTGAAATACAAATATCTAAAATGTAAAAAATTTAGTAAAAACACTAGGGTTTTTAACTACTGAATCTAAATATGGTGTCTGCTCCTATAGACTCAGTCCAGTAGGTGTGCTTTTCTTTCTTTCTTTCTTTCTTTCTTTCTTTCTTTCTTTCTTTCTTTCTTTCTTTCTTTCTTTCTTTCTTTCTTTCTTCTTTCTTTCTTTCTCTTTTTCTTTCTTTCCAAGATTTTATTTATTTATTTGACAAGGAGAGCGAATGAGCACAAGCAGGGGGAGTGGCAGGCAGAGGGATAGGGAGAAGCAGGCTCCCCAGAGAGCAGGGGGAGCCCAATGGGGGCTCAATGTCAGGACCCCAGGATCATGACCAGAGTGAAGGCCGTCACCTAACCAACTGAGCCACCCAGGCGTCCCTTGGGTGTGCTTTTCTTTATAGACATTTATTCACCAGTCTGTTCAGGTTTGTTGGTATGTAGGTATTATTTGTTTTTCAGACTTGGTTTTTTATGATTTTGTAAAAGAGTAAATAAAAATGGAGCAAACATGCTACTTTAAAATCAAATCTGTCTTAGTAATTTAATTTTCTAAAAATTAAAAAAAAATCACACACAGATACTTTAAACTAAATGGTGGTTTATATGCACTGTCTAATGAAGGGTGTCTAAGTAAATCATTGTGTCAAACCAGCCTCTTAAGGTGGTTTTGTTCAGACTGGTGCCTGGGTCCACCAGATGTTTCTGTTCTTAGAACACTCTTTTACTACTGACTGACACCAAGTAACACATATAATTAATATGCAAATAAAATTATCTATATAATTAGTACTTGGAGACAAGATTTAAATAGTCCTTGTCTGCACAGATCACTTTACATATTTATATTTCTGAGGAAGGTAACTATCTAATTATGTGGCTTTCCCACAACGTGGCTAATTTGGACCAATTTCTAGAAATCATGTCCTAATTAGATAAAACTAATTTTTATTTGTATTTTAACACTTTGGTTCTTGATGTAGGTAACAAGGAAGTATTTTGGTATAAGACAAAGTGAAAAACACACTATATTTGTGAGGATCTGGATTTACACCTCTGTTTGAGTCAGAATTGTTTCAGCCTAAGAGAGACTAGAGGTCCAAAGAGGAGAGAGAGGTGCCACCTGCCTGGATATCTTCTGTCACAGTGATTTATTCCATTGTCCACACTCATGTCAAGCAACTAGCTTTTTGTCTACATTACCAGGATATTAAGGAAAACCTAATACTTTATTTTTCTGTTGCTGTTCAGATCAAATTAAACAAAATTGACCAGCTAAAATTTATTTTAGCTTGGGCTGGATACTTTGTACGGATTAGTTGATCACAGGAATTTGGGTCAGGTCTATACTAATGAAGTAAAATAAAGAGTATAATACTTGAGGCACACATTTAAGAAGACTGGCTGTGAAGTGAATCAAGAGACACAGGCACCAGAGGATATATAGGGGGAAGAGTGAGTTCTTTTAGGTGAAAGAATCAAGACCATCTGAACCTTAGTGTAAGTAGAGAGTCTCTAATGCACTCTAGTTTCTGAGACCTTGAAGGTCCATTTATAAAGTGTCTTTCTAATTTTAATAGTAAATTTGTAAGAACATAGAAAAGCACATATTGATATATTAATTAGAAAGGGTTAAATCTTGATAGAAATTAATTTTGAATATGTGCTCCTCAATTATTAATTTCTACATTTGTTTCACAACCCTCTTGAAATGACAGCAAGAACAATCATTAACAACAATCACAAGTAATAGCCTGCTACTCTTTAAGCCATTAGGCCACGCATAAGGATTTTTTTACTTCTCTTATATTTGTCTTTCCTTAATTTCAATAGAGTTTATATTTATTAAGGATATTGTAGCAATAAGAACACAATCAAGTCGTGATAAGCAGCAGTAAATCCTGCTCTGCAATATGACATGATATGTTTCAGACAGAATACAAAGGCTTTTTTAGTTGTAGCTCTGTGTTGGGTAGCAGAGGCAAGAAATAGCAAGTCAGAAAGAAAGAACTAGTGCTTAGCAGTGTTTTGAATGGTGAGGGGCTCAGTAAAGGGTATTGCTGGAATGACAAGGGCTGGTAGAGTTAAAACAGGACCCCTCAGTACATCAAACACATTTTGTTTTCTATGTTATGTGTGGATTTGTGATATTCCTCACTGGGCTCCCTTGATCACTGCCCCAGGGCCCAGACTGTGCATGGCCCATGGTTGGTGCTCAGTGAGTTCTAATTTTCCCTTATTTCTCTATGGGACCACAATGACTCATTTCTCCATCTTTGGCCATTTGAGAATTCTCTCCTGTTGGATTTAAGTCTTACTCTGTTGCATTGCTTTTGCTTTCTCTGAGGAAGAATTTCTTTCATAAAGAATTATTTATTATATATCTTATATTCCCACATCTCTGACTCAAGATGAGCACAGTTATTTGGGTCTCCTTTTATACAGCGGGAGAATTCAAATTCTCAAGAATTTGATGCTAGAAGTCACCAGCAGTTCTTGAGCTCTGTGTTGATTATCTGTCAGAGGTGATGAGTGTGGCTAAACTATCCATGCCTGCACAAGTGCACAATGTCCTTCCTAGGAGCTGATTTTGGGAGATGGCAGACATGGGTGATTGCCCTTCTTGCAGATCAGAACAAAAAAAGATGGAAGTTGAGTGGCTCAGTTTGATCTCATAACTTCTGTAAGCCTGCCTCAATAGCCTATTCGAAAGTAACTGTAAATGTTTATCTCATAGAGCTTTCATTTTTTTGGCCCAATTAAAGAACAGTACTTCCCTCTCAGTTTCAAGATACTCCAAACTCTGAGTGTCTAACACGTTTGAATATTTCGTAGGACTTACTCATAGTGCATTTTATTTTGATCCAAGGTAGACTGGATGAACTGGGATTCCTTTTCACTAACTCGGAAATCTATCGTCATATTAGCAGCTACGTGGTGGGTGGCATCTGGATACCAGAAGTCAAGCTGCGGAGATGAGTTCAATGTTAGTCACAGTTATTTGTTCACCCAACACATATTTCTTAAGAAACACATGTGTCATACACTACAAAAGGAATCTGGGTTCAATGTAGTTAAGGTATGGACCCTTCTCTTAATAAGCTTATGAGAGTGTGCAAATATACTGTTGAATATTAGGGAATGGGAGAGATCATTTGTACTGATCACTTTTTCAGGACATAGATAGTATCTATAATGCAAAAAAAGAAGTTTTTAGTTAATCTGTTTGCTTCTACCATCTTGGGGTTGATTGGGGCTGTTTCACAATTCATTTAGCCATAGACTCTGTCTCTAATTGGGAATATAGATTAAAAATATGGCTCCCCTCACCCTGCCCCTGAGTCAGTCCTCAAAACCAGTTTCCCCTGTAAACTCTGGAATTCTGGAAGGTTTGTGTCCAACAGAAGGCGTAATAATCTCCAGCCCTATCGTTTTTCTAGTAGTATGTCCTTGGGCGATACTAAAACTCCTTGAGTTTTAGTCCTTTTCCCTAAAGTATAGGGTTAAGAGGACTCCATTTGGAGTGTTGTAAAGAATGTGAAATGGATATGAACTCTGGGACCTGCAGGCATTTGACAGCTGCTGATTCCCTTCTCTTTTTCTTCCTCTGGCTGAGAATTTCAGAAATTTGGTGAATGGGTCTAAAAGGATAGCATTCAGGTTAAAATAACTTTTAGAAGATTCCAATTCTTGTTGTTCTTCAAAATCATACTCCATCGTGAAATCAAATGAAGTACCGTTCCCCAACCTGGGAAATGTGAAGGAAATGCTCAATTCCTACCTACCATTCCAAGCTTGTAGACATGTCTAAGTCCACCTGGGTATTTTGAAGTTGAATCCCACTCTACCTCTAGGTCAGTCCGTTATGTGCTTATATGAGGCTGCTATAAGCCAACCAATATTTATTGGTTTATTTTGATCAGAAAGCTACAGCATAAATTGGACATATGAGAGATGTAGTGTGATTTAAAGACGTTTTGGACCTCATGGAGCTTGAACAGTGAGAGAGAGGTTTGGACAAGCAGGAGACAGTAGAGATTGGCAGTTTGGCAGATCATGAAGGACTTCAAATGTCACTCCGATACCAATAGAAAACACTTCTACAGTGCTTATTATGGCCAGGCGTCCTTCTGAGCGTCACCCAATTATTAGCTTACTTAGTCTTTATAACAACCTTAGGAAGTAGGTATGATTATTATCCTCACTTTACATTGGAGGAAACAGATCCAGAGAGGTTAAGTAACTTGCCTGAGGCCACAGAGCTAGTGTAGAGCTAGTATTTGAAACTTTGAAGACCATGCTTTTTCCATACCAGGCTGCCTCTCACTAAAAACCTTCAAATGGAGGAATATAATCGTCAAGCTTTAGAGCAGTCAGGCTGTAGTGCAGACGTGGCTTTGCGGGAGGCAGGACTAGAACCTGAACCCTGGATAAGGGGCTATTGAAATAGTCCTGGTAAAAGGTAGGGCAGACATAATTTTGGCAGTGGCAAGGGAATGAAGAGGAAAGCATGGATTTGAAAAACATTTGGGACATTAGAAGAGCAGAGCTTTCAGTTAGTTTGATGTGGTGATGTGGGGGTGTGTGACTAGAATAAATCTCAGATTCAGTTCTGGATTTAAGTATGCTGTGTCATCTTGGTCATTTAATTAACTGTCTTGGAACTTTGATTCTTTTGTTTTAAGTGGGTTTAATTATGCCACTCACACTGAAAATCTGTTGGAGAGTTTGATATGATACGTATAAGGTGGCTGACACAGTGTGCCTTGTGTATGGGAGCAACTGAATAAATGATAAAATGATCACATTAGCTCACTGGGTTTTAAAAGAGTGATCAAACGTCAAAAGTTTCCTTTTAAAATGGACCTACCTTTGGGAAGGGTCACATCTTGGTGTTATAAACCATTACTTTGATGTTACCAGTTAACCAATACCTTGATGTTATCGTAACTTTGAGAGAAACTATGCCCCTGGTGGAGATCAGGGTGGGAGAGAGGAGGATGGAGCAGGCAAGGCACTGGCAGGGAGGGGAAAGAGGCCCCCAGGAAGGTGTCAAGAAAGCCCGCCTCCTTATTTCACAATTTCCCCTAGAAAAAGCTGTTGTTTGCAAAGCTTTTGGGAGGGAAAACAGGAGTGGTAATTTGGGGAAAAAAATAAACAAAAACAAGGGAAGCACTATAGTGGCGATCGGCTGATTTACCCAAGTAGCTTCTGCCACTTCCCCCTTCTTTGTCTTTGGAAGCCCCGCGTGTATTAAAAGTAAAATTCATAAGAGGCAGCTTTTAGAGAACAGAGATTTCTTTCTAACGAAAATAACTGTCTAAGTGCTTTACCTGGTTGGTTTTGGCCAAGTCCTTTATGATGTTTGCTTGTTTTTCATCCTGGGGCTTCACGCGGAGCACCTTCTCCCTTTAAGAATGTAAAAAGATGAAACAAGTGAGCTGTAAAGAAGCATGCCTTCATCCTCTTTCTGTCCAGAGACTGGAACGCGGGGCGGGGAGGTTTACCTGTCAAAGCGGACAGGAGCCACTGCGAGGATGGTAGCGATCCAACCCAAAGGCAGGATGAACCTCATGGTTCTTCTTTGCCTGCCCCAAGATCCTCTGCCAGCTTTATGCCTCAGCTCTTATCTGGAGGAGCAGCTGATTTCCTCTTAGGGTTCTGGTGGACGAAATGTTTTTCTAGTTGGGGAGGGAGGGGTCGGATGGCAACACTAACGCTGAATGCCCATTTTGTGGCAGATCCAACCTCACGCTACCCTTTTGCAATTGGGAATACCCATTTTACAGATGCCGGGCAAACTCATTTTTTAGGAAATAACTTGCCCAAGGTAGCAGAGCTAGTACATGCGCAGAGTTGAGATTTGAGCCCCGTTCTTTGTTCTAAAATGCAGCTTTTCCATATGTTTGAATTGAATGATGGAAGAAATCACTTTAAATTTACGCTTGGAATCGGAGATGAATTTGGGGATCTGACGGCAGAAGCTTGATGGGTGGTCCTTAATAACATAAAATACGTTTTTGAAGCTACATTGTAACTTAGTAAATTACAAAATATTTTGAATATGCTAAAAATACTATAATCTCAAAAATATTGATGTATTTACTATCTAGATTTTATACTTTTGCCCTATTTTCTCTGTACCTCTCTGTAAAGAAGTAAATGTTACAGAAAGAGCTAAAGCAATCACATCCCCGCTCCTTTCTCCTTCTCCTGCCTCTGTTCTCGGAGATAACCCCTGTTTCTAAAGCAAGTTGAGGACTCCTAGAAGGCACAATTATATGGTTGCTCAAGTGTTTGTTCATTGGCTTGTTCTTTTTAGGATCTGGATACAGGGTTCAGTAAATGCTTTCAGAAAGTTGAATTAATGAAAGTCATTTATAGAGCATTCTAAATAGTCTCTTGAGGGGTGTTTAATTTTGAACATGGATCATTTGGAAGAAGGCATCACCTCTACTCGGAATTAAGGTAATCTAACAGAGTGAGTAAGTTTAGCTAATCAGATAACTTACTAGAATTTCCTTTTAAAAACTACTTCTTCACATTGACAAATGTATATAGATCGTCCTATAGGAAACTTCCCAGAGTCATGGTTATATATTTTTATTATCAAGATAGTAGTGTTGGGGAGATGCCCATGTTACATGTACAAGAGCAATAGCTTTGTCCCTCTCTCTGTGTTAGGTGTGCCCTAGAACATATCCCCAGGGGCTCTCCCTGCAGGTAAGGGAGAGGAGGGTTTTACAAATGCCTTCACGTTCTTGACATTGGACAAGCTCATCAGCACTAGAAACTCCCTAAGCAAATGGTTGCTCCACTCCTTCTGAGGATATATTTGGTAGAGGTACAGAGGAAAAGGAAGAGCTTGATGTTGCATTTAGAAACATGTAACCTTAGAGTGGCTCCTTCACCCTGAGCTGGCTTAGTCATTCTCGGACTTGGTTTCCTCATCTGAAAAATGGAGATGCAAATTGGACTCTGGCAAGTGCTGTGAGGGCTAAATGAGATAGCATATGTGAAGGACTTGGTGCATGGTAGGTGCTAAAATATATGCTCGTGCCCTCTAAGCACTTGATAAAATTGCCAGGTTCTGTAAACAGACTTATAGTTGACCACTGTCAACTGGAGTATTAGCATGTATCATGTGGTAGATTAAAGCAGTGGCTGTGGGGGTGCCTAGGTAGCTCAGTCGGTTAAGTGTCTGCCTTTGGCTCGGGTCATGATCCCAGTGTCCTGGGATCGAGTCCCGCATCAGGTTCCCTGCTCCGTGGGGAGTCTGCTTCTCCCTCTCCCTCTGCCTCTGCCCCACCCCCTTCATGTGCCTGCTTGTTCTCTCTTTCTCTGACAAATAAATAAAGTGGTGGCAGTATCCTTTAGGGGTGAAATATCTTTCTGTATTTGTTTTAATGTGGACTACTTCAGGAAAATTTTTTTTTTGTGTTACAGCTTTTCTTTTTGGAGTTTTATTTTCTGATTCTTCAAGGAATAAATGCCTATTGGAAATAATTTAGCAAAAACAAAATTTGAAAGAAGAAAATAGAAATCACCTTTAATTCTAACATTCTTATATGTTTTCTTAAGGCCTTTTTCTGTGTGACCAGTTTTAAAACTCTGGAGAGATCTTGTATGTCTATTTTTCAAGTCAAGTATGAAGGACACTTCTGTTTTATTTGGGGATCCAGGTAAATGTGTGAAGGATCCTGGTATCTCTCAGGGATAAGACTCTGATTATAAATAATCTTGGACTTCTTAATACCTGTTACATATTTCAGTTCCCTGTTTCTGGAATAGGATATCGACATGTGATGCTTTTAAGACTTCCCACTCCTCCCCAATTTATTTAGCCTCTGAAGAACAGGTACAAAAGATGGATTTCAAGAGTATTCCGAAGCATTTTCTCAGAACAAATGGTTTCTTGGCAGGCATAGTTCTGAGCAATCTTATATTATTGCATCAAAATTTATAAAAGATCTTGGCATATGTATAGAATAGGATGAATGGCTATTGAACAACATATCATTTTAGGATTGACTTTGTAAGGTGATGTGTTGTTTCATAGGTCAAATTAATCTCTTTAAAAAGAAATTTAAAGTTGAATGCCTCACACAACAATAATTTTCCATCCTTCTGGATCTTTGTATTCCTAGGAGTTTTGTAATAGTATATGTCTAGCCACAGTTTAAAATATTGCTTTAGGGGTATCTGGGTGGCTCAGTTAGTCGGGCATCTGCCTTGGGCTCAGGTCATGATCTCAGGGTCCTGGGATTGAGTCCCTTACTGGGCTCCCTATTAAATATGGAGTCTGCTTCTCTCACTCTGCCCCTTCCCCTGCTCATGCTCTCTCTCTCAAATAAATAAATAAAATCTTTAAAAAAATAAAATAAAATATTGCTTTATTTTTAAACTATATTTTATGCATATTTTCAAACATTATCACTATAAAAGAGATACCCTAGAAAATGAAAGTGAAAATTCTCTTGTGATTTTACTAGACTCTTTCAAATACTTCTTCATCTTCAAATCAAATCCAATCAGCTTCTGGAATACCTTTAGATATCTCATAAAGGGTATGTTGAAAGAAAAATTTGTTGCCTTTAGTTGTGGATATTGGATTCTTGACGTTGAAATGAAGCTGCCCTGCAAAATGCTGCAGGAAACTTGTCTTCATTATTTGAAGGAAAGTTGGCATTTCTGGACAAAGATGTGGGTGTGTGGCTCAGGCAGTGTCAGACCTGGCTGGGGGGGGGGGCGGAGAGTGACTACCTGCTCAAATGAGATGACTTAAGAGGATCATCAAGACCCCATTTGGCCCCCAAATAACCTCATTAGCTGTCATGGTTCCTTCTGTTTTTCTTCTGTGCCTGAAATTTTCTTTGAGCAATTCATATATGTTAGTTGGCAAAAGCAGGTGAATCCATTGGATGTTATTCTAGATACGAAGAACTCCCTTATTCCAGACTGGAAAACCAGTCTCGCTATGTTGTAGCAAGACCTTTTTGAGATAGGAAAAATTCAGGGAGCCATTTCTGTGCTGTTGGTTAATTACTGTTTGGGGAATGAGAGCTTGGGACTGAGGAAGGGCTCAGAGCCTGTCCTGGGATCTCAGTGTGGGAATAATTTAAAGGAGGGACGAAGAGAGAGGTGCCCTTACAGTCAGAGGCTCCTGGGTGGGCAAGGCTGGGCAGAAAACCTTGGCAGTCTCTGGTCTGCCTGGCAGGAGGTCATATGGTATTATTGCACTGGGAAGGACTAAAGCAGACATCTCTCCTTGTTTTAGCTCAGTTCAGCTCAGGCAAGTGGCACTCCTAGCCAGCTAGCTGTTGACTTTCAGTCGACCAGATATAGCAAAAATGTTTCCGGTGCACGAAATCTTGGATGCAAGGGATTTTACATGAGAATATTTACATACTTACTTTCCTGGTCCTTATCTTTTTTGAAAAAATTCCTTGGAATTTTTGAACATTTCTAATTTCTAATTTAAAGTACTCAATTTAGAGACATAGTTCTTTATGGTTTACACACATGACTTTTGAACTTTGGGTCACACACAGCATTTCTTAGAGGTCAATGTTATCTGCTAGAGGTGGAGTATGGGAGTCTTGTGGAACTATCTATGGATTGAATCATATACGTCCAGCAAGATAACTTCACTCAGGTAACTTTGGTTGAGTTAGCTCTCCAATTCCCAACATGGGTATAATTTAAATAAAACGGGGAAAGATAATTTAGCTAAATTACATCTATTTTTTTATTATCATCAATACTGCTTGAGAATTCATGGGAATTTCTTTTTTTGCTCTTAAGTGTCTATTTAAATGATATATTACTAAATTATTATGAAGAGGATTGCTTGACAAATTGTAGCAGCTGCACTGCTACCATCTAGTGGACAATTAATGCAATTAATCATTCTTTGGCTTGACAACTTCCAAACCACTGTGACTTCAAAGGATTCTTCTTTTGAATAGAACACTATCATAGATATTTTAACATGTTTTGCTAGCTATGGAATCCTATTTTCCTTGGATCCACATAGAAAACAATGAGCTCATATTTTAAAGTAAATAGAATAGTAAAGTAGATTTTAAATTAAGAGATGTTCCCAAATTGTACCTAAATACCTATTATTATATTTTAAAATTTGAACTTTGCATAATACTCTCTGACATTAGCATGTTCAGTTCTAATTCTGGGAAACTTCAAGTCATGGAGTAATTTTTGCCTCTTTTGTTTAAGGCCTAACACCCTTTTGTTTTACCTCCAATCTGCTTTGTATCACCCTCCTGTAACAGGTCTCCTTGTTAACACCCTCTGACACCCTCTTGTTTTACCTCAGTCTGCTTTCCATCTTAGCTGGTTGCTGTTTTAAAAACTCTGATTATGTCATTTGCAACTGATTGTTTTCCATGGCTTCACATTGTTCTTAGACAAATGTTCCAAACCCTTAAGCTCTAAGCTCTGCTTAATAGTCCTTCCCTCCCTCCTCAGCCCCTGTACATGCTTTCTTCCCTCAACTGTCCAGGTTCCTTCCTCTCTGGCTTTCTTCCTACGGGTTCTGCATCAGAGTTGGCAAGGGGCACTCCCTTTATCCAGATAATTGTGACTTATTCTTCAGGTTCCAGCATTCCCTGAGAGAGCCTTCTCCCCCACATCAGGGAGGTAGACCTGGTATATGTTCTTTTCGTGTAATTTGTCTAGCACTTACTTGCTGAATGTAAATTAAATCATGGATTAGTAAATAATTAGTGAAATAGCTAATTATTTATTTCATGTCTGTCTTCCCAAATGCCCTTTGAAGGCAGAACTGTCTTTCTTTCTCGTTGCTCTGTCCCTAATTGCTTAGCAGTGTTTGGCATGTAGTAGACAGCTTATAAAATAAATGAGCTGAGATGAAAGCTGAAGCAAGATGGGGTCTTTTCACCTACACTACAATTTCCTCAATTTCCCCTTATATGTCTTCTTCCTCATAAGCCCCCATTATAACCTGTACATCTCTGCACTCTGTCGGTGTTGGCAAATACCCTGAGGACTTTAACTCCTGTATAGTTGATCCACATCAATACCTGTGGGTGGCTTGCTTAGTCACTGATTCACATCATTTTTGTCCCCCAAAGAAGTAGACAATCTGTCAGGTTCTAATTAAAATGATTCATTTTTATTATGATCAGTATTAAAAGATCCAAGTCGTTTAAAAGACTAGCGGCTTAAAAGAAAGATTGGATCTAGAAAATATTCAGGCAGACAAAAATAAGAATTTAGGATAGAAAAGAAACAAAGAGTGAGCACTTTGCCGTAAGGCTGTCAGGATTCTCTCCTAGTACAGATGTTCCAGGACGTATCTGGCAAGGTGCTTGATGGCCAACATTGTCTCCTCACAGGTTGGCTGAATCTGGGATTCAGGGAGGACAAAGCCATATCTGCCTTTGTCCCGGAGTTCAAAGGTAAAGGAATATTTGATTCCTTGGTCATAAGCCCAGTCATCAGAGCCCCCAGCAGCAGGATCTGAAATATGCAAAGAGCAGGAAAAAAAATGAACAAACCCCAAAAACACTAAATCCAGGAAGGAAATTAAAAAAAAGAAAAAAAGCCAGCTTTCTTTTATAATTACAACTGTTTCATTGGACAAAATATTATAGGTAGGCCAGTTTTCTAGAAAACTGGATTATAAAAGATACGGAGGGCAGTTTTAAAAAAATCAGTCCAATCTTACCTCTAAGCCTAATTAATGGCAATGAGGTGTTTAATACCCCAGGAAGTATGTAATTTATAACATAACCTTCTCAGTGCACTTGTATGCTATGGTAAACTATATCATATGTAATTTGTTTACAAAATATAGATAATTTCCGGGGAAAGAATGTTTCCTAGGAAAATAGGTAAGGCTGCATGATGACTGGTGATAGGAGCGAACTCCAAACCCCAAGGAAACAGCGCTGATGAAATCAGAGCACCTTGAGGGCAGGGCTGGGCCTTTGTGTTTCCTCAGAGCCTAGCAGATGGGCTGGCCGAGGTTAGGCATTTGTTCAGTTCTTCAATCAGTAACAGTTACTATGTCACTGCCTTGTAGATTTTCTATCTGTTAAGTCACTAGGTCATTTGTTCGTTCATTCATTAATTCATTCTTTCATCTATTTATTCAGTCAACGGTTGTACAGCCCTCACTGAGCAGCAGGCCGTGGGCTCTCCTCTGGAGATGCCGGAATCAAGGAAAGATGGGACTTCTGTCCTCCAAGGGTTTACAGTATAATGAAAAAAGAACCCTCCCTGAACTAGTCTGCATAAAACATATAAGAAGTTCACAGTATACGAATAGGTGGGCTACTTCTGCTAGAACCCCTCAGGAAAACACTGTACCCCATATAATTCAGAGCAGGTTAAAAAAAGGACAAAAGTATAGAAAACCGTGTTCTACATAAAACTTAAAAAAAACAAAACCCAGGATTGGAGCCTCTCCGACTGCATGGGAGGCCCTGTGATAACAGGACTGGGCCTTTTCCCTCGTATTTCTAGTCCTTTCAGATCTGGGGCAAAAAGAAATCATACAAAGGCAAAGGAGAATATAAGTAGAAATTTAAAACGCGGCCTGCATAATGTGCCTTCCCAGTGAAATTTAAACTCTGCAGCATCTAAGTGAAATCTGGGGTCTAACCCCTACCTAACTCCCTTGCTGTGTGTCTCTTGCCACTTGGCTCGAACACACCGAGTGACTGGTCAGAGGGGCTGACATCTACCCCTGGAAAGTGGCTTGAGCCTGAATTAGGCCTCGCGCCTGCAGTCTGTTTAGTCAGGGAAACACTCCTTCTTATACTTTTCTTCAGCAATTGTCTTTCCAGGTAAAGCTTCTGGGTCATTATCCTGGGCAGTCATCCCCGATGCTGTGGGATGGGCTGGTTGGTGCTGGAGTGTGCTCTTTCCTTGTGCATCCGCTGTCATAACATCTAGCACCCTTATATTTAGTTTTCCCGCTGCCTTTCTGTGGATTCTTCGAAGACTGTGCTGGTTCCCCCACTTCCCTTTCTCCTTTTCTCTTGCCTTCTCTCCATCCCCCCTTCCTTTCTTTCCTAGTACCTAGTGAGGACCTGGCACATAGTAGTGGCTGCTCAATGGATGTTGACTGAGCGCAAGTCTTTGCTTGGGTCGGAGGGGATATTTTTTCTGAACAGAAAACTGATGACATGTCATATAAAAAAATTCACTGTCAGGCAAAAGCCACATGCTTTAAATGATCTGAAAGGAAAGGCTCTGGGAACCATTTGTCGCCTTTTTAGGCGTGTGGTCTCGTTGCACAGTTCTGAAGCCAAGACTCACAGATTGTTGTAGCTCCTGGGCCATATGTGTACTCGGTGCCATGCAGGGTGGCAAGTTTTTTTACGGTAGCTTTTGCCAGGGCATTCTGCAAGAGAACCAGCAGTTCGTGAGTAAATAAATAAAAGCACACACTGACAAACAAACATCTGTACATTATTTTTAAGACATTGAAGAGGCATAAGACACAGTTTGGGTTAGTTTTATTCCTGCTCGGTGCCCATCCAATTTTTCTCTCTAACCTGGTCGTAGGATCCAAGCGATTCTTGTGAAAAAATGTCTTCCCTAAATGCCCTCTCCAGGCACTCACTCTGGGCTTCCCTCTGAATGTGTCATACTGTGGCAACACCATTTGCTGGCCTCTGAGTTCTCAGTGACTTTTTCTGTCTTTTATCTCCATGTCTTCAGGGTCCAGGCCAAGGCTTACTACTTAGTGGTTGTCCGGGAACTATTTGTTGGAACTCTGAAGATAATTAGCATCTTACCCTCTTATTTGAGAATTAGGTCTTTACATTCATTTTAAATAATTGTTGCAGTAAAGTATGGGTCCTAGCAATAACTTCTATTTTAGTCAGAGGACAATCTTTTACTTTCTTTTCTTTTTTATTTACATAGAACTTAGTGTGTCTTTTTTCCCCAGGCATTCTTCCTTAGGCTTGTTATACATTTTGTTTTTTTAAGCCTTGGTTTAGGCTAAAGAGACTACAGCAAACTGTAACTGTCCCAGATATCACATTCATTGATTTCATAAAATGTCACTGTGTATTAGGAATTAGGTTATGTGTAAGGATTAGTCTGGCAAATCTGTCTTGTCTCTGGAGCTTGTAAGAGAAAAGCAGGAGACAAGGAGGTCTTCGTGGTTGAGGTTTTCTACCTAATACAGGTAAACAAAAATGAAATACATACAAAATGACCCCCAACAAAACAAAACAAAAACTACCTGGAAATGTGGCAGGTTATAAAGTCAGGATAAGATAGAATTATATGAGCTGGGGCAGGAGTATTAAAAACTACACATATGAGTGATTGGTTACTCAATTCAGTGTTCTGCCAACATAGAAATACTTAGAAATTGGCAGTTCCAGGGATGAGGGTGGTTCCAGCTTGGAAGATTTTTAGACTGAAGAATTAGACAACATCTACTCTCTTTCAAAATGAAGAACATTTGAATTTCAGAATTTTAAAAAAGCGGCAAATATTAGCTTATGTGTATTTTTTTCTTTAAGAAGCCGCTTCGTTTTCTCAAAAGACCCATTGCTTTTCTGCCTCCCTGCCCCCCAACTCTTCAAGGGCAAGGGCTCTGTACCCCCAGCCCCCCTGTGCTGTAAACTTCCCAACATCCACTGACATACTGCATATTTAAATGAATCACTCGAATAGTAAGGCCTGACTTGGATGTCTTGGGAATGCAGATTTGAAAACCTGATTGTTTATCACAGGACGATTAGCCATAATTCATTCTGGTTATGAAACTAGCTATACTTCATACTTTGGCATCATAATTATGTCTTGTACATATGCTTGGAAAGCGATGAGGTTGGTGATGAAATCAAAATACTCCTAGTTTTACAAAGTAGCAACTTCCCTTAGTCCTTGTTCTAATATCAAAACCAGTTTAGTAGCGTCTTATGTTAAACTGACAAGGGCATGTCTACAAAACTTCAAAGTTCCAGCTCCCAAATTGTTAATGCTTCACTAACCAAGTGGTAAATTAGAAAATTTAAAAAATAACTATAAAATATAAGTCATGATATTGTGGTCCACTGAAATGGTGTAATCAGTTTCTTGGAACTAATTTAATGTTCTCAGAGTTTTGGAACAGTAACTTGAAAATTTTAGGGTTTTACTTCCCTTTGTTTTTCCCATCTGGTAAACTAATATATGCTTTCTCTTACCGCATGGAATCTTTACTGTTGTGATCTAAATATATAGTTCCTGTTGTTTAATCTTATTCTAACCAACCCACTAGAGCTAAGTCTTCTCTCTACCCTTTAATATAAGGCCTATTGCAGATGGAAATGAGAATAATCAATGAACAATTGCATAGTGCACAGAATAGATTTAAAACCGTCTTGTGGAGATGTGAAACGTGGTGAGGTGCTAATTTTTTTGGTAAGTAAATAGTACCTTTTCTACTATTCTATAATTTGCTTAACTTGCCATTCATCTGAGGACATCTGTAGTTATTTTTCTGTAAGGCAGAACCTCCGATTCTAAAGAACTCTTGTTCCTTCCCTAGTTACCACTCCGAGGCTTTTCATCTGCTCTGGTTTCCCCACCTCCCCCTTTAAGCCTTGGATTATTACTTCTAGTTAGAAATACAATTCTAATAAGTTCTGGGGATCTAAGGTACAGCATTATGACTATGACTAGCAGTGCTATACTATATACTTAAAGGTTGCTTTGAGAGTAGAGCTTTAATGTTCTCACAATAACAGAACAAGAAAACAGCAACAACAACAAAATGGTACTTATGTGAGGTAAAGAATGTGTCAACTAATGTGTTGAACATTTCCCTATATATATGTGCATCAAATCATCACATTGTACCCCTTAACCTCACACAGTGTTATATGTCAATTATATCTCAATAAAGCTGGGGAAAAAAAGATGATTCTGCAATATTAGTTCCAAACATGAGCAGTTATGAAGACTAGAAAAGATTTAGGACAAGAAGATCATTGAAGTTATCTATTAAACTCCTGTGTCTGTTGACCTTCAAGTCACTTAATATGTTTATTGGTGTGACCTAATATATGAGTTATCTGATAAAACTGAAGGGGCCTGCTTGCGATCTGTTATCTCTTTTGACTTATAACTTACCATTTTAGTCTTAACTACCGTTAGGGCCACACAAAAATATTCAGTTTGCCTTTCCTCAAAGTGATAACCAAACGCTTTCTAGGACTTCCTAGGCATCTTCTGGCAGCAACTGTTCTGCCTTTGGTGCTGACCGCAATATTTCAGATTAATGTTAGTTTAAAAAGGATGTTAATATGTTGCTGTCACTGGTGCACATTGCAGGAACATTTAGTTTCTGTCAGCCTTTACTCTCCTTGTCCTCATTTGCTCTAACCTCTTGATGTCTACCTCATCACTCAGCTTCTGAGTGTCACCTCATCACCACATCTTTCAGTGGCTTTCTCACCTTCTCTTGAAGTCCAACTTCCTTTCTTGGCCTAAGGGTGTGAGCCAGCCCCTCCCTTCTCTTTCAGTCTGCATCACTTGCTGTGCATTCCGTGTTCCTTCTGAGCTAGGTTTCCCTGAACTTCTTCCCTATACACCTGTTCCTGCCTCTCCTTACCTCCCTCCCTTTGGGTATCCTCTCCCTTTGTTGGAATCCTCTTCTCGTCTTTGTTCACTTGGAGATTTACTGTTGTTCTTCCAGATTCAGGTTTAGTGTCACCTTCTTTGTGAAGCTGCCCCTAAATCTCTTGGGGAGCATTGATGTCCCCTCCTTTGTGAAGGCTAACACCACTATCAGAGTTCCTGTCACTCTGTTCTGTAATCCGTTGTTTTTGCATCTATTTGCCTCCCAGGTGAGCTCCTTGTGGGAAGGGGTTCTTGGCTATTTATTTTGTATTCTCAACAGATTGTATAGCATCTAGCACATGGTTGGTTGATTGAGTCTTATCCTAGGACTCGGGCATTACAGATGGGCCTGATTTGGGTGGGTGTGTAGGACGCTGAGCTCTGCAAAGGCTGTGACATACGTGAGTGGAGATAGGGGATGTTTGTGGGGAAGGTGGCTGGTACCATGTAGTGATGGTTGATGGGCTGCTACATTTACACAATGACTTCTGCTGTGCGTTTTACTTATTTCCATTAGTTTTTTGAAAAATGAAGTCTGTGGACCCTTTCTCTCTGCCCCTCTGAGGCCAAGAGACAAAAAAATCAGAACAGACATTAATTGACCAAAGTATCATATTTTAAATTCCCATGATCTTAACAAAAATCCCTGGAATCAGTGTGGGTCTTTTCTTTTGAAGAGTTCAAATACTTTCACAAATGTTACTCATTTATCTTTCCAACACTATCTGTCCACATTTCATCGGCATAGAATTTTCTCGCAGAATGGAATGCCACGTGGGGCAGCACGCTCAGTGGGAATGTTCCAACCAAACTGGGTGACTGACCCCAGCCAGGACTGGTAAAAGAGAGATAATTCCTGCATTTGCTAAAATGTTAGAGTGGTAACTCCTTTCCCTTGTACATTTCTGTAAAAAGGGACTAAGACAGCTGACGAAAGACCCGCAGAAGCAATAGCACATCAGAAAGCGTGATCCACATCTTGAAACTCCAATTACAGACACTTTCTTTACAACCTGTCATTTGAGGGACATCTTACATCCTTGCTCAATGGGTTCAAAATAAGAACTAACATTTACATAAAACCTTAGACTTTACAAAGAGCTCTTGATAAGAGCTAGATATTTTTATCCCCATTTTACGGATAAAAGAACTGAAACTCAGAGAGGATAAAAGAACTTTCCCAAGGGCATGCAGCCCCATAAGTGGCTGACTTGAGCTAGGTTCTTCTTGCTTTAAATCCTGTGCTCTTTTTCACTTCTCCTTGTGGCCTTCGAATACTTCAAAAGAAGTGTTGCTGGAGCTGGTTTTACCAATTGTAAAGAACAGAAGGAAGCTAAATATAAATCAGCCTCAGAGAAAACTTTGCTTTCAGTCAAGGCCAAACATGGCCAGCCTTTATTAATCCTTAGATATGAGTTTCCTACCATGTCTTATGCATGTTCTCTTTTGTCACCTGTTTTCTTAAAAAGAGGCCTTGGTCATAGAGCAAAAGACAGAGAGAGTCTAAAATGTCACATCTAACTCAAAGCCCAAGAGACAAAAGACCAACTAGTGTAATGTTTCCCAGGCTCTGAGCTCCAGGGGGCTGGTAAGATGAATAAGGGCGAGGGTGTTCTTTCCACTGACCTGCCTTCCCAGGTAACATGTGATCAGGAAGCCCCTGTCTCATGGCCGTGCTCATGGTCCTCATTGCAAGCCAGTGTCATGGGAGGTGGGGGGCTGCCTCATCTAATCTTCCACTGGTCCATTATTACAGTACAAGAAAACAAAAATTCCAAACTGACTATGTGGTATAAGCCAGTTCGAAGAAATTTTCTCCAGAACTTTGTTTCTAACTTGAAGTTCTGAGTTTAATTATTCCTCTGGGTGAATACATGTGATAATGGAAGCCTCAAAATGATCTTTAACTGCGGTTTCCTTCCTTCTGTTCTGTGATAATGGGTAACTTACACCAAGGGAACAATGAAGAATTTAACTTTTATAATTTTGATGCGAGAGGAGAAGCCCGGAAGGCCTACAAGCAGGCACTGAGGAGAAAGCCTTTGGGATTTGAAAAAACAAATATGTTTCTGAGAAAAACAGGAGAGTAAACAAGCGTAGGCTCTGGTTGCAAAGCCCGAGATTAGAGAAGGGCAAGGAGTTAGGGAAAGGCTTGACTTGGGAGAGCAGGCCTGCCCATCTTGGCATAGCCCATGGGGAGTGTGGGAATGCTTTCACGGATGTAAAGCAATTTTTTTCTTTGGCTGATCTGCATGCATATTTTTAAGCTCTTTAAAATTCAAGGAATATGTTAAATGTGAGTCAGCTGAAGTTGCAAAGTCTAGAGCATTTTTATGTGTGCGTGTGTGTGGATATTAATTAATTTAATATTAATAAACATTAAAAATATTAAAAATAAATGCTGTATAATGGGAATGTACTGGATCTCTTGCATTTCAGATTTGTAGAACATTGTAAACTATTTGTGAGGAGGGTGAAAGCCAGGGGCCCTTAGCCAGGAATGTGACTCCACTCTTATCTTAAAGCAGGGTTTCTCAACCTTGGCACTCTTGACATGTGGGCTGGAGAATTCTTTGTTGTGGGGGCTGTCCTGTGCATTGTAGAATGTTTATCAGCATCCTCTGGCCTCTACCTACTAACCAGATGCCTATAGTACTTCCACAGTTACAACAACCAAAAACGTCTCTTTAACATTGCCAAATGTCTCCTAGGCGGTAGGGGAGAGGGCAAAATTAGTTTGAAAGAAGTCAGGTAAAAGACATAATTACGGTAAACATGAGTGTATTTTGGAGAAAGAATTAAAAAGGGAGACAACTCATCTCGAAGGCGCTCTCAATGCCTCTCTTCTTTGCTGATGATAGTACAAGTGTCTCTTTTAAAACACTGCTGTTAGGTCAATGCTGCTAAAATACCCTCTACTAGCAGGGCTGCCAGACTTCGCCAAAAACGCAGCGTACCTAGTTAAATGTAAATTTCAGATAAACAGTGAATACTTTTTCAGTATAAGTCTGTAATGTTTGGAAAATACTTACACTAAATATTATTTGTTGTTTATCTGAAATCCACATCTCTACCTGGGAGTCCTGTATTGCAGTCCCATTTACCAGGTGTCTGGCTCCAGGGCCTGCCGTGACGCAGGACTCATTGTGACGTTTAAGTCTCTCGGTAATCTCATCACCTCCCTTCCACTCTTTCTTCACAAGGAACACTGGAGACAGGCTATTTTTCAATCCTATTGCTGGACATTTGTTGGCTCTTTTCTCTGCCTAAAATGCACTCTTCTGGCCTCTGTCGCCCAAATCCTGCCCATCCTTCAGGGCCCAGAATAAATGGGGTTTCTTCTTTCTGTAACCTTCACTGACTAACCTCGTTGCCTATTACCATTTTCCTGCCCTAAATTCCCACTACCGTGCTTAGTTTGAAACTCCGAATTCTGTACTTCTCTTCTATGGTTTCTGATATCTGAGTCTTACCATTTCAAGAAGATCCTATCTTAATAGCAAAAATCACTTAATAGGTACTCAGTGAAATTTCTGGTAATTGTCTGATGAGCTGTGTTCTGACCAGGCCTCTGTAGGAGAATTTTAACAGGCCAAGAAGTCTCTTAAAATGTATGGTGATAAATCAACAACCAGTTTCTCTAATTAAATAAATTCTGCAGTTGCCATCTGATTTTTTTTTAATATTATAAGTGAAATTTAAAAGTTCTGAGAAAATACCTGTCGTGGCTGTTTTGTGCCTCAGGTCCTATCTACCTTAGCTGCTGGTAACCTGCTTGACAGCGGGACTGTGGCCTTGTTATTCTTGTTATTAGGCAGGGACATGGGGACAGCTGTGATCGGGTGTGCACATGGCCCTGCAATTATCCACCTTCTAATCACAACGTTTCTTCCCTCTGATTTTTATGTTTATCTCTAATCATGGTCTTGCTTTATGCTCACATGCTTGGGTGGAGCAGTGGATTTCTCTCTTGGGGGCTCATTAACTCCAATTTTAATTAAGAGGTAGGGAGGTGCCACTGGACTGGAAGGTGTTCGGTTTTAGAAATGGATTCTTATCTTTTGGTCAAGTTTAATAATTTTTCAGAAAGACTGTCATCTTTCTCCTGGTTAGTGAATATATGGCCATGAAAGCATAGGGCCAGGATCATGAAGACTGGGTCCTGGGAAGTTAGGCATCTCAGCTGACCCCTGCAAATCCTTTGCAATGTCCAGGGACAGAGGTAATAAGGTATTTGTGGGATGAAAGACTATCTGATGAATGTTCTGCAAAACGCTACCTGGGGTACCAGCATAGAACATGGCCACACAAATATGTGTGGGTGTCTTTGGAAATTGGGGCAGTCTAGGAAATTCTTCAGGGTCCAATAGGTCTAGGCCCAAGGCTGCCTGTATTACTGTGTTGGCTTAGCCGAGCCTTCATTGTTTCAGCTGGAAAATGAGAAAGGAGAACCAGAGTAATTCCAAGATTTCCAGCTGTAAAGTTCTGTGCTTCTAATGTAGAAATGTGGTGTGAGTGGAGTGCATATCAGCTTCCAATTTGGTCAGTCTGGGGAATGGGTCAAGATACTTAGTTGACCAGTTATTATCCTGCATTCTTGCTTTTGGACTTAGAAATGGTATTGTGATGATAATAATAATTATTATTAACAGTGCCACGTAGGCCTTTTTTAGGGGAAGGCAGACCAAAGATTTGGAGCTTCTTCCATGCTCAATAAGTGCAAAGATATGGATAGGTTTGGGAACGTTTTCAATTAAGTGTCCTTAATAAGAGGAGACTTTGACCAAAACGAGGTCATATAATTCAGTATTTCATTATTCCTCAGAATTTTGAAAATGTAAAGTATATTCTTTTTGTGGGCCTTAAAACTTGCTGTGAATATAGTGATAGCTTCATACTGAAGAAGTCAACACTGAGGAACTAGAAGGTGTATGAAGCCATTGGAAACTCACAGTATACTTTGTATTCTTTCTTTAAATAATATAGTATGTGTAAAAGCAGTTAGCAAACTGAAAAGCATTATTTTTGTAAGGTATTTTTATGATCTTTCATACTTTTTCCTGATCTGCTGTAGATATATTTTTTGGTAGCTTTCTTTATACTCCATGCTATTACTTCTGTTCTTTAACTTCATTGGTCTTTTGCATTCTCATCTCTGCCTTTCTTCCCTCTAAAGGTTGTCTCATGATATGAATAATTTCAGGCAATGTACATGTAAGATCTTTCAGAAATGAAGCCACATATATTTTTATCATGACCCAGATATCAAAGATTCGTATGTATGTCCTAAATTTGGTCTGAGAATGCTAATAGAAGTACAGAATCATTTCCTTCAGTTTAGTCTTAGTCTCCTTGAAGCATTTTTTTTTTTGCTACAAATATAATCTTATAAGTTTTGTAAGTTTAAGATAAATAAGAATCATATCTATATCTATGCACTGAATTCTGGGTAAGACAAAGCCCACTTAGCATTACTTTAAGAAATTCTGAGTTATCCATAATGTGGTATGCCAAGAATACATCTTATAAATCTTTTCCTACCTTTAGTTTTCTACAGCAGGGTAGCATTTTTCTAGTTGAAAATTCATATAGAAGCATTAGATTTGGATGGAATATTTATCATGCCTAGATCAAGACTTTCACTTTTTTTCTTAATATTCTCATTACAAATAAAAACCATGAAAAGTCAATATTTTTCTTTATGAGAGACTCAAATTCTCTTTTGGATATATATATATAAGCATATATATATATAATAAGCATATATATATATATATACGCTTATTAACACTACAGTTATGAATTGTTCGAGCAAAATGTGCTTAGGAAGTAAGTGAATTGGAATTATGCAAAATAAAAAGATTGAAAGGATCTCTAGTTATTCAAAAGATTTAAATTGCTTTGGGGTGTTGAACTAAATTCAGATTCTCAATGAATTGACTAATCAAATTAATATTCATCTTAGATTTCACTAGTGGGATTTAAATATTTCTTTTAAGATGGTAAGCAAAAGCTTAATCATAGGAAAAAATTATTGGAAATTAAAGTAACTTTTAAATCAATTAATGTGATATAAGTGCAATTAAATTTTGCGGTTTAGCCACCTATCTTAACATGCTTGGAAAGGATAAGAAGTAGCATGTACTTCTTGAATTTATTAGTTTTGTGAATACAAAATTAAACATCCAAGATAAGATTATTTTATGGTTTGTGCTTTTGTTGAGAATAGATTATGAATATTTTATTGTGATATAATTCTGTTTATTCCACTTTGTGAATTAGAATTAACTTATTTCCCAAATAGGAAAAGGTATTGAAACTTTGTGAAGCAGCTCATTTCCAGAGAACACTTCATTTTTCTGTTAGCTTTTGTCTTTTAGAATTTGTGTTTTAAACTAGTTATATTAAGCAAACTGTATATATTATTGTTACACTTAATATGGTTTATAATTTTAGTTTTAATATTTTATTTATTAACTCATTAGTGCTTAGTTATTATGGCTTTGTCTTTTTCTTTTCTGATGTGGTACAATTTAACATATTCACATGAATAAAGCAAACAACATAGCTCCACCTTCTCTCCTTGGGACTGAAATCTGGGATCGAAATGAGGAGTTGACCACACCCATCTCTGGGATGGCTGGACTGTGAGCACCCACTGGGAACATTTAACAGATGGACCATAATTGGAAAACTGAAATAGTTAAAGGTTCCAACTAATGATGTTTTCCTTTGTTTTTTTGGCTCTGGATAAGGAAAATGGGAAGCAATAGCATTTTTTTTTTTTTTTTTTTTTAATGAGAAGGACCTGGCCAACTATTAGATATCAATTTTCTAAGAGGCTGAGTTATTTTTCCGTTTTGCTCTTCACAAAATGTTTATAGCGTTACAGGTTTTATTTGGTCTCTGAAAGACTGAAAGTACAAAACAATTTCCAGTTGTTAAAGTTACTGGGTCTTCAAATTTATGCATTTAGGTAAGCCAAATATCTATGTCATTGTCTAAGCGGAACACTTTTTTTTTTTTTTTTTTTTGGGCATAACTCAAATGCTTTAAATCTTACACTTGTTCTTTTAGATCACTGATTCCAACTTCTGGCAGCCAGATGTTTCATAAATTAGAAAAAAATATTGTTTGAAGGGTTCAAACCTACTGATTTAAAAAAATTATGATTGATATGTGATATTTGTTAATTTGAATGTCATAAAACTCTTATTTTATTTAACTTTTCATGTGGTTATATCATGATTCTCTAACAAGATTGGTAGTTTTTTTAGTCATGGATACTTAAATTTTTTTGCATTGTATCTAGTAAGGACCCATTCATATCATTTGTTCATTGATTGCTTTATTTCTGTGTCTCACCTGATCAAATAGTGAAATAAGCAATTTTAGGATCTTATGACTTAAACCAGTATCAACCAAATGGGCCAAATTCCTAATGACATCTGCCATGCTTCTGCCTCTGTCAAATCCAGCTCAAGGCAACTTGACAAAATTGACTTTCTAATTGTGTGTGAGATGAAGCTACTTTGTTGATTATCCCAGATGCATCTGAAATCATCAAATGAGTTAGTATTGTGGTGAAGCAGGAATAAGTGTACCTATTGTCATTTTGAAGATTAGTGACTAAACTGGTTTAACATGTTGGGAACTGTTTCCTGTATCAAAATGCTATCTCTTTTAAAAAGCTAATTTACCTAGCCAATTCCAGATTCCTTGTAAATCTGTAGTAAGTTTTGTTTGCTTCTACTATCAGAAATTAATAATGGAATCTTTAGAAATTGTTATAATTTTTTCTCAGAAATAGGATTTAAAAATTCTCAACAGTGAAATACCATATTTACTACCATGACTACTTACCAACTCAGCGTTGTTCTCTGTGAGTTTATAATCATAGGAGTAAGGGTAGAGCATCATTTGGGAGTATGAGTGGATTGTCAGATATGCTTTGATGGAAGAGAGGTTGCTGCGGATGAAATTAGCCAGAGCCTTGGTCTCTCGTTCGGATTCTGCAGCAGGTCCACAGTAAGTTTCATCACAGGGGCTTCGAGAAGCTCCGATTTCTAGAAAAACAGGTTGTTAATGGAATGGTCACCTACAGAAGTTATCACAAGGCATGTTTCAAACTTTCAAATTAGAAAGTTAAAAATAAGCTGTTTTCACAGGAGTCCTTATGATAATGTATGTATATATTATAAAGCATGCATGCATTTAGTCACAAGATTAGGGTGGTATATTTTTAAGCTAATGGGGTAAAAATTGCATGTGAAATCATCAGTGTGTCCCTGTGTAGTAATATAAAGTGAGATCAATATAGTGTAGAACGATTAATAAGTAGGGGACAAACTAATATCCATGAGAAGTTTTCTTATTACTGTAATCATTTTCTGAGAGTTGAATCAGAAAATTAGAATTATATCACCATTTCATTTAAATAATTATTTAATGACTGTGTCCTCTAGATTATACATTTTGAAGTAGTAGGATTATGTCTGGATAGCTCAGTCTTGTGTGTCTAGCATCTAACACAGTTGAGAGCACAATAGAGCACACAATACATTTTTTTTGAATGAATAAATAAACTGTTTATCGTCTGTGCTTTCAGAAAGTTAGAATTCTAAAATATAAAACTTTACATTTTTTCATGTTTTGGACACTGTTGTGTTTTCCTGTGTTATTTTTCCTCCTGTGCTTTTCAACAGATGCTTGCAAAATGGTCAGATACTTACTGCACCAACCAGCATCAAAATTTCTGTTGGGGTCTGTGCCAATGCAGTTACTTCCAGCCCGGGTGGAGCGGGTCTTTCTCCACATTCGGTTCTGAAAGTGGATTATGTGGTTAGACCAAGTATAAAAGAAAGTGAGTTGGTTTTAATTTCATCAGTCTCTCTCAGTATTGGTTCATATACCTTGGTCCAGGTGTAGACGTAGCCATCGATATTGAGCACAGGCAAGACATAAAAGTCTAACTTGTCGAGAAGTTCTGTCATGTGGGTCTCATGTCCATAGGTGCGAATAGCCTATGTATGAATTAGGAAGAGAATGTCATGGAAAAATAGAATGCGTGATGCTACTTAAATTTACATAAACTGGATGAATATTGACTTTGGTAATGAAAGCCGTGTCCCCTATTGAGGTAGACGTTACTAATATTTAAAAGGCAGTTAGCAAAATATTACCCATAGTCTTGGTTAAAATAGTTGTTTTTTTAATTCTGTTTCCAGGATATTCTATTATATCCATATATAACTCACATAATTATTTATTTAACTTTTTACTTTAAAGATGAACAAAGATTTAATAAAATTATAGACTTTTAAGAAACATACATATATTCACTTATTTTGTAATAGTACTGCAATTTTTTTTCAAAGTAGGATATGAGGGTAAGACCTATTCTTAGTAAGTAAGGAATATCTATGGATGGCTGTATGTTTCTAATATCATCTAGAAATTTATTTAAGTTTTGTGAAACTGCCTATAGATGGTCTCACTAGAGAGAGTGCCCAATAAGGAAGAAGAATGAGAAAGCCTTCCATTATGAAGTGAGCTCACACTGATGGATTTTGGGTGGCTCTGCAAGGCTCCAGGCTGCATAATGTGAAAGTATCTTTCTTACTCCTCTGTATTGAGTAGGGAACCCTGTTAAGAGACTAGTTCTCCCTACTAAGTAATGTGGACATTTCTCTATGAATGAAGGACTTCATGCTCATTTATTATGTTCTCTTAGTCATAGTTCCTCAGCCCCAGGATCATATTAAACGGAAATTCAACTCTTTCCTAGGCTTTCTTGAATAAACTTTAAAATATTTAAGTCTTCTATGTATTAATACTTTTTATATACTTTTTGTGACTCTATACATGTGTATTTATTACATTAATACATGATAAAATAAGTGATTTTTAGGCTGGAGGAGCTATAGAACCATTAGACCATGGTCTAATCTTGGAGATAACCGAAGTAGTGATAAAAGTTTTTTCCTCGGGCACCTGGGTGGCTCAGTCGTTAAACGTCTGCCTTCAGCTCAGGTCATGATCCCAGGGTCCTGGGATCGAGCCCCGCATCGGGCTCCCTGCTTGGCGGGAAGCCTGCTTCTCCCTCTCCCACTCCCCCTGCTTGTGTTCCTGCTCTTGCTATCTTTCTCTCTGTCAAATAAATAAATAAAATCTTAAAAAAAAGTTTTTTTCCTTCTAGAGGGCAGATGGTGAGATATCCATTGAAGTGAAATGGTTATAATTGGATACATAACATGTCTAGAAACCAAGACCATGACAAATAGATACAGAAGTGTTTCACACAAAATACAGTATAGTGTATATAATCATGTGCTTATATTTTAAAAGTACCTCAATATTTTAAACTTCTAATTTTGAAGTAATTTTAGACTTAGAGAAGAGTTGCAAATACAAAGAGTTCCTACATACTCTTCACTTAGCTTCCCCTAATGTTATCATCTTACTTAACCGTGGTACAATGATCAAAGTGACGGAAGTAACACTGGTACAATAATATAAGTTAAACTGTATGTTTTATTTAGAGTTCACCAGTTTTTCCACTATTATCTTTTTTCTGTTCTAGGCTTCAGTACACAATCCCACATTGCACTGGTTGCCATGTCTCCTTAGTCTCCTCTTATCTGTGAGAGTTCCTCAGTCTTTCCTTGTCTCATGACTTTGACACAGTTGAAGAGTACTGGTCTGGTTACTCTGCAGAAGGTCCCTCAGTTTGGGTTTGTCTCAATATTTTTTTAATTATTATGTTAATCACCATACATTACATCATTAGTTTTTGATGTAGTGTGGAATTATGAGGTTTTTCTGTGTTGTTACTCTCTTTTATTATAGCTAGATTATAAGAAATTGATTTAAATAAAATACTTTCTACTTCCCTCAGCCAAAAATGATTCTACATACTGACCTCTCTCACAAACCATTGGCAAAATGCAGGGGAAATCCATTCTCTGGCATGGAAACCACAATCCATGAAAATGGCAGGCTTATTTGGTCCAGCTTTGCCAACCTATTGCAAACAAAAGGAAAAGGGAAATTGTGATTCATCACAGTCAGGGGTTAACATTCACTACCCGTCTGGGCTTTGGATTCAACAGGTGAAACTTGACAGCAGCAAGAGATATATCCCATGATTAAATTAAAACATAATACTAGCACAGTATGTTCTTGCCTCTAGACACAATGTTTGAGATGAAAGCTTACATGGTTGTTTATTATTTTTATTAAGCTTGACAAGCTCATATTTTCAGAAGATGCTGATTGCCCTGCTTAATTGTACTCACGTGGAGGTTATTTTCAGCTGCTATTATTAGGTGACATGACCAAGACAACTGGATGAGTAATTAGAAGTAATCATGATTGTTGCTAATCTTGTAAGAGTTTTTCCTTCTCTCCCACTTACTCCTTGTCTTTTTACTTTCTTTATTAGAATTACATGACAAAAATGGCATTAGAGGATGACAGAAACAAATCGTTGATACGCTCTGTAATGTTGTCTGATAGATGTGAAGTTTATGAACATCTTTAGGAAATGGATTTGCAAACAACATCTGGGAGAGAAGAATTTCATCAAGATAGGTGATCATTTACATTGCTTACAGGAATGTGGTTAAATTTATAGGACTTCTCTTATTTTATTGCATTTTCTTTTGAATAAATCAAAATAATGATTTAAAAATCCACCTACGATAAAAGAAGCTGGGGAATCTGTTTGATTCCTTGGGGCATGTAGGCAGGGAAAGAGTTATAACAATGTTTGGGATGAGCATGTCTGTGAAACAGTTGTTAAAGTGTTAGAATTCATTGATTTGAAGTCCTCAGACATGGCAAGGTCATGGGTAAAAATGATTACCTTGAGGAGGTACATAGTGCGTCCTTCAAATGTGGTTCCAATGGCACTGCGAGAGATGAGGCCCGGATTCTCACTGGTGACTTGTTGAGTCCAAGCCTCTATCTACCAATGCAACCATTTGTGGATTAATGTGCCATTCTTAGTTCAGTTCCCACGGCAATGTCTGTCTAAATCATGTGCATATCATACCGTTTCCCAATTGTTGTACTTCTTATAACTGTGTCCAGTTGCACGGACCTGGCTGTCAAACTGACCTTCCAGCACAGATCTCAGGTTGCTTATCAATATCCTGTAATAAACCAAAGGAAGTGCTCCTGTGAACAAAAGAGTATTTCCCAGTGAACATATGCAAAAAGCCAGAGTCACTGCTTTAGGAAATCCTGCAATACATTCTCCATGGAGTCACATGTGTCCTCTGAGTGTTCCTGATGCCCTTCAACCTGAGCTGCTCATCACAAAGAGTGAATATATCACTGGAGAGTGCAAGCATGGCAGGCCCTTTTTCAGCCTAAACTAGACATATTTAAGTGTCCTTGGACCCTAAATTCAGAAAATGGTTTCCTCTGGTACCTGGGGCATTCTGGAACAGGGCCTTGGGCCTTGGGCTGCCACACAAAAGTATGCACTTGAGCCCTATCTGTGGACTTTCTTCCGCAGGACTTTCCTGGTTTTAGCACTAAATGTCCCATGACATGTCTCATGTCCCAGGAACCAGTCAGTCCCAGGTAAACTGGGACAGTTGGTCACTTGAGGGCCTTTATCTAGGTTTTGAGAAAAATATCTTGAAAGGTGGAAATTCAGAAATATTAATAAACTAAACATTTATTAGGCAAAAAATGCTGGGTTTAAAGAACTAGTTTCTGCTTGCTTGTCTTTTGGCTGGTTTAAAGTAACCAAAGAACGGTTCTGAAGCAGGGTATTATGAAAATTGGTGACAGACCTTTGAGGCCTGCTTATTTCTATAAATGATTGTTCAGGTGAAAGTTTCTATTATAAAAGGCAGGCCGGAAGATGTGGACATGTGTGACTTCATTTGTCTTTGCTACTGTTGAGTGGAAAGTATGTTCTGAAAGGATGAAATTTTATGAACATTAATGTCCTTGATCACAGCATTGTGAATATTATGGACAGAAGCTAGTTTTCAGAAACTTCTATTATCCACAGTCAAACCTTGAAATGTTTTTATCTGCACACAGAGAATTGCAGCCACACATCAAAAAGTCTACTTCTCCTGTGGCTGCCCCAAGGGCATTCTGATGAAGTATGTCAGGGACATCCTCTGAACCTCCCTCCTGGTCTCTCCTTCATTTGGTTAACTGGGGAATGAACTTGTGTCTGTTTATGGAAAATGCAATAAATTAATACTAAATGATATTTTCTTCCTAGCAAGAGGCAAATACTATCTTAAGGTCTTAACTGACTTAAGGTGGTATTAAAAATAAAGGGAAAAGGAGCAGATTTAAAAATTTAGCTTGTGGAAAGAGTATTTCCCAGTGAACATATGCTCAAGGCTTCTCCTTGAGCAGCCATTAGTACTTTGTTGGTGTATTAGTTTCTATGGCTGCTGTAAATTACCACAAACGTGGTGGTGTAAAACAACATGAATTTATTATTTTACAATTCTGTAGGTTAGAAGTCCAACATGGGTCTCAGTGGGCTAAAATCAGGGTGTCAACAGGGATGTGCTTCTTTCTAGAAACTCTAGGGGAGAATCTGATTCCCTGCCCTTTCCTGCTCCTAGAGGTGCCCACATTCCTTGGCTCTTTGCCCATCTCTTTTAACTTTGAAGCCGGCAACAGCAGCTCAAGTCCTTTGCGTGTCACATCACTCTGACCCCATCTTCTGCCTCCCTCTACCACTTGTAAGGACCCTGTGATCATGTTGCGCCTATCTGGACAATCTAGGATAATCTTAAAATAGTTTAAGTTCAGCTGCTTAGCAACCTTAATTCCATCTTCAAACCTAACTCCTCTTTGCCATGCAACGTGCCATATTCAGGTACTCTGGGGATTGGGATGTAGACATTTTGGGCAGGACCACCATTCTGCCTGCTTCAGTTAGCATTGTTACTATAACAATGATTATAGTAAGTGTTATAATTATATTTAACACCCTAATTGGATTGTTAGGGGATAGGACAGAAGGAGAAGGAATCCAGAATTAGGAATCAAAAGGTCAGGGGTCATAGTTTTGCCTCACTTGTAAATTGGCTTCAGAAAAATCATTTAATCTCTGGACCTTACTTTTATAGTTTTTAGAATGGGGCATTTGATTAGCTGGTATTAAATGTCCTTTTCAGTAATAAAATGCAGTGACTTGACTCAAATCTGTAGGCCTTGGTCATAGTTGTCTTTTAAGGTTTATGAAAAAAATTTAAACTGAAATTACTGGTTACCATAAACTTCATAAACTCCAGGAAACACCTAAAATAGATAGATTAGGAAAATGATTTTCAAATATAACATTCATAAAAACTAAAAACAAAAAAACAAAACTAAAGCAAAATAAGCAAAACAAAAACCTAAAAACAAAAAAAATCGACTGGCCAAAATCTTTTTTTGTTTTAATTTTATTATGTTATGTTAATCACCATGCATTACATCATTAGTTTTTGATGTAGTGTTCCATGATTCATTGTTTGTGCATAACACCCAGTGCTCCATTCAATACGTGCCCTCTTTAATACCCATCACCAGGCTAACCCATCCCCTTACCCCCTCCCCTCTAGAACCCTCAGTTTGTTTCTCAGAGTCCATAGTTTCTCATGGTTCGTCTCCCTCTCTGATTTCTCCCCCTTCATTTTACCCTTCCTACTATCTTCTTTTTTTTTAACATATATTGCATTATTTGTTTCAGAAGTACAGATTTGTGATTCAACAGTCTTGCACAAGTCACAGCGGTCACCAAAGCACATACCCTCCCCAATGTCTATCACCCAGCCACTCCATCCCTCCCACCCCCCCCACCACTCCAGCAACCTTCAGTTTGTTTCCTGAAATTAAGAATTCCTCATATCAGTGAGGTCATATGATACATGTCTTTCTCTGATTGACTTATTTCGCTCAGCATAATACCCTCCAGTTCCATCCACATCGTTGCAAATTCAACTTAATTCGACAAAATCTTAAAGAAAACAGCTTATTCCGAAATCATGAGTTTGAAACAACAAATGCTGTGTAACAAGGATGAACTTTTCTGGCTGAACTTTTCTTGAACTAAAACTCCAAGAGAAAATGGTAAATGACATCTACTTTCTCTTTAATAAGATTTTTCATTGTCAGTGAACTAGTACAATATCACCTAGGTCACATGGCTTGTTAGTGGGTCCCCAGAGAAAAGAAATCATCACTTAAATGCTCCCAGGCATTCCACAGCCTCAAGACAACTGGATCTAAGACCATAACCATGGGATGCTCTGATCTATCAGGAACAGGCTCTGAGTAGAGGGGGCAATAGACTGTCCACAGAATATTGCTATCCTTTCTCTGCACCTAATACTCAAATTCACATAATTTAGGAGAATAAGTGACTATGTATGGATTAGTGTTTTGTTTGGTAGATGAGACATTCTGCTAAAGTTATTACTATGTTAGCTATTAAACCTTTACATCAATAACTAGGACAAAGAAGCATAAAAAAAGCCTGTTAAATTTAAGATGACACCCAGGAGTAAAAGTACCCTCTAGTAAGTTGCAAAAGAGCATCAGAATGAGGTTGAATGGAGCACTGGGTGTTATACGCAAACAATGAATCATGGAACACTACATCAAAAACTAATGATGTCATGTATGGTGATTAACATAACATAATAAAAAACTAATGATGTAATGTATGGTGATTAACATAACATAATAAAATAAAATAAAAAAAAAAGAATGTGGTTGAAATGTGGTGCTGACTTTTGCCTGAAGGCGGGGGATTGACCTCAAATGATCCTTTCTAGCCTTGTGATTATTTGATTTTATTAGATTTAGGACAAAGCACTACTTTAGCTATATTACAAATATTATTACTAAATAATGAGCTTCTATTCTAGGAGATTAAAACAATGCCTCTTAATGTAATAGGGACTGCATTACAGCTCCAAAATACAGAAGCGTGTACACTATTTTATACTTTTATATGTTCCTTTTATAGTGCTACCCAACTTCTTTTTAATAAACATGCAGGCGAATTAGATAACAGGGACTCCCAACAAAACAAGGAACAGAATGTCTGAGAAGGAGAGGCATGACTCACTTTTTCCCCCCCTTATAGATTCTTGAAAAAGGAGTATTTGGTTAGTTCCTCTACTACATGACCATTGCTAGTGAAGAAGACTGTTATGTACCCATTGCTATCCAAGGACACGTTCCTGTCTTAATCTGAAATACACAGAAGAATAATGTTATAGGAAGTTATATTAGTAACAATCAGTCTCTCCCTGGATTGCATAGGGCAAAGACAACCTTCCTGCAATTTGTAGGAAGGTATTCTGTGAAAGCCTGTCTACCAAAAGGTCTGTTAACAGCTTCAGAACAGTAGGTTGGAGATTTGCACCATCCAGTTCCTAGTCTTTCTGTATCTAAGGGTGCAGCATAAGCATAAAATACAAGTTACCATATGAGGTAATAGTGGGGTGCATAGGGACTGCTTACAGCCCCAGCAAGGATATTGCTAGTGTGCTTCTCCAGGATTTCTAGGGACTTATTATTATTTAATATTTAGAAAATTGTAGGCTACATGTGTGCTGAGCAGTGAACAGAGAAGCAAAAATTAACAAGAGCTTAGCTCTCAGGGAATATCCTATGTTCTAGATGAGACAACATTCATACCCAATTACCAAAAAGTTTATCCACTAAAAAAGGATGTGAATTTTCCACCTGATAAAGGGAGATTGATATGCGATTAGAAGCCATTTTACTGCTTATGATACAGGTAGAATTAGGACATCATTTAAGTAGCTCGGGTTAGCTTATGGTCTCTGATCTTCCTTTTGTTTTTCTCAAAGAATTATAAAGGAACTGTCATTAAGAAAATATTACTGAAGGCTCCTAAAGGCTAGGATTTTAGAAGTACTTGCTAGTGTAATAAGAAGAGCAAAAAGTCACAGACATGAATCTTAATCAAATTTTGAAACTTAACTGTTATATCTGCTTTAAAAAGACAGTCAATTCTTAAGGTCACATTTTGACACTTCCCTCAGGCAGAAGCAGATAGCTAAGCTATATGAAGCATGATAATGGGGTTAAAAAAATTGCTATTGACCTTTAAGAAATGTATCATTTCCCTCTTTGTACAATAGTAGACCATAGAAATAGTAATATCAGTTGCAATTTATTTACATATTGTTTTGGTTCATCTTCACAGTCTTTTGAGAGAGGCATTATATATTCATATTATGGATAAGGAAACTGAGGGTCAGAAAAATTAAGCAAATTATCTAAGGTCACACATTTAGGAAGTTGCAGAGCCAGGATTTGAATCTGGCCTGTTTTTTCCCCAGAGCATTTACTTGTTGTGTTATGTTGTACCACTTCTCCTGATGAGGTACAGACTTTATAGGTAACAATTCTGACATCTTCATTAGCATAAATACTATTTGTTATTTTTAAGATATGAAAAACAAGAGAAAATTTCTGTTAAAAATTTTTAAGTTACATTTACTCAAAATATAATGAAGACTTGAGCTTGTGGTGGGGTGTTGTTGGATAAACATTTGAATGTTCAGGACTGGAACCTGACACTGCCTCTTTGCTTCTTACTGATCCACTCCCTGGAGGAAGAACTTTATTTTGAAAGAAAAACCTCATTTCTTTCTTACCTCTAGTGCAAATGCCTCCAGGTTAGCATGGTCTCTCCTAGTTCTAAGCTTACCATATAGTCTGTTCTCTGCCTAGAGTATGATTTTTTCCTTTTCTTTGGCTAATACCGGCTAAAGTTTAACTGTCTCAGCTGAAGCCTCATTTCCTCTAGTGGCCTTCCCTGATTGCCTAGAGCTGGTCAGTTCCCCTGTATCTCTAGCTCTTTACTCTTCTTGACATCTGTTACACAGTTTTGCAATTCTTTGTTTAAAGTCTGTTTTCCTCTGAAGAGATTGGGGCCATATCTATCCTTTTTGGTGCTTGGTATATGTAGGCACTTATTATCTATTTGTTGGATCAACAATGGACAACTGCTTCTACTTAGGAAGACACTCTCATCTGGAAAGGCTTACATGGACCAGTGTGGTATTTGGGGAGAGGAGACATGGGGTGATCAGCCTAGCTAATTCTGTTCTAGGCCTTTGGGGAATCACTTTCCTTTCTTTTAGTCCTTCTCTCCATGACTTCTATCACTAGAAATAGTGGTGGGGCTGTGGGGGGTCAAAGGACAGAAGAACCATTCAGTGTGACCCTAATCTTGTCCTTAATCTAAAGGAGTATGAGGAAGAAAAACAAAACTGGAAGTATCACAATTCCAGATTTCAAGTTATATTAAAACAGTATGGTACTGGCATAAAAATAGACACATAGATCAATGGATTATAACAGAAAACCTAGAAATAAACCCACAATTATATGGTCAATTAATCCTTGACAAAAGAGGAATGGATATACAATGGGAAAAAACAGTCTCTTCAACAAATGGTATTGGGAAAACTGGACAGCTAATGCAAAAGAATGAAACTAGATCACTTTCTTTCACCATACACAAGAATAAACTCAAAATGGATTAAAGATCTAGTGTGAGACCCAAAAGCATAGAAATCCTGGAGGAGAGCTTAGGCAGTAATCTCTCTCACAGCAGCTGTAGCAACATTTCTCTAGCTATGTCTTCTGAGGCAAGGGAAATAAAAACAAAAATGAACTATTGGGACTATATCAAAATCAAAAGTTTCTGCACAGTGAAGGAAATAATCAACAAAACTAAAAGGCAGCCTATGGAATGGGAGAAGATATTTGCAAATGACATATCTGATAAAGGGCTAGTATCCAAAGTATATAAAGAATTCTGATGCAACTGAATACTGAAAAAGCAAATAATCCAATTAAAAGATGGGCAGAAGACGTGAACAGACATTTCTCCAAGGAAGATATCTAGATGGACAACAGACGCATGAAAAATGCTCAACATCTCTCATCATCAGGGAAATGCAATCAAAACTACAATGAGATATCACCTAACATCTATCAGAATGGCTAAAATCAAAAACATAAGAAACAATAAGTATTGGCGAGGATGTGGAGAAAAAGGAACCCACTTGCACTGTTGGTGGGAATGCAAATTGGTGCAGCCATTGTGGAAAACAGTATGGGGGTTCCTCAAAAAATTAAAAATAGAACTATTCTATGATTCAGGAATTACACTACTGGGTATTTACCCCCAAAATACAAAAACACTAGTTCAAAGGGATACATATACCTCTACGTTTATTTCAGCATTATTTAAAATAGCCAGATTATGGAAACAGCCCAAGTGTCCATCCATAGATGAATGGATATAGAAGATGTGGTATATATATACAATGGAATATTACTCAGCCATAAAAAAGAATAAAATTTTGCCATTTGCAACAACATGGATAGAGTATGAGAATATAATGCTAAGCAAAATAAGTCAGTCAGAGAAAGACAAGTACCATATGTGGAATTTAAGAAACAAAACAAACAAAGGAAAAAAGAGAGAGAGAGACAACCCAAAAAACAGAGTCTTAACTATAGAGAACAAACTGATGGTTACCAGAGGGAAGGTAGGTGGGGGAGTGGAGGAAATAAAGGATGGAGATTAAAGAGTGCACTTATCATGATGAAAAAAATCAAATTATAAGAAAATATATGAATAATTGGTTAAGTTGAAATAAATACTGATTGCGTCTGGTGTGCACACACAAAAAATTAGGAGCATGAAGAGTCCTTATAGCTCATAATAGGTCTGGCTGCTCACTTGGAAAGAAGACTTGATATTATTTGGGACTAAAACTATGTCTAGCTGATAACAGAGTATAAACCAAATGGCTTATAGTCTATATATCATTTGTAAACCAGTAGCAGGTCAGATATCTTGCTAAACTGGGGTTCAAGAGTCAAAACCAATTTTTTATTGGAATAAGAACTAAACAAAATATCTACCAGGCTTAAAGTCTTAAGATTTGGAATCTAGGGCCAATTTCACCATGACCTATTTGTGGGGCTTTAGGGAAGCCATGGTCTTGGTCTTACTTTTACTTTCCCAGGGTTATTCAGAGGCTCAGATGAGAGCATATATAGGAAAGAATTTGATAGCTATAAAACATAAACTTACTCATATTGTAGTTCATTCCGCTCCAAAAAATCCTCCACAGTGAAAATATCTTCTGCTTTTACACGAAAATCAACTGTACTGTGAGGTTTGATTTGTGTGACAGAATCTGGTTTCCAGAAGTCAATCTGAATAAGGAGTAAGATATATTGTATTTGACACCTATAATTCAATGGGTAAATTATCATCAGCAAGCACACTATTACTCTACTCCATTGAGTTATTTTCAAACTCAAATTATCCATGAAATCTCTTAAAAATGTCTCCTTTGAGTGAACAAGAGTTGGGACCAAGCAGTTAGATGTCAATAAAAGTGTTTACACATACATACATGGCCTTAATTGATTATCATCAAGCATGAAGAACATATAATTATTTCCCATAATGTTAGTTAATTGCAGTATTCTATAATGGTTCTTTTTCTATTTATTGATTTTCTGGAGCAATTGCTTATTGTGATAGCAGTGTTTGTGGTAATGGATAAATGTGCTGAATGAATGATGATGAATTACTAGAGCCACAGAACTTAATAGAAAGAAATTGAACTTTCCTTTTTACTTTTTGATTGATTTATTTTATTAATTTGTACTTGGAACTCAGCACTCACAGTAATGTGAAGAACAAGGGTCTACATCTCTGACCTGTGGAAGATATATTGGAAAGGAAGATGCATCTTTCCCCAGTGGTCATCTTGGCATCATGGCCAAAAACAAAATGCTCTCAAAGATCCAGACATTTTCACTTGTTCAGTTATTCATCAGCTGTTATTAAGGACCTACTATGTACTAGGCTTTATACCTGAGACTAGGAATACACTAATGAGTGAATCAAACACAGCTTCTGTCCTTATGGGGGAGATTTTGGAGAAAATTATGCACAAAAATAACAGAATAACATATTTGATAATTCTAATGTTTTTCTTTGTGGATGTGTGATTTCAAATCTCCTTCTTCCATGGAAAAACATTAACCAAGGATGTGTTGCCTCTCTCAGGTTTCTGATTTCTTGTTTCTTCCTTGAGCAAAGTCCTACAAGCTTGAGGTGAGCCTGACAGTGGGTCTTTCTCTGCCCCTGTGTCTCACCCATTCCCCGTGTAGGTGTTTATGAGCTAGTCTCAGGCTGGAGGTGTGACAGGTAATACTTAGGACCATTGCTTGGAAACTTAGAAGGGAGTTTAGGCAAGATTTAGAGGTCGTTTAATAGAAACTAGTTAGGTAAGATATTAAGATGACTCGATTTCAGACACACTTGCCTGTGGAGAATCCAATAACCTATATCTTGTCCTGGTAATCTTCAGACCATTGTAGATGTCTAGTGGGTACTGAGTCATGAGTCAGGACCATAGGGAATGTCAGGGTAGTAGGATGCAGGGACATAGGGACAATATCAGAAGGAATTCCAGAAAAAAAATGTGAGCTTGGTTGTCGCTAAGGTGTTGAAAGGAGATAGTATTGATGATTTAATAAGGATTAGCTACACATTGTGATCTAGTGAGTCATAGACGAGTGGATAAAGATGAAAGGTTAAAAGTTAGTGGGGGAAATATAAAGACATGCCATGATAAGAACAGAGAAAGTGAGGGGCTGGTGATGAATTCTAGTTAGCCAACATTGTAAATAGAAGGACACTGAAGACAAGCATGTTATGGGAGAAAGCACATTTTTAAAAGTTAACTCTGAATTTGTGTATCTAATAAATACTTATCATTCCAAGGTGGGATGGGACAGGGATGTGTATCTTTATTATAGAGACAGAGGTTTAGAGTTGGTAAAGCACATAAAGTCCTCCAAGCATCTGTAGGCAACTTGACAATGACCCACCCATACATAATGCTGGGACCTTTCATTGTACTCAGGGGACTCCCCACTGCCAAGATCTGCATCTCTGTGTTTGAAAGCTCTTTCCCCTAGCTGGCAAAAGCCAAGCTAACAGCTTGCAGCAGGCAGGAGGTGGCAAAGAAAACTCTTTCCAGAGAAATGCTCAACCAGTGAGCCTGGAAAATGGATATCTAAATATTCCAATTCCCTCATTTCTCAGGTGGGATAATTCTAAGGTGTGTGATTTGCCCCTTTCCTAGAGTTCTCTGTAGGATTAAGCTCTAGTCATACTCTGTGGTAGCTGTCTTAATAGTGTCCCCTTTGTTGGCTGCCTTCCCTTCTCTACATCACTCCTCACTTCTCTGCCAGTGTTCCCTGTACTTCCCACACAAAATCTTTGCCCTCAAATCTTTGTCTAAGATTTTGCTTTGAAGAATCTATATTAAGATGCTAGCTTTTCACTTAGAGCAGCATATACCTGTTAATGTCTTGGTGATGGTTCTAGTACAATCTTGGGTCCATCTAGTACCACTTCAGAATAGCCTAATTGCTTTCTGAATGGGTTTTCTTTGCTATATTAAGTTAAAAGTTGCCTTTCCTAACCTCTTATTTATTTTTTAAATTATGTTTTATGTTAGTTACCATACAGTACATCATTAGTGTTTTTTTTTAATTTTTTAAATTAACATAAAATGTATTATTTGTTTCAGGGGTACAGGTCTGTGATTCATTAGTTTTACACAATTCCTAACCTCTTTCTTGCTTATTGGTCTTGGCTCTCCTAAATATTGCGAGATCGATTTCTTTCTTTCTCTATATTTATCTGCATATCTACATACATATCTACATATACATCTCTCTCTATATGTATATGTATATAGACAGAGGGAGAGGGAGAGACTGAGAGAGAGAGAGACTGAGAGAGAAGGACACACACAGAGAGAGACTTTTAAGATTCTGCAGTGAGAATGATGGATTCTTTAAAATGGGGTAGAGTCTCATAGCTGTGAATAAAAAATATTCCTAGTTAAAAAAGAAATGGGGTAGAGAAATCTCATGAAAATTTTTTTTAAGATTTTATTTATATATTTGAGAGAGAATGAGAGATAGAGAGCACGAGAGGGAAGAGGGTTAGAGGGAGAAGCAGACTCCCTGCTGAGCAAGAAGCCCGATGTGGGACTCGATCCCAGGACTCCAGGATCATGACCTGAGCCGGAGGCAGTCGCTTAACCAACTGAGCCACCCAGGTGCCCTCATGAAAATGTTTGACAGAAAACTTGTAGACCTAACCTGAAGTACCTTAAGATTTCAGTTTGACATGGAGAAAATTGGTCAGTAAATATACCAACATCCAACAGTATGAAGTTTTACAAGTGTGATGCAGACTTACTATATTATGGAGTTAGTTCCCAGTGCTTCTTAGGAGAAATGGAGCCAAAAATCAGGCGCAACTCAATAGCCTCATAGATGTTTACCAGTGTATCAAGTATGGATACAAATAAACTCAAAATATTATCACAAGGAGATAAATATACATTTCAGTAATTACCAAGACCTTGTGAATGAGATCAATATCTGAAATATGGAAATAGAGCAAAACATGATATGAGATATGGGGAATTGAATTATATGTTAATAAATTGTAAAACTGAGGTTATAAAATTGTAATTCCAGGAAGCTGAGTTACAAAAAATCATAAAGAATGTTTGTTGGAAGATAAAGGAATATCTTTATGTAATAGCACTGTGGGAATGTCAACTTAATCAGCCAGCTGGCTAAAAACTAAAGAGTCTTTCTTAAAATATATTAAGAAACCAGCACAAAAGCAAGATAAAATAGTGTATGCACTATACATTCTTTTGGGCTTATAAGAGAATAAATATTGGTATTGGGGATCTTTGGCTCCTTACAAATTTACACAAATTTGTTTCTTCACATTGCATTTGACTATAAGTTGAACATCTGATAGACTCTTCATTTATCTAATGGAATTTTCTTTTCCTCTTGGAAGAAGAAGTGACTTCTAATTGAGGCTTAGTTCCAGACAGGGAGGAACTTGTAGTAAAGTATAGTGGGGGTGATGGGAACACTGGAAGACTGTAACCACATTACTCTGGGCATAGCTGAACATGCACTTTACCATAGAGAAACAGAGTTCAAGAAAGTACAGAGAAAAGAGAATAGGTTTTATGGTTAATGTCTCCAATAAAGGAACAAGTGCAACTCTGATTGCAAGAAGATGAAATAAAACCCTTACTATATAATTACAGATGAAAAGGGAAGGCTGCCAGAGTCCCATGTGGTCACAGCTCTCCAGTACATTCAGCTTGTAAAAGGATATGTTCAAAAGCTGGGAGGAAGGACATATGGCCAAGGATGAATACAAAGACTAGATGCCCTTGTAATGATCTTATCAGGAAGGCTACAGTCCAGAATATGCAGCACTTGCAAGATTGCTAAGGAGAATAAAAATCCTTTCATTCATGTTGGAAATAAAATGAATAAAGAAGAAACATGCAGTCCCATTTCTTGGAGCTAAAGCCTGATGTTTGCAGCTGGAAGAGAGAAAGTTACTCTATTTAACTATCGTTTGACTTTTGTCTTTTTGAGGCGGGACACTATCCCTTGTTTCTTCTCCTTCTATTGAGAGGTTAAATTACCATAAGTAAAACATTTTTCACATGTTAGGATTTATAGCAGAAATACCTTCTTTGGAAAGAGAACATTGAGGCCTAAGATGGAAGAGGAGAGAAGGGATTATACTGGCCATGTAAATTGCATTCAAAATTCCAGTTCTAAAGATGGTAATAATAACAAATATTTATATAGGTCTCATTACATAAGTTCTTTCTAAGTGATTTACCTATATTAAGTTTTTTAAATCTCACAACGATCCTATAAGGTAAATACTATTCTCATTGGACAAATGAGAAAGTTGAGACCCAGAGAGGTGTCCAAGGTCCAGCTATCAAGTGGTAGAGCCAGGAATTCAATCCAGGAGTCTGAGTCCAGATTCTCTGCTCTTGACTATTGTCAAATGCTGAATTTTAGGTATCTAAAAAAATAACTGCACATGTGATTGCAGAACTTTCTCAGCACTCTTGGAGGAATCAGAGCTTGAAGGAATCACTAAGGAGTGGAGGGGTAAACCTTGGATTTCATAAATAGGAAAACAGGTGAATTCCAGAAGCAGGAGCTCCTGGGGCTTGGCATGGATTCTGGCAAAGCTGCAGAGTAAACTGGAAGCAGATGGATTGTGAATGCTCAGGAAAGGAAGCTGTGATCCCTGGGAGCCAGCATGGTTTAAAGCAAGTGTAAGTCAGGCCTAATTAACTTCATCCTATTATTGAAAGAGACCACTAGCCTGATAGAATGCTGAATCTGAATCCTAGCAAAATATTTGACCAAGTCTCTGCATTTGTATTCTTCTTTATAAGCTGGAAAGCACAGTGTTAGCTACAGCTAACAGTAATGTGGATACTTGAACAAACTTATCTGAGGTTAGTTGGTTAATGCATCACTTTCAGTACTTAACACACTGGAAACTCATGATAAATGTGTATTGAATGAATGAACTATGAGGGAGGCCTCTAATTCTGTGGTGACCCCTGATTAACTTAATATTTTTATCAGTGACAAAGATAAAAGTTGGGAAAGCATGCTTGTCAAACTTGCTGGTGATACAAAGTTAGGGGGATGAATTATTTCCCTGGATGACTGAATTCATTTTTAAAATGATCTCAACATGCTGAAAACAGGCTATAAAGATACATTTTAACAGGGTTAATCTAAAATCCTGCATTTAGGTTAAAAAATAAATAGGCAATAAGAAATAATACCTTGTTTGAGGGTGATTCATGTGAAAAAATAATAACCTAATGGTTTCGATTGGCCAATATGTTTGTTATAACCTAAGATTATTCTATAACTGTTCAAGATGTTGAAAAGAATCTCAGGCCCCATTAATAAATGTCTGCTTTACAGATGAAGACAGGCAATGGTCCTGTAGTATGTATTAATCAGAGCAAACCTAGAGGTCCATTGTCATTTCAGAAAGCTACATTTTAAAAAAGAAATATAGACAGAAAAATTGAGCTATATCCAGAGGTGACCAGAATGATCAGGTGTCTATAAACCTGTGCTAAGAGAAATTATAGAAGTCCTGGAAGAATTAATCTTAGAGGTGAGACAGTATTTGGCTCAGCTAGGTCCAGTGGACTAGAGTTAGAGAAAGTAGCTTTTAGCTACTTTTAGCTACTACTTTTAAACTTAGTACTTTTAGCTACTACTTAGTAGTTTTTAAAGTCCTGGAATGGACTTGTAAGGCAAATGGACTACTCTGAAAAACAGTATTTCAGCCATCCCTGGAGGTACTCAAATGGGTTTTATTAGGGCTGGCAACTAGGGATGGTGTTTCTACGGAGGAAATTCCAGATTTGAGTGGAAAGCTGGAATCAATGACTTTTTATTTTCTTTCAATTCTAGACTTTCGAATCTGTTTCAGATTATGATACTGTATCTTCTTTCCCCCCATACCTTAAAAGCTAAAAGAAAAAACCCTAAAAAAAGATAGGTAGGCAGATAGATAGATAGATAGATAGATAGATAGATAGATAGATAGATAGATAGATATAGACAGATGTAGATGGCTATTTGGGGGCTAGAAAATTATGTTTTTGGTTTATATATCATGAAGAAACAGGTTTGGCCCAAGTGAACGATTTGTGGTCAGCAATAGCTTCCTGCTATGTACATATATAATTAAAATGATCAGTTCTCATCCCATATACAGTGGATTTTTTAAAGTAGCATAGAGATTTTGGTTTCTTGAAAGTAAAAAAATACAAAAATCATTCATGGCTTTTTACCTCCTTTCCCCCCCACCCCTTCATGTCATGTCATATCATTAAGAGGTCCTGAATCAAGGTCATGAAAACTCAAGCTGTTTGATTTGGAATGAAAGAAAATCAAAGGGAACAGATGATACATGGGATGTGGAAATGAATTTCAAGTTGGACAGAAGCCCAGTTTTTCAGTAATATCCAAGTTGATCATTTTTCACTTTTGCCTTAGAAGGGAAGTGACTGTACATTAGATGTTCTGTGACCTTTGTGACAGTTCCATCTCATCCAGTTGTCATGTCCTGTCAGCTCCTTAAGAAGTTATCATGGATTTATAATACTATAGGGCTATGGCAATCTAGTTTAGGCAGAAAAAGAAAGTATTGTGGCATTAAATGTTTTTCAAGTTATTTCTTCCTATGGTTAAGATTTTAGTCATTCTTCCTTTGATGGAATCACAGTGCATTCTATGATTTTAAAGTAAGTGTAAAGCAAACTTATATTATTGGATCATTATTTACCTGGGTGGTGCTGGCCAACTTATGGAGTAAGTTGATGTGATTTTCATCTTCAACATTGACACGGAACACCTTCTCACTGAATGGTGACATAGAAAAAGAAGAGAAAATTTAAAATTGGGTAATGCATTCAAATTTTGGGGATAGCAAGCAAGAGGACTTACTCATTTAAGGAGTTGCTTACTTACCCTTCAAAGTGCTCACCAGAATGGTGAGCAGATGCTAGGGCCAAAGTCACAAGAAGCAAGAACACCAACATTGTGACTGACTAGGTCCTTTGGGTGTGTTTCACCTGCTTTTATAGTCCAAGGTGTTCTTTATTTTCTTCTGATTGCAGATAGGCACTATCAAATTTTGATTAATGGTTTTCCTAATGTTGTTGCCTTGGTAGCTGTGTAAAGTCCGAGAGGATATCTTTCTCAACACCTGTGGATACAGAGCAAATAATCTCAATTTGAATGTGAGACCTTGAATAGTTTGGAGCTAAATGAGTTTTAAATAAAATCCATTTTGTATTCTTTTTTTGGTAGTATTTTTTTTTCATTTTGAATTGAGAATTACATACAATGAATTATATATAGGTTTAAGTGTAACAGTTGATGAGTTTTGACAAATGCACACAGTCATGTAACAAAGATCCCAGTCAAGGTATAGAACATTTTCACCCCCCCCAAGAAATTCTTTGAGTACCTTTCCAGTCTCTTTCTGTATTTCCCTCAGGCAATCACTATTTGGATCTCTAGCTTCATATACTAATTTTGCCTGTACTTCAGGCAAAACTTCATGTAAATAAAGTCATACCATAAATATTCCTTTGTGTCTGGCTTCTTTCATTCAAGATAATGTTTTTGAGATATATTAGTATTTTTTTTTGCCTTATTAGCTTGTTCTCTAATATTAAGTAATGTTTCATTGTATGAATATACCACAATTTGTTTATCCATTTTCCTGTTGATGGATATTTGTGTTGTTTCCAATTTTGTGTTATTATGAATAAAACTGCAGTAAACATTTTTGTACAGAATTTTTGTTGACATATGTTTTCACTTTGGGGGAGGTAAATATCTAAGAGTGGAATTGTTAAATATTAATGTAGGTGAGGGTTTCACATTATAAGATTCTGCCAAACATTTTCCCACAGTAGTTGTTCCATTTTAAGCTTCTACCAGTATCCAGTAGCTCTCCATTTTCTCCAACATTTTGGTATTATTAGTCTTTAATTTTGACAATCCTAGTGAGCATACAGTGGTATTTGTGCTTTTAATTTGTATTTCCCTGATAATAATGATGTTGAATATCTTTTCAGATATTTATTGACCATTTGTAAATCCTTTTTCGTGAAGGATCTATTGCAGTCCCTTGCCTTTTTAAAGAAATTGGTTATTTGGCTTTATTATTGCTTTGTAGCAGTTCTTTATATATTCTGGATACAAGTCCTTTACTAGAAATATATATCACAAATATTTCTTCTCAGTATGTGGGCTTCATTTTCATTTTCTCAATTCTATCTTTTGATGAACAGAAGTTTTAAATTTTGATGGAGTTTCAGTTCATCCATGTTTTTCTTTCATAGTTCACGCCTTTTACATTCTTTTCAAGAAATCTTTGCCTATCCCAGGGTCTCAAACATATTTGCCTACATTTTCTTATAAGAGCTTTGTCATTTGGGTCTTATGTATGGTGTAAGGTAGGGATCAACAAAACTTTTAAAATATGGATATCTGGTAGATCCAGTACTGTATATAGAGAAGTCTTCTTTACCCATTTAATTACTTTGGTTTCTCTGTCAAAATTTATTTGGCCATATATGTGTGGCGTACTTTTGGGCTTTCTATTAAGTCCCATTGATCTATTTGTCAGTTTTATACAACTATTATAATGTCTTGATTATCATACTTTATAGTAAGTCTTAAGGTCAAATAATATGTAAATCCCCCAACTTCATTCTTTTCCAAGTTTGATTCTAAATACAGTACATTTCCATTTATATTTTAGTATTAACTTATCAATTTCTATGAAAAATCTTGCTGTAATTTTGATTGGGATTGCACTGAATCTACAGATCAATTTGGGGAGAACTGGTAGAATTACAATATTTAGTCTTTCAAGTCATACACATGCTATCTCTATATATTTATCTGGGTGTTTGTCAAAAAATGGAAGGGTCTGAGATTTTATCCTACTTAGAAGATACAAAGTTATCCTTCCAGTTTCATAGATGCTGGCAGAAGATGTGAAACTTCTGGGTCAGACTCAAAGGGCTTTATTATGCATGACATAGCAGGCAACATAGACTTTATGTTTGTGTCAGTCCTTTAATTTCCCCGTCCCATGGGGGATGATATGAAGTTGTCCCAGCTGGATACTGGGTACAGAGGTTTGTGTCAGTTGAGGTATACCGAGTTTAGGAAACTCTCAGTCTCATGAGGGGGCTGCTAGCAAATCTGCTCATTGCCTTAGGGGAGACATTAGCTTTATTGTCCTGGAGGGCAAACAGAACTTTCCTTTGCCCCAAAGGGAGATGTCATTTCTATCTTCCAAGATGTTTGCTATATAAACATTTTTGGAAAGTCAAGAATAAAAGCTGTCACAGGGGTGTGAGAGGCAGAGCAAGATGGTGGAGGAGTAGGAAACCTGGATTTTATCTGGTCTCAGGAATTCAGCTGGATAGGGATCAAACCATTCTGAATACCTACGAACTCAACAGGAGATCGAAGAAAAGAGTAGCAACAACTCTCTGAACAGAAAAGCGACCACTTACTGGAAGGTAGGACATGCAGAGAAATGAATCCAAGGCGATATTCGGGAGGATAGACGACGGGGGAGGGGGCCTCTGTGGGCCGCTTCTGGCAAGTGATAGAGCCACGGAGCACAAAATCGGAACTTTTAGAAGTCGGCTCCGCTGAGGGACGTCGCTCCAGTGGCTAAGCGGGGGGTGGAACCCTCGCGGGACAGTGTGGTCTCAGGCCCTCGGGGTCACAGAAAGACCGGGGGTGCCTGAGAGCGGCAGAGCTCCCAGGTATCAGAGCGGGGAAGCCGGCTGCAGAGACGGAGCCAAGACGCTGGCTCTCAGCTCAGGGTTGCCATAAACTGTGATCCGCGGCCCAGTCGGGCCACTGCTCCTCCAGCAGGGACCCAACAAGCGGCAGATCAGGGGAGACGCCCCTTCCTCCCACAGGAGGAGCTGCACGGGAGCGCACCGCAGGGATCTGCTGGGTTTGGAGACTCCACACAGGGTCAGGTGCCAGAGATAGAAACGCTCGGTCACAGGCCGGGTGAGCACAGAGTGCGGCCAGAGACCGGGGAGACAGGAGTGACTGACTGCTTTTCTCTGGGGGCGCACTGAGGAGCGGGGCTCTGAGTTCTCGGCTCCTCCGGGACAGAGATTGGGAGGCCACCATTTTCACCCTTGTCCTCCAAAGCTGTACCGAAAACTTGCAGGGAACAAAAGCTCCTGAGAGCAAACCCGAGCAGATTGCTTAGCCCAGACCGACAAGGGTGGGGCAATTCCGCCTCCGGCAAAGACATTTGGGAACCACGGCAACAGGCCCCTCCCCCAGAAGATCAGCGCGAACAGCCAGCCAAGAAGAAGAAGAAGCAATTACGACTTTTAATTTTAAGCAATTAAAAGAAGAAACAAGCAATTATGACTTTCCATTACTGCATATTTATTTCGGCTAGATATTTACAGATATTTGCTAATATAAAAATACAACGGCCAGGCAGGCGGAGAGTTGAGGCCATGCAACCCTTACTGCACAGACCCTCCAACCCCTTCATCTTTGTATTCTCCTCCAAACGCTTTCTCTAAGGCTTTAAATAGTTTCCAATATTTCCACATGAAAACGACTGCACACCATTTCTGTGCACGGAGGCTGGGCTGAGCTCAGTATCTGTACTTCGTGGAGTAGTCCTTTGGAGACACGACCAGGCTGTGACCTTTCCGGGCACCCCGGTACACAGTCTCGATGATGTCTATCATTTCCTGTTTGTCTTCCATGGCCCAGTTGATCTTGTTGTTGTTACCAGTACCCAGGTCAATCATGATGTGCTTGTTCCTGAAGAAAAACATGACAGTACACGGATCGTATAACTCATACATTTTGTTGAAGTCAGGCACTTCTGTAATATCAACAAGATAAATAACTGCAAAATTTTTAACCTTCTTGGCTATACTGTAGAGCACCTCGTCCATCTTCATGCAGGTGGGGTCCCAGTCGTGTCCAAAGTGAATGACCACCACGCGGTCCTCCTCTGAAAGGATGCCCTGATCCACCTGCCAGCCGTTGTGCAAGTGCGGGAGCATATAGGACATCTCGGAGGTGGGTCCGGGGGTCTGCGAGGAGAACTGCGAGCACCCGCTCCTTCCCGCCAACTGCTTTGCTCGCTCCTCTGCCGCTTTTTTTTTTTTCCACATACGACTCTATATTTGGTATCGTAATACCAAGTTTACCGATCAATGAGAACGACAGAACTCCAGAGCTAGGGGAATACTGCACATAGAATTCGTGGCTTTTTTTACCATGATGCATTAGTCTTTTAAAGTTAATTTTTTAAAAATTTTTAAAAATTTTTCTTTTTCCCTTTTTTATCCAACATCTTATCAATCCCTTTTTTTAAAAAAACATTTTTATTTTTCATTTTTAGAGTCATATTCTATCCCTTCATAGTAGTTACCCTTATTTTTGGCAGATAGGTATATAAGTTGTTCTCTCTTTAAAATTGTGAGATACAGTTTCTTCTAACATATCAAAATATACCCTAAATCTCTAGTGTATGGCTTTGTTCTAGTCTCCTGCCTGATCACATTCTCTCCCCCCTTTTTTTTCTTTCTTTCTTTCCTTTTTTTAAAATCCTCTTCTTTCTTTTTTCAAACATCTTCTTATCAATTCCTTTTTTAAAATTTTTTATAATTTTCATCTTTACAGTCATATTCCATCCCTTCATCATATCAACCCTTATTTTGTACATATATAAGTCTTTCTTTCTTTAAGATTTTAGGAGGCACTTTCTTCTAACAGACTAAAATACACCCAAAATCTAGTGTGTGGCACTGATCTATGCACCAGCCTGATCATATTTGATCATATTGGTTTTTTTTTGTTTTGTTCTGCTTTTGTTTGTTTTTATCGTTTTTTTCCTCTTTTTTTTTTTCTTTCTTTCCCTTTCTTTTCCCCTGCTGATTTGATTAGAGTATATTTTCTGGGGACATTGTTAACCTGTTAGCATTTTGTTCTCTCATTCATCTATTCTCCTCTGGACAAAATGACAAGACAAAAAAAATCACCTCAACAAAAAGAACAAGAAGTAGTACCATCTGCCAGGGACCTACTCAATATGGACATTAGTGTGATGTCGGACCTAGAGTTCAGAATCATGATTTTAAAGATACTAGCTGGGCTTGAAAAAAGCATGGAAGTTATTAGAGAAACCTTTCCTGGAGAAATAAAAGAACTAAAATCTAACCAAGTCGAAATCAAAAAGGCTATTAATGAGGTGCAATCAAAAATGTAAATGTAAATGTGTTAAATGCCCCAATCAAAAGACACAGGCTATCAGATTGGATTAAAAAACAAGACCCATCGATATGCTGTCTGCAAGAGACTCATTTTAGACCCAAAGACACCCTCACCCTCACGTTGAAAGTCAATGGGTGGAAAACCATTTACCATGCTAGTGGACACCAAAAGAAAGCTGGGGTGGCAATCCTTATATCAGACAAATTAGATTTTAAACCAAAGACTGTAATAAGAGATGAGGAAGGACACTATATCCTACTTAAAGGCTCTATCCAACAAGAAGATCTAACAACCGTAAATATCTATGCCCCTAACATGGGAACAGCCAATTATAGAAGGCAATTAATAATAAAAGCAAAGAAACACATTGACAACAATACAATAATAGTGGGGGACTTTAACACCCCCCTCTCTGAAATGGACAGATCATCTAAGCAAAAGATCAACAAGGAAATAAAGACTTTAAATGACACACTGGACCAAATGGACTTCACAGACATATTCAGAACATTCCATCCCAAGCAATGGGATACACATTCTTCTCTAGTGCCCATGGAACATTCTCCAGAACAGATCACATCCTAGGTCACAAATCAGGTCTCAACCGGTACCAAAAGATTGGGATTATTCCCTGCATATTTTCAGACCACAATGCTTTGAAACTAGAACTCAATCACAAGAGGAAAGTCAGAAAGCACTCAAATACATGGAGGCTAAAGAGCATCCTACTAAAGAATGAATGGGTCAACCAGGAAATTAAAGAAGAATTAAAAAAATTCATGGAAACCAATGAAAAGGAAAACACAGCTGTTCAAAATCTTTGGGATGCAGCAAAGGCAGTCCTAAGAGGAAAGTATATAGCAATACAAGCCTTTCTCAAGAAACAAGAAAGGTCTCAAATACACAACCTAACCCTACGCCTAAAGGAGATAGAGAAAAAACAGCAAATAAAGCCTAAACCCAGCAGGAGAAGAGAAATAATAAAGATCAGAGCAGAAATCAATGAAATAGGAACCAAAAGAACAGGAGAACAGATCAACGAAACTAGGAGCTGGTTCTTTGAAAGAATTAACAAGATTGATAAACCCCTGGCCAGACTTATCAAAAAGAAAAGAGAAGTGACCCAAATCAACAAAATCATGAATGAAAGAGGAGAGATCACAACCAACGCCAAAGAAATACAAACAATTCTAAGAACATATTATGAGCAACTCTATGCCAGCAAATTAGATAACCCGGAAGAAATGGATGCATTCCTAGAGATGTATCAACTACCAAATTGAACCAGGAAGAAATAGAAAACCTGAACAGACCTGTAACCACTAAGGAAATTGAAGCAGTCATCAAAAATCTCCCAACAAAAAGCCCAGGGCCAGATGTCTTCCCAGGGGGATTCTACCAAACATTTCAAGAAGAATTAATACCTATTTTCCTGAAACTCTTCCAAAAAAAAGAAATGGAAGGAAAACTTCCAAACTCATTTTATGAGGCCACCTTACCTTGATCCCCAAACCAGACAAAGACCCCATTAAAAAGGAGAATTACAGACCAATATCCTTGATGAACATGAATGCAAAAATTCTCACCAAAATACTAGCAAATAGGATCCAACAGTACATTAAAAGGATTATTCACCATGACCAAGTGGGATTTATCCCTGGGCTGCAAGGTTGGTTCAACATCTGCAAATCAATCAACATGATACAATATATTAACAAAAGAAAGAACAAGAATCATATGATCCTCTCAATAGATGCAGAGAAAGCATTTGACGAAGTACAGCATCCTTTCTTGATCAAAACTCTTCAGAGTATAGGGATAGAGGGTACATACCTCAATATCATAAAAGCCATCTATGAAAAACCTACAGCGAATATCATTCCCAATGGGGAAAAACTGAAAGCTTTCCCCCTAAGGTCAGGAATACAGCAGGGATGTCTACTATCACCACTGCTATTCAACATAGTATTAGAAGCCCTAGCCACAGCAATCAGACAACAAAAAGAAATCAAAGGCATCCAAATCGGCAAAGAGGAAGTCAAACTCTCACTCTTTGCAGATGATATGATCCTTATGTGGAAAACCCAAAAGACTCCACCCCAAAACTGCTAGAACTCATACAGGAATTCAGTAAAGTGGCAGGATATAAAATCAATGTGCAGAAATCAGTGGCATTCCTATACACCAAGAACAAGACAGAAGAGAGAGAAATTAAGGAGTCGATCCCATTTACAATTGCACCCAAAACCATAAGATACCTAGGAATAAATCTAACCAAAGAGGCAAAGGATCTGTACTCAGAAAACTATAAAATACTCATGAAAGAAATTGAGGAAGACACAAAGAAATGGAAAAAATGTTCCATGCTCATGGACTGGAAGAACAAACATTGTGAAGACGTCAATGCTACGTAGAGCAATCTACACATTCAATGCAAGCCCCATCAAAATACCATCCACTTTTTTCAAAGAAATGGAACAAATAATTCTAAAATTTGTATGGAACCAGAAGAGACCCCGAATAGCCAGAGGAATGTTGAAAAAGAAAAACAAAGCTGGCGGCATCACAATTCTGGACTTCCAGCTCTATTACAAAGCTGTCATCATCAAGACAGTAAGGTACTGCCACAAAAACAGACACATCGATCAATGGAACAGAATAGAGAGCCCAGAAATGGACCCTCAACTCTATGGTCAACAATCTTTGACAAAGCAGGAAAGAATGTCCATTGGAAAAAAGACTGTCTCTTTAACAAATGGTGTTGGGAAAATTGGACAGCCACATGCAGAAGAATGAAACTGGACCATTTCCTTACACCACACACAAAAAGAGACTCCAAATGGTTGAAAGACCAAGATGTGAGACAGGAGTCCATCAAAATCCTAAAGGAGAACACAAGCAGGAACCTCTTCGACCTCAGCCACAGCAACTTCTTCCTAGAAACATTGCCAAAGGCAGGGGAAGCCAGGGCAAAAATGAACTATTGGGATTTCATCAAGATATAAAGCTTTTGCACAGCAAAAGAAACAGTCAACAAAACCAAAAGACAACCGACAGAATGGGAGAAAATATTTGCAAATGACATATCAGATAAAGGGCTAGTATCCAAAACCTATAAAGAACTTATCAAACTCAACACCCAAAGAACAAATAATCCAATCAAGAAATGGGCAGAAGATATGAACAGACATTTTTTCAAAGAAGACATCCAAATGGCCAACAGACACATGAAAAAGTGCTCAACATCACTCGGCATCAGGGAAATCCACATCAAAACCTCCATGAGATACCACCTCACACCAGTCAGAATGGCTAAAATTAACAAATCAGGAAATGACAGATGTTGGCGGGGATGCAGAGAAAGGGGAACCCTTCTACACTGTTGGTGGGAATGCAAGCTGGTGCAACCACTCAGAAAACAGTATGGAGGTTCCTCAAAAAGTTGAAAATAGAGCTACCATATGATCCAGCAATTACACTACTGGGTATTTACCACAAAGATACAAATGTAGGGATCCAAAAGGGTACGTGCACCCCAGTGTTTATAGCAGCAATGTCTACAATAGCCAACCTGTGGAAAGAGCCAAGATGTCCATCGACAGATGAATGGATAAAGAAGAAGTGGTATATATACACAATGGAATATTATGTAGCCATCAAAAGGAATGAGATCTTACCATTTGCAATGACGTGGATAGAACTGGAGGGTGTTATGCTAAGTGAAATAAGTCAATCAGAGAAAGACATGTATCATATGACCTCACTGATATGAGGAATTCTTAATCTCAGGAAACAAAGTGAGGGTTGCTGGAGTGGTGGGGGGGTGGGAGGGATGGGGTGGCTGGGTGATAGACATTGGGGAGGGTATGTGCTATGGTGAGCGCTGTGAATTGTGCACGACTGTTGAATCACAGATCTGTACCTCTGAAACAAATAATGCAATATATGTTAAGAAAAAAAAAAGAAGAAGATAGCAGGAGGGGAAGAATGAAGGGGGGGAAATCGGAGGGGGAGACAAACCAAGAGACGATGGACTCTGAAAAACAAACTGAGGGTTCTAGAGGGGAGGGGGGTGGGGGGATGGGTTAGCCTGGTGATGGGTATTAAAGAGGACACGTTCTGCATGGAGCACTGGGTATTATGCACAAACAATGAATCATGGAACACTACATTAAAAACTAATGATGTAATGTATGGTGATTAACATAACAATAAAAAATAAAAAAAAAAGCTGTCACAGGATGTGCAGAAACAGAAGGATCCATGGAGAATTCTCTCAACAATACCTACCCTTTTCTATATGCTCTTGACTTCTGGTGAATTTTCTTATGAGTATGCTACTCTGTTGGTCACTCTGATTAATCTTACTGACAGGGGCTAGGACCAAACTCATTCAATTTATCTAGTGTGCTGTTTAATTAAGGTTAGTATCAATAGGACTCTAAGCAGCATGATGCAACCAATCTGTAACATTGACCTCAGCCATTCCTCTCCAGGGTACCAGACTCAACCAGCTGAACAGATTCCATACACCATCAGTGTCTGCTTTAGAAAGCCAGGTAACTTTCTTCTTCAATTTCAGTATTGACTGTTTCACTTTCCCTGAGGCAATAATACGGTTACAACAGGATCTATTAGCTACTGCAGAAACTCTACCATGGCCTGCAAGGAGAGAGTCTATGGCAGTTCTATCATGCATAACAACCATAGTCTAAACTAGCTGAATGAAAAAGAAAACTCATTATTCATGCAGCTGAAGTGCTCAGCAATAGTGCTGGCTTCGCAAGTTCAGTTGATGATATTTATGTTTTTACATATATATACACACATATACATATATATACACATACACTTTCGTATATATACATACATGTATATATATACACACATGTATATATGCATACATATATATACATATACACATATATACATATAATATATATATGTGTGTGTGTGTGTCTATATATATTTATTGGAAAGATAGTTTTTTCTCAAAAATTTAACTCAGATCTTCAGATTAAATCCTACTGGACTGACTTGGCACATGCACCTCTCTATCCTTGAGGCAATTCTATAGTCAGGATGATGGGATGTGCTGATTGGCCAAGCCTAAGTCATTTGACCACCCCCTAGAACCTTTGCATATACCCCATGCAAAATATCTAATTAGCTATTACTGCTGCTATTGTCACCCTTTCCAGGATGAATCTTGAGCAGTCCTCACTTGTGTATGTCACTAGCTCCCAAGTCAAGGTCAAGATCTTAGGTCAGTGCCCTAGCTTCTAGAGAGGCTGGGAAAGTGGGATTTCGAATTTGAACTTTCAAAGTGGGAGCCTTATATTGCTCTTTAGCTAGAACATTCTCCAAACTTAGAGAAGGGGTTCAGATTTGGCCAGTTAAAAAGAAAGACAAAGATACACTAAAGTAAAAAGAAAGACAAATATACACTAAAGGGGGACATCATTATTTATGGATGACGTGTGGTGTTGTACCTGGAACTTTAAACATAGTAAACAGTTTATTTTAGTTGATGCTCTGTGAATGCAAGAGGAAGGGAATTAGGATTTTCAGTTAGTAATTAAAATTTGTTTTTGTTAATTGTAATACTTTTTCCATAGATATTAAAATTTCTGCTTCCCATCTCATGTTTATATATTTAAATTCTTTTTTATCTACAACTTGGTGATTAATAAGCCCAGAGGCACCTTTGTGTCTGTGTTTCATGTAACAGCGTGAGATTTTGGAGAGTCTGTAAACTGCCCCATGGTGTTATAATTCATCCTATATGATGTCTCAGTTTCTGGAAAAAGATTTCTCCAAACACCTTCCATGGTGTTAAATAAGAAGGGGTTCTGAGGTCAAATGTGTTTGCTTTACACTAAAACAAACTCCTTTAGTGTAGGGCTTTTTAGAGTTTTTAATATGTATGATAAATCATCAAAAAGGGACTCTGACAGCATTTCCCAAATGTATCTCACAATAGAGTGCCAGGTTGGTTAAGTCTAGGTAAAATTAGAAGACTTAGGACCATTGTTACATTCCAATATGTTTGGCTGTGAAACATATTTCTTCAACAGCATCAATTAGGACCAGTGATTTTAGGAACACATTTTGCAAAACTCTAGACTGAGTTCACAAATGGAATAACATTAACTTAAAAGTTTGGTTCTGTGGATTCTTGGTCTGTTTTGTTCAAGGCCAAAGAGTTTATTGTGACTTCAATGTTAAGGTCACTGGGTTAAGTGCTATGGAGTACCCAGAGATGAAAAGGACTTGATTTTTGCTCTTCAAGCCCTGCTGTGCCAAGCATTCAAGTGGTTAGGTATAAATATTAAAGGAATAGTTTTCTTGACGTCTTCCTTCTTAAAGAGTGGGTTCAACAGTTGGGTCAATTGATGATTCTGGGTAAACCATTCTCTCAACTTGTAAGCTATATAGAACCAGTGGAGGAGGGCTCTTCTTCACTGTTAAAGGACTGAATGATATATGGGAAGAGAGATAAATTAGAGAATATGTAATTTCTGTTAAGTCAGCGAAAACAATTTTAATGACTTGGAGGAGTTTGAGTACTTTGTACATGTTATTTGTGTCTGTTGATATTAAATAGGAGAAATTTTATATAAAAATTATTTTTTCAGAAATCTTGTATCATCATCATCATCATCATCATCATTGTTATCATCATATTCTGTCATCATTGCTAGACCATTTACTATGAAAGGAGAACTTTGGTGCCTTGATTCTGATGTTACAAACACAATAGGATTTTAGGTGATAGAGGGAAAGCTTTTGTTTTTGTTTGCATCTAATTAAGACAACTGATTAGTTCAGTCAATTCAGGGAAAATTCTGCTCAAATTCTTATCTTAACTGAACTGTCCGACTGTTTGTGAGGCAGCCAGAATTTCCCTGTAACTTGATGGGTATAACTGATTGATGACCCTATCTGTTGGTATTGCTCTAAGGAGGGCAAAAACAACCAGAAAATGTTATCCAGGAGCACCAATGGCCTGTTAGCTTTGTGTAATTATATTTAATATTCCAATAAACTGCTTTTTTATGGATATGAAGAGGGAGGCTAGTAAACATTTTCTTGGCAGGCTTTTCTCTCTGGCATCTACGATGTTGATATATATTTATATATATGTTTTTAAACACGATCATCATCATTAATGGGTATAGTCTTCATATAGCTGGGGGGAATGTTGTTTGTTATTGAATTGCAGACCAGTATTTTTTGAAAACTGGAAGATAAACAGGACTCCTTCATCCCATAAATCTTACCACCTGACTCATCAATTTGAGGTTCCTATTGAAACAAGGAAAACATCTTTAATCAAGCAAATATTTGGAAACTGCAAACAAACTCTTTTTGGAATTTGGGAGATAATTAAAATGGACAGGTTATGACTGATTAACTCTTGAAGAATGGGTTGGTTCAAAGGCAGTTGGTTTTCTTTCTATCCTTATATCAACACTCCATCAACAGGAATTAAGGGAACAGCATAACTAGGCTCCAGCTCCTTGCTGAGGGCAATTAATCAGGACAGAAGAGTGGGGAGGTAAATTGGAATGGTGCCAAATAAATCAACTTGTTTTTGTACCTACATTTATCTTTGTTAATTCTTATAGACCATCTTAATATTTTGATATTTGTGTATTAGATTATGTATTTTAGGAAGAAATTCCAAGGTATTTCCAATTATTAAATGAATAAATTAAATGTTATATTTCCATATTAATGTCTTTACTTTATTGAAGACAAACTTGTAGGAAGATGTACCTTTCTACCTTTAATTCAAATACAAGAAATGTTTGTTTCATGCTATTTGTAGAGGTAGAGGGGAATTATCTTTATTCTTAAAATGCTGTGAGTTCCTTAAAACCTTTTGAGGAAAGGACAGGGTTTTAATAAATAAAATGTTAATAATATAAAATGCTGTATGGGTAGAGAAATAAAAGCATAAGATCAACTCATAAAAGAAAACATCGATATTTTCTGACAGCCTGTTTAATATTTACCTGATATGAATCTTCGAAAAGGTCTGTGTTCTACTTTGCATGGCTCCAGTTCAATTTCAATTTATTCTTAAAATTAGTTTGGAAGGGCAACCTCCAGGCACACAGATAATGTAGCTGATGCTGTCATTTGGCGGTCTGGTTCTAACTACCAGATTGTTTTTTCTGTTCCCAGATTCTAACTCATTGAGATGCTTGTGTTTCTATTATTTTACTATGAAGTCATTTGATAGGCTAACCCTATGACAACCAGTCTGGTTGACATTTGAGGGTAACAGGTTGACAACAGATTCTCCTGGAGTCATTAGAAAAAAATTGACATTTAAGTGCTTAGAAAGATAATCAGTACAGTGGATATTCGCCCTTGGATTTTCACCCTTTAGGTGGGATATGTTTTAATGTTGGAATGTTCTACCGTCCCGTTGAAGATAAGATATCTTATCACCATGCTTTAAAAATCCTTCCAAAGAATTTTGAGAATTAAATATCTAAATTGATACCTTGATTGAGATTTCAAAAAAAGATTCAGAATCTTTAATTGTTCAGTTTCCTTTTACCTTGGAAGTTTTGGTCTTCAAATGCAAGGAGGGTTGAGGTTGCTTCACAATTAATGACCTAATTTTGCAGCACTACATGCTGTTCCCCAACGCTGATCTGACATGGAGGCAGGTCTGTTAAACATGATGTCAGCAGGAATTATTTTGACAGCTGCCAGCAGCAGTAACATAAGGCTCAAGAAGTTTTCATTTTAGAATATGGTAGCCTAGAATATTGATCTGTATACATATTAATGGGCAATCAAAGACGGTAGCACAGTATTCAAGAGAAGAACACACAAGGAAAAGTGATCACATTAATCAAACAAAACACCAGTTTTCTCGGGAAACACTGGAAGGTAAGTTTGAAACATAAGAAATATCCCCGCTAATTTCAAATTAGACCAGCAGAATCAAAAACACATTTTTCCTTTTGATGGTGTCTGATACTGCTATACTGCCACGAGGAGTGATTCCAAACTGCATGAAATGGCATCCCTGATACATGGAATATTGGCTGTTGACAGGTCCCCTTTAATCTGAGGAGAGTGCCTCTGTGGATGGGCTACAGTTTTCATTTTCAGGATTGATGATCCAGCATCAGATTATATGATAAACTTCCTCAAAGCATGGTCTTGTGTTTTCTAACACTGTTAGAAAACATTCAGTGTCTGCATTTCAGAATGGTAACACAAGGATAAATCAAATAGCAAATTAAATTTAGGTATGCCATCTGCTGCCTTTGTTTTATGAATTCCAGCCCATAGGACATTGACTGGGCATGAATGTGTAAGCCATTGTTTTATTGTCGGACTTACTACAAATATTGGACAAATGTTCATCCATGCTGTCAGTCTTCTTGGAAAGAGTAAAATTCAGCAAAAGTGTAATTTTTTTTTTAGTTGTTGTGTGTTTTTTGTTTTAATAAAAATGAACCACAACAGAAGAAAAAACAGCATGTATTCGTTTCTCCGCGTGCAACATCTCAGCAGGCTTTAGGAACTCATCCACAAGGGGTAAATTGTCTAATGCGTAATTGTAAGCAGAACTGTAAAAAGCCATATTAGGCTTCCATGATTTTATTCTCTTCTGGTAAAAGGTCATTACTTCTCCATGGGCCCCTAATGGTTAAGCCTTTTACAACCTTTTCATTTCCAAGAAAGTTCTTGATTTCTTCTGATGGTGACTCTTATGCCATGTCTTTACTTCATAGTGATTTCTGTAAGACATTGTCTTTCCAGTGTTTCTGAGGAATTTTTCTTAATATTCCTTTAAAACTTAAATTTTAAAAAGTCTCCACTTTTGGAGGCACAGTAGATAGGTTTTCCTTGAGCAGTTTAATATAAATTATGAATTTCTAGACATGAAATTACATTTTGGTTCTATCATTTAGAAGCATTTTAAACTTTTGATATCTATCGCTAGTCTGGTTCTTTACCAGGACCAGTAAGAGCTGCTTTTCAAGGACTTTCATAGATTTTTAGCTAACATCATAAAATGAGTTCTCTATTTCTGAGGCTAATAAAAGTCTTAATGATATGTGCAACCAACAGATGGGACAGAGGGCTATTTTGGCAGTGGGCAGTTGAAATCTGCCCTCAGTTGTTTGTATAAGGCTCTTACTAAAGTCAATAAAAGGTAATTTTCACACACAATTTAATTCAGAGTATAAAATGTGGGGAAGAGTAGCTGGTTTAAGTCCAATGGGCATAAGGGTAGCATTTGGTAAAACTTTTGTTTGATGGCAAATTTTAACTGACAGACAAGTTGATCAAGAGAAATACAGGATCAGGTCACCAATTGTGGACAATGGCAGGGCTTCAGAGTCAGAGCTAAGGACACAGCTGAAGTAATCCCCAACATCTCTGGTATAAGCCTTGATGATTTAAAAAAACAACAACACACACACACACACACACATACAAAACCTCTTTCTCTCTTTTTGTTCCCAGTTTTCTTCCTTTTTCACTCTCTCACTTATACATGTTTTTTAATTTTTTCTTTTTTTCTTACAGATTTAGTTTTTTTAAATTTTTATTGTTATGTTAATCACCATACATTACATCATTAGTTTTTGATGTAGTGTTCCATGATTCATTGTTTGTGCATAATACCCAGTGCTCCATGCAGAACGTGTCCTCTTTAATACCCATCACCAGGCTAACCCATCCCCCCACCCCCCTCCCCTCTAGAACCCTCAGTTTGTTTTTCAGAGTCCATCGTCTCTTGGTTTGTCTCCCCCTCCGATTTCCCCCCCTTCATTCTTCCCCTCCTGCTATCTTCTTCTTTTTTTTTTCTTAACATATATTGCATTATTTGTTTCAGAGGTACAGGTCTGTGATTCAACAGTCTTGCACAATTCACGGCGCTCACCATAGCACATACCCTCCCCAATGTCTATCACCCAGCCACCCCCTCCCTCCCCCTCCCCCACTCCAGCAACCCTCACTTTGTTTCCTGAGATTAAGAATTCCTCATATCAGTGAGGTCATATGATACATGTCTTTCTCTGATTGACTTATTTCACTCAGCATAACACCCTCCAGTTCCATCCACGTCGTTGCAAATGGCAAGATCTCATTCCTTTTGAGGGCTGCATAATATTCCATTGTATATATATACACCATATCTTCTTTATCCATTCATCTGTCGATGGACATCTTGGCTCTTTCCACAGTTTGGCTATTGTGGACATTGCTGCTATAAACATTGGGGTGCATGTACCCCTTCTGATCCCTGCATTTGTATATTTGGGGTGAATACCCAGTAGTGCAATTGCTGGATCATATATACATGTTTTTTTAAACCATGTATCTGCTCATGTTTCTACTAAGCATGTTATCCAACAAACAAAATGTTCACAGAAATCAGTACATAGTGAGGGAGCAACATGATGGGCATTAGGCAAATCCAGAATATATATTCCAGCCATGTAAGGTCAGGCGTGTGGCTCAGATCTCCTGATACGAGAGACTCCATATATTCTTCCTGGTTATGGTGAGGGGATATCATGTTTAATGCTGATAAAGCTTAAATGGGGCCAACAAACAATCTGGAGACAGATTCATAAATGAAAATTATGCATAGGAACCATTAGTAACTCCTTTTTCATGCACTTATTAAATGATTTGTTAATGATTTATTCATCTTAATAGCTTACATGTATTTTGGGAATAATATTAAAAAAGTCAACAATGTTTTTAACATGCATTATTTTATCTGATGGCTGGTGATCTCTGAACATGGTTTAAATGTATGCATGGCAGGTATGCAGAACAGATTTGTATTCTGGCTCATTTATTGTTTAATCTTTGAAAGCAGGTACTGTAACTCTATACACCAAGAATACATGTCAAATGGGAATGACTTTATAGTCATGGACTTAGTAACATTTTGTTAGACTACTGCAGGTTTTCTCAATGTTATCACTGTTGACATTTTGGGCTGGATAATTCTCTGTTTGCAGGCTGTCCTGTGCATTGTAGGATGTTTAGTACTATTTCTTGAGAGTACCGATTAGATGCCAGCAGTAATCTCCCTTACTCCAAGCTGTGGCAACCAAAAATGTCTTTAGACATTGCCTAATGTCTCCTCAGGGCTAAGTTTCTCCTGTTGAGAACCACTGGCCCACTGATAGGATTAGCTTGCTTCCAAGTCCTGCTAAGGCTTCCTTGAAATTTAGTAAGATTGTAGACATAGGTGGAGAGACAAATCAGGAAACAGTTATATGTGTAGTATGTTTAGATTAGACATTGGTCATGGCTATTTGATGGCTCCATCAACATAATAAAAACCTATTAAAGCGTTAAATCACAAGACCGTATCAGCAACAATGAGGTACTTACATGCTAGCAGGAAAATTATGCTTCCTCCAATATATTATTCTTTGGAACTGTGCAGAACAGAGAGAGAGAGAGAGAGAGAGAGAGAGATTGGCAGCCTCGTAGGTGGCTGTGGTTTTGTGAGATGAAATGGAACAACCCAGGGCAAAAGAAATCCTTAAGCATGGCTTGAAGAGTGGAAGCTCAGATGTGACAAGTTGCCTACAAAGAAGGCAGCAGTTACTGAGTGGGAGGCTTTTCTTGAATAGAGTTATTTCTTTAACGTTGCATGCATTCATTCCTTCTAAAGATCTCCAAGTGCTTCTAGTCCCTCAGGGAAACTGAGTTCCTTGCACAGTCCCACTGAGCCTAGAGGCTGTGACCATAGTAAATAGACTGGATACTTCTTACTATTCGTTATCTTTCCTGGGCTGAATTCCTTCTACCCTTTCTAGGTGAAGACGAGCTGGGACAGGAGCAACCAGGACCTGTGTACTTGTGTCTACTTCCTTTTTTTTGTTTAGTTATGATACTATCTCCCAAAAGTGAAGTGAAGAAGATGGACCCATTTCTTACTAATTCTTGTCACTTTATGATCCAAGTAAACGATTTTTGTTGTCCTTGACATTTTCCCATTGATTGTAGAACATTCTGGACTTTGGCCTGCTTAATACTGTTAGTTAAAATCTGTACAAGCACTAGACATTCTTCCTTGTTTATGTGCTTTTTCTTCTTTCATTCTTAACACATTTTTAAAAGAAAACTATTTAGAATTTTAAAGAACTAATGTAATTTGCTTATTTCTGAGTTACAGAATTCTTAAAAATGTGTAACTGCTCACTAGGTGATTTTAAAAGAGGGTAGTTTCAAGACTGAGGTGAATGGTACATTGTCATTTGAAATGAGACTGTGTTTAGTGAGTGTTTGAATGTGGATGGTGAGATACATTTCAGAGGTAGGAGATTATGGATAGTTGTTGAAAGCCTGCTTAAGTGTTTAGATCTTTTTGATAATAGATCTGTTTCAAGTTGCCTTTGGTCATTCCAGATTCCATAGTCATCCAAACAGACCTTGCATTTTCAAACATCCGTGCCTCTGTTCATGCTCTGGCAGCTGCTTGAAATACTTTCACCTCCTTACTGGAAGTCGCTGAACTCAGAGCACAGTGTTCCCTGCAAACCACTCCCCCCCCCCAGTTTTAATATGTCTCAATTAGCTGTGGTTCTTACAATGAATACCATGTCATAATTGAATTGGTGACTTTTTTCTCAATGTATATAAAATAATGATTTATTTTATAAATGATGGTGATTTAGATTTGATGAAATACAGTATATGAATGTAAACTGCCAGTGTGTTATCCAAATGGAAATGTGCAGTAAGCATTTGGAAGTGATGGGGTCTTTGGAGAGGTGAAGGTGCAATATACATTCACCCATCTCAACATCCCCCCAAATCTCAATACATTATAGCATCAACCCTAAGGCCCAAACTACTGAGAGGTCATGTAAACTAAGAATTGATGAAGAAGTAAATTGACAAAGTTGGGTAACTATCACCAAAATTCAATTTTAAAACCTTTTTATTACCCTAGATAGATCTCTCAGGCCCCTCTGAAGGCAATCCCTGCTCCCACCCTCAAGTTCCAGGTAATCACTGTTCTACTTTCTATCTCTTAGGTTTTTATTTTCTGGGTATTTCAATTAAGTGGAATAGTAGAAAATGGGTCTTTTGCCCCTGGCTTCTTTCATCTAGCATAATGTTTTTGAGGTTCATCTATATTGTAGCATCTATCAGTAGTTCATAACTTTTTTTTGCTGAATACTATTTCATTGTCTGGATGGGCCACATTTTGTTTATCCATTCACTAGTTCATGGGCAGTTGGATTGCTTCTAGTTTTTGGTTATTATTATAAGCAATGCTACTAAGAACATGCACATTTAAATCTTTGTGTGATATTTGTTTTCATTTCTCTTGGGTAGAGACAGAATAATTTCTTGATCAAACTATGGATTTTTGTCTTAAGAGCAAGATGTTGTTCTATAGACATCTTTGAAATTTTCTTTTTACGTGGGGTTGTTTTGAGACTTTGAGTTATGCACCTAAAAATTAAAATACTAATGAGTATATGAATATGAGAAGCGCAGCTAAAAGGCTGTTAAAATTTACTTGGCATCTGGTACAATTTACTGTCATTCACTGGTAACTACCTCCAGTCTTCCTGTCTGGAATAAAATTGACATATACATTATATTTACTACTCTGCTAATACCATCAAAAAGCCTAGCAATTGTCATTTCCAGACTGTCTGCTGTGAGGTGATGTAGCAATCTAATTCTTTAAAACTGTGTCCTTGAGTATATCATTTCATTCCCTCCCTTTTTGTCCTTTTATGGTTGAAGGGCATTTCACATTTGAAAACTGGGATTTAGATTGATTCTTAAAGAGACCAAGAGGAAAAAAGTAATTTGCTTTAAAACCTTTCTAAATCCAGAAAAACATGCCAGATAGTTTATTAATTTACCAGGGAAGTTAAGAGATTGAAAATTTTCCCCATCTTGATTTGCTCTGTTTCCTGACCTCTTACACTGCAGAGCAATGTAGAGCCTAATTCTACATTTGCACACTTTTGACAGCATGAATAGGGAAAATGTTATGATGACGAATGTTAAAATAACATTAACAACAACACTTCTCAGGACATTTCTGCTATAAATTGCTAGCAATTGATTAAAATTCAGAATATGGTATTCACTCATCCATTACTAAACTAGCCTTTTATTATTTCCAAAGATATTTGTGTAGCATCTTCCATGTGCAAGGCACCAAACTAAGTACCTAGATGACAAATGTGAACAGCAGTTTAAATTGTACACAGCAAAGAAAGAAGCTGTTTAGCAGATGATTTTCCCAACTAATTTAAAGAAACTTAATTTGCCTTAGGAGAAGAAATTTGTAACTTTTGGTTACTTGATTTAAGGATCTTTGGGGCTTCCCTTTGCCTCTTTGGTGGAATAACTTGGTGGGCATTTTTCCTGAATAACCTGTGGCTTTGGTATTTAGCAGCTTCTAAGACCAGGAAAAATATGACTGAGAATAAGAAGAATCGTTCTCTAAGGTGAAAGTTCCAATACCTCCAAGATGAGCTCTTTTGAACCCTACATCTCTTGTTGAAACCTAAGGAGAAACATATAAATATTGCTCAAAAATAAAAATATGAGGGCGCCTGGGTGGCTCAGATGGTTGGGCGTCTGCCTTCGGCTCGGGTCGTGATCCCAGGGTCCTGGGATCGAGTCCCGCATCGGGCTCCCTGCTCCTTGGGAGCCTGCTTCTCCCTCTGCTTCTCTCTCTCTCTCTCCTCCTCTGTCTCTCATGAATAAATAACTAAAATCTTAAAAAAAAATAAAAATATGAGGTTAATTACAAACACTTCATATGGAGTAAAAAATATTGTGCTCTGTCCTACATATTTAAAATTCTTGCACATTTTCTCACACTATTGATACTGTACAAGATGTTTAGTGTTTGCTTCAGTTGAATGTGACACAATAGATCTTGAGTTAAAAATGGTTACTCACTTGGGTACCAGATTTCCAGATGAAGCATAATTTAATTTTTAAATTCAGACTTTGCTGAATCACAACAAGCACTCATCAGGTGACAACTATGGAGTGAAATATCTTATAAATTAGAGAAAATGCTAGTCTAAGTGTTGAGAAGAAAGCCTAGAAACTAATGATGCTATTATCTAAGAGGAAAGCCATTTTCCACATAGGTATATATCAAGTTACACTTCAGACTTAACGAATTCTAATTTAAAGGGGTATGGAGTTGTCCAGTCGCCTTACAAAGACAATCTTACCATAGTACAATATCTATATTTTCCAAAGTGTGGACATACATAATCCTGGTGGAGCCACACCAAGATCACTCCTGTTTTTTCCTAGACTTTTCTTATATAATATTAACAAACATTGATCCATATTGTGATTCTGTGATTTATAATAAGAAATATATATTTGATCGTTGTCCCTGTTCCTGGCACAGAACTCTTAAACCCTTGGAATTTCCTAAATGATAAGAGTGATAAAGATGTCTTGATACTCAAAACAAGCCCCTTTCAACCACATCTGAGTTACCCTTGGAATTTCCTAGTGATGAGAGTGATAAAGATGTCTTGATACCCAAAATAAGCCCCTTCCAACCACATTTGAGTTACCCTTGGAATTTCTTAGTGATGAGAGTGATAAAGATGTCTTGATACCCAAAATAAGCCCCTTCCAACCACATTTGAGTTACCCTTGGAATTTCTTAGTGATGAGAGTGATAAAGATGTCTTGATATCCAAAACAAGCCCCTTTCAACCACATCTGAGTTTTGGCTAATGAGGTGACTTTTGGAATGTACCTAAGGGTGCGAATGGGTTGCCAGGGCCTTGATTAGGGGGTTGGAACTTTCAGTCCAACCTCCCTGACCTCCTTGGAGGGGGTAGGGGGTAGAGGTTGAATCAATGTCCAGTGGCCAGTGATTTAATCAGTCATGCCTATGTAATGAAACCTTCATAAAACCCCAAAAGGTTACGGTTTGGAGAACTTCTGGGTTGATGTACACGTGGAGATTCAGGGAGAATGGCCTGCTCAGAGAGCATGGAAGCTCTGACCCACTTCCCACTTACCTGGCCCTATGCATCTCTTCCTTCTGGCTGTTCCTGAGTTACATCCTTTTATGACAAACTGGTAATTAAATATGTGTAATGTTTCTCTGAGTTCTGTGAGCCACTCCAGCAAATTAATGGAACCCAAGGAAGGGGGCTATGGGAACTCTGGTCTATAGCCAGTTGGCCAGAAGTGCAAATGACAACGTAGACTTAGAATTGGTGTGGGGGCAGTCTTGTGGGACTGAGCCCTTAACCTAGCCATTAGCCCTAGAACCATATTGGGATCTGATGCTATCTCCAGGTAGTGTCAGAATTGAGTTAAATTGTAGGACACCCAGCTGGTGTCACAGAAAATTGCTTGGGTGGTGTTAACAACACTCACCACCCACCCCTACACACACACACACACACACACACACACACACACACACACATCAGAAATATCAACCAATGCCAAATTAGTAAGTGCATTTTAAAGATTTCATTATTTGTCAGTTTAGCTTTTAAATAGAATTTGGTACTGAAATATTAGAATGAAAATACAGCTATGTTCATCATCTGCTGGGATTAGGATCAGAGAGATCTGAGTTCCATAAATACACCTCCACAACTGCAGGCCCACTGGAGGAAGTGGGGGTTTTGAATACCAAAGGAAACAGGCCCTAAGGAACACTCAGCCTCCTGTTTTCTCCTGGTGCTATGCATATGCTGATGGTGGCCAGGTGGAGGATTTGGCTAGCCCAACTAATTGCTTCTATCTAGAGGAATAAGCAAATAGTGCAGTAATAGTGCACTACCCCTAGATACAAATTAAACAGCACTAAAGTGCACTTAGAAGAAATTAACAAAGCTCCAGAATGGAAAGTGACTTTAAAAAATTCATTCTCTTTTTATTTCAATTTTACGATTAATGGGAAATGAATAAATGAAAAGACCAAGGAGAGAGAGGAAATAGTAAGGGATTATTACCACAACACAAAGCCTTTATAGATATTATGTTTGAATGGGCTGAATAGAGGAGATGGAATTTTAATCATTTTCCTAGTTTTAAAGATTACTATTACTTTAAAAAATTATTGGTTTGGAAATCCTCAGGCTAAGCCAATATACTTTGTATTTCAAATACAGAAATCACAAAATTTAATTTATTCTTTTTTTTATTATGTTATATTAATCACCATACATTACATCATTAGTTTTTGATGTAGTGTTCCAAGATTCATTGTTTGCATAAACACCCAGTGCTCCATTCAATATGTGCCCTCTTTACAAAATTTAATTTATTCTAACAGAAAGAATGGTATAGCTGTTCTCTCTCCAGGTGGATGTGATTTTTTTTTTTTATGTTGTATCAAGGCAGGTGATACAGTCCTAGGCACAATAAGAGGTGCTTACACTTGAAGTTAAAATCATACTTCTACCAATTTTAATGTGTGAAAAATGGCACACCATTGGCACACCACTGGTATATATTTCACCAAATATAAGGGGAACAGAATAGATTTCTATACAGGTAAAAGGCATGCCACATTAAACCAAATTCAGTTCTGCTTCCTTTTCATAGTTTGAAAATATTATCTGCTTAGTTGAGTGGGTCAGCTAAAGACTATCACTGTATTATTTATTGAGAACTTACTCTGCCAGGTGCAGAACTAACAACTTAATGTGGACTGTTTATATTGATTTTCATAATCACCCCTTGAATTACTCCTATATTATATCTGAAGAAACTGGGACTTAGGAAAAAGTAACTGCTTAAGGTCACACAACTGGTCAGGAGCCAAGATTTGAATCAGAGACACCATGTTTATTTGTACTTGAAACAACAAGCAGGGAGACTTATGTAGTCTGGAAAGGGATGAGTCATATGAGAAAGAAGTGTGCAGATTTAGGTGTGACTTTGACACAGATGCTTCTACCTCCCTACTGATGGGCTTTTCTTCATGAGAAATTATGAACAAAATAATGCAAAAAGCTTCATGTCAGAGCATTGAAGTAATTGGATAGTTCTCATTTTCTTTGGCTAAACGGCATGGTATTAAGTGCTTTTCCCCAATTGGCCTTCTTATAAATTATTGTTATTTTTTCCAGTTTTCTACCCAGGCGGCTGAGTTTTTTTGTTGCAAGAATAGTTCAGATGGTCTTACACAAAATTACATGAAATGTTGTTACACATGCTTTATTGAAATGAAATATTTAACATTTAATGAGTTCCCTTGCCTCATTGGTAAGTCTAATCTATTCAGTACAATTTAAAAATATATTTCATTCATGAGCCTCTTGTTTTCCTATTGTTTCCATATTTATTCAGTATTTTTCTTTAACTACGTATTGGGGGACTTAATGGTTTTTTGGATTACTCAGCAGCGGTTCAGAACACTGACCAGAAAATTCAGTGGCCTCTAAGAGAATAAGCATATAAGATGCTTCTAGAATATTATTTGAGGAGGAGGGTGGTAATTGTGTGTGTGAAGTATGATTACATTTTTGAGTGCCAGTAATATGGTTGTGTATTTGAGGTATGTGGATAATAATTTTAAGTGTTTGAAGTTTTTGAGTCTTTTTGACTGTCCAGAAATATTTTTATTTTTGCTAGTATTAATTTCAATTATGATATGGGATTAACTAATGAAACCTTAATTTCTATAGGAAGAATTTGATATTTAAAATTATACCTGTAATTATTCTACTTTAGAGTTTGGATAACTTTACTGATTATATATTGACTAAAATGAGCAAATAAGTGCCCATTTTCTTTCTGAGCTGTGGAAGCTGCTTTCTTTCTTTTACTTATGATGAAGAGGCCTGGCCTGGAGCAAGCTACATCCATCTCATACTTTGGCTGCATGTCAGGGTGCATTTCCCTTTTTGCCCAAACTTCATCTATTTGCCATGAACAGACCAATTCAAGGGCCTGCTCCTGGTGATCATGTGCTGAGTGTACTGAGAAGTAGATTATGGAAAATAAGAAAAGAAAATGAAAAGGAAGAGAATGGGAGGAGGAAGTAAGGAAAGACAAATACAGAGAAGAAATAGAAACTGCAGGAAAAGGGGACAGAGAAAGGGAATAAGAGATTCAGGACAAGTCTGGGGAAAGGGAGGAATAGAAGGGAACAGAGAAGACTCTTCTGTAGCTTTCTTCTTCTAAGGCAGGATTCTCAACTTGGGATCCACGGAGAAAATTCAAGGGGTCCATGAGTTGGGATTTGAAAAAATTACATCCTCATTTTCTCTCACTTCTAAAAGAAATTTGGCATTTCCCTCAACTGTGAATATAAGCCACAAATCACTGTAGTATTAGCAACATTGATGGCTTTGTCTTTCATAGAAATAACAAATATTTTCATATCACAATGGTATTATTACAGATACCTTGAAATATTACTTACACTCTTAACTACTTTGAAATTACGGTCGTTACGAGACTTGCCACTGGATCTTCTTTTTTAATGCTTTAATAAAAAAGCACATATACTATATCATACTTTTGGTTTTAAATATTTTATAACTATTTCAATATAATCAGTTTCCTTTTCAATCCTATGAATTTTATTTTATGTATTTAAAAAATATTATTCTGAAAAAGTTTCCATAGGCAGCACTAGATGCTAAAGGGGTCTGTGGCACAAAAAAGTTTAAGAACCTCTGCTGGACAGCAGAGCTTCTCATATGAATAGTTTGCAGTATGCCTGAGATATTTATTCTTTCAGTCTCCAGCATGGCAGGGCCTCAAACAGCCTTGCCTGTGCAAACATTAACTTCATGTATACTAGGATGTGAGAAAGGTTGGGGAGCACTTATCTAAGTCACTAGGGATTTCAGTCTTTTAATGCTCTGGTCCTCCAAAGACATCTTACTTGTTCAAATTATATCATACATGGTGCTGGTGTGGGTGACTGTTGAGCACAGACGGCCAATTATCAATGTAATCTGTGTATTTCATAGAGCATAATGCTAACAGTGTCTTTAAACGTAGGAAGCTATAAAAGGGGGTAATTTCTTATCATTGCTCAAAACTTTTTGTGAAAAGTTTGACTGGTGACTTTCTCTTCATCTAGTTCTTTTCCCTCTTTTTATGTAATATGTAAGGTCAAATTTTAAGAAATCCATAGTCACACTTCAGATGTCATTTGGTTGTCTCTAGTCTATAATATGTTTGCAGACAGTGCCCCCTCAGTTTTGAATAATGAAATTGTAGTTGATAATGAATTATAGTTGATTGGATTGTTGGTTTTTTTATGGGCTCCTGAATTTTTCTCTGTGTCACTTGCTGTCCAAGTCCCCAATTTTGCAGTAAAAAGCTTCAAAGAAAATGGAATCTTTTCTCTTTAACCAACAATGATAGTCCAAGGACTGTACTGAAAATGTCACACTCAGATGAGCAGTACTGAAGTATAGAACGAGATCACTAACTGGCCATCGATGACATATCTTGTTTCTCGGTATCTAAGAGACTGAAAATAATTTGGTTTTCTTTATCTAGGCCACAGCTGTCTTGGGCCTGATTCCAATCATTTTGATCTGGTGAGGATTCTTGTTGGCAACATAAATGCAGTTGAAGAGGGGCTGTAATGACATGGTAGTGACAGCTGAAATGCATTTCCTCATTTTGATCTACGTGAATGTTCTCAGTAGTATTGCTGGAGACCATATGCTTATTCCTCTCACACATCTAGGAGAAGATTTTCTTTTAAAGGAACCAAAAGGTATTTTTTTTCCTTCATTAAACTCTGGACAAAGAGCAATTGTGAGCCAGTGTTGGCTAATTCATCATATTATAAAGTATGAAAATCAATAACTAGAAAAATGCAAAATACCCCTCTGTGCCTCCCCTCCCCCATCTCCAAGGAATTCATTCATCAGGAGAGGGAGCGTCACAGCAGATTTGTTAGCCTAATTATGATGTATTTTCTTTTAACCAGTTTGTGTGCGATAATTGATCAAAATTCTTCATAACAGGCTTCCCAGAGCAATTCATTAGTTCAGTAAAACAATGTGAAAAATAGTTGGAACACACTTGCTTCATAATAATTTTGTTAGGAAAAAAAACAACAACACAGCAGCTGTAGTTCAGTGTCGATGGCCATCAGAAACAGTTGATTTATCAAAATGAATTGATCTTGGCTGTTTCCATTCTGGGGCTTAGATAGAGCAACACAATTAGAGTTCAGTGCTGCTCACATAGCCAGAACAAAGTAATGTTGGCTCATTTTCCACTAACATTATGGGTTACACCATAGATTGAAAATTCAGAATTTACCCAGCTTTACAGATTAAGCCACAGAACTAAGTGATCAATAAATGGAGTAAAAGCATTTCTTGCTCCCCCTCCATAGGAAAATGGCAGGTCAATACCTTTTTTTAAACCTGGACCTGCTATCCCAAAGCACAGAGCATCAATAGTAATAGAACACATTCTGGCATACCAGGAAAACAATGGGCCTAGAGAGTTAAAGCTGAACTTGCATAATTACTCCCCACAACACTCCTCCCCTTCTCCCGACCCGGAAATAGATTATTGCTCTGACCCTCCATAGGATAGTGTTGCATTTTGGGAAACCCTCAATCAATTAGTCCATATAATCCTGATTTTTAACCATAGATCATAGCCCTATACAGTTGCATGCATCTATAACTTCTGTCCTTTTCCAATCCACATTCTCTCTCTTCTTAAAAACTATGGCTTGATTCATTTGGTTTAGCAGCTGCCTCCTTATAGCACTTGCCTCCCAGATACACAGATTACATTGATAACCGGCCATCTGTGCTCGACAGTCACCCACACCAGCTCCAGATCTTTTTGGCTTCTATTTCCAAGCTGTCAGTGGGATACTTGACCCTCAGGTACTGGGAAGCAGTCAGAGATGCGAAGAGCTTTGGATTACACACAAGGGATGCGGAGCTGAATGACTCCATGAAAGTGGCCTATTTGGGAGTGTGATCCCCCTTCCCCCACCCTTATTAAATGCAGATAGATTCAGCATATACATAAAACTTATTTTCATATTACCTACCTTGTCTTGCCTGAGAGGAAGCGGATTTTCCAGGCCAATGCTCATTTTTTGTTGCCACTAAGCTTTTACGATCCAAATGAGGCTCTTGTTCACACTGCCAGGAAGAATGCTCAGCTGAATATATTATCTGCTTCCAACATTTCCTTATTCTGGAGAATTTGTGGTCTGCCTAACTATGTTGCCTTGGGTGCCAAGTCTGTTCTTTGGGGACCAATTGGGGAATTTAGCAGAGAGGCAGTGAACTTGTTCACATGCTAAGAAAGTCATGATCATAGGGCTAAGGGAAAATGAACCAAACTCCGAAATCCCACTGTGAAAAGTCTGTGGCTTGTTGCTGAAGGCAGGAGTGAAAGGGCCATGCTTGGACTATACTTAGAGGACGGTGTGACTGAAAGGAATTTCTTGAAGGTCCAAGTCTGTTCAGTAGCCCTAGACCCTGCCTTGATATCCATTCTACTCTAGGTTAAGCAGCATTAACTCCCAAGAGCTGCCAAGTTCTTGTGATCAAATATATTCACGAACCACAGTGCAATGGAAAGAAGTTAGTGTCTGGGATAAACGAAGACTAGAGATTTTATCTGCATGCTTTTACTTTGTTTTCTATAAGAACTAGCCATTAGGGGCGCCTGGGTGGCTCAGTTGGTTAAGTGGCTGCCTTCGGTTCAGGTCATGATCCCGGGGTCCTGGGATCGAGCCCCGTGTCCGGCTCCCTGCTCAGAGGGGAACCTGCTTCTCCCTCTCCCCTCTGCCTGCCACTCTGCCTGCTTGTGCTCTCTCTCTATCTCTCTGTCAAATAAATAAATAAAATCTTAAAAAAAAACTAGCCATTATTGCACCTTCCATTGTGCAAAAGACAGACTCATTAAACAAATGATTATGAGGACTAAGAACCTAGGATGGGGTCAGAGCTTGCCTCCAGAGCTAATCTGGGTTATCAACCTCCTCTTTGTCTATGTTCTTAGCATTAGGTACACAGGGATTGGTGATTACTGAGCAAGGATGAGTTCCTCTCCTTAACAGTCTTCAGGTCATGTGATTCAGGGTATTTTGAGCATTTTCATCAAATCCCTTGCAGTTAACTAGTAGCTCTTGTTGCTGACTGATTCCCTCTATTCATGCCCTTCCCCAAATTAAAATGTCCTCATGGATCTTGTTTTCCACATATTTAAGGTCGTCAGTAATGCCCACAAGAGGAAGGCCAGAGGGAGATAACATGGCTTAGGGACAGAGCATGGAGTTGGAGGCAAGATGCAGTGGGTAGCTGTGTGATGTTGGACAAGGCACTTAACTTTTCTGAACACAGTGCACTACTCTGAAAAATGAGAGGGTTCCTTTGACAATAAGATCCTATTGTGAACCTTAGACAGAAAGTCTAACAATGCCGTAAGCTTCCAAGCACATATATCAGGTCTACATTAGTGTTTGTAAACATAAACTATACATGTTAGCACCAACATGGTATAAATAGAAAATAAGTAGTATATCTTGGCACACACTTAAAAAGTCAGTTTACTTCCTTTCATCCCCTCTCCCATTCTGTTTCAGTTTATAGTTTTGCTGTTCCTCAGGAATCTTCAGGATGTTATTTAATATTATCAAGAATGGGACATAATTGGCCATTTTATGGTATAGTTGTCTTTAGCGGTTTATGAGAATGGCTGTCCCCAGCGATGTGCTTCTGGTGTTGCATTCTCGTGCGTGCAGGGCTTCTCCTCACCTCATCTGTTGCCTTCTTCCCAGAGCCTGATGTCAGAGGCACTGAATGCTTAAGTAGGCTCTGTCAGGAAAACTTGTGGTGACCCTGGAAAAGCTATTTAACCTTTCCATGGATCAGCATCCAAATTGCAAAGCAAAAATGACAGAAGCTGCCTCTTTCACAAGTTTAGGATGTATGACTAAGGAAAGGGATTGTAAAACACCCTGAAAATCCGAAGTGCTACAGTCACGTCTGGTAATGTTAATAATTCATCGGCTCATGCCTGGCAGCCATCATCAGACCCTTAAAGCCAGTTGCTTTGCCAAAGTCCAGGTCATTTCCAACTGGAAATGGCAAAAATATGAATGACAAAAGCTTTCACTAGTAGTAGCTGATTGTTAGCAGGAAAACTGTGGGTATTCTGAAGTTCCTGTGAGGTATATCAGTGCTATAAGAAAGTGTTTCTCCTTGGTTTATGGTGAGGTCACAAAGACTGTTAGTGTGGCTTTTTTCACCTGCACTAATTTCACAAATTCCCTTTATAACAAGGTATTTTTTTTAAGAGAAGAAAACATATTTTGCATAAGTTATATGGCAGCCACAATGAGGCTTTCTTATGTATGAAAGACATTGACAATAAGTCCCACAGGGTTTATGTAATTTGAGAATATAGTTTTAAAAATCATATTACAGGTGGCAGTACTTAAGATTAATACAGAGGTCATTTACCTCTTTATTACATGTTTTATTAGCACTAAGCAGATGGATTTATGAAAGAAAACAGTTAAATATAGTGTGTCAAAGGAGAGGGACTTTGCTGTAAAAATTAACATAAGAAGGTGACACTACATTCCTCAGTTTTAGGAGAGAAAGTTGTGGAAAGTTTTCTGCGGAGTGTAGCTGATCATCTGGGAGGTGATCTTCCAGGAGAGGCTACCTAAAGAAGAATTAAGAGAGGACTCCTCTGGGAATGTGGTGATTGTGGGAAGGCCGAAAGGAGCATGTTTATGTTGGGGTGTGGGGAAAAGAGGGAGATCAGTGTAGACAGAGGGAACAGCGTATGCAAAGGCCTTAGACAAGAAAGAGGTTGGCATGTTGTGGGAGCTGGCCGAATAGTGTGGCTGGGGCATCATCAATAGGGTGGAGTATGGTAAAGTGGAGTTTAAGAGATACACAGTTAAAAATTAAAAAAAAAAAAAAGGTTTGTAAAGTAAAACCTTAGTTTACTTGTTCATGAATCAAAAGTTATTATGTCTATAATGAAATAGTCTATATAAATTTTAGCAGTTATTCCATTTCTAAGAATTCTAAGGACATGATTTTATATACATACATACACACCCACACATACATAGTATTTTATATCTAAGGATGTTTATGATGGTGTTGCTAACTTTTATTTTTTAAATAAAAAATAAAACTTATTCAGTTTCTATGGCTTTATTCTTTATCCAGCTTTCTATAAGATTCATCATGTTTTTGTTACTCTTCACTTTTTCCTCTACTAATTTGAAAGTTTTTCATTCTTTTTCTACTTTGTTACTTTTCAATATTTATGTGCCTTTTAAAATTCTAAACAACACATCTATTCTCCTCTGAGCCAATATCAAATCCTTAACTCTGAAATCTCCCCCCATTTTCTTTGTCTCGTCCTATATTTTAGTCCCCTTGTTTTAAAATCATTTCTGTTCTAGGTTTCAGACGATTAATTCACTATTAGTTGTGCCTGTTCTGCGGTTTAACATTTCATTTTTTAAAAAAGGTTTATTTATTTGAGAGAGAGAGAGAGAGAGAGAGCAAGCGTGGGAGGGAGGAGCAGAGGGAGGGGGAGAGAGAATCCCAAGTGGATTCCACGCTGAGTGGGGAACCTAATGTAGGGCTTGATCTCAGGACCCTGAGATCACGACATGAGCCGAAACCAAGAGTCAAATGCTTAACTGACTATGCCAGCCGGATGCCCCTAACATTTCCATTTCTTTAAATAAGAAATAATTTCAACCTAGAGAAAACTTGTAAGATAGGATAAAGAACTTTTTTTTGTGACACATTTAAGATTAAGTGATGCCCTATCACTTACGATTATTTCAGTGTGTAATTCTTGCAAAGAAATTCTTCTCCATAACCACAAGCAACCATCAAAATCAGGAAATTAACATAGATACATAACTACCATCTAATCAGACTCCATTCCAGTTTTTCCAGTTATCTCGGTAATGCCTTTTGTAGCAAAGGGTGGAGCATGGAATCATGTACTGCATATGGTTTTCAGATCTCTTTAGTCTTCTTGAGTCTGGAACAGTTCCTCAGTCTTCCTTGATTTTCATGTTGAAGCTTTTGAAGATTATAGCCCAGTTATTTTGTGTAATGTCCTTCAGTTTTTATCATGGTTAGACTCACATTATATATTTTGATAGTAATATCACAGAAATCGTACCATATTCTTCTCATTGCATTCTATCAGGTGGCACATGCTTTTGATTTGTCCCATTATTGGTAATCATGATCATGATTAAGGTGGTATCTATCAGGATTTTCCACTGTAAAGGTACCCTTTATCTCTTTGTAATTAATAAGGATTTTGTCAAGAAATACTTTGAAGCTATATAAATATACCATTGTTCATTAAACTTTTACCAAGTAGCTTTAGCCATTGATGTTTCTTGGCTGAATTAATTATTTTATTTTATTTTAAAGATTTATTTATTTATTTATTTGACAGAGAGATAGAGAGAGAGCACAAGTAGGCAGAGCAGCAGGCAGAGGGAGAGGGAGAAGCAGGCCCCCTGCTGAGCAGGGAGCCCAATGCAGGACTCAATCCCAGGACCCTGGGATCCTGACCTGAGCCGAAGGCAGGCGCTTAACCGACTGAGCCACCTAGGCACCCTCTTAGCCGAATTAATTATTACTCTGATGGTTGTGAAACTATGATTTGCTGATTTGTTTATTTTATCTCCATTTATTAATTGGAAGTCTGTAGGGAAAAGTTTTCTTTTTTTTTCACATTTAGATATTCTCTTATTTATATCAGCATGGACTCATGAATTCTTCTTTTATGCAATGGACTATAATCCCCTGCAATAATTACTTATTTTGATGCTCAAATTGTACAAAATTTGGCTAGGAGTTTCTTTACACTTGTGTTTGTGTCTTCGATATTTCTCCATGATTCTTTGAGCATTTTCTTACTTTCTGTCCTAGAGATGTTCTAGGCTCACCTTATACTTTCTTTGCCCCGCTCTGGAAGCAACCGTTTTTCTAAGGAACCCTGGTTCCTTTCAGTGGAGAATGGTTATGTAGAAACTAAGATCTGAGTGTTAAGTGCAATCATTGCCATTATTCCCAAGTTCTCTCACATTCTCTCTCCCTCTGTCCCTCTCTCTGTCTCCATATACATAAATATAAATACATACTTCTATATTTACTTCCCAAACTGTCTCTATTGACATTATGAGTTTCACTGGTACCTTCATTTCCAATACATTTTATTTTTTTCTCATTGCTGCTGTACCCCCCACTCAGTGACCTTACACAGACACCCATCTTACTCAGCAGCACTTAATGACTTTTGAACTGAAACATTAAAGTTTTTTTTTAAATTACATTGATAATATATTTTTATTCCTAGAATCTCTTTTTTAAATCTCTTAAAAAATTGTGTGTGTGTGTGTGCACACGCATACCCATGTGCATGTGTGTGCAGATAGTTTATTTTGAAGAAGTGATTCTTAGGAAAGGGTGTGGGGCCACTGGGAGACCAATAGGCAAGGCAGGCAGGCCAATCAGAATGCATGATCTTCTGTTCTTGACAGAGTTTCTATTATTTTCTCTGTTTCTTTGATCATCTGAAACTTGCTTTTGTATTTATTTGTAAGTTTCTTTTGGACTGCTCTATTATCTTCCATTCTTAGGGTTCAAATGATCCTGTTAGGTGCATCTACCCACTCTGCTTCAGTGTAGCTCATTTCTGTGTAGGGCTTATAATTTTTACTGTCAGTGGTTCTTCAGTAGGGGTTGTTTACACAAAAGTCCCAGTGTCCTGGGTTGTGGAATTGTTCCTGTAGAGTCATTCCTCTGGAATGATTTTCTATTTGTCTCTTCTAAGAATTTATGAGTTTTACAGGTTTGGACAAACTATTCTAATTATTTCTCACGTTGAGATTTCCATACCCAGAGACTATGACCCTCGTCCCCTTGAGTGGCATATCTTTGGTGTTCTGCTTTCCTGAACGTGATTCTTTTTCAACTTTAATCTACATGCACGGCCGGCTTCCTTGTAGCTTTCTGAGGCTGGCAAGCAGAACTTGTAGAATAGAAAGTACAGCATTTTAGGGCTCCTGGTTTTATGCAAAGTTTAGTTCTGACTCTTGTGGGTATGACTTCTATTTTCCTATCTCCTGACATGTTAAAATTCCAGCCTCTGGCCCCTGTGGCCTGTATCTGATTCTCATACCCCTGGTGAGTGGTTTCGTCTCCTCTTTGTCCTTATGACTTTTAGTTTTCCCTTTGATTCTGGCACCTAGGAATTTCCCTATCTTATACAACTGGTTATATATTAAACTAGTTTTTCATTTTGATTTTTTTGTTACATATTAGTGCACATTTTAATATTTTGACCAGGGAAGTCTGTATTGTTTCTAGTAATGAAAAATTATAAATGGCTAAAGTGTTTAACAGTAGTGGAATGCTGAAATAAATTATAGTGTAAGATGGAATAAGATGTAACTATTACAAATAATGTAGTTGAAATATAATTAAGTAGATAGGAAATGCTTATAATGTTAGGTTAGGAAACATGATATGAAATTATAGGATGTTAATTATATAAAACAATAGAAATGACATGTAAGAAAAATATCTATAAGAACATACTAGAATGTTAAGAGTAAAGCTCTGGTTTGTAGGATTATTATTGAATTAATTTTATTTTCTGTAGAAGTAACAGAGAAGTAACTGACAAATATTCCTAAAAATTCCATAGAATTCCTCAACTATTAATAATAACAATACCAGTGGTACTTTATAACTCCAATATTAGGTAATTATCTGGATATTGGTTGAAATAAAATACTTTGATGTTGAGGACTAGGGAGAACTAAGCAATTAAAATTGTGATTTGAGAACTAACTGATCTTATTCTTTCCGTTTTGATATTACTTTAAAAATAAATAATGAAAGAAATGCAAAAAGTATGCAAGGGCTGTGAAGACTTTATGTCTTGACTCACTATACCTTAAAAATAAAAATAGTTTTTAGGAGGTTTAATTGTATGGTTTTCCCTACATCTGGGATTGAATAAAGAGTTTTGGTGAAAATGAGGAAAGTACTTTGGTTTCAAACCATTGTAAACATTCTCAAAGGTATTTTACCAGAAGAAATAACCTTCATATGATTAACTAAATTAAGTTTAAGTAAAATTCTGTAACTTAGCCAGTCTTTTGTTTTCCTTAGTGCCCCAAGGACTAAAATTTTAATTTTACACTGACTAAAATAAGAAATGCTACTATTTATCAGTTCATGGAATAACATATATATTTATTTGTATTCAAATAGATTTTTATAGTTACTAATAAAAATAATGCATTTTAAAATCTGGCTGTACCTATAATTAAAAGTTGAGTAACTGTGTCCATTTGGTGATTTCATCTTAGAGTACACTGAAGTAAATGCAGTTTTGAGTTGTACAGCTTTAAGAAAAATAACCAAACTGAACAAAACCAAAATATGCTTCTGCATGTATCCCAGATACAGACTTTATAATAAAGTCATTGTTTCAGACTTTACCATCATTAGAGTGTTTAATGTATTTATTTGCTTGTTGAATTTTTACCCTATTATTTTGCCTAGAAATGCTCTCAACTGTAAGTCATATTTCTAATTGTTGTATTCTTTTGAATTGACTGCATCTCCATAATCATTTGAAACTAGTTTTTCCAATGATTTTTTTTTCTTCTGTTTCAAATAATTCTTCTCAACAACAGTTCTTCCATCTTCACTGTTGCTGTTTCATAGTCTCTTTTGGTACTTTCCCATCCTTTTTCATACATGGAAAATGATAGTATTTTTACACACTGGGGTAAAGGAGCAAGGCCGCTTGATCCAGTAGCCTTGAGGCTGAGGGGCCACTTTCTCAGATCACCTGTCCCCCACTGGCACACCTGTGCCCTTGGAAGTGGCATGCCAGTCGGGAAGCCTTGCATGATTCCATCTTGTGTCTGTTTCACTAGGATTTCACCTATGGGGTCTGAAACTCTCATATGCTTCAGCCATTTTTGTACTTATTAAAACTTTAAAACTTTTGAGTGATTGAACCAACACTTAAAATGTATAAAGTTATTTGAATAAATACTGAAATCCTCAAATGCATATAGCTCTTAAGAATGGTCACCACCTTATGTCACTAGTCCTCATCAACATTTATAGGTGAATGGGTGTGGCTTTCTTGGAGTCGCTGGGTGCTTGTGGGTGAGTTATCTCGAGTGTTTCGGGGAAATATATTGTCAACTGCATCTTGAGATCTTGAGGAAATTTACTTACACTTTTATAAACATGCACACATATTAGATGCTAGTTTTATATGGTTACATCCTACCTTCCTCTCTTTTCCTCTCCTTCCCTCCCTCCTCTTCCCTTCCTTTCCTCTTTCTCTTCTTAAATCTAGTCTTTTGAGCAGTTTAAGGCTGTGAAGAATTTCTCTCTCATATTTTGAATTTTATCTTACAGCATAAGGAGTTAATTTATTTATTTTAAGGAAAGAACTGTGTCCAGGAACAATTCCCTGGAGAAAATAGTCTCAAAACCATATTATTTGAGAAAGGGATGCTACTTTCTAATCTCCAATTTCTGTGAAATAAAGAAAAAAGGCTCTTTTAAGGGGGAAGCAGGAAGAAGTAAACATTTACTGAGCAACCCACTTTATGCTAGGCACTACCTTAGCCTTTCTTACATATATAAGCTGTTCACATTATTACATAATATAAATTGTCATATGGAAGTAACACTTTCTGTTTTTGTCTTTGCTGCCAAAATGGAATTGATATCCAAGTACAATTATGATCTTTCTTTAGTTTCCTGATGGAATGATCTCTTCCCTTCCTCTATATGGTTCTTATTTATCTTTTATCTTTAAATGCTCTAGTTCACTTATCTTTTTTATATGTTCCAATCAGATCTTTTTTTCTGAATAAACAAGCATGGACAAATAAAATGAGTACTGGAATAGATGATTGTGAAGGTATCTTTGGACCAGGAATATTACTTTTTTAGTGAGAACTACCAGATATTCAAAATTTTCTCTTTCATCTTTCAAACTGAGGGTGATTTCTCCAGTTCCTTATATCTTAATCACAATACCTACCGAATTTCCACTCCTGTGAGGTGATTTTACTTCACTTATAGAGCATCTAATTTAAGGTTTCAGCACTTCATGAGTATTTCACAAATTGCAAGATCTGTGGGGACATTTTCCTCTGAGGGAAAAATATAGTAATTTATAAGAAATAATACTAGATACAATTTGATAAAGAAAAAAAGATCTTTGTTCCTTGGAATATTTCATCTTAAAAACACCTGGGCAAACTCTGTGAAATAAGATCTTGGGGAACAAAGTCTTTCTTTTTGGGTAAAAGCAATAAATTATAAATAGTGGAGAGAACAGTAGACTGAGTGAGGCTCAAGGGAATAATCTGAGATCTTTGGAAAGGGCATAGATTTGGAGATAAAAAGAGATGGGTTCAAATCCCAAATTCCCAGTTTACTGGCTACTTGGATTCATGTAATTTCCATAACTATTGACTCCATTTTTCTTCTCTATGAAAAGAAGAAAATAATACTAACTAGATTGGGTCATTCTGAGACATCAAGCACCTAGTTCCATGCCTGGCATCTGGTAGGCTCCCCATAAATAGTAGTTATTATTAATATCAACAAAGCCCTGGTTTAAATTCTGGTCTTGGTACTCTATGATCTCGGGCAAATCATTTTGTTTCTCTAATGAAGTTCATAATTCTTGGCCATATCTCCCTGGGGAAAATGTTATATGATAAATGCTGAGAATCATGGTTCTATCTGGTACATCCATCTTGAGTACTGGTTAAGAACACCTCCGATGGGGGCGCCTGGGTGATTCAGTCAGTTAAACATCTGCCTTTGTCTCAGATCATAATCCCAGGGTCCTGGGATAGAGCCCCGCATCGGGCTCCCTGCTCAGTGGAGAGTCTGCTTCTCCCTCTCCCTCGGCTTGTGCATGCGCTCTCTCTCAAGTAACTAAATAAAATCTTAAAAAAAAAAAAGAACACCATGGATGAAGCTTGTCTGTCTGGATTTGAATCTGAGCCTCAATGCTCACCAGTCATTTGACCTTGGGCATATTGCTGGTTTACTTCTTGGGTCTCAATTTTCACATTTGTATTATGAGGATAACAATAACTTCATCTATCCCATAAGATTGTTGTGGGAATTATATAAGTTAATGTATGATGTATGAAAGTAGTTGGCACATAATACTTAGTAAATATTAGGTGTCAGTGATACTTGGGTCACTTTCAGAAGAATATTAATGCTGGTATTGAAATGCATCACAAAACAGTGTGGTATAGAGGAGAGGGCGTGAGCTTTGGCGTGAGACTGAGTAAAGGTCAAATTTTTACTGTTTCCCAGCCTTTCAGAGTTTCAGTCTTTTAAATGGAAATACTATTATTCACCTCTTATGGCAGTTGTGAAGGTTAAGTAACCTCTTGATTTCTTATCACAGTGGTGAGAAACTTAGTAGGGGGTAATTCCATTTTCCTGGTACTGGAAAAGTGCAACAGGGATAGTAAATCAACTAGGAACTCATAGTGACAGAGGCTGTTTGTAACCCAGGATTCATCTTTAAGCTCCTTAAGACCACCTAGGGGTGGACATTTTATTTTTCCATTTTCTCAAGTTGAGGAAACAGGAAGATGCTCTCTTTCATATCTCCCCTCTGGCATTCTTGCTTGAAACAGACAGCTATCATTGATATTACTAACATTTACTGAGGGCCTGATACCTACCAAGTTCTTTACCACACATTAATTTGCTCTACCTTTCCAATAACTCTGAGGTTGAGCCAGTATTTCTATTTGACAGATGATTAAATTGAAGCTCAGAGAGATGAAGTGACTTGTTTTAAGAGGACATGACTCATGCGCGATTGAACAAAGACTTAAATGGCCCATTCCACTGCACCCAGAGTCCTCCTGGTGAACCAAACATGAACCTCCCACTGTATCTACAGGAAGACTACGTCCATCAGTTGAGTCTGCCAGCATAGAAGAATGGAACTCTTGCAATCTACTCTAGCTTGAAGTAGACAAATATGCCCTTTAAGCTTGGAATCAAGACTGCAGCTTCGCAGAGGCAGACCCTTGATCTGATAACATTTTTTACCTTGACTTACTGAAATTTGTTCCCTTGTGGTTCTGGAATAGACAGAACCAATGGCAAAATTGATCTCCATGGGGGCTACATGCCTCCATGGTAACCAATGGCTGATGAGATAGTGGAAGTAGAGGTAATAAGTTCCTGGTTCATATGGTCAGATGCCTAGGGTTTCCCTCAAGGACAATTCTGTTAAGCTCAACCACAGAATATTTTTGATACTGTTTTCACATGCAAAACTTGCATTTTGTGCATGTGTATTGGGTAATTGGGTGTTTTAGCTGCTCAATTTGCATACTGACATTTTTATGTGTAATAGACATGACTGTCATTCTCAAGAAGACTGATGCAATTTTAGAATATAGATTTATGATAATAACACAAATGGTAGACCCTTTGGCTGTGTGCAGGTTTTGCAAATAGTGGCAAAGGAAAAAGTGTGACTTTCAATGGCTTATTATTGGTTGAGACATCTTCCACAGAAATATTAGAATAGAATAATTGGAGGTTTATCTTATGTTTTATGATCTGTAGGTTCTTGAATGCAGATTTGTGATATTATTTCTTAATAAGACTATAAGGTACAGTCACATGTACTAAGACAGGCTTAATGAAGAACACATTTAGGATACGGTTAACGTGTTTCCCATTACTGGATTCCTTGAAGTATACTCTAAATTCGTGTGTTCATAGTTTATGTCATTATTTTGTGAGAAGTGCAATTACTGCATTTCCTTGTTTTTTTAAAGATTTATTTACAAAATTTAAAGCTTTAAAATATACCACAACCCCAAAACTTCTGTTTTGGCATTTTTTATTTCTTAATATACTGGAGCTTCAAAAACAGAAGTGTTCTGGAGCCCTCTTGGCCTTTATAAACTTTGGCTCTCCATTGTTTTGTGCTGCTTATAAATACCATCTCCCTAAAAATAAGCTATATGTTCCTAGAAAGCTGGAGCTATATTTTTACTTATTTTTGCTCTTTACTACTTCCTGCCTTGTATTTCCTTTGGGTTTATTTACTCTTCTTTTTCTATGTTTTTGAAGTGGGAGCTTAGATTATTGATTTGATAGTTTTCCTTTTTACTAATATATGCATTTAGTACTATAAATTTACATCTTGACACTGCCTGTATCTTGCAGATGTTGATATATTTGCACTGTTAGTCAGTTCAGTGAAATTTTTGCCTTCCTTTGAGACTTCCTCTTTGACCCATGGTTTATTTAGAAGTATCTTGTTTATTTTTCAAGTTTTTTGGAGATTTATTTGCTTGTTATCTTTCTGTTACTGATTTCTAGTATGATTCCACTGTGGTCAGAGAACACACCAGATTAGTTTGCTGACAGTGCCATAAGAAAATACCACAGGCTGGGTGGCTTAAACAACAGAAATATATTCTGAAGTCTGCAGGTGCAACATCAAGGTATTGGTAGGTTTAGAGCCATTTGTCCTTGGCTTGCAGATGGTCACCTTCTCACTGTGTCCTCACATGGCCTTTCTTCTGTGTACCACATCCCTGGCATCTCTTCTTCTTCTTATAAGGGCACCAATCATATTGGATTAGGGTCCCACTCTTATGACCTCATTTAACTTTAATTACCTCTTTATTCTTTTTAAAAGATTTTTATTTATTTATTTGAGAGGGAGCGAGCAAGAGAGCACAACAGGGGGAGAGGCAGAGGGAGAAGCAGGCTCCCCGCTGAGCAGGGAGCCCAATGAGGGTCTCAATCCCCGGACTCCGGGATCATGACCCTAGCTAAAGGCAGATGCTTAATGGACTGAGCCACCCAGGTGCCCCTAATTACATCTTTAAAGGCCCTGTCTCCAGATAACGTCACATTGGGGGTTAGGGAGACATAATTCAGTTCATAACACATACTATGTATGATTTCAATTCTTTTAAATTTGTTAAGGTTTATTTTCTGGCCTAGGATATGGTCTATTTTGATATATGTTCCATGGGTACTTGAAAATAATGTGGGCTTTCTGCTATTATTGGATGGGGTATTTTATAAATATCAGATTCTTTCCTTACTGGTGTTGAGTTCTATATCCTTACTGATTTTCTGCCTATTCTTTTCTATCAGTGGTTGAGAAAGAGGTGATGGAGTCTCCAATTATAATTATGAACTTGTCTATTCCTCTTTTCAGCTCTATCAGTTTTTGCTTTGCATATTTTGCAGCTTTGTTGTTTGGTGTATACACGTTTAGGATTGTTATGTCTTCTAGGTAGATTGATCCTTTTCTTAGTATATAATGTCCTTCTCTGTCTCTGGTAATTTTCTTTTTCTTCCTTCCTTCCTTCCTTCCTTCCTTCCTTCCTTCCTTCCTTCCTTCCTTCCTTCCTTCCTTCCTTCCTTCCTTCCTTTCTTCCTTCCTTCCTTCCTTCCTTCCTTCCTTTCTTCCTTCCTTTCTTTTTTTGAGGGAGAAGAGGGGCAGAGGAGAGGGAGAGGGAGATCTTAAGTAGGCTCCATGCTCAGTGCATGGAGCCCAATGAGGGGCTGGATCTCACAGCCCTGAGATCATGACCTGAGCTGGAATCAAGAGTTGGTTGCTTAACTGACTGAGCCACCCAGGTGCCCCTGTCTCTGGTAATTTTCTATGCTCTGAAGTCTACTTTATTTGATATTAACATAGCCACCCTTGCTTTCTTTTGATTTAATGTTCGGATGATATATCTTTTCTATCCTTTTATTTTCAACTTGCCTATATCATTATATTTGAAGTAAGTTTCTTGTAGACAGCATATAGTTAGGTCATATTTTGAAAAACCACTTGGCTACTGTCTGTTAATTGATATATTTAGATCATTTATATTTGTATTAGGCAGAAAATGTTTCCGGAACCTATTACCTTACATGACAAATATATTACCTTACATAGCGAAGGGGAATTAATGTATCAAATAGAATTAAGGTTGTTAATAAGCTGCCATTGACATGGAGATACCTGGATTATCAGGGTAGGCACAATGTAAACATATAGGTTCTTACAAGTGGGAGAGGAAGGCAGAAGAGGAGGGCAGAGTGATGCAGTGTGAGAAAGATACCTGTCTTTGCTGGCCTTGAAGATGGAGGAGGGAGCTACAAACCAGGGAATGCAGACACCGTCTAGAAGCTGAAAAAAGGCAAGGAAACAGATCCTATACAGCCTTCATAGAAGAAGGCAGACTTGCTGACTTCTAGCTTTTAATTTTAGTGCAGGGAGGCCTGTGTCAGACTTCTGACCTACAGAGCCATAGCATAATAAACTTTTGTTGTTAGAGCCACCAAGTTTGTGGTAATTTGTTACAGCAGCAGCAGAAAACCAATATAGATTTTAAGGTCATTATTGTTAGGTTAGGGCTTGTTTTATTTATTTTTTTGTCTTCTGTTTGTTCTCTCTGTTTTTCATTTTTCTGTTTTTCCTGACTTCTGTGGGTCATTTGAACAGTTTTTAAGAGTTGTATTTTATTTATGTATAGTGTTTTTGAGTGTATCATATTGTTTAGCTTTTTTTTTAGTATTTGCTCTAGGTATTATGTGTACCTAACTGCTCACAGTCTACTGCTATTGTCACTTTACCCTCCTCCATTTATAGTTGTCTTAATATTTTCTCTACATACATTTAGGGCCACATCAGATACTGTTATACTTTTTCCTTAACAGTCAAACATAATTTAGAAAACTTAAGAGAAGGAGAAATTATTGTATTTACCATATTTTTTCTTACTGTGTTTTTTCTTCTTTCATGAGGTTCCAGGTTTGTTCCTTTCATCATTTGCTTTCTATTTAGAGAACATCCTGTAGCCATTCTTTTAGGATAGTTTTGCTGGTGTCTGTAAGTTTATCACTTTTGCCAAAATACAGAAAGTGTTAAGCCATCTTTTCTTTGACTACTTTTTTTCCAGCCCTGACCCCTCTTTCTCCTCTCTTTGTGGGGCTCTCGTGACATGAATGTGAAATTTTTTGTAATAGTCTTCCAGGCCCCTGAGGCTCTGTTTATTTATTTATTTTTTACCATCTGTTTTCTCACTTTTTCATCTTGGGTGAGTTCTATTGTTCTTTCATTTCTATGATTCTTTTCTATGTCCCCTCCATTTTGCTGTTGAGATTATCCATTGAGATTTTTATTTTGGTTATTTGCTACTTCTAAAATTTCCTTTTGGTTCTTCTTTATATCTTCTGTTCATTTGCTGAGTCTTTCTTCCTTTGTTGAAGTTTTTAATTTTTTAAAAATTTGTTTTAAGGGTGTTCATAATTGCTCATTGAAACATTTCTACACAGGCTGCTTTAAAATCATTGTCAGATAATTCTAACATCTTTGTCATCTCGGTATTGGCAACTACTGATTTTCTTTTTCATTCAGTTTCAAATTTCCTGGTTCTTGGTGTGATGAGTGATTTTTTGTTGGAGCCTGGACATGATATTGTGAGACTGCAGATCTTATTTAAGCCTTCTGATTCATCTGGCTCTCTCCGATGCTACTATGTCAGGGGAAGGCACGGTGCTACCTCATTGCTGCCAGAGGGAGTTACAAGTTCAGGTTTCCCACTTAGCCTCTTCTGACACCTGAGGTGGGGGCTCTAACCTTACGGCAGTGAGGGGTGGGGGCTTACCATGTGGTGTCTACTGAGAGGAGAGGGTAGAATTCCAAGCTTCCCAGTGGTCTTTACTGACATTATGGGAGGACCTTCTTTCTGGCCAGAGGAGATGAAAGTCCCAGCTCACTACTTGACTGAGTGCACCCTGGCAGCGCTTTTGAGGCACCTCATTACAGCCTCATGCAGGTGGAAGTCTAGGCTCTGTGTTTGGCCTTTGCCTGGTGTGGGTGGGAGTGAGGCCACAGTTTTTTTCTGTGGGATTTATCGGGAGTATAGCAGTTATTATCTAAAAGTGTCCTGTTTTTCTAGCTGCCCTTTTCCTAGTCCTCTGGTTAGAGAGAGCAAGTTTTTGTTGGCGCTAATTTTTTGTTTGTGCCCATTGATGTTTCTGTGTTGTCATATTATTCAACTTCAGAAAGAAACCCCAGGAATTCAGTATCATGTTTTTCCTATGGTCCTGAAGTCCCTATCCAGTCTGCTGGCTTCTCTCCATCTTTCAGAGTCTTCTTGGTTTTATCTTATATATAATGTCCACGGTTTTAGTTGTACTTAGTGGGGAGGAATAGGGAAAAGCACCTCTACTCCGTCTTCCCAGAAGTGCAGATCCCCAGGAGCTATATTTTTATTATTCCTTTGGTACTTCCAACTCTTTCAAATGCATATGCAAAGTGTTTCTTAAAAACAATTTTTAAGAAATAATATTTGATCTCTTGTGAAGCACTTATCTATGTTCATTCATTGATTTGACAAATATTTTTCTAGGTGTAGAGGACACCCCAGCAGCTTCCTAACTGGCCTCTCTGTGTGCACCTTTGCCCTAAATGTGGCCCTAAATGTATGTAGAATGTTTATTCTCCACAGAGTTGCCAGAGTGAGCCTTTACAAAAGTAAAGCCAATAATGACCTCTTCTCCCTAAAATGCTCCAATGATTTCCCACCATAATTCTGAATGAATCCAGAGCTTTACTATGATTAATTCAAGTAAGAAAAAATTCCAGAGTGGGGAACACTGGAGTTCTGATTTGGCTCTGCCACCCAGATAAGGGTGTGATCTTGAGAAACCATTTGATCCCTCTGGGCCTCTCTTTCTCTGACTTACAAACCAGGTAGTTTGGTGACCCATCCCAAACTTGCCACTATCCTTTAATATTCTATGAGGATAACAGACAAGTATACTTATGTACTTATGTATATGGGGCTTTTCATATTTGTGTAGAAGTATATCTCTCCTTGTTCAGAAGGAATCCAGAAAAATTCTACTGTAATGTTACTTAGAATAAAAACCCTTGTAATAACCCACATAATTACTGCAAAATTTGCACATGCATTTGCCATTCTTTCTGCCTGGAATGCTCTTCTCCTGGATATTACCCTGGCTGACTTCTCATTACCTTTGTTCAAGGTCACACAATGAGGTCTTCCCTGATACTACCCTATTTGCAACAGAATCCTGCCCCACCCCTAACCCTGGCAATCACTATCTTTTTGCCCACTTTATTTTTTTCCATAGTACTTACCGCTCATATGTTCTATATATTTTATTTACTTATATTCTACTTATTTTACTTGTTGATCCCATTCATTATCTTCTTACTTCTTCTAGAATGCAATTTCTGTGATAGCAGAGGTTGTTTCTTGTATTTTTTTTTTAATGTTTAAGTGCTTTATATCCAACAATTTAGGAATGCTGGGTACGCAAAAATATTTGTTGAATGAATGTTAAATTCATATCTGGTTGTATAGTTTAACTTTACTTTATCATTAAGAATGACAAAGAGAGACAAAGAGTTGACACTCTCGGATCCGTCTTTTCATGAGCCTTCAGCTTTGCTTGCATTTATCAGTTGTCCAGCACATCGAACCAGGCTCCTGAAGGTACATTATCAAATTATCACAAGGAATCAGATTCCAGCAGCATTTGGAACATGTGAGAACAATGTTTAGGCCAACAATATTTAGGCCAATAAAATGTACAACATACTAGTATTGTCTACTGAACCTACTAAGATTTTGTATGTTGGAGTATGATCTCACACAAATAAAAGCACTGATTGATACAGTGCATAGTATTGTTACTAAGACTGACTTGTCTATGTGACTATTTCAGCTCTTGATTACTTTGCTAAACGCAGATTCTGAGCTATGGCTCAGGTTGTAGGGTGAGCTTGTAGACTCTTTCTCCTCATGGGCACACCTGCATTTTTGTGGACCTGGACACCTTAGGTGTTGTCCTATCTGCCCTTTTGCATCTCACCTTAGAAATGGATTTCTGATCTGTGAACCAAGAATGGCTCAAAGGAAAAGCTGGGACTATTTTCTTCTTAATTTGCTTGGAGGTGAGATTAATCTTACTGTTACTAATTCTAAAATGCCAAATAGAAATTTTATTTAAAAAAAAGTGAAGACATAAATGTTCGAGTTTTCAGTCTGGCCACCAACTTTGAGTCTGGTGAACATCTAGTTTAAGAGTGTAAGGAAAAAACTGCTTTAGAAATAAAAAGACTTGATGTTTTTATGCCAATATATTTTTTTTTAATGGGATCAACATTCTTACTTAGCAGTGACTAGCCAAATCCTGGGTCTTACTATGGAGATTTGTAGAAATGTGTAGAAAAAATAAACTGAAGCCTGAAGGAGAATTTTCGGTTTGTTTGGCGCCTGCACCTTTGGCCTTCTTCCAATTATTCTGGGTCTGTGTAGGTTTCTGCTGAGTTTTCAGTAACAAGTGGGGCCTGGCATTTCCTTAGCTTATCCATGAGGTCAGTTTTATTTCTTAGGCAGACTATTTATCTTGTTCATTACGTTAACCACTGGGGTGAGAAACAAACTGGTCAGGGCTTGAAGCAACTTTGTTAATTTATGTTAGTATATGAGACAAGGTTGCAACATCGCCACTTGGTATGCAAAAAACCAAAAACCAAAACAAAAAAGCCCCAACCAACCAACCAACCAAGAAAACAAAAAGTCCTCTCCTATGGATTTTGCAAAATCTCGTAGTTGTTCTATGCTCTTCCTCAGTCAGAATGATGTTGCTTGTTATGCATTGTAGGGGGTGAAGCTGTTGGTAGGATTTACCTTCTTGTTCTTTTATTGAGAACCAGGGCCTGCCCCAAATGCCATACATCATTTGAAAGAAGATAGATTGGAAATGGAAGCCATCACTAAGTCCTGAAACATGAAATCCTGAGCCTGAATGGTGGCTTAAAAATTCATTCCCTCCTAGATAACCTGACTTGATAGAGCTAGATTGGTGAGAATCTCATGTACGATGTGGTGTGTTTATAAAGTTACACGTCATTTCCTTTACTTTCCTAAACATGTTTTTCAAATTGGTTTCACGTTGATCCAGCTGCCTCTAGCAGAGTATCTCAAAAGCAGAACTGCCCTAAATATGACAGATAGCTAGCCGCTGTTGTTGCAAAACTGAGGCTGCATTGGAACTGCCTCAACAGTGAAGCTGTGCTTTGCAGCAACCACACACTCTGAAATATTTGTCTTTGTGATAAGTTTTTGCATAGAGTCTGTCCTGATGGTGACACGAGTAGGTGCATCCTGCTATCTTCGGATTTTGTTATAAATCATTCCTAGAGACCAAACTAAACCAAGAGATGTTATGTACATTTATCAATTCAGATTCAACATTTTCTACACGGATTTCACAGGTATTTTGGTTTCCTGTACCATATATCACAACTTGGACTCTCTCCCCATTAGCCATTCACTATGTACATTTGGATTTACTTTATAATTTGGGCCATGATGAATGCATTATTTCCGTGTAGGTAGAGAATATGGCAATATACAATGTTAAGTGGATCTTTGGGAAGAAGATGGAATTTATAAAAATCATCTAATCCATGTGGATATTTTCCAGCTCATCTTGGTGCTCTTTTAATTCAAGCTTTTTCTTAAATACTGTATTTGCAATTTAAGCACTGCCACATGCTGCCACCGCCGTTACAAAGATACATTAGATTGATAGAATGATGCTGCATTCTTTATGACTAGAGAAAATAATGACTTCCTCTGTTCTCTCTAATCATGTTTTTATGGTTTGTTTTCCAAAATACTGCATACTTGACCTTAAAAGGGGAAAAAGACTGCACATTTCATTTAACGAGTAATAAAAAGTTGGGTTCTCATTTTGCATTTAAACCTATGGGGAATACATTTTACTATAAGATATTTTCATCTTGATCCCTAGGTCTCAGACAATTCTGGCTGACTCTAGCTGCTTGAGGACTGTATGTCTCAATAATTGAAAATAGATGCAGTGGACTTTGACCTATTTTACTTTCTGTGTCTCGAGTTGAAAACTACTTTTCAGTCTTCCATGAGATTTTAGGAAGCCACTATTTTAAGTAAAAGGAAAGAACAAAACAAAACAAAACTCATACTTTATCCTCTCCCCTTCATTATGTTACCTTTTAATGGTACTCCCATTACAAATTCTAAAATAAAGGGTGATAATGATACTCTCTGTCGCACCTTATTTAAAAGGTAGAGCACTTTTAATGTGCTCCTCGGAGAGAAGTACATTATTTGAATGCTTTTCTGATTAAAGTATATATACATTTAAGAAACCTGGCCTTCTTCAAATTTTCAGATCTCTCTCTCTCTTTTTTAGAAGATTTTATTTATTTATTTGTCAGAGAGAGAGCACAAGCAGGGGGAGAGGCAGAGGGAGGGGGAGAAGCAGGCTCCCTGCTGAGCAAGGAGCTGGATACAGGACTTGATCCCAGGACTCTGGGATCATGACCTGAGCCAAAGGCAGACACTTAACTGACGGAGCCACCCAGGCATCCCAAAAGCTTCAGATCTTTTACCAGGCAATTTTTGTGTCCAGCATCATTCATATAAATGGGAAGAACCCCAAAAGAACACTAAGGATAGTTAAAACAAAACTGTTTCAAACATTATGAAAAGTATCACTACTGCATTCCTTGGGAAATGAAATAACGTTGCAGATAAGACAAAAAATTAATTTGGAATTTTCCCTTTAGTTGGTTAAGAGAACCTAAACTCCCCCAATTTTGGTTACATAGACTTTACTCCTCTAAGTTATGAGGTTAAGGAATAGAGTAGGTCCTTTTGGTAGATTCACAAATTTTCCACCTGTCAATTTGGGCCAGAGACTTTGAAAAAAAGTACATCTCATTTGTGTAATGCAGTGTCTATGGTACTTCAGTCATGCTGGTTAATTTAGTAAACTACAAAATTATGCATGGCTCTGACAACCCATGTAGATTAGAATTTTACCTTAGTTATTGAAAATTATACAATATTTATCTTTAAGCAGTCTTTGGAAATTTCAAGTAATATATTTTAGAGAGTATATTTCAGGGAATCTGTTTGCTTTATTTTATTCTGACCAGCAATAAGTGTGTAGCAATTTGATAAATCTATTTGTTTTCTCTTGGGCTAATTGTAGAAAGATGCTCCGAGGTTCTATTCTTCTTCTTCTTCATTTTTTTTTTAACGATTTTATTTGACAGAGAGAGACAGTGAGAGAGGGAACACAAGCAGGGGGAGAGGGAGAAGCAGGCTTCCCTCTGAGCAAGGAGCCCGATGCCGGGCTCGATCCCAGCATCCTGGGATCATGACCTGAGCTGAAGGCAGGGGCTTAATGACTGAGCCATCCAGGTGCCCCAGGTTCTGTTATTCTAATTACGCTTCTCTTAGCTTCAGTAGTGTATTGAATCCATGTTCTATAGCCTCCTTTCAGAATGAATCACTAGTTTCAATGAAACATAACATATTCATAATCCATCTAATTGATTCACTGATAATTCAAGAATTTGGTGTTTCTTTTGCTTTATAACACAATGTAGAAAACATGTTTCACTTATCGTTAGGATATAGTTGATGAATGTCAACTTATTTTTCAAAATAAGTGAATCGGCATTAAAATTTAATCAGAAATTAGTGACTAAATTGTCACTCAGTCTATACATAATCCAGACAATGTACTGCCACTTGCTAAGTAAGTTTTTCAGATTTGTTATTTTCAGTCTTTCTAATTCACATTGATAATCACAGGCGCTCATTTCATAAAGGAGGGCAAACAGCAAAATTTGTTTGGAGGTTTGTGTGTATATAAGAGGGGCAACGGTGGGAGGTGATTTTTGCTAAGTGTCCACTCTGCACTGAGCACACTGGGTAATTACACAGGTCTCATTTTTGTAATGTGCAGTTGTATGTTTGGAAAGCGAATCACACCTTGACTGTTGTGGCTTATGTATAATTTTAGTTTCTCAGCTCTGCCTGCTGGTTTCTTTGTTGTTGCTTATAGTAAAATCAGAGACTCAGAAGCCTTAGGGACTTTCTTAGATCAGTGGAAGGATTTACTTATGGGATCTTAGAGCTGTTAGAAACTTTAGAGCTCATCTAATCTGATCCCCTAATTTTATGGAGGAGGAAACTGGAATTTGGGGAGGTTAAACAACTTTCTCAAGGTCCCACAGTCACTAAATTGTGGGCTTATTGTACCTCGGGACCATTTCCATGTATTTCAAATCTGTGGTGTGTGAATGGGCTTTCTTAGGACTGAAATTTTTGGATTAGATGGATTCCCTTATCTGGTTTTATTTTATTGTTTATTTTATTGTATATATATTTTTTATTTCATTGTCTACCTTTGCTTTCAGTGACATCTTGTTCCATCTCTTTTGGTGGCATCTGGATCTTTGCAAGTATCTCACTGTTGCTGTGTTGGGCTTGGGGACTCAGAGAAATCAAACCAGAAGTTTGACATTATGAGGCTTGAGTGAAAGTGAAGCTCTGTCACAAAGTTGATGAAAAGACTAAGCCTGAACATACAACTCTTCCCATGTGTTACATGATACATTCTTTGGTGACTGCATTACCTGTTGAAGTTTTATAAGTGTATTTTTTTTTAAAGATTTTATTTATTTGTCAGAGAGAAAGAGAGAGAAAGAGCACAAGCAGGAGAAGTAGCAGGCAGAGGGAGAAGCAGACTCCCCACTGAGCAAGGAGCCCGAGGCAGGACTCCATCCCAGGACCCTGGGATCATGACATGAGCCAAAGGCTGATGCTTAACCACCTGAGCCACCCAGGCGTCTCTATAAGTGATTTTGTTGTTGTTGTTGTTCAAGCCAGTGTTAGAAGAATGAAAAGTTTGTGAAAGGATCAAGCATTTATTCCTCAATTTCCTTGAGCTATAGTATGAATCCCTTGACATTGATGAATCTATTCATAGAAACATGTGTTTGTCAGAGAAAAAGGAGTTACTCAGTATCTAGTCAGTGAAATACTCATTCATTGTGTATGTGCATATGTGTATGTGAGTGTGTATCAGGGTATGATAAATTATTATTTCCAAAAAACCCATATTTTCTTTGGGCTGGCGAGGGGCTCTTACTCAGCAGGCTGCCTTGTGAATTCACTGTGAAAATAATAATTTTCCCTGAACTCTCTAACAACTTTGTTTTGTCATTTTTACTTCACTAACTATAAATGTTGAGGATACCTTAAGATAGCCCGTGAAGATACTAGTTACGATAATTGAAAATAACCTTCCTGGCTTCCAGAAAGCTTTCATCTTCATGAAATTCTTTTCTCAATGCTAGTCTCAGTCATGTTGGCATCATTGTGAGAAGGGCTGTCCTCTAAAGTGTGTATTGGTATATTTAGAGCTGATTTTGGTTGACACAAATTAATTAGAATTGTAAATTATTACATAACTCTTCCATTCTTCATTGGGAGCTGTAGTTAAAATACTGGCACTGACTAATTAACAGGCTGGATTCTGCCTTGTCAGTGAGGCTAGTCCATAAAGAATTTGATGCTTTCTTTCCTGAAACAAACAAAAATAGCTTTGGAGCTGTCAGGAAATAACAGCAGCTCTTGAAGGCTAATCATTACCAGCTTTTGTCATGTGGTTGTAATTGTTGCATGAATTCTCCTTCAATCAGGGAAAAATATGCTTAAGTGCCAGTAAAAGTTTTTATGCTGCTATGAAATTTTGCAATTTATGGCTTTGTACAGATCAGCCTGTGTTACTAGGCAACACTGTATGTGTCGTTCACTCAAATTATTCCTTAATCCCTGGCATTGCTACAAACTCCAGCTGAAAAAACAAAAACCATAATAAAGTATACAATAGGGTTAAATCTGATGACAGAATTGAAATGGAAGTTATGATGCTGAAAAAGAAGCAGCATTTTTAAAAAATACACTGGAAGGAAAACAATAAGAATATTTAGAACTTAACCGTATTCACCTCGGGAAAAAAAAATAGTAGTTCAAATGGATTCAATGATTATGTAGTTCTCTGATTGGCCATTAAACTGGCCAGGTTTTTGGCACTTAAGCAATCATATTTGTGATGCTGGTTTTAATTAAGAAGTACACTACAGGATATTCAATGACCAGGGAAGTATGGTATTTCTGCTTGCTGGCTGTGCATCCATATGCATTTGAGAGAAGATAAAACCCTGAAAAAGGTATAATGGCTCTTTCTCTCCATCTTTAAATAGACAGTCTGCCTGAGATATTGCTGCAGACTGAGTCTTAGAATTTACATGAAGTCTAAGCATTGTCATTGTAACAGGCAAGAAATTTCAACTTGTTCCTTAAAGCAATACCACATTACATGACAAGGACAGAGTCGTAGATACTTCAGAGATGTTTAGTGACGAGGAATGAGATTAGAGAAACCCTAGATCAGTGTGGGAGCAGCTGTAGTAACCTTGGTTTGTGGTTTGAAGTGTTTTCTGGTTTGAATGGGTTTAGTGTTTTGAGTTGCTGCTATCATAATTCTCAAGCAGCCTAAATGATACTTCATAGATAGTTACTATGTCGAAAGTAACAAAAGTCAAGTTTTGAGCAGAAGTTCCCCAAGATTCATTTTGGTACAACTCTCTCATATAGGAAATTCTTCCTAGGTGAGAGCAAGTGGCTTACATACCTAGGAAATAGGAGATTTGAGCTCAAACTCTGGCTGAACTCTAACCTCTTGTAGTAACTGGATCCTCACCTTCCAGTTCGAGAAGATAACACTTATAAACCAGGGTTGGATTTCTCCCTGCCACAGGTCCTTTGCTTTGCAGGTTCACTGTCTCAGGAACTGGGAATTCTGACCCCTGGGACATGTGGAAGTTGTGATGATGAAGAAATAACGACGAGCTGCTACTAAGCTGGGTTTGGCTTATATGAGCAGCTTCCTCATGAAACTAGGCTTCTCCTTCCTAATTACCTGCAAACCTAACTTCCCTTTTTCCCCTTCCCCAGATCCCCTTTGGGGGGGGGGGTGACTTGTCACTTCCTCTAATTGCCTTTTCCTATTATCAGGGTTGACCTATGATGTGATTTTAGGAGTCCTAGAAATATGTGCTCCAAAGTTCTCTCCCCTCTGATATTTAAGAGTTGGAATCCCATTTTCAAAAATCCCATTTTTTCGTAAGGCATTGTCCTCTGTTAAAGCAGAAAGCCTCCAAGAGGGCTAGGTTCACCTTTTAGGGCTGCAGTGTCATTGCCCTTGAAATGAGGGGGTTGCAGAAGATCATATCCAACAATATAATCCTTACCTAAAGTTGATAAAATGTGAAACTTTATTAGAGCCTTTTTGATGGAACTGAAACTTCCTTGAGAAGGGACAGGGGAAGAAAAATTTATAAAAGTGTAAGGTATTTGGTAAGTAAGAGATTAGCCCTGAAGGTTATGAAAAGAACATAGAGTTCAAGGGAATGAAAATTAATCTTTAACTTCAATAAAATTAATCGCCTGCCACTAGTATTTTTTAAAATGTGAGGTTGTCTTAACATTGATAATTTTTATGCCCACATATGGTGAATGGCGAATATGATTACTTAGAATGTGTACATTTAGGCATTAGCTACACAATGATTTATATTTTAAAATAAAGATGATGTTGCTAAAATGTTTCACATAACTGTAGAATATGAGAACTTCTAAGAAACTGAGCCCAGTGATATGTTAAATGGCTATAAGGGGAAAAATGTTGAGAAGCTGGTTCCATCTAAACATCCATTGGATGAACCCCATGAGTGTGCCTTCATGAGTAGATGTCCACACAGATCATGAGGGCACTTCCATACACAAAGCAGTAGATAGGGCCTGGCAAGTAGGAATAGCAGGAAGTGACATATCAGATTGGCAGAAAAATACGAAGATTGATGAAGCATGAATCCTGAATAAATACAATTATGAGACCCCTCTATTCGATGAGGAGTTTTTCTGCTTTCCACTGTATAGGACTAGTACTAACATTGAGCACCATTAGACTCCTCTAAGGGTAGGTAGACAGGGTTGAACAAATCTCTGTCTTAATTATGTGTGCTAGAATTTCTCTAAGGAAATATTCTGACAGTCTGCTTGGGGAGGAAACTGAGTCTCTGCTTCAGGTATGGTTGATATTCAGCAGTGGAGAGCTAGTGAGATGAAATGGCTAGGCTGCTTTATATGAGAAAATAAGAGAAACTGGGTTTGCTTTCTTTTTTTTCTTCTTTAAATTTTTTTATTGTTATGTTAATCACCATACATTACATCATTAGTTCTTGATGTAGTGTTCCATGATTCATTGTTTGTGCATAACACCCAGTGCTCCACACAGAACGTGTCCTATTTAGTACCCATCACGAGGCTAACCCATCCCCCCACCCCCTCCCCTCTAGAACCCTCAGTTTGTTTTTCAGAGTCCATCGTCTCTCATGGTTCGTCTCCCCCTCCGATGTACTCCCCTCCATTCTTCCCTTCCTGCTATCTTCTTCTTCTTTTTTTTTCTTAACATATATTGCATTATTTGTTTCAGAGGTACAGGTCTGTGATTTAACAGTCCTGCACAATTCATAGCACTCACCATAGCACATACCCTCCCCAATGTCTATCACCCAGCCACCCCATCCCTCCCACCCCCCCACCACTCCAGCAACCCTCATTTTGTTTCCTGAGATTAAGAATTCCTCCTATCAGTGAGGTCATATGATACATGTCATTCTCTGATTGACTTATTTCACTCAGCATAACACCATCCAGTTCCAACCACGTCGTTGCAAATGGCAAGATCTCATTCCTTTTGATGGCTGCATAATATTCCATTGTGTATATATACCACTTCTTCTTTATCCATTCATCTGTCGATGGACATCTTGGCTCTTTCCAAAGTTTGGCTATTGTGGACATTGCTGCTATAAACATTGCGGTGCACGTACCACTTCGGATTCCTACATTTGTATCTTTGTGGTAAATACCCAGTAGTGCAATTGCTGGATCGTATGGTAGCTCTATTTTCAACTTTTTGAGGAACATCCTTACTGTTTTCCAGAGTGGTTGCACCAGCTTGCATTCCCACCAACAGTGTAGAAGGGTTCCCCTTTCTCCGCATCCCCGCCAACATCTGTCATTTCCTGACTTGTTAATTTTAGCCATTCTGACTGGTGTGAGGTGGTATCTCATTGAGGTTTTGATTTGGATTTCCCTGATGCCGAGCGATGTTGTGCACTTTTTCATGTGTCTGTTGGCCATTTGGAAGTCTTCTTTGAAAAAATGTCTGTTCATGTCTTCTGCCCATTTCTTGATTGGATTATTTGTTCTTTGGGTGTTGAGTTTGATAAGTTCTTTATAGGTTTTGGATACTAGCCCTTTATCTGATATGTCATTTGCAAATATCTTCTCCCATTCTGTCGGTTGTCTTTTGGTTTTGTTGACGGATTCCTTTGCTGTGCGAAAGCTTTTTATCTTGATGAAATCCCAATAGTTCATTTTGCTTCCCTTGCCTTTGGCGATGTTTCTAGGAAGAAGTTGCTGCGGCTGAGGTCAAAGAGGTTGCTGCCTGTGTTCTCCTTTAGGATTTTGTTGGACTCCTGTCTCACATCTAGGTCTTTCAACCATTTGGAGTCTATTTTTGTGTGTGGTGTAAGGAAATGGTCCAGTTTCATTCTTCTGCATGTGGCTGTCCAATTTTCCCAACACCATTTGTGGAAGAGACTGTCTTTTTTCCAATGGACATTCTTTCCTGCTTTGTCAAAGATTAGTTGACCATAGAGTTGAGGGTCCATTTCTGGGCTCTCTATTCTGTTCCATTGATCGATGTGTCTGTTTTTGTGGCAGTACCTTACTGTCTTGTGATGATGACAGCTTTGTAATAGTGTTGGAAGTCTGGAATTGTGATGCCGCCAGCTTTGCTTTTCTTTTTCAACATCCCTCTGGCTATTCGGGGTCTCTTCTTTTTCCATACAAATTTTAGAATTATTTGTTCCATTTCTTTGAAAAAAGTGGATGGTATTTTGATAGGGATTGCTTTGAATTTGAGGATTGCTCTAGGTAGCATTGATGTCTTCACAATGTTTGTTCTTCCAATCCATGAGCATGGAACGTTTATCCATTTCTTTGTGTCTTCCTCAATTTCTTCCATGAGTATTTTATAGTTTTCTGAGTACAGATCCTTTGCCTCTTTGGTTAGATTTATTCCTAAGTATTTCATGGTTTTCGGTGCAGTTGTAAATGGGATCGACTCCTTAATTTCTTTCTCTTCTGTCTTGTTGTTGGTGTATAGGAATGCCACTGATTTCTGCACATTGATTTTATATCCTGCCACTTTACTGAATTCCTGTATGAGTTCTAGCAGTTTTGGGGTGGAGTCTTTTGGGTTTTCCACATAAAGTATCATATCTGCAAAGAGTGAGAGTTTGACTTCCTCTTTGCCGATTTGGATGCCTTTGATTTCTTTTTGTTGTCTGATTGCTGTGGCTAGGGCTTCTAATACTATGTTGAATAGCAGTGCTGATAGTGGACATCCCTGCCGCGTTCCTGACCTTAGGGGGAAAGTTCTCAGCTTTTCCCCATTGAGAATGATATTCGCTGTAGGTTTTTCATAGATGGCTTTTATGATATTGAGGTATGTACCCTCTATCCCTATACTCTGAAGAGTTTTGATCAAGAAAGGATGCTGTACTTTGTCAAATGCTTTCTCTGCATCTATTGAGAGGATCATATGATTCTTGTTCTTTCTTTTGTTAATATATTGTATCATGTTGATTGACTTGCAGATGTTGAACCAACCTTGCAGCCCAGGGATAAGTCCCACTTGGTCATGGTGAATAATCCTTTTAATGTACTGTTGGATCCTATTGGCTAGTATTTTGGTGAGAATTTTTGCATCCATATTCATCAAGGATATGGGTCTATAATTCTCCTTTTTGATGGAGTCTTTGTCTGGTTTGGGGATCAAGGTAATGGTGGCCTCATAAAATGAGTTTGAAGTTTTCCTTCCATTTCTATTTTTTGGAAGAGTTTCAGGAGAATAGGTATTAATTCTTGAAATGTTTGGTAGAATCCCCCCGGGAAGCCATCTGGCCCTGGGCTTTTGTTTCTTGGGAGATTTTTGATGACTGCTTCAATTTCCTTAGTGGTTACAGGTCTGTTCAGGTTTTCTATTTCTTCCTGGTTCAATTTGGTAGTTGATACATCTCTAGGAATGCATCCATTTCTTCCAGGTTATCTAATTTGCTGGCATAGAGTTGCTCATAATATGTTCTTAGAATTGTTTGTATTTCTTTGGCGTTGGTTGTGATCTCTCCTCTTTCATTCATGATTTTGTTGATTTGGGTCATTTCTCTTTTCTTTTTAAGTCTGGCCAGGGGTTTATCAATCTTGTTAATTCTTTCAAAGAACAAGCTCCTAGTTTCGTTGATCTGTTCTCCTGTTCTTTTGGTTCCTATTTGATTTCTGCTCTGATCTTTATTATTTCTCTTCTCCTGCTGGGTTTAGGCTTTATTTGCTGTTTTTTCTCTAGCTCCTTTAGGCGTAGGGTTAGGTTGTGTATTTGAGACATTTCTTGTTTCTTGAGAAAGACTTGTATTGCTATATACTTTCCTCTTAGGACTGCCTTTGCTGCATCCCAAAGATTTTGAACAGTGTGTTTTCATTTTCATTGGTTTCCATGAATTTTTTTAATTCTTCTTTAATTTCCTGGTTGACCCATTCATTCTTTAGTAGGATGCTCTTTAGCCTCCATGTATTTGAGTTCTTTCTGACTTTCCTCTTGTGATTGAGCTCTAGTTTCAAAGCATTGTGGTCTGAAAATATGCAGGGAATAATCCCAGTCTCTTGGTACCAGTTGAGACCTGATTTGTGACCTAGGATGTGATCTATTCTGGAGAATGTTCCATGGGCACTAGAGAAGAATGTGTATTCCGTTGCTTTGGGATGGAATGTTCTGAATATGTCTGTGAAGTCCATTTGGTCCAGTGTGTCATTTAAAGTCTTTATTTCCTTGTTGATCTTTTGCTTAGATGATCTGTCCATTTCAGGAAGGGGGGTGTTAAAGTCCCCCACTATTATTGTATTGTTGTCAATGTGTTTCTTTGCTTTTGTTATTAATTGCCTTGTATAATTGGCTGCTCCCATGTTAGGGGCATAGATATTTACAATTGTTAGATCTTCTTGTTGGATAGACCCTTTAAGTAGGATATAGTGTCCTTCCTCATCTCTTGTTACAGTCTTTGTTTTAAAATCTAGTTTGTCTGATATAAGGATTGCCACCCCAGCTTTCTTTTGGTGTCCATTAGCATGGTAAATGGTTTTCCACCCCCTCACTTTCAGTGTGGGGGTGTCTTTGGGTCTAAAATGAGTCTCTTGCAGACAGCATATCGATTGGTCTTGTTTTTTAATCCAATCTGATAGCCTGTCTCTTTTGATTGGGGCATTTAGCCCATTTACATTCAGGCTAACTATTCAAAGATATGAATTTAGTGCCATTGTATTGCCTGTAAGGTGACTGTTACTGTATATTGTCTGTGTTCCTTTCTGGTCTATGCTGCTTTTAGGCTCTCTCTTTGTTTAGAGGACCCCTTTCCATATTTTTTGTAGGGCTGGTTTCGTGTTTGCAAATTCCTTTAGTTTTTGTTTGTCCTGGAAGTTTTTTTTATCTCTCCTTCTGTTTTCGGTGATAGCCTAGATGGATATAGTATTCTTGGCTGCATATTTTTCTCATTTAGTGCTCTGAAGATATCATCCTTTCTGGCCTGCCAGGTCTCTGTGGGTAGGTCTGTTGCCAATCTAATGTTTCTACCATTATAGGTTACATATCTCTTCTCCCGAGCTGCTTTCAAGATTTTTTCTTTGTCTCTGAGACTGGTAAGTTTTACTATTAGATGCCGGATTGTTGACCTATTTTTATTGATTTGAGAGGGGTTCTCTGTGCCTCCTGGATTTTGATGCCTGTTTCCTTCCCCACATTAGGGAAGTTCTCTGCTATAATTTGCTCCAATATAACTGCTGCCCTTCTCTTCTTCTTCTGGGATTCCAATTATTCTAATGTTGTTTCATCTTATCATATCGCTTATCTCTCAAATTCTGCCCTCGTGATCCAGTAGTTGTTTATCTCTCTTTTTCTCAGCTTCTTTATTTTCCATCATTTGGTCTTCTACATTGCTAATTCTCTCTTCTGCCTCATTTATCCTAGCAGTTAGTGCCCCCATTTTTGATTGCATCTCATTAATAGCCTTTTTGATTTTGACTTGGTTAGATTTTAGTTCTTTTATTTCCCCAGGAAGGGTTTCTCTAATAACTTCCATGCTTTTTTCAAGCCCCGCTAGTATCTTTAAAATCATGATTCTGTACTCTAGGTCCAACATCGCACTACTGTCCATATTGAGTAGGTCCCTGGCAGATGGTACTACCTCTTGTTCTTTATGTTGAGGTGATTTTTTTCGACTTGTCATTTTGTCCAGAGGAGAATAGTTGAATGAGAGAACAAAATGCTAACAGGTTAAGAACGTCCCCAGCAAATATACTCTAAACAAATCAGAAAAGATCTGAAACTAGGGGAAAAGAAAGGGAAAGAAAGAAAAAAGAAAGAGGAAAAAAAAAAGAAAAAGAAAAAGATAAAAACAAACAAAAACAGAACAAAACAAAAAAAACAGAATATGATCAAATATGATCAGGCTAGTGCATAGATCAGTGTCACACACTAGTTTTTGGGTGTATTTTGGTCTTTTAGAAGAAAGTGACTTATATATGAATTTTAAAGAAAAAAAAGACTTATATAAGTACAAAATAAGGGTTGATACAATGAAGAGATGGAATATGGCTATAAAGATGAAAAGTATAAAAATTTTAAAAGAGGAATTGATAAGGTGCTTGAAAAAAGAAAGAAGAGGATTAAAAAAAAGAAAAAAAAAGGGGAGAGAATGTGATCAGGCAGGAGAGTAGAACAAAGCCATACACTAGAGATTTAGGGTATATTTTGATATGTTAGAAGAAACTGTATCTCAAAATTTTAAAGAGAGAAGAACTTATATATATATGCCAAAAATAAGGGTAACTACTATGAAGGGATAGAATATGACTCTAAAAATGAAAAATAAAAAAATTTTTTTTTAAAAAAGGGATTGATAAGATGTTGGTTGAAAAAGGGAGAAAGAAATATTCAAAAAAAAACAAGTTAAAAAAATTAACTTTGAAAGACTAATGAATCATGGTAAAAAAACCATGAATTCTATGTGCAATATTCCCCTAGCGCTGGAGTTCTGCTGTTCTCATTGATCGGTAAACTTGGTCTTGGGTGGCTGTTCTTGCTGGTCTTCTGGTGGAGGGGCCTGTTGCCGTGGTTCCCAGATGTCTTTGCCGGAGGCGGAATTGCCCCACCCTTGCCGGTCCGGGCTAAGCAATCTGCTTGGGTTTGCTCTCAGGAGCTTTTGTTCCCTGCAACCTTTCCGTACAGCTTTGGAGGACGAGAGTGAAAATGGCGGCCTTCCAATCTCCACCCTGGAGGAGCCGAGAACTTGGGGCCCCACTCCTCAGTGCACTCCCAGAGAAAAGCAGTCAGTCACTCCCGTGTCCCCGTTCTCTGGCTGCACTCCGTGCTCACCTGGCCTGTGACCGAGCGTTTCTCTCTCTGGCACCCGACTCGGTGTGGAGTCTCCAAATCCAGCAGATCCCTTCGGTGCGCTCCCACGCCGCTCTTCCCGGGGGAGGAAGGGGAGTCTCCCTGGCTCTGCCGCTTGTTGGGTCCCTGCTTCCAGAAAGTGGTCGTTTTTCTGTTCAGAGAGTTGTTGCTATTCTTTTCTTCGATCTCCTGTTGAGTTCATAGGTGTTCAGAATGATTTGATCCCTATTCAGCTGAATTCCTGAGACCACACGAAATCCAGGTCTCCTACTCCTCTGCCATCTTGCTCCGCCTAATCTGGGTTTGCTTTCTTAAGGGAGGTGCTAATATTAGAGGAAAGTGCAGAAAAGAAAGGGATGATGTGTGAGATGGGGTGAAGGTGGGGATTGCATGGGGTCTAGGGAGAAATGTCCAGAAGGATGGAGGACATTTTGCATCAAAGGTATCCTTTAATGCCTGTGAATGTGTGTGTGTGTGTGTGTGTGTATGCATGTGTGTATGTATGTGTGTGCATGCATGTGCATGTGTGTGTGTATGTTATTGGAGCTGTTTCACATCTGTATCCCATGGAATGGGGGCATCCCATAGCCTGTATGGAATAGTGAAATGACCTCTAAACTGAACCTGGGGAAGAAGATGGCTCAAATGAGACCATGGAAATGTAAACTTCTCAGACTTCTGTAGAAAATTTTGGAGATCTTGGGCTTTCTCAGGGAGTCTGAGTCAATCTTACCTAAGATTTCAGTGGACCCAGAGGTCTCCACTGACATCACAAATCCATCACTACTCCTGTCAAGCACATTGGATGGCTCTCATACTACAGTACGGGGTACCCTCACATCACCACCTTCATTGGATTGGTGGTGTCATGCTCTTGGTCTTTATAAAAACATAAAAAATAACCATATGAAAATCAGGCCTAAGTGAAAAATGATCCATCATATGACTATCTCCATCTACAATCCTATATGAGAAATTTCATCACAGAATCCAGTGTAAAGAAGACTGCTCTTTGGGAACCTGGTCTGCTGTTGCTTTGATAAAAAAAAGCTGAAGGTGTTGTAATGTTCTCTTTTCATCTGACCCGCAAGAAGTTCAGAACCCAGCATTTCTTTTTCAGTCACAGCTACTCTGTTAGCTTGCATCATCAGTCACTTTGCTTTTTCCTTTCTGTGGTTCTTATTTCTGATTTCTATAATATTACCCTGTTTTAATATGCTCTTTATTGGAAGCTGCTAAAATCCTCTGTGGAAATATTTAGAGTAAAAATAAAATATACCTCTGATTTTGTTCAATAAAAATTCTCATTAGAATCACATCAAATGCTAGAAATACTATAGAGTGTCCTGGTAGAGCTGCTGGCTGCACCATCATGCCCACGTAGTGTCTTCTCTGAGGATTAGCTGCTCAGTGGGGCCCACACCTTCATTTTGTCTCCCATGGAAGTGGAGGTGTAACCACTGGCTTTATGACATGTTAACAGCTGCTTTTGTTCCCAACATTCATGAGTGAATTTAAAATATAAGGTTTGCACAAGCCTAATAGATTTGCCTACTTAGCCCCAGAAATGACACTGCATTTTTAAAAAATACTTATTTATTTATTTTAGAGAGAGAGTGAGTAAGGGGTGCAGAGGGAGAGAGAGAATCTCAAGCAGACGCCTCACTGAGTGGGGAGCCTGACTCGGGGCTCAATCCTATGACCTTGAGATCATGACCTAAGCCGAAACCAAGAGTCAGACGCTCACCTGGCTGAGCCACCAAGGCACCCTGACATGGCACTTTTTATTAGTTTTTCCATGAAATAGGTTATTTGGATGAAGTTCACATGCAGTGCTATTTGAGAAGGTGAGTGGAAGCACATAAAAGAGAGAGGGGGAAGAGTGGGGAGGGCCATGTCATAAAAATTGGAGACCAAATACTTTGTCATTTACCACCATGCATGGCTGCTAATACATGCTGCCTGAATGGTGCTCTCCCCTTCCTTCTTGATCCCAAGGGTTCTCAACTTTGACTCTAATGACATTTTGGACTAGATAATTCTTTGTTTGTGGGACTGTCCTGTGCATTATAGGACAATTAGCAGCATCCCTGTCCTCTACCCACTGGGTGCCAGCCAGTAGCATTTTCCTCACTCAAGTTGTGATAACCAAAAATGTTTCCACACATTGCCAAATATGCCCCAGAGCACAAACTCATCCCCATTTGAGAATCACTGATCTACCTCTATGCCCACTTTCCTATCATGATAGATTTCATCACTTTCTGATTCATCTTGGCTGCTGGAACTTTCATCATGTCATGGTCATTCTCTCAGCTTGTGGCTGAATTGCCTTGTTTTTTAATATTTCATATGTAACCACCGCTTTCTATCTGCCCTGCAGCTAGAAGCAAAAGGTGAGGTGGTGAGCATGCTTTCCCTGATCAGTTGCAACTCTCTTCTTATTTCTCACTGTTTTGACTACCATCCATTTTGAGCTGATTTTCTATGATGCTCCCAGAACTGTCTGCAGGACTCACGGCTGTGATCTTTCATCTTTATCCTCCCATTTTCTGGGCACAGTTGAAATAAATCACACTTTGGTTTTCGTTATTCCAGGTATATTCTTCATCTAAATTTATTGCCAAATCTGAACTGTATACCTTAAAAGGAAATCTATCTCAGAATGTACTATAGTTTCTCCACAATGTTTTTTTTTTCTTTTTCTACATTGCTTTTATTTATTTATTTATTTATTTATTTATTTATTTATTTTTGGTTATTTTTGTGTTTATTATATTGAAGTATAGTTGACACACAATGTTACAGTAATTTCAGGTGCTCCACAATGTTTTTTCAAAAGAACATCATCCCATTAGGTTTTAAGAAGGTAAAATTTGACATGAAAATTATTTTAGGAATTTCCTTCCCCCTTCTATTTAGGAAATGCTATCTAAAATCTTGGATACAGAAAGGACCAGAGAGCACTGAACTAATTACTGTGATGGTTAGCAGTCATAGCCTGTTTATTTGCTAGACCCAGTATAAGCTCATCCAAAATCAAATTACAATAAATGTAAAATCCAGTGTTATGTCGTATAAGGTCAATTAGTACTTTCCATTAATGAGCCCAACTTTCAAGGCTGAAGACTATTGAAGTTCTAGCTTGAAACCCAGAAAGTATGAGTTTAAGACAAAGTAAAATATTACTTACACTGATTTTGAATAAGCAGATGTGGGCAATATTTTGGAAGGTACCTATGTGATTCATATTTTGTGATGCCTCCTCCCTCCTTCTTTTGGAGGGAGGCAACATAAGTTAGTAAATAAGAGCACAGATTTTGAAGTCAAAATGCTTAGGTTCAAATTTCAGCTCTAGCAGTTGCCAGTCATATTATCTTGCAATGATTGTACAAAATCTCTAAGCCTCTTTTTGTCTCATTGGATAATAATAGAACTGATAAGACTGGTTGTTGTGAGGATTAAGTAATATAATGCATATAAGCAGAGAACTCTGTGACTGTCCAATGAAAGAATTTGATAAATGGCAGCTATAATTTAGATTTTGCTGAAGATTGGATTTTGGTGGATAATTATTGACAGGAAACCCATTCTTAACTGGCTTAAGAGGAAAGAGAAGTCTGGAGGGTAATGCTAGCTCCTGGCACAGAAAGTCAATTTTAAAACGATGTCATAAGGACTTGGTTTCTCCCCATTTCTTAGTCTAGCCTTTCATATGTTGGCTTCATACATTGGCTTTACTCTTAGGCTTCCTGTGAAAACTTCAGGAAATTCTTGCCTCTCCCTTTGGATTGACCAAATTGTTGCAACCACTCCTCACATCCACTTATGGTCTATATAAAAAAGAAAAAGCATTTTGTCTGAGAGCCCCTTTCAAAATCGGGAGATTCACCTTGATTGGTTCCATTTAGTTTATGTGCCCATCCCATTGCAGTGAGGGGAATATGATGGGCAGATTTGGTTAGATCTTCTCACATTCGCATTGGATGTGTTTGCAATGGGAGTAGAGCTCTACCAGACTCTGGACGAAATGTGAGAAGTGGTGGGCACCGAATGGAAATAGGTGGCTGTTTCTGGAAGAAGGTGGAACAGATAGGGGGACTCAAGGAGCAGCCATAAAGGTGATATCATCAGTGAAAAAGTTTCCTTCCTTCCTTCCTTCCTTCCTTCCTTCCTTCCTTCCTTCCTTCCTTCCTCCCTCCCTCCCTCCCTCCCTCCCTCCCTCCCTCCCTCCTTTCTTTCTTTCTTTCTTTCTTTCTTTCTTTCTTTCTTTCTTTCTTTCTTTCTTTCTTTCTTTCTTTCTTTCTTTCTTTCTTTCTTTCTTTCTTCTTTCTTTCTTTCTTTCTCTTTCTTTCTTTCTTTCTTTCTTTCTTTCTTTCTTTCTTTCTTTTTCTTTCTTTCCTACTATCCACTTGTTATGTGAATGAATGAAAATCACATTTACTTATTTGTAAAGGCATCAGATTATATGTTTGGGGACTCTCTTCTCTCTCTTTTTTGTTGTTGGTGCATATCTCCCATGATTGAAACTGATGTACAGCTTTATATTCTCTGGCTAATATACTTTGCTTTGTGTCCATTCAGTATTACTCAGAAACTTGGCTATAACAATAGCCGCCAGGAGAATGCCAGATCAAAGCAAATCCAGATCTGGGGGCTTTTCCATCACAGCACTGGCTGATTCATAGCACCTCTCTTCAGAGGTCTGCCTATATGATGTTCTCCTCTCTGTGGTGAACTCCATGAGGGCTTCATTCTGTTGGCTAACCCCAGCCTGTGTTCTATCTGCTATTTAGCAGAATTGAAGCTTAGTTTGTGAGAATTCTCATTTAGCAACTGTTGTGTTCTGATATGGCATAGCAGAACTTCAACAGGCTTGGAAAGAGGTTCCACGAAATATATCCCAACTCACTGGGAGGGTCAGCCAGGAGTACTATTTTTCATCTTGTTCAGTTTTTTTAAAGGAATCTCATTAAGAGCTGGGAAGAATGAAGAAATGGACTCAGGGGCATATGTGGCTCATTACCATTTTGAGATTTGAAGCAAAGTAATTATAATAGCAAACTGGCTTTTTTTTTTTATTATGTTATGTTAGTCACCATACAGTACATCATTAGTTTTTTGATGTAGTCTTCCAGCAAACTGGCTTTTAATAGTTTCAGAATTAAGGGTGCCTGGGTGGCACAGTCAGTTAAGCGTCAGACTCTTGATTTCGGCTCAGGTCATGATCTCAGGGTGGTGAGATAGAGCCCTGCATCGGGCTCTGGGCTCAGCTGGGAGTCTGCTTGAGATTCTTTCTCTCTCTTTCTCCCTCTGCCCCTCCCTCCCACACGTGCTCTCTCTCTCTCTAAAATAAATAAATAAATATTAAAAAAATAGTTTCAAAATTAACATTTAATCATCAAATTTATATCTCTTGTGCACATATATAACTATTCTGCTATCATACTGCTTGAAGGGTAAATCTCAGGTATGTAAACTCTTAGAGGGTTACTATACAAAGCTTATTTGTGTATTAGTGGATTTAGAATTAAATACTATTAAAGCTAAATTCTTTCATCTTAACTTACTGTCTTTTGAAAAAAAGACCGTAATCTAATTCTTGTTCTTTCTGACTGTGAAAATTTATGTTTTTGGACCTTATTTACCTCATTTCTCAAGTAAGGTAGGTCAACTTGTTGAACGAAGGTCTTGTCCATTGGATTTGGGCAGGGTAGGATGTGGTATTCACAGGGTTGAAGAGATTTAAGAGAATATCCAGGTCACAGAGAGAGAAGGGAATTCAGACAGCATGTGGGCCATGTATTGGAACTCTCAGGTGTTGCAGAGTGCTCATTTCCTCTCTATACTCACCATTTCATGGTTTAGATCATATTTATCATAATTTTGTGGGCAACACAGTGTTTTATAAATGTGCTACCTCAGGGGGAGAGCTCCATTTACAATAATTTATAACAGTAGGTACTGTCAGTAAGTTGCCTTAGTCCCATCCAACTATAAATCCTTCCATACAGCCACACCTCGTCCCCTCTACGGCACATACTACACTGGATGTCCTTGTCCTCACCCTCTCACAAGGAGACATATGAGAGAGGGACAGTCCGTAGAACCCTTTATTAAGTTAGGGACCAAGACATTTTGGGACCTAGACTCATATCATTCCTGCTAGATGGCCAGTGAGTGATGTGCTGGCCACTATTAAAAGGAAAATCTTTTTTTAAAAAAATTAAAAAAAATTAATTTTATTTATTTATTAACTGAAGTATACTTGACACACAATGTGGCATTAGTTTCAAGTGTACAACATAGTGACTCAACAAGTCTATATGTTATGCTATGCCTCACCACAAGTGAAGCTACCATCTGTCCCATTACATCACTATTACAATACTATTGACTATATTCCCTATGCTGTACCTTTTATTACCATGACTCATTCATTCCATAGCTGGAAACCTGTATCTCCCGCTCCCCTTCACCCATTTTGCCCAGCCCCTCACCTACTTCCCCTCTGGCAACCATAGTTTTTTCTCTGTATTTATAGGTCTGTTTTTCCTTTTTGCTTATTTGTTTCCTTTTGTTTATTTGTTTATTTCCTTTTGTTTATCTACTGTTTTTTAGATTCCACATATAAGTGAAATTATATAGTATTTGTCTTTCTCTGTTTGACTTATTTCCCATAACATAATACCCTCTAGGTTCACCCATGTTGTTGCAAATGGCAACATTCATTCTTTTTTTTTTTTACAGCTGAGTAATATTCCATTATGTATGTACATGTATATATATGTGTGTGTGTGTATGTGTATACATATATATATATATCACATCTTATTTATCCATTCACTTATCAATAAACACTTGAGTTGCTGCCATATCTTGGCTATTGTAAATAATGCTGCAATAAACATAGGGGTGCATATATCTTTTTGAATTAGTGTTTTTGTTTTCTTTGGATAAATGTCCAGTAGTTGAATTACTGGATCATATGATATTTCTATTTTTAATTTTTTGAGGAATCTTCCTACTGTTTTTATCGGTGGCTGCACCAATTTACATGCCCGCCAATAGTGCATGAGGATTCCTTCTTTTCCACATCCTTGTTAACACTTGTTAATTCTTGTCTTTGATTCTAGCCATTCTGATGGCATAAGGTGATATGTCATTGTGGTTTTGATTTGCATTTCCCTAATGATTACTGATGTTGAGTATGTTTTCATGTGTCTATTGGCCATCAGAGAGGAAATTCTTATTGGTCAAGTGGGAAGGAGCACATGTAGCTATCAAGCTATATATCGCACAAGTAGAATCAAGGACTCAAGCATCTCAGGGCTTTTTGCCTTTTCTGTTAGCTTCACTCTCACTGGGGACATGGCTGCTAATAGATTCCAAGTTTACATTTCACAACTTCCAGCATTGGGAAAGGGCCAATTGTTTTTTTTTTAATAATTTTTTATTGTTATGTTAATCACCATACATTACATCATTAGTTTTTGATGTAGTATTCCATGATTCATTGTTTGTGCACAACACCCAGTGCTCCATGCAGAATGTGCCCTCTTTAATACCCATCACCAGGCTAACCCATCCCCCCACCCCGCTCCCCTCTAAGAACCCTCAGTTTGTTTTTCAGAGTCCATCGTCTCTAATGGTTCGTCCCCCCGGGAAAGGGCCAACTGTTCATCAATATCTGTTTGAAAGACCTTTAGGAAAAAGAAAAATCTGTGATTGGTTCACTTCAAGCCTGGACCAATTAATTGTGGCCTAGGGATAGGATTAGGTAGGAAAATGGTTCATTCTGAAGTGGTCCTGTCCTTCGGTGAGGTGGGGAAATTCCTATGATAAGGGGTGGAGGGGCACTGCATAGATAGTTCCACAGGTGTTCAGTACACATATATATCAGACGATAGTGGATGTAGTTACAGATGTCATATTTTCACTGATTCAATCAAATTTGTAAATTTGAAAAATCTCACTCTCTGACCGTTAGCTCTGATATTCCACCTCTTCCATTTCTTATTCCTGTTATATTTATTTTTCAGTCTCATCAAAGCTTCAATGTGGTTCTAGAACCAAAAAGGTTCTACCTTTTCTCTCCCAACATGCAGGCTGAAATATTTAAAATCATAAAGTTGAATCTTGTCCCATACCATTGTCTACTGTTTATAACTTGCTTCCCTCCTTAATATTTAGGTTCCATCTTCCTGTGGTCCAGTGCATACAACATGGCTCTGGAGACCAAAACATCCATATGCAGCTCTTTTGGGAAGGTTGCACCCTGAGCCTTGAGGCAGTGCGAGTCTGCCTCTAGGCTTTTGTTCACGCCTGTCTCATCTGTTCCTGATTTACTTTCTTATTTATCCTTGGGGAAATCATCTTTCATACCAGTATCCAAGATTCCCTGGGAGTCATTTTCTTCACTCACTTCACTTTTATGATTTGTCTGAATCTGTTTTCTCTTCTGTGGTTCCCCAGATTGGCATGTTCTCTTGGGAAAAAAAAAAAAGGCCCAGTGTACAGAGTTATAAAACTGAGAATCTGTGGTATCAGATCTCTGTGAGCCTTCCCATGGCTTGCCAATCAAGCTACTTCTTACTTGGCTGTCTTTCATACTGCCCACAGCAGCTGATTGAAATATTTACTGTTGGAATGCATATTGGGATGATTTGGCACCTATATCCTTGTGGTATATATTCCTTTCTGCATACATTTTACAAACATTCCAAAAAAATATGGAGTTCACCTAACTTCTGAATGTGTCAATGAAGAGTAAATTGTGGCATCTCATCCTAGTATTTTGGTAAGTAGAGTCTCCACTTCAATATTAAGTTGGTCTTACCGAAAAAAGCAATATTAATCATTGAAGTTACCAATGTCCATTTCATCAAATGGAACTGGGAAAAAAATCACAACATAATTTGATTAAATTTAAATGAAAACGAGGCTTGGAACATGTTATTCATGCCAGCTAATAAATACATGAGACAGAGGGTATTCAAATACAATTATCTGCCAGAAATCTTATCAACTGTAACTTACCAAATGGTTTGGCAAATTTGAAGTACTTGTAATGACTTAGATTAAGATGGCTATTGAATAAAAACATGAACAGGTTATACATTTGACTTGTAGGGAATTCAAATAGGATAAGTTTGCACTATAATTTGGGATAAGATAGAATTTATTTTTTAGAGGTGATACTTGGTGAAAATAGTAACAGAACTTTGGAGTTAGTGGCTGGCATTATATTAGTGAAATTAAAAACAATATAAAAGGAAGATAATATGAGACATTTGTAACCACATTTATTCTCAAATAAATTCTCTATCCTTGGGAGTGTGAATGTAATAGGCTGCTTTGTGGAGATTCTGGCCAGCCCACCAAGACCTCTCTGAATGCCGGCTCCTTTGCCTACAGCTTCCATTGACTATCTCATACATCACCCCCATCTTTTGACCACTATTGAGTCAGATGGTCACATCAGCCTGCTCTGTGTGGACTCCCAAGCCAGGGAGGCCTCTAAGGGAGAAAAATGAGGCAACTGCCTAAGTAGAGCAGAAATGCTACAGTACTTTCTTTAGGGCAGGTGCATCCCTGTTCTTGAATGTAGTACCTGTAGTACAGTAAATTTTCCTTTTTGTTTAAATCTAGTAAACATCCCATGCTGCTGGGACTGTGGTGAGATACGTTCATACATAGTTGGTAGTATTATGAATTGTTATAAGTTTTCTGGAAAATATTTGGCAATATGTATTAAGAGAATTAAAAATGTTCATATCTGAATACTCAGTTGCACCACTTCTAGAACGGTATTGAGTAATTTATCAGATTTAGTACTTGAACATTTATCACAGTGCAATTTATGATAGCAAAAAATCAGAAAAGCTAAATCTTCCAGTTTCAGGACTAGTTAACTATATCAGAATGTGTCTGTATTTTGTAATGTTATTCAATTATTAAAATGTTTTAGAAAAATATTTAATGATGTAGCAAGCTACCATACATTAAATGAAAAATCTGTATACAAAGTACTATATACATTCTGACTCAAATATCACGATTTATATATGTATGTGTGTATAATGAATCCAAAAAAGGTAGAAGAAAATGCACCCACATGTTAAAAATGGTAATTTTTAAGCAGGAGAACTAAATATAACTTATTTTTATGCTTTCCTATATCTTCATTTCCTACAATGATCATGTATGTAATTAGAAAAGTCCTATTATTAAAAAATGATGTGTAAAATAATGTCTGTTTTAGTGTTATAAGAAATTGGTTTTTTTTCTTTGTTGCATAAAAAACTTTGAAAAACTCAAAAGGATGTATTTATTACATGCTGTGCAGTGGAATAAAATGTATTATTTATCTTTTCAATGGCAGGATATAAAATCTATAAGCAATAGTATTAAACTATCTGTTGCATTAAAATTTAAATGGAAATGTGTTCATAGTTACATTTGTCTTGTTTTAAAAATAAAGCAGCATCCATTTTAAGTAATGAAGATTAAATACATTATGATAAAATTATTTTATTTTAAGTTTTGCCAGATTTTAATCAAGTAACAACAGTTTAGAGATATAGATATACATATACAGATAGAACATATACTTTTTATAACTGTAAGGCATACTTTACGATATACGATCTTTTTACCACAAAATATATATACTTCTCAGATATGAAACAAAACTGATATGACTAGGAAGACACTACTACCTGGGACCAGAATAATACCTTTACAAGTAGTTTAGCTTTTATATATGACTTTGGTAGTATCTGTGTACAAATAAGCCAATTAGGTGGCATATTTTGTCAGTGTGAATCTATAAGACATTAGTCGACTTTCACAAAAGTTTCTGAAACTTGATGATTACTGCTTAGCAAGTCTATGTACAAAATGTTCAGTAGCATGTACAAGTGGGCCAGAGTTGCTAATAGCTAAATAGGAACAAAAGCTTTCCTGCCCTTTGGAAATTGGGCAGAGCAATCTTGAGCTCTGATCCCCTGTTGCTCCTCTCAGGGTTTAACATATTCCAAATACCTTTATGTGGAAATCAAAAATAGCAGAACAAGAGCAGACTGGGGAGATGTCATTTCTGCCAGTAAAATTTTCCCAATCAACACATTCCTCCAGTTTCTGACATCATTCTTTGAGTGGCCATCATCTATCTAGTGCAAAATGTGGCGAAATGTGGCTTTGCTTTGTTTTGTTGCACAGGGAAAGAAAAGCTTTTGTTCAGAGCTTTGGAAAGGTTCGTTGAGACCACATAACCTTTTTCTTCTTAAATTCTGAAAAGTAGCTAATGCTCATTTGGTAGTGAAGTGCTGTAGAGGAATGTTTTTCTTGCTCCTTCTTTCACAAGATTACTTCAGCGACAGGTTTTAAGTGTGTCACTCAACTTCAACACATGAGGCAGACTTCTTGGTGGATGCGTTTCCATGATCTGAGGGGCGGTAGGAAAGTGTGCTCATTTTTGTTGATAGGCTTGAGTGGGATTTAGCCTTTGGGGGAATGTATTTCAGAAGCTGGAGAAAATATGTTTTAAATTTTTTCCCCAGAAAGCCATAAAAGAGAGGATTCAGGCAATTGTTAAAATAAGCTATGCAAATAGTGATGGGCATGGCCGTGTCAACAATATCTGCAATTTTACAGTCATGTATCATACCCAGTTGGATCAATACATCCAGAAAAGTGAATATTTGGTGGGGAACCCAGGAAAAGAAAAAGAAAAGCACAATTGCCATAATTATCTTGAAAATATCATCATTTCTTGGCTTGTTCTTCTGAATCTCATAAGCCCTCTTTAAGGTCTTCCAAATAAGAGTATAACTTGTAAGAATGATCAGAAAAGGAAACAAGAAACCCAGTATATTCTTGGTTAGGCCCAGTCCAATGGGGAGGGTTGAATTTTGGGATTCATAATGGAAAGCACAAACCGTGATATTGGTGTTCTCGATGAAAAATACGTTTCGGTGGATTATAGTTGGCAAACTGGCCAAGCCAGCCAGCAGCCAAATAATGATGCAGGTGACTTTGGCCATAAGCATTGTGCGCCGGAGGCGGGACTTCATTGGATGAACAATAGCCAGGTAACGATCAATGCTTAGACATGTAAGTAGAAACACACTGGCATAGAGGTTGAAACTGACACTGGCTGAAGCAATCTTACATAGGTAATTGCCAAAGGGCCAGCGGTATTCCATAGCAGTATAGACAGCCCACAGTGGCAATGTCAGTAAAAAGCATAAGTCAGCCAGTGCTAAATTCAAAAGAAAAACACTGGCCACAGTCTTCAGTTTCATGTAAAAGTAAATGACAATCACTACCAAGCTGTTTCCAAATATTCCCACCACAAAGATGATACTGTATAAAGTAGGGATCATGACAAATATGTAATTGTGCCTTCCAGCTTTGGGACAGTCATCTTGGATTCTTTTAATACCATCTTCAGTGGAAGAGTTGAGGATCATTTTGAACTCTTGGGTTAATTAATTAGTCTCAGACACTATGCCAGATGCACCTGGAGAAAATAAAAATGAAAAGGTAAAAAAAATTTAACTTTCGGTTATAAGCATATAGTATTATTTTCAATCATAAATACAGTAACTCAACTTTAGTGTTAGGAAAAAATAGATACTTTCTGGAGAAAACCTGAACTTAGAAAGTCTAAGTTTACACATTTGAATTAATTTTTAGAACATATTGCTTTTCTAGGAAGTGATAAATATCCTCCAGACAAATGAAAGTAGGGATCCTATGTGAATACACTTATCTAGGTCCTTTGCATTTTTTCTAGAAGTAAATCCTAGCTTCCAAATTGATTAAAAAAGCCTAATCTAAATGTCAGAAAATAACACTGAATTAGTTATTCAGGAAGACTTGAGTTTTTCCAGAGGTAAGCAAGGCTAATTAATTTGTCTTTAACCTCAGAAGTGTGACACATCTGTATCTTATTCTTCAAACCATTTCTTTCATTTCACAATCTTTACTTAAATATAAACATTATTAGCATCCTCCCTCAAGTCATCAGAATAGCTTCCTCTAGGTTACTGAGGAAATTGGTCATTGTGGGAACTGATTTAGGAAGGGATAAGGGGGAGGGCTCAAAACTTTGTGGAACAGATTCTTGCCATGGTTTCCCAGGCCACTACAGGCAATACCTACTTTATTCTTCAACCTCAAACTCAGTCTAGCACAAGAGACTGAATCTCCTAACTTGTGTGCTTGCCAGCGATTTCTGGAGTGAACTCTGAGGTTAACCATTTATATAACAAGAATGTCAAATGAGCAGAATAGGTCAGGATTATCAATAAAACATGTCTTTTGTGCGGGCTAAGATAGCAGCAGTTCTCTAGGATTTTTGGAAGAATCAGGTGCTCAGGAATGAGCTCCATAAAGACTTCTGCAAATATTTGCTTCAGTATTTTACATAACAAGTAATCAGGCTATTCATTTATGTGATTTAGAAAATCAACATATTCTGCCCTCGCAGAGTCTGTCAGAAAACCCTTGGGAGGGAGGCTGAGGATGCCGTGAGGGTAACATTACAGGATGTGACACAGGCACACTCTGAGGTGAAAGCTCGGCATCGGGCATAGGCGAGGTTGACTGGGCAGGAAAGGGGTGCTGGGTAAAGGTCCTCTTGCTACACCAGGAGCAGGTCCCTAGAAGAGCATGGCTGTGCATTCCTCTCATAGCAAAGTATCCTAGACAAGAATAAGACACTACTAGTCTGCCCAGGAGAGCTGGACAAACACATACACCTAAGGTAGCATTCATCTTGGTATAAAGTGGTACTGTAAGAGGGATGAGACTCAGGTAGCCAGATTTTGAGAGAGAACACTAGGAAGAAAAAGCTTCTTAAGTGGCCTCTTTGCCTCTCCCAAGAGGTAGTTACTCTCCTTATCCGAGGTTTTGGCTTCCTGTCCCCATCATCTCCTCCTTGTGTACTCAGCCTTATATAATTGAAATGTTTTCCTTCTCTTTTCGTTCATGGGAGCATTAGTATCCACAGACAAGCAGATGTCACATCCTCTGTGGAGCCTTTCTGACTTGTCTGGGCAATTGGCTGTTCCATTTGTTAAGTCACTTTGGCACTTTGGATGCAGAGATTGACACTATATTATAATGGTCTGTTGACCTGTCTTCTCTACTGGTATGTCAGCTTCTTGAGGGTAGGGCCCGTTTCGAATAATCTTGTTTACTGATGGAGGCCCCAGCCTATTCCAGGGGACAGATGATAAATGTTTGATGAATAATGCAGCCAGAGGACAGAAGAAGGAATAAATGCATATAACTTAAAAGCTGTGAGTATAACATATTGAGACTAGTTTCCGTGGGGCCAATGAACTAATTTACATTTTGTCCCTGAAAGGATCTTATAGAAAATACTCAATGTTAACCTGGGTCTCACTTTGGATAAAAAATCCAAACCAAAAGCAAAACCAAACCAAACAAACAGACAAAAAAATCCTTGGTACTTTTAGAAATATGTGGTTTCTAAAACAGAAGAAGATGAAAAGGAGGAATAAATATAATGGAAACTAGGGCTAGGCTCTCAGGGAGATATGACCTATTTCTTCCTCACGCAGAAGGATTTCCCTACATTTTGCTGGTTTTTCAGTTTATTTTGTTATAGTTACTGAAATTATGTCAGTTTAGAAATATAAATTCCTTTAGGTAAACAACTATTCTCTATTAACAATTAAATGCTTCACAAAAGGTTTATGGGCTAGCAGTCATTTACGCCTTAATGTGTATTAATTTACTTATTTGTTCTTCTAACATCTGGTTGAGATCAGTTGGATTTTGCCCAGGAAAAAAGTGGAAATGTCAAGGTTAAAGAATCTCAAAGATTAAAAAGCAGCCTGCGTGAACTCCATTACTGAAAACTAGGGTAGAGGTAAATATTTGCTTCAGCTTGGGCGCAAGGGCACTAACAGGAAGGAAGAAATTTAATGCTTTACAATCCCATGGGGGCCGTGAGCTCGGGTGCTTGAAAGTAGGGACGAAATTCTCCTCTCTTCTTTTCTCTCTTGACCCTAACTCTAAGAGTACACGTCTCAGGCTGGTTCCATTAATACTGTGTCTGGAGTGAGTAGAATTTTATTGAATAGGCTGGAACTGTAACCATCATTTATTAAAGCATTTCTATGGGAAAATTTGCATTTGAAAGGACCAGTTTACAAACATAGTTTTGGACTCCAATTCCTTCACAATCTGAGGTCAGTTTCTTCTTCAGTTCGTAGTGATTCATATTGACTAATATTAAAAGTCTGCTCTGAGTAACTAGGGGAACATCACTGGAAATTTTAGTAAGGTATTATTTATTTATTTATTTTTAAAATTTTTATCTATTTATTTGTCAGGGGCAGGGGGAGAGAAAGAGCGCACAAGCAGGGGAAGCTGCAGGCAGAGGGAGAAGTAGGCTTTGCGCTGAGCAAGGAGTCCGATGCATGACTTGATCCCAGAACCCTGGGATCATGACCTGAGTCAAAGGCAGACGCTTAACCGACTGAGCCTCCCAGGTGTCCCAGGTATTTATTATTTAAATGAGTATGTCACTTGAGAAACTCTGGACATCACATTGAATATACTAATTAGAAGAACATTTTACATAAATATTTATATAAGTAATGACCAAGACTTCCTGCCAGGTAAGGAAACAAATTTTCTCTTATTTGAGGGGAGCAGAAAGGGGAGAGGAATTTTAAGATGATAGAAACAATGGGAGCAAGCACAGGGAAGTATAAATGCAAATAGTGCATTCAGTGGGCAGTCATCCATTTATCATACATTCACTGAACACCTACTATGTGCTGGAGTTAAGGATGCAAGGTGAAAAAGTTCATATTCCTTCTCCTCCTTTTAGGCATTTGAGTCTACTGGGGTGGGGGTGGGGCGGCCTAGAGCTTTAAAGACAGAATTATCTCCAGTGTTGAATATTATACCATAACAGGATCATATGGAATGTTCCGTATTTATCATTGACCCAGCTTGGTGGTGGGAGACTGGGGGAGTGATCAGGGGCACCCCCGAGAGAAGATGGTATTTGGACTTTGGAGGATGTATGGGAAACAAAGTGGTTAGAACTTAAAGGCAACAGTGAGCCAGCCGAGGTAGAGTAGAGATTGTCATCACTTGAACTTTTCCCTCCTTAGAGATGTCTGCAGCATCATCCATGGGAAACTGCTCTTAAAAATTTACAGACATCTCACAACTGCCTGGGCAGTGATGTCGGATCTGAATGTGCGCTGGATGCGAGGGTGACTCAGGCCATAATGGTGTGCAAAGAAATATCGTTCTCCATCGGCACTGTTGCCACTGATAGGCTTTCCTAGAGAAACTGGATTCTTAGGAAAGAGGGAAAATGGAACTCTTGTGATTAGTTGGCACATATGATTGATGATAAATGAGTAGGAAAGAGTGGGGTTCTTTTCTCTTTGAAGCCAAAAGGATGCTGTTTTGATGAGGAGCCAAAGGAAAGAGATGTGATCTATTAGGAACAGCAAACTTATGAATCCCAGAAAGCAGCTACATTTCATTCTATTTCTTCTCCCAGTAGGGTTTTAGGCAGGTAGGATATACTGATAAAAAAAAAAAATCAGGAGATCCACCTCTCCCTATTTCTGGGTCTCACCACAGCTTTTACACAGGCTCTGTGCCTTATATGAATTCCATAGCACCGTTTCTTCCTGGGGGAAAAGAGATAGGGTTTGGAGTCAAAATACTTAAAATGGAATCTTCCCTTGCCACTTACAAATCTGTATGGCTCTAGGTAAGTCACTGCATTTCTCTGAACATAAGCCTCAGTTCCCTTATCTGTAAGTAATGGGAACAGTGATTCTTATTGCATATGATTGTTATGGGAATTAAATGAGATAACCCAAAAGCATTAGTCATATCTTTCAAACAGTATGTGTTTAATAAATATTGTTTTTTGAATCTTTACTATTATTTTTATGAATGCAAGCAAATGTTGACTTAGCCAAAGCTCAGAAAAACACGAAAGATTTGTTTTAAAAGGTTTATCATTGGTAAGTTCTTTCTCTTGACATAAAAGGCTAAAAAAACCAGGATGTTGTTCTCTTAAAGTATGAGTAAAAAAATCTTCTTAAACAGCTGAATACATTGGCCATGAGTCAGGTGGGAACTTTCAGTGTGCTGTAAATACAGGTTGGCTCATGGTGGCCACCCTACATTTATCCACTGCTTGCTTTTATAGTAGATACCTTGTGTTCCTTGACAGCTTCTTTTATTCTTTTATTTTATTTTATTATGTTATGTTAATCACCATACATTACATCATTAGTTTTTGATGTAGTGTTCCAGGATTCATTGTTTGTGTATGACACCCAGTGCTCCATTCAGTACGTGCCCTCTTTAATACCCATCACCAGGCTAACCCATCCCCCCACACCCTCCCCTCTAGAGCCCTCAGTTTGTTTCTCAGAGTCCGTAGTCTCTCATGGTTCATCTTCCCCTCCGATTCCCCCCCTTCATTTTTCCCTTCCTACTATCTTCCTTTTTTTTTTTTAACATATAATGTATTTTTTGTTTCAGAGGTACAGGTCTGTGATCCAACAGTCTTGCACACTTCACAGTGCTCACCATAGCACATACCCTCCCCAATGTCTATCATCCAGCCACCCCATCCCTCCCACCCCCCTCCACTCCAGCAACCCTCAGTTTGTTTCCTGAGATTAAGAATTAGCTTCCTTTATTCTTAAAAACAAGCCTAAAAGGAAGATTTTCTCTTTCTTTTCTTTCTTTCTTTCTTTCTTTCTTTCTTTCTTTCTTTCTTTCTTTCTTTCTTTCTTTCTTTCTTTCTTTCTTTCTTTCTTTCTTTCTTTCTTTCTTTCTTTCTTTCTTTCTTTCTTTCTTTCTTTCTTTCTTTCTTTCTTTCTTTCTTTCTTTTTTTCTTTCTTTCTTTCTTTCTTTGTTTTTCCTTCTTTCTTTCTTTCTCTCTCTCTCTCTCTCCCTCCCTCCCTTCTTCCTGTCTTTTTCTCTCTAATTCTAAGAATATTTCCCCAAGACTTTTGATTAGAATATTAATACCTTCTTAAGCTTTTAGGCAAGCCAAAACCAATCTAATTAAATTGTTCATTACAAGCTCCTTTTTTAATGAGTTTGCAATCTAAGGAAAAAAAATACCACATGGTTTCCTATGATAATAAAGAGAGAACTAAAAGACAAAGTAATTATATTTTAGAATAATCTATCAAAGTAGCTTTCTAAAATATCTAAAAGAGTAGACTAGTGTTTGTAAGTCATTTGCTGGGAGTCCTGGGCAGCTCAATAAACCATCCTGTTCAGAAGTCATTCTCTTTATTGCTCTATTTTATAATTTAGACTTTAGAAAGCAACTGTTTCTGCTCCTGTGTGTTTTTTTCCCCTCAGTAATGAATGAGGCATTCTACTGGGAACAACTGTTAGTCAGTATCCATTTGTGAAGTCACTGAATCATAGAAATAAAATTGGCAGTAAAATTTTTACGGTTTCTACTTGTTTCTTTTTCAAATCCACTTGTTCTTATTTCTTAACCTTCTGTTCTTATTTTATGGGGTCTATTTGTACCCTTATCTCTTTAAACATATCAAACATCTGTATGTTAAGAGCCCCTATCCAATTGCTTTACTATTTGTAGTTCATAGTTCTTCTCATATAAATTCTATTTGTTTCATCTGTGGACACTCTTTCTTGGCATTTGCCTTTATCTTAAATTTTGTAATCTTTGTGAGTTAATCTGTGGGGATTAACTTCTTTGGGAGGCCTGGTGTCTGTATGGTGGTGGCCTGTGAAATTTCTCCTTGGGCATACAATATTCATGTTGTATTTTAATGCCAGTTCTCAGCTTTGTTTCCAATGCCATACTTTTTCTTCAGATAATGCAGATTAGGCCCCCTGCCCATTCTCAAATTTTTGCTGGTCTGCAGAAGTTATCTAGTCTTTGGTCACAATAGGCAGTAATTTTCCAGTTTCTGGCTTTAACCAGAAAAGCTAGTTTCACTTGCCTTTAGTGCACACATCTAATGGTCTTGAATTCCATCCTGATAAACTCACTAAAACTTTATCTTGGTTGTATAACTGGTATTGGTTCTTCTCTGGCCCATTGATCTCATTTTTTTTTCTTTCTCTCTCTCTTTTTTTTTTAAAGATTTTATATATTTGAAAGCAAGAGTTGGGGGGAACATGAGTGGGGGGGGTGCAGAGAGGAAGAAGCAGGCTCCCCGCTGAGCAGGTAGCCCTACTGCGCGGGCCTTGATCCCAGGACCCTGTGGTCATCACCTGAGCCAAAGGCAGATGCTTAACTGATGGAGCCACTCAGGTGTCCCATGTGGTCTCAATTCTTATTCAGAGCTTTGATTTGATATTTTATGTGTTTAGAGAAAGAAGGGTAATGCCCATGATTGTTTAGTTTATTGTCTTCATCTTGACTGGAAGCTGCCCTACACATTATTTGGAGATAATGGTTAAGTTGCTTGGACGCAATAAACTTTGGATTATAGTCTTGCCCTTATTCATGCTCACTTCTGCCCCCATTATGCCTTTTAATGAAGCATGCGAGCCCTTCTGGTGGTACTCTTTTCCATCATGGTAAATCCTGGCAGCCATGAAGAAGGGAGCATGGCAGAGAGCTTGGCACCATGGGGCAAGTGACCAGAATTGCTTTTAAGTCAGATGCACGAGAGAATGGCTGGCAATCCTAGACTAACCTCTCTATGTTAAATACTTTTCTGGGAGATGATTTTGTTTACCTCTTCAATTCCTAGGTGAATATTTTTCTTAGAACACACAATATATTTTGATACAATTATTAATGCCATACTGAATAAGTACTCAAGATCCAGTGTCCTTAAGCTTAATGAATGGCTGTATGATATGTCTAAGTGGTAAAAAGTGGTTTCTGGCCCTCTTTCCAAGTCAGTATCATCCACTGTGGCCTGCCCTCACAAGAAATGAAAATAGAACTGCCTTCTTATTTCTGCACATACCAGTTGTAACCAACTGTGGTGATGGTGGTTAAATGTCCTGCCATCCTCAACTAGCCCTCCCCTCTGCTTTCCAAAATAGCCCAAGAATAGAAAGAACTCAGCTTTATGAAAGAAAATTCAGAAGTTCCTTCCAGGTTAGGGTATACACTTCAACGAAGGTAAAATGTGAATCCTAAATTTTTGCTTATTAGAAATTACTCAATACTTTAATATCTAATAATGTAACACTAAATTACAGTTCAATTTCTTTCCACTTCAGATGCTTCTATTTATCATACGTTACAGTTCAAATAACTCACCTGTGATGAATATCCCAAGCTCCCAAACAACTCCCTTTATTCCTATGATATTTCTTCCTACTCTTTTTGTATCTTAAACTCTTGGCTGTTTTTTGTTGTATTTTTAATTTTTTTAATTTCAGAAAGAAAAGAGAAACAGGTAGGAACGAGATATATGTCATTAAGTCTAATCACATGCTAGAAATCATCTTTTGACCTGTTGGAGTTAGTAGAAAATATTCTTATGTTAAAAATAGAGGGTCATGGAAGGCTTTAGTGACCCTCAAAAGAGTTGTGCTGCTCAGACTAGAGAAAAGGAAAATAAATCCAGCTTGGAAGAAGGCTTGTATATAAATAAACTCCTGTTCTCTTATACTCCCAAATTCCTCAAACGTAAGAACTCAGAATTTCCCCAAGGGAATCATAACCACATTTCAAAGGATCAGCATCTCAGCCATTCATCAAAAGGGAGGAAACATCATTTTTAATAATATGGCTCTTGGAGACTGTTCACAAGCTTTTCTTTTTCAACAGATGCAAAAGGCAGCTCCAATGTGGGCATCTCCGTCAACAGTTGTTTTATCCAACTTGTGAGCAAAACCCAAATTTTGTATGTTAAGGCACTTCATATTTGCTTCTCTGAGACTTTAAATCAGCAGCAGAAACTGCCTATCTCATTTCACATTCCACTTTAAAGGGGTATGAGGAAAGTTACTGGGAAAGAAAGGAAGTGTTAATTAATTTGTACTCTTAAGAAATCATGATATTATTATAGAATTTATATGTATTACGAGTTTTATGTTAGAAATTACTGGCCACATGGCAGTTCATTTCAGATTTAAGTTTTTAACATTATAGAAATCACCTAATCATACATTTAATTTAATTTTTTAAATCTTTTTTAAATTTTAAGTTTTGTCTTTTTTTTATTATGTTCAATTAGCTAACATATAGTACATCATTAGTTTTTGATGTAGTGTTCAGTGATTCATTAGTTGCATATAACCCAGTGCTCATAATTATACATTTTAAATGAAGCTAGAAGGATCAAATATTACCTGTATTGTACATGTTTCCCCAAATTGCCCAATGTTCTGATTGCAGTAGGAATACTCTTTGAATGATAGTCTACAAATTGGTCCTACACAATGTATAAGGAGACTAGAATTCTAATTTTGGCTTTCTCATTCACTAACTAGGTGACCTTGAACCAGTCACTTAGCTTCTTTAGACCTCTGCATTCTCTGGGAACTGGTACGTGGTTAAAGAAATCTCCTGAAACACTGAAAGTTTATAACCTTTCTTTGAAACAGGTATATATCTTTTGAGGACAAAGGCAATAATGGCTTAACAAATAGAAATGACTTGATAAATCCTTAAATCAGCCAGCATCTAACTATCGATATGGATGTTATTAATGCCACAATGATTTAATAACATTCTGTAGTTAAATACAAGAAGTTTTTTTCTTAAAAACAAAATGAATTTTACCTTTTACTGAAGATAAAGAAACTCTATTTAAGAGTATTATATTATAGTGACATTGGTTTTTCTCCCCATTTTTTAGATTATCTACTCAAAGAAATGTTTTCCCAGCACAGCATTTGGATAGCTCGTTGTGACCCTAGATTATTGAGGTCAAGTGTATAAGTTTGAGCCCTAATCTAGACTAGCTAGATTAGTTTCTAGACTGTGAGCCTCTCAGGCATCCCCTGTATTATTCATTGGCAATTCCAGGTGAAAGTGTAAAGACAGATTGTTTCATAGCTGCAAATCAAAATTACAAGCATGCCCTGCAGTTGGGGAGTCAGGATTACGTCATCCTATGAAAAAGGTGGCACAATGTGTTATTGTTAAAATAACTCATACAGAACAAACCTAGTTTCAGATTTCTTTGTTGGGAAGATACAACTTTTTTAAAGTTTAGCAAATAGTTAATGGGATTCAGTTGCCCAGATAAAAACACAGAGGTGAGGGCCGCCTGGGTGGCTCAGTCGGTTAAGCGGCTGCCTTCAGCCCAGGTCATGATTCCGGGGTACTGGGATCAAGTCCCATGTCCGGCTCCCTGCTGAGCGGGGAGCCTGCTTCTCCCTCTCCCTCTACCTGCCGCTCCCCCTGCTTGTACTCTCTCTCTCTAATAAAAAATAAAAAAAAATCTTAAAAAAAAAACCACAGAGGTGAGGGCAGAGTATTATAAAAGAACCTCACAGTAATATATTATTTAAAATAATATTTTGAAGTAGTATATTAGAGTGTTTTGAAGGGCTAAATGGACTTTGTCCTAAGAAAATGAATTCTGTAAGGTAATGTTTGATTTTATCATAGAACTGCATTTTTTTTGAAACAAGTTTTCTTGCTACTTTTTTCTTTTTAACATTAAAGTGCTGTGAAAACTGAGAGACAGCAGAATAGTCTCTCAGAGAAAGCACTGGACGAGAGTTCTGTCAGTCTGCTCTGTCACTAACCACTGACACAATCATACACAGGTAATTTAGCCTCTTTGTTATCCCTTAAATATTACAAAATATTTAGAATGGAAATACTGACCCTTGTTCTCACCTCTATTTCATAGATTGCTAAAGGTAAACAGTGAGGTCTTAGGAAGACATAAAAGCACTTTGAAAATATAAATTTTATGATTTCTGTAATGGAAGGATAAGTGAAATTTAAATAAGGAAAGCTCAGAACTTCAAAAACTAATGGAATTTTTTTATTCAGAAATTCAGCAGAAACACTTTTCATTATTTTAATCTAATGCATTTATTTCAAGAATTATAATGAGGCATTTGATTAATGCTGAAAGAAAGGTCAAATGGTAGATACTGTATGGCTTCTACATTTAATACTTGTGGCAGCAAATGTCTTGCTGTATAATGTGGGGCCCTCAGACTAAATCTGACCAACAGATTTATTTTCTTTGGCCCCTGAAGCACTTCCAGCTTTTGGGATTTGAATTTTCTGTGGTTTACTAGTCCCCACTGCTGTTTTCCAATTCTTTAGGTCAGTGCTGTTCAAAAGAAATTTTATGTGAACCACATATGTAATTAAAAATTTCCTAGTAGCCACACTAAACAAGTAAAAAGAAATAGGTGAAATTAATTTTGATAATGTTATTTAATCCAATATATCCAAAATATTATCATTTCAACATGTAGTCGATATAAAAATGAAAATATTTTACATTTTTTGGGGTACCAACTCTTAAAAATTAGGAGTACAGTTTTATATTTCCAGCACATCTCAGTTGGAAGTAGCTGAACACTTTAAGAGTTCAGTCATCACTTGGGGCTGACTACCAAATTAGACAATAGATGCTTCCCTCACCTACAGAGCCCTTCTAGCAATGGTTCTGAAAATGTGGTCCTGGGAACAGCAGCATCAGCCTCACCTGGGAATTCCTTAGGAGTGCAAATCTCAGGCCCCACTCCAGACCTACTGAATCAGAAACTCTGTGGGTGGGGTCCAGCAGGCTATGTTTTAATGAGCCCTCCAGGTAGTTCTGATGCACACTAATGTTTAAAAATCATTGCCCTACTGTCATCTTAATTTGCAACTCTGGCTTGTGTGCTGCTAATCGTGATTAATGGGCAAAACCAAATCCAACAAATAAAAAAAGTGCCCTCAACTGAAATGCTTTCATTTGGCTCTTCTGAGGTATCAAAACCTGAAGTAAGTATGACAGACTCCTAAAATACAGCTTGGGAATTATTCATTAGACTGTGTTTTCCTTTCAGACATTCAGGACTAGTGTAGTTAAGGGGTGCCCAATAGGATGTCACCTAAAAAATACTCCTTGCACTCATTCATAAATGTCTGGAATTTCTTTAAGTGGGATTGGGTTGATAATACCCACTTCCATACCTCCAAGATCTACCTGAGGGAGGAGATAAACTGACTCAGGTGAAAGCCAGACTACCACAGTAGAAGAGCATGGTGATGGGAACCAAAAGATCAGAATCAGTACATGAATTTACCTCTTATGAGCTATGGAGTCTTTAGCTTTTCTCTTGACCTGTGACTCATTTTCTTCATCTGAAAAATGATAATGAAGAAGTAAAAGATACCTGTCCTGTCAGGCTCACAACATTGCTGGGAACCTCATGAGATAATATATGTGGAGGCAGTCATAAGATCCTGTAGATCTGAGACTTTTGTTAGTGTTATTAAATTTACACTAGGGTGTAAATGACTAATTCCCCCCCTACAAGCAAATCTGGATAAGGAGAGCTGGGGCATTGCACTGGGTGCTGCAAGCGGAAGAAGCGAATGTACCCGAAAGAGAGGTGCAGAGAGGGAGGCTGATGGCGCTGCTGACAAGCTACTTGGACTGGAGGGTTCTGCCAGCTCCAATCATTCTCTTGAATACCTATATAATTTTTAAATATAAATTACAATGATACTACACCACTGATTATAATAAAAAGTTTAGACCACTCTATCTGCTATTATTTCCATTCCATTCATTTCTTTTTTTTTATTTTTTTTAATTTTTTATTGTTATGTTAATCACCATACATTACATCATTAGTTTTTGGTGTAGTGTTCCATGATTCATTGTTTGTTCATAACACCCAGTGCTCCATGCAGAACGTGCCCTCCTCAATACCCATCACCAGGCTAACCCATCCCCCTCCCCCCCTCCCCTCTAGAACCCTCAGTTTGTTTTTCAGAGTCCATCATCTCTCATGGTTCGTCTCCCCCTCTAGGGGAGTATGTCAGAGGGGGAGACGAACCATTCCATTCATTTCTATGTGGGACTACTTGTGCTTTCTAACTAAACGGCCCGTGATAAGCGGCACAAATGCTGGGCCAATAAAAGGTAACAATACTTTGCCAACTGGAAAATACGATGAGATACTGGTGACTGCCTTCCTGTGAAAACTTCATTAGCAATAAATGGGTTACCAGATGTCACACGTCAGATTTGAAATTAAAATATATTCCCAGTCTTTGTGTGCAGTCTGAGCGGCAGGGAAAAAAGTGAACTCTTTCCCAGAGAGCTGCATAAGTTACTGCACCACTTTTGCCTTCAATTGTCTGTTTCTCCTCTAAATGTAAAATAAAATGTATGCCTTGGTTTGTAAAGTGGAAATATAGCAATTCTGTTTAGAAGGGCTATGTAGTGAAGTGGCACATTACTCATGCAGCAACTCTTTAAGGACAAGGAGAGTATTTTTGAACATTCTCTGCCACACCAAGACCACCATCTCCTCTTGTTTTTAACTTTGCCGTAGCAATTCGTCCTTTTCTTGCCTTCGCTTTCAGCCAGCAATTTCTGCTTTTATTCCTGACAACAAAACTGTCCAAGTCAGCAACTGTCAACGTCGACTCCACTCTTCCTGAACCTGCTGTAACAACAGCACTTCCCTGTCTTCACAATCGTAAAACTCTTCTTGTTCTTCCAGCTAGCTAAGTTGACTCTGTTCTTGTCCTCAAAGTTACAGGCCTCCAATCCGAAATCAACTGTGGTTAGGGAGGGAACCCCACAGTCGGAAATAGGACAGCAGAACTGCACTGGAGCCAGAAAAAATGTCAAATGCTAAGCCAGTGTGACAGAAATATCTAACATCCTCGAGTTTTTATAAACAAATATTTTTGTCTAAAGAAGGTCCATGTTCCTTTGCAATTTCAAAATCTCCAGTTACTTGGTTCCAGCTGAAGACTATGGATGTTTGAAACTATTTCCCCCCCCCCAATTTATTTTGGGTCTAGCTTCTGTAGATAGGTGAAGCTAAAAAACGAATTAGAGGGTGAAAGTGAATTATCACTCTTAAGCCTCCTCTTGGAGAAATATTTGCAGTACTTCTCCCTTATTTGTTGGGATACATTCCAAGACCCCCAGTAGATGCCTGAAACCATGGATATGGAACGCTATATATATATATAGTGTGTTTTTTTCCTCTGCATAAGTACCTATGATAAAGTTAATTTATAAATTAGGCATAATGAGAGATTAAGAATAATAACTAATAATAAAACAGAACAATTGTAACAATATACTGTAATAAAAGTTATGTGAATGTGGTCTCTCTCTCAAAATACCTTGTATTGTACTGACTCTTCTTATAATGATGTGAGATGATCAAATATGTATGTGACCAGATGAACTGAGGTGCATGACATAGGTTGTGACCTAGCATTAGGCTATTATTGACCTTCTGCCAGTATGTCAGGAGGAGGATCATCTGCTTCCAGACCGCAGGTAACTGAAACTGTGGAAAGCGAAACCACATATAAGGGGGTGGGGACTACTGTATATAGAATTTCTTTACACATAGAAATCCCCCAAAGTACTTACAAATTTATTTCTGGAACACTGACTACTCATCAGATGCTGGGGATGCAAGACCTACTGCCCTTTGAACTGCACATACAGGAAGACAGAGCATCGTTGAAGTGATTAGCTCTATCAGTGGGGAAAATGTCAATTTAAACTTTTCAATTAATAACTTCAGCACAGAGTGACACACAAGTGTTCAGATAAATTTATTTAATGTACAGTTGTTTTATACTCTATGATTTTGCTGGTATCTGAGGCACTAAGATGACTTATAAAAGTGGCTGAGTATTAACATTAGTTATATTTATAAGTTATGATTAATTGAATGTTCATTATGCACCAAGCATCGTGATAATTGCTTTCATATTTATAAGAGCCTTGTTTTTGACTGAACTGTGTCCTTTCAAAATCCACAGGTTGAAACCTTAATACTCAATGGAGGTAGGGCCTTTTAAGAAGTAATTATTGGTAAATGAGGTTATGAGGTTGGGACCCTAATCCAATGTGATGGGTGTCCTCATAAGAGGAAGACCACATTAGGAATGTGCTTACATGGAGGAAAAGATATGTGAGAGGTCTATCAGAAGGTGGCCATCTGCAAGTGAAGGATAGAGGTCTCACCAGAAACCAACCCTGCTGACACCTTGATCTTGAACTTCTAGCCTGCAGACCCATGAGAAAGTAAATTTCTGTAGTTGAAGCTACCCAGGCTGTGGTATTTTGTTAAGGTAGTCCTAACAAACTACAACAAGGCCTATGAGAGTAAGCACTATTATTCCCATTCTTCAGATGAGGAAACTGAGGCTGAGAGAGCAGGTCCTTACATTTTTGAGATTCTAAAATTTCAAGGCTCAGTTATTTTTTGGGGGGGGTAAGGTCATCATTTCAAACTCTAGTTCAGTGCTTCTCAGTGAGGGGTAATTTTGCCCTTCCAGGGACATTTGGCAATGTCTGGAGACATTTTTGGTTCTTACAACAGGGGGAGAGGGGGAGAAGCAATGTTACTTGCATCTAGTGGGTAGAGACCAGGGATACTACTAAATCATCTTACAAGGCACAGGGCAGGACCCCACAACAAAGAATTATCGAGCCTAAGATGTCAGTTGTGCAGCTCTTGAGAAACCTTATTCTAGTCCCCCCCCCCCTGCTTTTTTTCAATTCTTGGTATCTGTAGTTCCCGTTTTTTTTATGGAATAAGTTAACTGTATACTATAGCTTATTCGTAGCTTTTGTTTCAAGTATTATATTCATATCATCCCAGGGAAACTATAGATCAAAAGGTAAAATCCTGCTGAGTAACCTTCAGATGTCCAAGGCCATGTTTAGTACTTAGTAGGAGTTCTGAAATTATACGTTGACTAAATATCTGTTGTGCCAGATCATTCTAGAAATTACCCTCTCTAAGCATTTTCCAGAACTCCAGGATTCTGCATAAGTACACCTGAAAAGAGATGTGAGCTTAGAATTATTATAAGGTCTTTAAGGGATTTGATGGCTGTTGTAGCGGCCCCAAAGTTACCTCTGGAAGGAGGAAGCCCCCATGTCCGGAAGTCAAACCCTGCCCTCTGGTGGCATCACTGCCACAGACACTGCTGGGAATCTGACAGGGCCAGAGTCAATCTGCAGTGTTAGGGTCTGAACTGACTTTGCAATATTTAAATGTAAATTCAACTTTATATTCACACGAGGGCTTTGTTCCCCTCTGTGGAATAACACATTAAATGTAATCTGTCATTGAGGCTCTCATTAGAATAAAACCAAGTACACAAAAGTGAGAGAGAGGATGAACATACCATTAGTTACAAACCATACTCTGCAAGTTTGGCAACCCAAGAGTTTCAGTTACTTAGTTTGAGTCTTTCATACTTGCCTCCTCTACCCAACTGATTTTCTGATCCATAAAGGCACTAAGTAATTGTTTTTTATAGCCGAGGAAGAACATTTCTAGAAAAAGGATTTCTAAAGGAGCGATACTAATAGAGTCCCATGACAAGAATATTAATTATTGGTTCATGTGGTACTGTCCCTACAAATTCCTTGTGGACTAGTTCTAGCACCATTGTGTTTGAAATACCAGCTAAACCTGAGCAATTATATTGCCCCTTTTTCCTTTAAGAACTCTATTCTCTCACTAGGAAAACACCACTGTACTTCTTATCACAGAGTACAGCCTCTTCTGTATACTGATGCCAAACGGGTAACATTTTAGTGAGGCATTTGAAGTTGTGATATGCAACTCCATGGGAGACAAACAAGGTCATTTAGAAGGTCTTTTCATTGAGAACATCAGAGCTTTCAAAAGATGCAGGCAGCCTTTCCTGGATAATTGGGGTAAAACATAAATAAGAAAAAAATCCTCATAAAGTACAAAAATAAACAATCAGATGGAAACACTCAGAATTAAGAGTGAAAAGATACAGTGAACGTTGATGTCAAATCTTAATACCATATAAAACCAAAAGTAGTGAGTAAGAAAGCAACATAATTTAAGAAATTGAAGAGTAGAAATCAGTTGACTGAAGTTAGCGGGGTTAAAAAAAAAAAAAAAAAGACTTAGTCCAAACATGAGTCTAGAACTAGGAGTAGGGGTTTTGGGGGTTATTTCTTTGTCTCTCTAGAAATTAAAACCTTAGGCAAATCATGAAACCTTCATTGGACCTTGACCTGACAAATGGGAATGAGACTATAAAGTCTCTACCTTGCCATTGGAAGAATGTTGTAAGATTATATGTTTAACATAATTTCCTTAAAAGACAGTATATTATACCCATTCAGTGTGAATAGATTAGAAACAATAAAAACAAGTTTAACACATGACTGAAGTGGAAAGCTAATGTATATATTAAGAGGTATTTATTCAGCACTTAGAATTTGAAAAGGAAACATTAACTTTAGTAGAGTCTGTTGGCTGTCAGGCGTCACAGGAAATAACCCATAAGCTTTGCAGTCACAGAGGTCAGTTAAGATACCAGCTCCACCTTTGACTTAATCATATAACTGGTTAAATTATTCACCTTCTTTGAGACTTAGTCTCCGCATCTTTAAAATGGGATAAAAATTTACTATATACTGTTAATGTGAGGGTTAAATAAGACATGGAGGAAAAGAGTTCCATATATTAAACAATAAATGTTATCTATTGTTATTATCATTATTTATATTCTCAATATATATTCATACATTCCCACATAATACTAAGTAAATTGCTCCATAAAATTTTACTTTACATATGTATAGTTTGCCATGTTATTACACATAGCCAAGAACAGACTGGAACAATGTTAGGAGCCCTATCCATACAATACAATATAGTGATATAATTTGTTATTAATCCCATAAAGCAATGTAAAGGATCCAGGAAGGATCCATTTTTTAAAAGAAGTGAAAGTATGAACATATAAGGGCAGATGGTTTTCAGATTACTTTAAGTTGGAGGGGGAAAAAATATCACACTATAGACCTTTGGTTGGTGAATCACACCTCAACTAATTAAATGGCAAAAATTTCCTTCAAAATGCAGAGTTCAGAGAAAAGAATTTCTTTGCCAACAACTCCCCTAGTATTCATATAAGTCTCTCCCTTGAATTATCTGACTTAACATGTGGTAATTGTTGTTCTTTAATATGATTTCACGAGATTCACTTTCGAATAATTATATAACACTGTATTGTTTCTGGTAATAACATTTTTGGCATTACTTTATTACTGTATGAAATAATGGGAAAACAAAATAGGCTAAGTATTTTTGTACTCAGAATAGAGCAGGCAGATTTGTGAAGTTCATTAGAATTTTGTGATTATATACATAATATAATGTACTAATAATTTTGGATTTCTTGATATGAAGAGGTTCTAATTCAAAGAAAGTGTTTAGAAATCAGTATTTCAGTAGGCATGGTTGTATACATGTCAATGATCAGTTAAAAGCCATTCTCTAGATAAATTACATGGTTTATGTTATGCCAACAAATTAAGATGTTCTCTTTACATAAAATGTCGAATGACTTTTGAATGGTCTTTCAGTTTAGGTTTGGAGAGCAGTTTTATCTCAATGCAGATCAGGACGTCACAGAAATCTCTGCTATAGAAGGAAATTTATAGGTCATATTTATTCCTTTTCTTCTTCAGAGAAATATAGGAATATATTTTGTATGCCCTTTGTCCCTGTAAAAATACACAATTACTGTATTCTAAATCGTGTTTTTGTTGTCAGGTTATCCAAGCAAAGTCTCTTTTCACCTATAATGTTGTTGAACTATTATTATCTACAGTCTTTTGCTTTTATTGAAACAACTTAAGTCAGAGATTCATAACATTTTATTGCTGGAATAGTCTCTAGAAATTACATGCTCCAAGGTTCACATATTCAAATACTTACAGGGGCTGGGAATAACAGTTGAGGGAAGCAGTCATGGTGGTGAATGGAAGGCCTTTCCTCTTTCTCAGAGGAGGTGGGGGGTAGGGAGTCTCACTTCTCAGCTATAGCCATTTGTGCCAGTCGTGATGTAGGGAGGCACAGGATGCTTTTTTTAAAAATATAAGCTGGAAATATAAATTTTATTTGAAATATCCTATTTTGAAATGTATTCAATTAATACAAATATAATAATAATAATAATAATAATAATAGCAGCAACACTGTGTAGAACAGAACTCTTCTGAAGATCAAGTTTGGTCCAAGGGCTGCCAATCTAGAATCTAGGATCCAGGCCAACTGCCTAATTTTATAACTGAGAAAACAGACCCTAAGCCCCACAAGATGCTGCAGACCGCCATATTTCAGTGTTTTTATATTACACTAAGTACTTGAAGTACACCTCTTTCAGAAATTCCCCTTCCGTTTCCACATTGAACAACAATCTATGGCGGAGGATTTGGAGGTAGTGGGAAAACAGAGATGTGATGGACTGAGGTTATTGTTCATTCCTGCTGTCATCCGGCCAGTCTGCCCCATCTGGGTGTGCAGGAGGAGAGCCTAGCTCAGAGTATGAGAACTGTTCCAGAATGGCAGCCTAGATGTCACTCCCTCCTTCACTGTTTCCAATAGCAACTTATTTTTCCCTTTTCATTGTTCCATATTGTTAAAGATACTATTAGTCTTTTAGAGCTGTTGCTGCATTTCATCAAAGTCTCCAAATGGGTGAATACAGTATAGAATCTGTTACATTTGGGTATTCTTTCAGATTATTTTAACATTTATTCAAAAAATATCATCTACCAAAAGGAAGATCAATAATGAAAGAGACTGCGGCTATTTCATAGAGCCACACTGCCCTAATGGCCCTGGTTATATAACCGGTAATGAGGTTAAATTTTAAAAATACTTTTAATAAGTTCTGAAAACTACTTATTTTTCAAATAAATATTTATTATTATATTATTTATTCATTGTCAAGTAAAGTGTTTCTAAAGTGAACTGTGATGCTCCAAGCAAGAAATTATTTACTCATTTGTGTTTTTGATACCAATATATTTTCTAAATTAATTCACTGCAGGTTTAAGGAAAACACAGAAGTACATAAGGAGAATATATCTGGTATTGATTAGGTGGATACATTGAGGGAATTATACAGGATTAATAATGAATATGGAGTATTTCTGATGAACGGTAACACTTGGCTAGCCGATACATTTCTTTGGCCTCTAGCCCTAATAAACTTCCTGGACAAGTTGATTTTTCAGTTTTGTTGGAAAAATAGTTTAGTTCTCATGAGCATATTTTGAATTCTGCAAAAGGACAACATGTACATTTTGGTTAATTGCCTGGTTAGCTGGAAGAACACAGATCATGGTTTTACACATGGTACCTTAGATGGGAAGAGTGGGGAGCTGTAGAAGTACTAACTTCTATTTTAATTTTATTTTGTGTGAAAAGATCAAATTTCATGCTTTTTCAAGCTATGGAGGTTTCAAGGTAAGACGGAAAACAAAGATAGAAAATGTTGGTCTGATAATGTAAACTTCCTTATAACTCAGGAGGTGCCATGTTGAGGACCACTAACCGCTGCTTTACTGAGAAGTCTTTATGCTAGAACGAAGGAGTAGCAGTCTGTGGAAGGTAGTGGAATCTGCTCATTGGGCAGAGAGAGGCACGGGCCAGGGTGGGGGGTGGGGGGGATCAAAGTGAGATGGGTAAGGTCCACATGGCCCATGAGGGCTCCATGGCTTCAGGAACGCCGTTGTCTTTGGCTGGTAACCACCTGCTAAAGGCAACATTTGCCTGGGAGTTGTACTAATAAGCAAGTATTAAGTATTAGGCTGCTGGGATCAAACTCAGAATCCAGGGAAGAATATTGTGGGTACAGTAGAAGGAACATCTTAGTATCTGAAGTCTCAATGTGCATTTTCATCTGAGATACTGTAGTTTTCATCTCCAGCAATTCAGTTTCAGTCTTTTTTATATCTTACATGTCTCTACTTAATGTTCAAACTTTCCTCTAGCTCCTTGAACATATGGAACACACTTATAATAACCACTTAATATCCTTGTGCATTAATTCTATCATCTGTATCATTACTGAGTCTGTTTCCATTGATTGATTTTTTTTTTCTCATTATAGATTGTACTTTCCTGCCTCTTTGCACGCCTGATAATTTTTGAATGGATGCTAAATGCTGCGAATTTTGCCTTGTTGGTTATTGGATGTTTTTGTATTCTTACAAATATTCTCCAGCTTTGTTCTGGGAAGCAGTTAAGTTGCTTGCAAATGGTTTGATCCCTTCAGATCTGGCCTTTACGCTTTGTTAGGTGGGACCAGAGCAGCGTTTAGTCTAGGACTGATTTTTTTTTTTTTCTTATTCTGGAGGCAAAAAAATCCTTCTGAGTATACCACCTGATGCCCCATGAATTACAAGGTTTTTTACTCTGTCTGGTGGGAACAGGAACTATTTTTTGGCTTTGGATGTTCTCTGGAGATTGTCCCCTCTAATCCTCTTGGATGATTACTCATACACATGCACTGAAACACAAGGGGGATCCTTTGCAGATTACTGGGCTTTTCTTTTGTAAAACTCTCTGGTACTCAGCCCTGTGAACTCTAGCTCCTTGCCTCTCTGGACTCTTGCCTCCATCTCCTCAACTCAGGGAGACCTGGGAGCTCCTTCTGGGTTCTTCTTTGTGCCATGGCTGGAAACTATCCCCAGGCAGTGAGCTGGGACAACCATAGGGTTCGCTTCATTTATATCCCATCGCTTAGAGATCACTGTCTTTTGTTGTCTCATGTATACTGTCTTGAAAGCATTGCCTCATATATTGTTTCATATATATAAAAATCATTGTTTCATATTTATATGTGTGTGTGTGAGAGAGAGAGAGAAAGAGAGAGAGAGAGAGAGATATGTTGTTTAGGTGAGAAGGTAAATAAATCCCTTTTACTCCATCTTGGCTGAACACAGAAGTCTCTGGGTTTTAGTTTTGACCCTACATCTTGTGTGTTATTTGATTTTGGAAGAATTACTGAACCTTTTCCTCTTGTCTGTTTGTGAAATGGGGATAATAATATAATGATTAATCGATGGAATCATATAGGGGAGAACATGTCATAGTCTATGAGATCAGGCAAAGGAGTATCCATAGGCTGAAAGTGAACTTTAAAAAAACAAAACAAAACACAGCACCTGAGTGGGATGAACTTTCTCCCTAGCAGAAATCACCTGAACGTTTTTCTCTTGCCCAAACAGGGCACTTGCCTTATTTGTTGCCCTCACTCTAAATAATGGCCCTGCCCTTTACCTGTGGACCTACTGGTAAGGGATTATAGGCCAAAAGGCAGCTTGTCTCCTCCAAGAACCCATGGGGCAAAAAACAGGTTTATCTGAAGCATTCTGCCAAAGCTATACCAGCACACGACTATAGTACCATTAACAGAGTCTGTGTAATTTGTGTTTAAAAAATTGATTTTTTTCCTTATTTCACCTTAATTTAAAGTAATCACTTTTACCAAACTCCTGTGAAGTAAAATGCATATAATTATAAATTGAGAACATCTGCTCACAATTGTAAATATTGGCACTCATTCAGCTTATAATCAGTACATTGAAATTTGAAAAGAAAGTGATTTTTTTAAAGAAAAGATATCTTTTTTCTGACATATTAAAATTCCAGCTTAGTAATGTGAGAAAATAATAAAATTGTATGGCTTTTTTATTGCATGTTTATTTAGGCCAAACCAGTATGAGGCAGCTAGATTAATTACTTTTTTACTGTTAAGTACTGTACATAGTTAATTATTTCATCTAAGTCGTGTCTGAGCCAAACCTGTGAATTACTGTTCATGCAGGGCAATGATGATAATTTATGTACTCCCTCCATGCTACAGCTTGTTAATATATTATTTTTGATTTGAAACTAGATGTTAAAAGTTTGCAAGAGGCTTTTAAAGACTACTCCGTGACATAAGTTCTAAAATTATGGATTTCAAAATTAAGGTTGACAACATGCTATAATAGGAAATTATTTAGATGATGGAATTGTAATACATTTGCCTGAAAAATATATTTTTCCATTTTCTACTCTGACCTGTTGATTCTTATAGTTTCAGCTTGTGCTTTTTACTCTGCCTGATTTTATGGTGTGGCTGTCACTTTGGGACCTTAGGTAGTTTTTCAACATGCATAAAACCTGATCTCACTCACTGTCCTAGTATGGCTAATCAGATGTTTAACGGTGGCTACCAAGTGCCCGATGGCTGCAAGTGCTTAAAGAAGTGCTCACAACCACCATGAACTCACCAAGCTAAACAGATGACACTGAATCCATTTTTAAAGTGTAGGAGGAGATTATGCTAAGTGAAATAAGTCAAGCAGAGAAAGTCAGTTTATCATAGGGTTTCACTTATTTGTGGAACATAAGGAAGGTGAGCACGGAGGACGTTAGGAGAAGGAAGGGAAAATGAAGGGGGCGGAGATCAGAGAAGAGATGAACCATGAGAGACGATGGACTCTGAGAAACAAACTGAGGGTTCTAGAGGGGAGGGGGTGGGGGATGGGTTAGCCTGGTGATGGGTATTAAGGAGGGCATGTTCTGCATGGAGCACTGGGTGTTATACGAAAACAATGGATCGTGGATCATCACATCAAAAACTAATGATGTATTGTATGGTGACTAACATAACATAATAAAATTTAAAAAATAAAGTGTAGGATCATCTTTACAAACTTTGAGTAACAGGTTCCCAGTGATACTTGTACATAGTCAACTGAAAGAGAACTTAAAAAGTTTTATAAATTCAAAAATTAAATTTTGAGATGCCGTTAAAAAAAGATGAAAAAATCAGTAAAAATAAAAAGTGTAATTAAAAAAATAAAAAGAGATGTTATAAAGTTTCCTTGCTACTCCCAGCCTGTCCTGGATGAGCCGCATTAGCACCACCTGGGAGCTTACTAGTAAAGCAGTCTAAGGGCCCATCCACACCTACGGAGCCAGAATCTGCATTTCAAGATTCTGCAGGTGATTTGCGCATTCATTCAAGGTTAGGAACCTAGTCTAGAGGGACATTCAGTAATCACTTAAGCCTTTGCATGGATCCAGCAGTTTGCCCTCCCCGTAGACTGGAGAGGGCCCCAGTCACTAAGCCCACTCTGGTGGCGGCATGGGGTTGCCCTTGGAGAGACCGGAGGACAGGACAGGTAAGCTTTGGCTGTGTGAGGGGTCTCTTGCATTTTCCTGGGGAGCTCTTTCATGGGGAATTTAGAAGAAGAGTCCCAGTGAGGCAAAACCGTGTACCCAGGAAAAGAAATCTATTTCACATAACACAAATATCTATCGGGTCCATTCGTATAACAGATGAACTGGATGTTAATCTTTTGGATGAAAATCAATACAGATCCAGACTTCTTGCCGGGACTTTGGTGGGAAGGTCCTTGCTTATTTTAGGAGAATCAAGGAGCATCATAAAGGATGGCAGGTGTTTCACGTTCCCTTGAAGCACGTGCTTACCTTTTTTTGTTTATGTGAAATATGTGGCTTTTGCAATGTAATTTTAACTAGTAACTGTTTTTTTCTTCCCCCCCTCCTTAAATTGCCTGCACTTGCCTCATAATTTCCTTTCCTTGCAGAGGCTTTCAAACTGTTCAGCCACTAGAGGTCTGTATTACCTATTTAAAAAACCATACCCAGCCAGCTGAGACTTTCAGTTCTCAATTTCAATATCTATTTCTATTTTTTAAGATTTAAAATCTTTTAAAGACATAATACCTGGGAATAAGAAGTCACCACAACTTAGGAAATGAAGGAGAAAAACTTGTTTCCCCTGCTATTTCCACTAGACAGCTGAGCACAGCTTCATACTCAAACTCAAAACTCATCGGCCAGTCACAAATCAGAGAACAAAATTTATTTTCCGAAAAATAGTTGTTTCCCTGATTTATTTTAAGATGTCTGTGTTTTTTAACTTTATATTTTAAAACATTTATTTTTCTCTTTCCACAAAAGTTATTCTCGGTTTTAAGACACTGATTTTACAACTTTTATGAGGGTTTTAAAATAAGATTTTCTTTTATTAGTCATCCAAGATTAGATTAAAAATTAATGTTCTCTCAGGCTTACTTTATAAGGCTCTGCTGTAATGTGATAAACTAATGAAGGAGCCTAGGTTTGCATGGTTAAAGCTGTAATTGAGGTGATGATTGTTAGTGATGCCTACTGTAGATTGGGTCCCTCAAGTTTTCACCGTGTTCCGTGTTTGCACAGGGATTTTTCACTAGAGTAGCGCATTTGGGCCTGCCCTTCGCCAGTAGCATTGCAGGCTCTGAGCCTTCCAGAAATCTAAAAATGAGGTGTGTCCTGTTTACAGAATACCTGATTAATAATGGTAAAAGCTTTTCATAACCTTATAGAACAAGGCTCCCTGAAACACAGCACACTCATAAATTCACATATTTAAATGGAATGGTTGAAAATATTGCAGACATAAAACCTGTGCCTTACTGTGTATTGCACCAGGGGTTTGGGATTCTGATGCTAGATTTTCATAGATTCTAATTATGCCTGCATTTGGAGTAAGTGGCTGCATTTGTTGCCAGGCAAGGTGTAAGGCTAAAAGGCTCCCTTCTTTTAAAAGGCATTATTGCATAATGTTCCTGGCCTGTACAGCTTCCAGAAGCATAAGCAGGTCTAGTGTGGCTTCTCTCTCAGTCTGTCACTTTATTAAGATATAACAATTTGCAAGTGTTATTTAGCAGATCAGCTGGGTTCATTTCAAAGGCTAATATTTAACAGAGAGGGAAATAACCCATCCCTATCCTTTTAAAAAGTGTTTTCTATGTATTCTCAGGCAAATTGCTTAGTGTCTTCCATAGATCTCAAAGCTAGGATTCAAGGATAATTTTAGTAATGTCTTATCCTGCTTGCCTACATAATCCAAATGATCAGTTCTACAGCAGAAGGAAACTAATTCACAGTACACTAATTTGTACCACAGACCGCATTATTTAAAGTAGTTATGTTTTTTTCTTCATTTCCTATTGCATTTTTGTGTCTGGCTGGTGGCATATGAATTAACAATTTTCTCACTGAAATGTGACAGAAAAATATCTTCTTTACCCTATCTTCAAAATTCCTTTCAGAGCTCTGGACTCTCCTACTATTCAAAATAATGCTAGCTTAAACTTGCACTCTGTATCAATATAAGCTAACACTAACAAGGTGTTCACTTATATAGGTATATGTAAAAACAAATGCTGATGATGTAGCAGTTAATGAAAAGCAACAGCAGGAAGATACCAGGCTCTGGAGAATTTGAAGGGTTACATATGGAAAAGAAATGGTCAGAACCAGGGTGTTGAAGTCAGTCCCAAATTCCAGTTCCGGTCCTGACACTGGTTAGCAAAGTGGACCCCTTAGGCTCAGTGTCCGTGAAAAAAATGAAGCCAATAAGATAACCTAGCCTATAGGGTTTGTTTGTTTGCTGCTTTTTGGTGGATTAAGTAAGAAAATGCAGACAAACTGACCAACTCAGTGCCTGATCCAGTAAGTGTCCAGTTAATGGATGTTGTTTGCCGCTTTGTGTCTCCATTTATAAAATAGCAGTATAATACAATTGCAACAATCATAGCTACTTCCTAAGTGTTGTGGGAAGTTAAGATTATGTGTATGAAACAGTACTTGGCATGGTTTCTTCCCAAACTGGTCTCCCAAAGTTTTCACCCATAAAACTAAACTCCAAGTTGGGAGAATTTCAAGGATGACTCATTCTTGGATTGAGATTTTTTTTTATTTTTAGCTTTTTGAGTGAGAAGATTTGCCATTTAGATGCTTTACATCTCACTTGTTTTTTTCTGATCTGAATGATGACTTAAATTTGTGAGTCTACCAGATTAAGAAGATAAAATATTGCATTGAAATAGTAGGTAAGTAGAGACAGAAATTATTTTCAGGGAAGTTGAAAAACTGAAATTAAGAATCTGTTCGACCTCAGGGAATGGAAAGAAAAAATGTGATCATGCTTAAAACACTATTTTCAAACATTTCATTACTCCAGCTCTAGGAATTGAGGAAAGTTTGTTTTCCCTTAAAATGCTGTATAGTAAGTATCTCCTTTCAGGAGAGAAATCTGTGGGAGAGGGATTGGAAGGAAGCTGTGACTAACTAGCTTTTTATTAGGGACCAAATACTGATTAAATTACAGGCATTATTTTAACTCTACTTGTCTTCCCAATACTATTGGGATTTAGAATTAGAATTGCTGTATTTTGCAACGAGCACTGAAGAGAACAAAGACCAGCTACTGACATACAACTAAAAAGGTTTTTCTCAGAGAAGGACTAGACTTGGCAGTTTGGCCTTCATGCAGCAATTTCCAAGGACACGCTGGAGTTACAAAAGAGGTACATGCTTTCTGAAATCAGAGGCACTCACCTGGACAGAAGTCCACATCAGTTCAAACTGACTTTCATGTTTTTGTGTGAGAAAAGGAAAACCTCTCATTTAAAGTTATGTGTTGTATACTCTCAATATGTTCTAGTTCCTTGCTGGGCTTATTTTATGGGATTTCATTGATATGCGGGGTACTGGGAAATAAATTCCTGTATAGTGATCAATAAATAACCATTTGTATTATTAACTAGCCCTAGGACCTGGAAGTATACCAGAAAAAGTTCTTTTGGGGTCATATTTCAGTTTAGAGAGCCAGCCACATATTGGCAGTTAAAGACTAAACCCCTACGTCTTTCTGTCAACTCAGCACAACCCCATTTCCAGGAATCTCCTTATATCACCACCACTTTGGAAATCAGATCATCATTTCCACTTCTGAGTACATACCTTAAAACTCTCCATATGTGCGAAAGAAATGTACAAAAACATTTACCGTAGCATTGTTAACCAGCCATTGGGTATTGCTTTTCTAGAATAAAGGAAGTTGCATTTTTTTTTTTTCTCATTCTGTTCATGATCACTTCTCATTTATTACTCTTGGGGAAGTCTCTAATGGAAGCCTATAGGTCAGCTGGCCCATTTGGGGGAAGCATGACATCACAGATGCTTGTCTTTTCCTTGGCCTCATCTGCTAGACATAGTTACTAAGTCCTTTGCCTACGCTGGTAGGAGAGGAGCTGTAGAAAATCAAATTAGCAGGAGAGAAACTATTAGTCTTCATTTTCTTGTTTCCAACCTGCAAATACAGATTGTTAAATACACTTGTTCCCTGATCCTCATTAGGAAATCTTAAAGACTAGCAGGACAGGAAAAAAGCATGGGGATTATGAGAAAACAACACCGCTAAAATATAATGCATTGTCTGAATGAGAATTCAGACTATCCTACATTTGTAGCGTTGGTTGAATTTAAAATATTTCATTAAGTAGTTTTATTCCTTGTTCTATGTGGATGAATGCCGCATTTACAATCCCAAATGTATCTTTTTATTTAGAATTTTCTTTTTGTTGGACTTGGAGATAAAATAATTAAAATGGGATAACTAATATATGAAATCATTTTACATTTGGTGGTATCCCTGGGATTTGTTAACTTCACCAGTATATTTGTCTAAGAAGGCAAAGCTTTCACTAAAAATAATCTAATGGCAATGTTGTGTACTCCCAATTTTTTATTACTTGAGAAGTTTTACTTTCAGGCCCAGAGACGAGGGATTATAGGTCAGTGATAGACAAAGTGTTTTTGGAGTAAACCAAAGGCCCCAAACAAATAAGTTGGGTGTCCGGGAGGAACTGACATCAAATGCACATTTTTAATATTTAGAGTTCAAGTTATAGCCACAGAACCAACTGTTGGGGATTGAATCACAGACGTGACTTCTTTTTAAAATCTTCCATTTTGGAAACTTCACTACATTTCAAAGCATTTTAAGTCTTTAAATCATTTAGGTTTAAAATTCCATTTGTTTCTTCTCTTCTAGCACCCATTCTTAATGTTTCCAGTTTCTACCTATTAGTCCTGCTATTCTTCAATAACTTGATCTCTCTTTTGTTATATATTCTTTTTTTGTAGTTTCTAAGGATATTGGCCTAGGATTTGATGTACCTTGGATTTGCTGGCATAGTATTGCCTAGGGCCTTTGTTTTTGCTTTATGCTTTGCTCTTGCCTAGAGGAATCCTTCCCCAGATGTCCACAGAGTTCCTTCCTTCTTACTAAGGAGGCTTTCTCTAAATACCCTTTTAAAACTGCACCTTCTGGGGCGCCGGGTGGCTCAGTTGGTTAAGTGACTGCCTTCGGCTCGGGTCATGATCCTGGAGTCCCAGGATCGAGTCCCGCATCGGGCTCCCTGCTCAGCGGGGAGTCTGCTTCTCCCTCTGACCCTCTTCCCTCTCGTGCTCTCTATCTCTCATTCTCTCTCTCTCTCTAATAAATAAATAAAATCTTAAAAAAAAAATAAAACTGCACCTTCCCCTCTCATTTCTATTGCCATTCTCTATGTCATGTAATGTATTGCATATTTTACTTGATTGTTTTTCTGTCTATATGCACCAGAATATAAGTTCTCTGAGGCCAGGGGTTTTTGTCTATAGCTCACACTGTCCTCAGGACTGAGAATAGTGTCTGGCAGGTAGGTATCTGACAGAAATACTCTGTGGATCACAGCAGAATCTGTTGCAAACTACAACTCTAAGTAGGAATAACTTGTATTTAACATCATTCTCATTCAGAAGGATTCTTACTCTCATGACATTTTATTTGATATTTTTTAGAGTCTGAGGAAGAAACTTTAGGATTAACCAATACCCATTCAATAACCAACTTCTAGATCACAATAGTTTTAAACCGAAATGTCATCAGGATTTGAGCAGTTAAATAAATATGTGAAGCACCTTTGTACGGCATTAGGTAACAGTGGGGTCTGTGATAAGCAGGAGAGTTTATATATTGCCTACTTACAGGCATTCGGATTTGAAAAATTAATTTAAAAGATAGCACTGTCTGAAGAAAATGTGTCTACCTGTGGTTTCAAAGGCCCACTTCAGCTGTCAGTATGTGGCTGACAGGACCATGAAGACATTTTCTAAGTCACATTGTTTTTTTCTACTTCTTTTTAACTATATACTCAGGTCTGGGTATATGCCCGACTCCACATCAGGATAGGAATACTCAACTGATCAAATCTAATTACATTTGCTTCCCAACTAAATTGTATATCACCTTCCCCTCCTGTGAGAGTTATGGCCCCTCTTGGGTCCTCAGCATCTGATTATTGCAAACCTAATTGATTTGCGACATTTCATTAATAAAGTTAACTAAAACTAATTATACATATTGAATAAAGGTTTCCCGTGAAATGAATTATTCTATTTAGCTTAAGGGTTCTTAATTGTTAGAATGAATTGCTGAGGAGGATTGCAGAATTACTTTCTCTTGGGATATATATATATGTGTGTGTATATATATATGTATATATATATACACACACATATATATACACACACACTCAACCAATATGAGTTGATGGATAGTGACACCATAGAAACTAAAACAGAAAAAAATTTGATTAAATATGAAAATTAAAGATGTCAAACATCTTCCTAAGAAGATAAAAATCATAAAGTAGGTTACTTAGATCTCTTCATTTTGAGATGTTAAATTAGGTCTGTTAAATTTGTCATATACCTTAAGGAAGCTAAAATAAAAAATTTTAATTTATTGACATTTATTGTTTTATTCATAGTATGAATTTTCTTTCACTTAATTGGTACATATTCTATTTTTCACTCTTTAATTCAGGTAGTAAGTTCTGTCTAATTCATCCATCTAAGTCTAAATTCTAGCAGAAATCCAAGAGGAGCTTACTACTACTTCAGTTGTCCCACCAAGCTGATGTGTTGTGGGCAGTCGTTCTCACAAATAGGTTCATTTCTAAAGTTCCCTATTTGTTCAACTGTGTATAAATATGTTCTATGTAAAATGAAGACAAGCATTCATTAATGGTTTAGAGTCAAATAAAATATGGCTGAGCTATTAGTATTATATATATCACATGAGAAGCTCTTGTCATCAGTGGCTCCAATTTGCATTGCTTTCACACTGCTAAAGGAGTTTGGACTTCCTGCTTTACACTGTTAAAACAATTGTTTTGTCCTCCTGCTCTGTACACTGCCCATACTAGAGGGACCAGAAGCAGTGAAACACCCATTTTGTTCTTCCTCTTTGACTTGGGAACATCACTGAGGAGCCAAAGTTTAGGGTCTAGCCTTTACCCACTGCCTAGTTTTATCTACAGTAGCTCTGTTTGCTTTCTATGGTGACCCATGCTGTGTGTGGAAGTTTTTTGGCCTTGCCTACATGAGAGGAGGAGGAAGGCTGTTCCTGACTGGATTTTGGACTTGCAGTATGACATTCTTCTTGTTGTCCCAGAGCCCCCTAGCATTTAAGTTCTGAAAAGGTATCCAAGACCTAGTTCCAGATAACCACCTTTCACCAGATCTGTGTTGTGTTATTACCTTTCGAAGATATTTTGCACTTTCTGGAATTTAAAAAAATGCTTCCTACGTGTCTAAATCTTCTTAAAAGTCTTAAAAGGAATGACTAGTTGAAGGCGAAGGATGACAGTATTTTTGGTACTAGTCAAAGGTTCTCTCTGCCAGCAAAACAGAGCCTCCACATTTTGATGCTAATTCTCTGAACTCTTTTAATTATTAAAAATATTAACAGTAACCTAAATTTGTGTCTCCTATATGGTCAGTTATGTGCTAAGCATACCTAGCTCTATTTTTCAAGCCTAGGAACAGTGTTTCTAAGAATATACTGTGGATAATAGGTTATTTGGAGTAAACCTGTTAATCTATAAAGAAAACTATGTTTTTGTTTATTGTAAGAACCACCCCTCAAATGACTACCTTTTACTTTGCCTTTTTTTCATTGGTAAGACTTGGATTCATACTTGAAAATTCCAAACTGGGTGCAAACTTCTATTATATATGCTTTTATTGAAAAATAATACTATTAAATGTGTAAAGGGAATACAGGTTGTATATATTTATATGCTTTTCTCATAGTTATATAGCTATTTCAAATCCTTGATGCTTTGATGACTCAAAGACAAATTTGTTTTTAATTTTTTGCCTTGTGTAACACACAACCATTAGTCCAGAAACGAAATGTAATTGAATACTAGGTATAAGTGACTAGAAAGTAATTGAGACTGACATTTTAATAATGGAATCATATTAGTGGAAAAATGGTGACTAAGAACTTTCAGAATATACTATAACAGGTGGTGATTACATTAATTAAAAACTGAAAACAAACTACTGTTCTCTGTGATACATATAATTTGGAAACAAAAATAGAGACTTCTAATATCTTGTGCATTTCTATAAAAAGAGAAAAAAAGAAATAAGTCATCTAATACTTATTTTGCTTGGCTCTTCAATTTCTGAAAAAAACGTTTAAGTCATCTGTAGTTACGTCAATACAATTGAGACATATCTATCATTGCAGGAAAAAAATCTCACAGAATATAAAGAATAAAAAAATATGTGGGTCTTTAGACATGATCCTACATCTTTTCTAGTTTTGTTTACTTGGAGATGTCAATGATGCAGATAAAAATACCAACAGCTGTATATTAGTTCAATATAATTTCATGTACCTCTTCTCATGATTTTTAAGAAAACAAGAACCTCTAACCTTAGAGTGTACAAAAGATACTTAATACCATGTATTTTACTATGCAAATGAAAAAGAAAAAAGTACTGTGAGAACTATATACTAGATAACGTACCGCTGAGAAAATTAGAATTTAAAAAATACTTTTTGTTTTAAAGATTTTATTTATTTATTTGACGTACAGAGAGACAGAGAGAGAGGGAACACAAGCAGGGGGAATGGGAGAGGGAGAAGCAGGCTTCCCGCAGAGCAGGGAGCCTGATGCGGGGCTCGATCCCAGGACCCTGAGATCATGACCTGAGCCGAAGGCAGTCGCTTAACCAACTGAGCCACCCAGGCACCCCTTAAAAAACACTTTAAAATTTCCAAATAAGTTAAAAAGAGTATAAAAATTTCTTACCAAGTAACAATGGAAGTCCATTTCAATTATTAGTAAGTTGTTTATAGCCACAGTATCATAGAAATTTCTATGAAATGTTGTAAATCTGTGCTGGCCAACAGTGTAGCCACTAATTATATGTGTCTATTGGAATACTTGAAATGTGGCTAGCACAACTGAGGAACTGAATTTTTAATTTCGCTTAATGATAATTAATTTACATTTACATTTGAATAGCCACACATGGCACATGACTACCATACTGGACAGTGCATGTCTACAGATTTTAAGCCACTGAATATGGTCTTTATTTATTCTTTGAAATGTCCTGGTTTTCCTCATTTGTCCTAAGTAGATTTCAACTTAAATTCTTTGGGTCCTATAAAACAAGCTCTGAAATGCTGTTTACACATTACTGGTTTAAATCAATAAGAGGTCAGAGTTCTTTAGTTGTAAGTTGGTAAAACGGGCACTGCAACGTTCAGAAGCCCGGAACATACCTTTCGTATTTCAGTAGAGTGCCCATGGATTGGGATGGGGCCCTAGAGATTATTTTACAAGAAACCAAAAGCAAAGTTGCTAGTTAGTGGCAGAATATTGGTGTAGCATCAGTTCTTTAACCAACAAAAAATAACTTCTTTGAATTAAGCATGTTTTGCCTATTCATCCGTAATTTAATGGTTTGAAAAGTTTAAGATTATAGTGTTTTTTTCACTGTTTTGTTATTTGTAAGCAAAACATCGTATTATTTTGAAAGTTTTGCTACAAATGTGTGACTGTTAGAAACTGAGAGCTTCCAAAACAGGAGAAGGGAGGCTGTTCACAGAATCATTTTCGTCAGGAAACCCCCTGGATCACTGTCTTGATTCTTCTGTTATAAGGCTGATGGAATATTATGGACAGAGTTCCTTCTGCTCAGGACTCTTGGGATATAAAATAAAGCTTCCTATTTAGGACATATATTTCAATGTACTTTTTCTAGAGCTGGATTTTTGCTGAAAACATGTACAGCCCAGATTTCTAAGCTTAACTACACCTCGAAAAAGCAAACAACCCCCCCCCAAACCTAAAGATTTCCAGTGACAGAACTCTGTAGAATGTTACTATTTTTGTCTCCAAGATTAAAGCAATCCTAAATAGTTTCCTAATACTACCGTGGAGTGCTTCCAGCAACTGTTTCGCATTTGCCAACGAAACAGAGAAGAATAAAATCACCTCTAACATTTCTCTACGCACCCACCACCTAGCCTATCTATCTTATGCTTTGATAAAATGTAATCACAATATATTGAGAAGGGGACAAGCTATTCTCTTTATTCTCCCTGGAGGGACTAGGGAGTGTCTCCCCTGTTAATTTAGGAGGTTGAGGACTTGTTCCTTGAGCTGAGTTTTTGTGAGGAGAAAAAAAAACTTTTAATCTGGAAAATCCAGGAGTCTTTTAATGGAAAATATCAGGCAGGGCTACATGACAGGAAACAGATGCACAGAGCAGTCTCTGATTACCAATGCTGCCCTCTCAGATTCTGAGTGTAATGCCCAGCTGCATGACTCCATGGGATTCATGCCTACTAGAATGCTAGACTGTAGGTATTAAAGGGTACCTTGTCTCCAATTCCACATTGCCCTTCTGCCTGTATCTTATGGGAGTAAGGGAAACTTTTGTAAGAATGAGACTCAGAGACATCTGGATTTTCTGAAGGTGAGCAGGTCAAGTTTTAAGGTTTATGGTCCTTGGACATATGGTCTTTGGACATGCGCTTCTGGAAGTGAGTGCTTCATAGAGCCCAAATCCCCCATTGGGTGCCTGAGGAGAGAACACAATCATTTCCTTCCTGGTTCTCTGAAAGCCCTACATAGTATGAAGAACAATCCACCACTGGCCACAAGGAGATCCTTGCCAAGGGGCTGCAAATCTCTCACATGGTTTACATTAATAGATGAATATCATGGTAATTCTAACATTGTTTACATTTAAAATTATATAAATATATATGTTCTTAAGCTGCATATAAGGGATGAGATAAGACTGGAATTTCATTCTTTTCTGCTTCCTCTGTTTCTATCTTTAGACAATGGTGTATGTGGCTTCTTGTGCTACCTCCACTGTTGACATATTAGAGAAGAACCACTGACAGATAGAGTGCCATAGCTGTAAGACATGTTACCTGGATGCAGAACTTCTGGGGTGGCTTTCGTGTCTTATTCAGATGAAACCTCGGCCATTTAGACCAATTTATCATGTATTCAATCTGAAAAGAAAAAAAGATTAATGGGATTCACTGAATATGGTCAGATTTTCATTTTTTAACTGGCAGAGTAAGTATTAACATTACATCTTGAATGTGTTTTTGAAGGGAATGAAACCATATCAAGGATGTGTTTGTCCTTATGTAGAGTTAGGCTGTACCAAGTGGCAGTCTGTCAGATTTCATCTTCTTCCTGGGTATAGTCAACATCTTCCCCCATACCCTTGTAGATACACACTCCAGGAGAAAAACAATGTTTTTGGGTAAAATAGTACAATCTTATTCTCAGACACTTCTGTAGACATAACTACTAGTATAAGAAATATCATAATAGATTAGATACTCACTTGTGAATCTATAAACTTTGATAAATGATTCCTTTTTAATATAAACCTATATAAGTGTTATTGCACAAGAATTGGAAAAAAAATCTTTTTAAGAGATCTTTTTTTCTGTACGTCTGTTTTTGTTTCTCAGGGTAGTGATACATGCTTGTGGTATAAATGTCAAGTTATAAAAGAGTATAAAAATAAAACTTCATGTCTCCTAGCCTTGTGTAATGGTCTCTCAGTTCCACTTCCTAGAGGCACTTACTACTAACACTTTCATATGTATCCTTTTAGGACTTTTATTTTATTATTTTTTTAAGATTTTATTTATTTGAGAGAGAGAGAGAGAGGGATCACAAGTAGGCAGAGTGGCAGGTAGAGGTGGAAGGAGAAGCAGGCTCCTCACTGAGCAGGGAGCCCGATGTGGGGCCCGATTCCAGGACCCTGGGATCATGACCCGAGCTGAAGGCACACGCTTAACCGACTGAGCCACCCAGGCGCCCCCTTTTAGGACTTTTAAAAAAGGACACACATGCATACAAATGTGTATATCCACATTTTTTCATTTTATACATCATACTATTCTGTTCTTTGCTTTTTTGTTAAACTTAATATGGCTAGAACTATCTATACTGTATACATACATCTGCCTCATTTATTTTGATGACTATACAATATTTCATTCATTGCACGGATACATGATGATTTATTCAACCAGGCCCCTATTACTGGGCCTTATGGCCTTCTTTTTTTTCAGTTTCCCTTTTTGGCTGCTTAAGAACATGCCTCAATGATCCTATTTATACATATGCATTTTTTTAAAGCTATATATCAGTAGAAAAGTTTCAAAATGATTGTTAAAGCAAACTGTATAGTCCATGTTTTTGAGAGATACTTAAAAAAATGTCCTCTATAAAGGTTATACTAATATATGATGCTAACAACCTGGCTTTTATCAAATCTCAAATTTTTTTTCTCAGTTTGATAAATGAAAAGTATATATTTGTCTTGATTTGCATTTCTTTAGTTATGAATGAGGTTGAGTTTATTTTTTTATTTTTTGTAGTTATTCTTCTACTAGTTTTCCCAGTAATGGCCTTTGCTCATTTTTCAATTGGGTCGTTGCCTGTTTCTCATTTTAAAGAGCTTATGTTATGTTAGGGAAACTAGCGTTTTATGTGTAATGTGTGGCATATAACTTTCCCAAGTTCCTGTTTATCTTTTGACTTTGTTTATGGTCCTTTTTACTATATGATCATTTTAATTTTTTTATGTAGCCAAATTAACCAGTAATTTCCATTATGGGTTTGGGGGACATATTTAAGTAAGAAATTTTTTAAATCTGAAGAGTTATTCAAAAAGACAACAGGTATAGTATAAGTTACTTTTTAAACCACAATGTATACCAACTTTAATATAACATTCTTATTTGGAATGATTTTGGCATTAGAAGAATCTCTTTTTAGCCCTGCATTTCAGTGGTTTTGTTGTCATAGCAATAAGACATTTCTCACAAGATTATTTCTCTTACAAGAAATACCACCATGGTATAAACCTTGTGAACTCCTGTAAGGCGCTAGGGTATCTTAGGAAAAAAAAAATCAGAGAAAGCGTCGGATTTGCCAGTATCCTTCCCTACAGAGTTAGTAGCAGTTGTCTAAAGATCTGAAATCTCGAGTTAGTTGGAAGGAAAGTAATAGATGTTCTGAGACAAACAGAAAGTAAGACGTATAAAAGTAATAGAGATTTTGAAAGCACACACCAAAAAATAAGGGAAAGAAAAAAGTCACTTTTGATCTTGGCCTTGATCTTAATAACTCTCAAAAGCTTTTAGGATTTGTTATATATTTTTCCTAGTCTTATCTGGTTTACAAAGATGCAGGCATTTAAAAAATATATCAGTGATTTTAACCACACATCAGTGCTAATATTACTATTTTCATTAGAACACCAATGACCCAAGTAAGTCCATAATGGCAACTTGACAAGAATCTCCCAAACACACACACACACACACACACACACACACACACACACACACACGTTGGATCACACTCCTGATTTTTGTTTTTATATTGCTCTATTCACTTATGATATCTTTCCTTGCCATGAAATATTATTAAATATGTAAAAATGACTATATAATGTCCCATCATATGGCTTAATCTAATAGGAACTTAAAAGAATAGTTTTGTGTTTCTCTTAAAAATTTATTCTATTAACCCAGTAGATCAAATGCCAAAACACATTCAAGAAATCATTACGTAGGAATCACATCCGATTCTTTTCCATTCCTGATAAAGTGGCAGCAATTAACTGTGTGAAGGTTAAGGGCTGGGATCTATCATGGTACAATGTGTTTTATGTGAAGTGACATCATTTGAACAGAAAGATTACTAAAGCTGGGTTAATGGAACATTCTTGTTCTAGTGGCATACTGCACAGATTTAGAAGCATGTAAAATGCATTTGAATTGGATAATGAGAAGAGTTTGGGTCAAAATGTGAAGAAAAGTGTATGTGATGATAAAAGTATAAATGTATGCAGTTTACTGGTAGAAATGCTATGTTTTTCAATTTATTTAGAAGAAAACCTTGTGCAGATTCTGTGCAGCGGCAGTCACAAATATTTGGGCTCAGTGAGACCAGCAGGACTGTAAAGGGTCATAAGAGAATCACTGGTATTTGATCATTTATTAGCTCTAAGAAATTCTGCTGCTATGTGCAGTATGTCTCCTGGGCACTCCCGCCCCGCTAGGCCCGTACAACTTGGCATTATGGCAGCCCTGGGTTGATTGTGTCCTAAGCCATAAGTTACAAATTAGACACTGTACTGTTAGTGCTGCCTAAAGTTCCAGATCTAAGCAGCTGGAGAAGTTCCATCTCCCAAGGATGTCCCTTTATCACTGGGAAAATTGTAGCTGCTCAGTCATGTTGACACACCTCTCCTCTCAAACATGATCACAGGGAACCCAGACTCACCTCTGTCTTTTGACCAACATCAATGAACCCCTGTCAGAACAACAGGCTTTTGGACAGATCCAACTGACAGCTCTTGGAGAATCTACATGCACTAGGAGAAATTGTTCAGAGACTCAATCATCTGGGGAGTCACTGGCTTAAAAGAAGTCACCATTTGCTTGCAGACTGATTGATTAGTAACTATATTCAACTAGTTTTGTGAACCATGGTTGTAGATAAATGTTCATATTAAAGCTGAAAGAGTGTTATATAATTTGAGTTGGAAGGCTGAATAATTTGTGTAGGTAGGGAATCATTTGTTCAAGAGAAAACTTTTTTTTTTTAATAGGATCAGAACACCAAAAGGTAAAAAGAGTAAATTTTAGGTAAGTTATGAGAAAACACAGAGATATCAAATCTTAAGTTTTAAATAATGAGCTGTTATGGTTTTAGTATTTATTTTCCAACTAAAGAAGGAATTTTTAGAATCCTTCATTATTACACTTAAAGGTAAGATGACAGGCAAATGTTACAACTAAAATGGAATAGATCTTGTTTTTTTTCGATGAAACAGAACTTGATTTCAAATTATAATGTTAAATAAATTCTCAAATAATTAGGTGGCCTTAAAAAGCAGGCAGCCAAATGTAGACAGTGTGGAGTGGCAGCTAAAAGCACAGGAATCAAAATTCCTGTGTTTAAATCTTTACCAGTTACCACATTTGGGTGGGTTACTTATCTCATTATTACTCAGTATCCTAATCTATAAAATGAGGATAAAGCAGTGCCTATTTTAATTAGGGATGTTGTGAGGATTAAATAAAAACAATATTAAAGGCTGAATGTGTTTGGCATATTATCTGTGCTCAATAAATGTTAGTTTTATGTAAAAATGTTAGTTTATTAAAAAGCCAATAAAATAACCTCTAGGTAATCATTCTATCTTTTAAAAGATTTTATTTATTTGTGAGAGAGAGAGCAAGAGAGCGCACAAGCATGAGTAGGGGGAGGGGCAGAGGGAGAAGCCAACTCCCCCTTGAGCAAGGAGCCCAGTGGGGCTGGATCCCAGGACCCTGGGAAATGACCTGAGCTCAAGGCAGAGGCTTAACTGCTGAACCACCCAGGTGCCCTAGGTAATCATTCTAAACAAGGCCTAGGTGCTGTACACTTGGACTCCTCTAACTTCACTGTGCATTTGAATCACCTGAGGATTTTGTTAAAATGCAGATTCTTATTCAATGGGTCTGGGTGGAGTCGGAAAGTCTGCATTTCTCACAAGCTCCCACATGATTCCCATGATGCTGATCTTTGCCTTGACACTTGAGGTAATTGTGGATGGTTGCTCCTGATTTATAGTACAGTGGTTCTCAGTAGGGACAATGGGAATAAGTAAAGTTTAGACAATATATACGGATTTAAAATGTCTCCCAGGTAATTGTAAAATGCTTGCCCTACCTTTTCCCTAATGCCCGAAGAACCACTGATTTGCTATTTCAACTTTTGTTCTGTTTCTCCTTTTCTTATTCTTTCCTCTACTTTCCCCTTGCCTTTACAGCTTTAGACTAAAAAATAGTATTAGTAGTTAGTTCCCCAATTAGTAAGAGTGAAGCATCAATTTCAAGTCATTTTATTGTGTCTAATAGGATACTATACTCAAGGAGGTTAGGAAAATGGTTTCTCTCTAGTGTATCTCTTCTAAATTATAGGGATTTGAAAAATGTATTTAACATTTTCCATGGCTTTAGCTGAAAACAAATAATAAGCAAGCAAGAAAGTGATTTGTGGAGCATTTAGTAATAGAATACAAGGATGCATTGGATGTGGTGCATATATCATCAAAGGAGGTATACTCCCTTAAGGAAGGGAAAGTTGTGGAAGTGGCTGGAATCAAACAATGTGACCACATTAGACATTTCACCTGGTCTGAAAAGTAGGACGGAAGGAGGCTTGTTTTAAAATGGCCTCCCACCCCAGTGTCACTGAGATGCCTGGAGAGACTCATATCCAAATATGTACTTAGCTTGACCAACATCTCTCTAGGGCAAAGACCATTTTTATACTTCCGTGTTCTTAAGGAGCTAATATCACTCAGATCCATAGTATTCCCTCTGTAAGTATCTTCTATTGTTGATACATTTCATACATATAATTCTTTATTTTCCAAGGTAGATAGAGGAGCTTTGATTAATATTAATTGGTAAATATCTAAAGACATTGTAGAGAGCAAATTAGCAATCATAAACTATTTTTTAAAAAGATTTTTATTTATTTATTGAGAGAGAGAGTAAATGATAGAGAGAGAGCATGAGAGGGAGGAGGGTCAGAGGGAGAAGCAGACTCCCTGCTGAACAGGGAGCCCGATGTGGGACTCGATCCCGGGACTCCAGGATCATGACCTGAGCTGAAGGCAGTCGCTTAACCAACTGAGCCACCCAGGCGTCCACATAAACTCTTTTTAATAGTACACAATCATATATGTGTTCTCCAGTATTCTCACTCTGAAGTTAACCATTCAAAGTACTTAAATCCACTGATCTAAATAAGTTTTAACATCATTTGGTGAAGAATAAAACAGCTTATATGTGTATAAAGTGAACAAGAAATCATATAAAACTTGACCCAGACTGAATGATTATTAATTCCATGATTTTAAATTTTAAGGACATTTAGACTTAGGACTTGGAATATGAAGGCACAATGTGATTAGGAAAAACAAAGCATACCCATGTCTTCACCCATTTTCTAAACTATTAAATGTTAGAAAAGTAATTAAATGTGAGACTAGCAACACAATTTAAAATATTCTTAGATATAGGAAGGAAACTCTGGTAATCTCTGGTAAATTCTAGACATTTATTTCTACTTAAGACATTTGGATGATGCACCTATTTAGGAACCAGACAAATAAAATCTTCTAAATTGAGCTATAAGAATAATGTAAAATACAGAAGTCATATGGTATTTACAGCATATAGTGAATTCTGTTAGTAAAATATTTGAAAGATTGATTTTAACACTCAAAGGAATTGTTTTCCCTTGTAACCATCTGCTACAGAGAATAAAAAATCAGATAGCAAAACTTTCAATGTTAATACAACGACTAGTATCAAGATTCACTTGTCATTTCTATGACTATATTTTGTTTTCTATTTCCAATTGTCAAATTTCTCATTAAAATAACCACGGACTAATAAAACATTTGGCAAATGTATAACTCATGTATAACTATTTAGTTGTTGATTTTTTTTTGTTTTTTGTTTTTTTTGGCTGTGATTTATTTTGGATGTATTTTAGAGCTTTAATAGGGTAACAGTAGTCATTTGTCAAATCAGTTGAATATTACCTTAAATCCCTATAGACACTCCTTGATTTAAGATAGCTTTATATATTAACTCATCGAAAAGTTGAATTTTGGTAGCTAAAATTCATATAATTAATAAAAAAAGTAAAATGACAGCTAAATTTAGGCTGGAAATGGAACAAAACTTACTTTTGTTTATGGGAACTTTGATACACTATTTTAATAAGTAACCACATGGCAAGGAACACAAACCATGCAATCCAGTGACTTTTAGGCAGTTTTGAAAGGGATGGCTTAGAACTATTTTGAAGAAAAATAACAGCACTTTTCAGTGGCGATGAGTTTAAAAGGTGACTTGTCCAGTTTACTAGATAACATGGAAGAAGAGCATTCCTAACCTGGCCTTGACTGCTTTGTCATAGTTTGCTGGTCTGGCTCTACATTTGTTATTTGCCACAGTGTGTCTTTAAGACAGCTTTCTAATCTTTACAACACTTGGATTTACTTTACAACACTTGGATTTACTTCAAACACCTAAATAAAATATCTTAATTTGCTAGCTTACTTGGGAGACTCTCTGGCATAGCCCAGTCATGACTGAGCAGGCAAAGCACTAGGTAAACTAATGAGTGTGGGGCTAAAGGCTGGGAGCCTGAATCAGGCAGCCAAAACACGCAAGTGTTATGGGACTTAGTCTAGGTTCCTGTAACAAATTTGAAAACAAAATACAGCAAATCTGTTATTTGCTTGAAAAGGATGTGGCACAGATAAAACTACAGAAAACATGCGTCATACCTTTAAACTATTAGTTTTAGACTTTTCTCAGCTAAGTATTTTACCAGGGCTTTCGTAAGTAGCAGATTAAATTTTTTTTCACTCTTTTTCATCCTGCATAGGGCAAATAATTAGTGATGGTAGCAACAACAGTAATAAGCAGCTGCAACAAACCAAAAAATGTACACACACACACAGACACACACACACACACACAATTCTTACCTCAAACTAGAAAAAAAAAACCACAGTGTAAGAAACCTGGACAATGCACAGATTATTTCTTTTTTGAACACTGAACCAGGGTTAGAGAGTGACAGGAAAGATTTAGGCTTAGAACTCTTGGGATGGGGAGCACTGGCGAAGCAAAAGTGACCGAAAGGCACTTTATACATCTCAAGGCAGCTAAGTCTTCCTTTGGCATCAGTGGAACCAGTGGAAGAAAACCAGCTTTCTTCTGAGTTGGATGATGGAGCATTTGATTCACTTTAAGGTCAAAGAACAGCCTTACCAGAAATGGAGGTTTCATGATGGGCACAAATAACAATGAAGTCAGGAAAAAAAAAAAAAGAGAGAGACAGAGGAGATGACAGATTTGACACTAATAACTGTGAAACTTTAACAAATGCTGAGACCTGGCAACTGGCGGTACACTCCCTGAGCTATAAACCAGGTTATGGGAACTGCCAGCCATAATCTGGGGTAGGGGGGAGAGTTGGACTTTTGGAGCCAGCACTGGAAACGTAATGATTTTCAGAATAGATAATTTACCAGGACAGTTATTTAAAGAGTTTTGAGAGTCCCAAACATGGGCTAAATGGGTAATTATTTTAGACTATTATTTTTTTACGCAAATAACTAGGAAACAAAAGGAATCAAGGAATTTTATCACTGGAGGGAACCTCAAGGGCAGGGGCCTGAGGTTCGGAGTTGTGAAATAACTCTCCCAACAGTACACAGCCGTTTAAGTGGGTCTTCCCATTCCCTGCTCCTGGCGCTTCCCTGCCCCTCCACTGTCTGCCTGTGAGGGTGGCAGAATCCACCACAACCTAACTAGAGATTATCTATGTGGGGCCTTTAGAGCTAGGGAAGCACTGCAGGAGACAGAGAAGCAGTTTCTTAGAGAAGACTTACAAAAAAGTTACAGCTTATGCTAAAGGAAATAAACCAGGACACTCAGATGGTATCTACCAAGAGAATCATGTTGGGGATGAGGTACCTTTAGGAGAAACAAGTTGCTCAACAAAGTTATAAAACAGAACAGTCGAGTCCCAGATTTCTTACATCCCTCACTGTTACTTTCTCTTCTTTGAATGACACTAGAAATAAATGTAGCTAAGTCACAAATTCGATCCCAGGAGAAAAGGAGCACCCAAACTCTTCCTGAGAAGAGAGGGCTTTGAGGGCCGGTCATGGACTTCTGATACACCACCAGAAAACAAAGAAAAGGTAAAGAAACCCCAGCTGGGTTTAATGAGCGGGGTCTCTACTAGCTGCGCAATGACAATGGGGCAGGAGACGCTCTGGGAAAGACGTGCTGAGGTCTTGGGGAGAAGTAGCAGGCTGGCAGTGTAGAAAGACTTGGCTGGAGTTAAGAGAATTGAAGAATGGGGTGCTAGAAGGTGGTGTGGAGGAAGGAAGCTAAAAAGAGCTTCTCTTAAAATCCCACCTCAGTTACAAACGTGTACTGGCTAGGGCTGTGGGGATCGGGGTATGGAGACGCCCCGGCTTCTCCCCCTTGCCAGTCTGATGAATCAAAGGGCACCTGCGAACACCTGAAGGTGGGAGAGTTTGCTCCAGGTGGGGGCGGTGTCCAGTACCAAGGACCCAGCATTATGGTTTACAGGGAGGGGTGAGGGGGAAATGAGCTGTGCTGGGGTGTTGCCTGGGAAGCTGAGGGGGAGGTTGGGGACACTCTAAACTTCACCTTAGAAATAGCACAACTTTTAAATGGACGCCCCGCGGAGTTATACCGGCTTCTCACTCAAGATACACCGAAAGGACAAGAGTTGGTTAAAAGCCTCGGGAAGAAAGTTTACGTGGTTGCATCCCAGTTCTGAAGATATCTTGCTTGTACTCAAAAGAGTCTGGTCAAATCGGAATGAAATTTTGGGGGCACGCAGCGAACAGTCTCAAATTGTTCCCTGCAACCCAGGCGCCCCTCACCTGATTTGGGGAAGGGCAGCGCGTTCCTGGTGGGCGCCGGCCGGAACTAAGCTCGCTCTCTCCTTCGTCCCCGGGAGCCTACCCGCACAGCAACCGCAGTTAGGACGCCTTGACATGAAACTGATCAGCCCCGCCCCACAGCCCCGAAACCCGGCATGGGAGTCGGTGTCTACTCACCCGCGCCCAGGGCGCTGAGCCCACGTCGGACCGCAAGCTGGCAGCGCTGGTGCGGGGCTTCCGCTCGCCGCTTCCGCGTCCCTGCGGTGCGCCCTCACTCCTGGGGTTCGCTTGGGCTGCTCCCCATCAATCACCGCCCTAGCACGGCACAGCTGCTAGCCGTGCCTGTCGCCACTGCCTGGGGCCCTGGCTGACAAGAGCTGGAATCATCCGCGATGGGGCAGCTCTGAATTTATAGCGAGGGGCGTTGCTCCTCCGTAGGTTCCAGGGACGAGGCACTGTTTTGCATTCTCTCCTCCTCCGCTCCGCCTCTGGAGACCCTCTTGGCCCAACCTCCTCCCCCTCCAGATGCTGACGGAAGCGGGAGGATGCCACAATCATACCCCAGTGTCACCTATCAGATCTGTGCGCACTTGGTTCAGAACTCTGCATTGGGGAGGGTCGCGAAATGGGAGAGAGCTGGGGGTACAGGAGAAACAGTTTACGCCGGAGATAAATGTTTCCCAACTATTTTTTTTTTTTTTTAACTTGGATAAACTTGGAAAACTTTTTAAGGAGGAATTAGCGAACTTCTCTTTCCTGTAACTCAAACTTTGACAATACTGTTGTGGATCGTAGATACCATATATTAACTTCAGGTTTACAGAGTGAAAGGCTGGACATTTATGTCATCCTATTGGACATGCTATCAGAGTGCATGTTTAAAAGTATAAAAATAGAAAAAGTTAAAGAATAAAATATGACCGAATATTTAAGGAAGAATTAATAGAATTTCTTCACAAGCTATTCCAAAAAACAAAAGAGGATTACTTCCCAACCCTTTAGTATCAGGCCAGTATTGCCCTGATACTAAAACCAGATAAGACATCAGAAGAAAAGACAACTCAGATAAATCTCTCTTATGAATGTAGGTAAAAATCCTCGACAAAGTATTAACAAATTGAATCCAGTAACATATAAAAACAATTATACACCATGATCAAGGGAGATTTATCCCAGGAATGCAAGATTAGTTTACTGAAAGTCAATTGATGTAATACAACATATCAGTAGAATAAAGGACAAAAACCACAGGATCATCTTAATAAATCAGAAAAAGCTTTGACAAACCTCAACACCCTTTCATGATAAAAGTACTCAACAAACTAGGACTAGAAAGGAACTTAATCTGTAAAGTCTATCTGTGAAAAACTAACATCATACTTAATGGTGAAAGACTGAATGTTTTTGAATCTAAGATCAAGAATAAGGCAAGAATGTTGGCTCTCCTCACTTCTATTCAACATTGTGCTACAAGTTCTAGCCAGATCAATTGGGCAAGAAAAAGAGATAAAAGTCATCTAGGTTAGAGAGGAAGTAAAAGTATTTTTATGTGCAAATGACATGATCTTGCATTTAGAAAATCCTAAGGAAGCAATTAAAAAACTATTAGAGCTAATAGGCATGTTCAGCAAGGAACAGTCCAGAAATGAAATGAGAAAAAAAATTGCATTTACCATAGATCAAAAAAAATAAAATACTTAGGAATAAACTTAACTAAAAAGGTGTAAAACTGGTATTCTGAAAACCATAAAACATTGAAAGAAATGTTTCAAATATATACATGTTTCAAATATATACATGTCTATGCATAGAAAAATGGATTACTTTCACTAAAATGCATACAGTGGTTGTTTGAAGGTCATACATATGGATACTTTTAGATGATATTTGATTTTTATGCTTGTGTATGTTACCCAAATTTTATTATAACAATTACATCAGTATAGCAGGGTGAACGAGAAGGTAGGGAGCTTAGCACAGGAACTGTTTGGAGAGCAAGAAACGTCCGTGTGGACACATTTTGCTGTCACTAAACTTGAAGGCCTAACTGTTACAACTACATGAGTGTGCCATACCTGTACTCTAGGGCATTCCTATGATTTAGAATATGGAGTTGGTTCTCATATTTATGACAATTCAGTACTTTGCATTTATATGAGGAGAAAGTGTTATACATAAATATTCGCAATGTAAATGAAGGTCCATTCTAGTGACTGTAGAAGTGCTAAGAGAATAGAGCCATGCTTTTCAGATGGATACTATGGCAGACATTAACCTCATCTGCTACTGCATGTACTTTGGCTTATTGTCTCAGAGAACATTGGGTAAGACATCACATCGTATAATCTTATCCTATGTATAGTACTTCTAAGTGAATTCATTATATAGCTACTGGCAATTGTAAATTGGAACTCATGCAAATGGCCATTTACATTACTCAAAAGGGAAGAAAACTAACATTTTCTGTATTTCTCTTATTCTAAAATTTTTCTCAAAGAATATATCATTAAGCCTCATGAAGTTTAAACTTACAGAAAGAACTTCATTTTGATTCCAATTTCTTTCTCTCCAGCTTTTAAAATTTTTACCTCTATTCCTAGATTTTCAGATGTGCCTTTCGTATCTCTTCAGGTTTTTTTATTTCCATCTTTTTGCCCATATTGATGCATTTCTAGACTACCTTCCAGCCTTTGCCATTTGAAAACTTGGTTATCCTCAAAGACTCAGATCACATACCAGTTTTTAATTTTCCCACTCACATCCACCAGAAGTTACCACTTTTTCCTTTGAACTTTATGCAACTGTTTTTGAATATATAAAGTAGCATGATTTTATTGAAAGAGATGTTTAGAGACCTGGAGTCCGTTTTCCATTTTCTTAAGAGCCATCAGTGAAGGTTGGCCAAACCAGTGGACATCTAGATCTTTCCTTAAAATAAGGTTTTCCAATATTCTGTTTACAAGTTATGTGAACTTGAGCAAGTTATTTAAACTTTTTATGGTTGAGTTTAATCATTAGTAAAATGTGAGTACTATTAGTATCTCACTCATTGTGAATGAGGATTAAATGAAATAATACATGTAAAGCAAATAGAATAGTGTCTGTTCTATAGTTAGTACTTAAACAAATGTTAGCTTTTAAAAAAAGTTAACCCCATTAATTCTAAGCATGTATGTTGTCCAATTATTCAAATATAGCCACTCTTCTAAGAAATCTTTTTGATAAGATAGGGGTCTGTCTTAATGTACTTTACCAAAATTTATATCCCTGCTTTAAATAATTTTACAGGCATATAGAGAAAGAGATGACTATGACAATAAAAGAGTGTTGTTGAATGTCCTTGACTGGAGCATGTAGATAGATAGCCTCATTAAGTATAAATGAGTTTTACAATGCTATGTATCGTAATGAGGATCAATGTCTCAGGAAATTTATTTAAATTTTCCATATAGTATACTCTCAGAAACTAATATGTAGAGTGAGTAAACAACTGTTTTCCCCCTTCTATTTTATACCTTTTTACAGATGTTACCTCTTAAAAACAGAGTTATAAACTTCATATATCATTAACTAGACAGCCTTTCTACTATTATTACCTTCATTTATAAAGATAGAGAATGAATATTTGTAAGGTTCTGTAACTCACCAGAGCATAAGGATAGCCCAGTAAATGTTATCCAGTAAGCTGGCAAATGTGAAATAATAATTTGTAGAGGCTTGGGTGAATCTAAAAGAGTAAAATATGTTATTCTATCTGACCTTATGATTAAACATTAAAAAATTATTTAAATGTTCATGAGGAATGAGGGAAAAACTAATAGGAATAAAGCTATTCTTAACTTTAGAGATTAAGTTAGATATAATAAATGAGATGGATCAATTTAGTATTGAATTAATTTTACTTTCTAAAAAAAAGCAAGGTTAGTATACTAACCAATAAAAATGTTGATAGATGATAAGAAAGAGTGAAAAAATACTACACAAATAAAATTCCTAACAAGAGAGTTGTAATATGTGAGTGTTTTAAATCTATGAACATCATTATTTTTTTAAAGATTTGTTTATTTGAGAAAGGGAGAGAGAGAGAGAGAGAGAGAGAGAGAGAGAGAGCGCTGGGGGAGGGGCAGAGGGAAAAAGGGAGAGAGAGAATCTCAGGCAGATTCCTCGCTGAGGGCAGAGCCCAGCACAAGGCTGGATCTGAGAACCCTAAGAGGTTCTGAGCCACTTCGATGCCCCTATGAACATTTTTATTAATAATCATTGAATAGATACATCATACTCTGGATAGAGGAACTGACATACATAAGAGTTGTATAAATTTATTAAATATTTAATTTAAAAGAAGGGAGTTTTATATAATTGCTAAAAGATGGAGGTGCTGAGAAATGAAGTATTTAGGAAGAACAGGGTAGGTATTTAGGGTGGCAAGCAGGATATATTTTGACCCATATAAAGAATTCAACAGACTTTCAGATTAAAAATTCTAGCAAAATGAGTGACGTTTGTAAAATAGCGTTTGAATTTAACTGGTTGAGGAAAGATAAGGAGATTAGGCTATCTCAATTTTAGTTAAGTTCCCATTGTCTTTAGAACAGTACAACCTAAATATTTTCCACCACCTTTCTTGTTTTGGTTCAACTTTGGTGGGTGGCTCTTTGTTGACTGTCAGATGGTTCATTCACACAATCATGCTGGCTGTCCTTTACTCACTACAGAGGTCATGATATCAGGCTGCCCACTTGGCTGATGCTTCTTTGGCATCTGGCCATCTTGAGAACACCCATGCTGGCCTAGGATACACTCTTGCCCTGCTGATTGAGCTGCAGGATTCCTGGTCCAAGCAGAAGGCTCCTCCCTAATCAGTGAAAGGCATGTCTTTGACAGGGGAGATGTTTATGGCTGATCTGAGCTCCACTGGGTTGGAGATAATTCCTAATGAATGAAGCTTCCTCTGGCCCATTTAGAATCTTTAACTTGACCATGCAACCCCAAAATACTTCCCTACACATAAGCAAGTTATCTTTAAAAAAGAAAAACTTGATGCACTCACCTGCTGCCCCTGTGTTGCTAAGAGCTGTCATCTAGTCAGGATTTCATCTACACTAGTTTCATGCTGGAGGCATTTCACAAAGACAGCCTCTATAAACAGTCCACATTTGGATGGCTTGAAAACCACTTATTAGCAAAGTTTGAGCAACTCTTTGTTGGGAGATGGAGTAAGAGTATTGAAGTAATACCATCAGCACTCATATGTACCACTTTGAATCCAGTGGTGGAAGCATGGTTGGGTTGAAGGTTTCTTCTGTCTAGGAAGTTTTTTTTTAAATGAAGTCCTGTCTTTTCTAGTATGTCAGCCAAAAGTTAATTTTATATTTATCCTTATAGGATTATTTTAAGACACCTTTTCGATGGCTATTGTATAATTTTAAATAGACATTCAGTTTCCTTTGGCTGACTCTGCTTGTACTCACACTTTCTGTCTGGTTAATATTCCACAGTCTTTCTACATGAACTCATGCTGCTAGTTGTTCATTAAATTGTTCTTGCCTAAGTACTTCTTGATCAATTCTATTATTATTTGTTCTTATTCTTTCCTAGTATTGATGTTAACTGCTTGGTAATTTCCTGGATCTCCCCTTTGGCACATCTTAAAGATTAGAATAGTTATTATTATAATTATTTTCTTGAATCTTTCTGCAGCTCATCCATCATTATCTGTTTTCCGCATTGTTTATGACTTGAAGATCTACAGGATGTAAATATATTATTCATATAAAACAAATATCTTGCTGTGAGGATAATATTCTCAAATATTTCTTAGCAAAGAGATTTATATTATACTAAAATATACTTTGAACATACTAAAATAAGAAATAAAATTACTGGATAAAAATTAAGCATTGACAGCTAAAATATACTTTATATTGGCAAATCATTTGGCCTTTCCTGAATGAACAAAATGTAAAGTAAACATTTTTAAATTAATTACTTAAAAATGCAAATAAAGTACTATTTTATTCATATCATTTATCCATGAACAACATATGTTGTCTCTTTAAATATTTTCTTACTATTTGATTTTTGTCAAATATTGTTTATGCTTACAGTATAGACATAAGCCACTTTTGGGCCTTTAGTCACAGAAGAGATACTATTGATTAATCAAAGCACCTATAATAACTACTGGATTAGACATGAGGGCATCAATAAGACACAGCCTCTGAATATAAGATGCTCACAATTCAGGGAGGAAAAATTAGCATGACTGTATAACAACACTACATTTAAACATTAGAGATATGTTCAGAGAATGCAAAGAAGGCCAGAATTAACTCTGATAGCCAAGCTGGAGAAAGTTATCATAGGGTATTCTAGACAGAGGTCACTACATGTGCAGATGACACTATGACAGTGTGTCTTTCCCAATATGGGTAGAAGGGAAATGGTTCTTTGTTTAATCTTGACCTCTTCTGCTGGATTGGAATCCCCCAGCAAGTAAAGATCTTGGTGGCCTTATTCACTCTGTACCCATAGTCTGGCATAGCAGTTGGCCCATAGTACATCCTCAATAAATATTTGTTGAAGGGATGAATGGATGAGGTGAGGGTAAGATTTTGAAAGGCCAGGTTCAAGTATTTGACTTATCCTGTGGGTAATGAGAGTCATGGGGATCATTGAGCAGGGAGTCCTATGATCTCATTTGTTATGTAAGAAGGTCAAAAGTAATTCTGGTGGAAATGTAAAGGATATATCCAAATGGGACCAAATTGTGGGCCCACTGAGTGAGAAATTCCAAGAGATGAATTAAAAATATCAGAAGGAAAATGAAGAGGACTTAAACTAAAGTGCTGGCTCTATGGATGGCGGGACAAGCTTCTGAAATGCAGTGGAAAGGATTCATCAACTGACTAGTTGGATCTGAAGGGTGAGAGAGAGGCACAAAGGAAAAGATGAGGTTTCTGGGTTGGGAGTCTGGGTGGATGGCAGTGCTCTTAACTGAGTTTGGGAATACCAAAAGGGAACATATTTTAGAGAAAGGATGAATTTAATTTTGGATGTGCTCAGCTTGGTTTCTTGAAGGGCATCCAAGTAAAGCAGGTTCTGGGCTGGGATATGTAGTTTTGGGACTCACGAGTGTAGAAATGATGCTTGAGATTATGGGAGAAAATGAGGTTTACATAAGACAGTGAAGAGAAAATGGAGGGAAAAAATGAAGATGAAATCTTGGGAAACACACATCTTAAGTGATAGACGGAGTGGGAAGAGTCAGCAGACAAGAGAGCTAACATTGTTTAGAACACAAACTGTGAGACAGATGCTGTCTTAGTTACTTTGCATATGTTGTCTAGTTTAATCTTCACAACAGCTCTGGGAGATCTTATCAGAGAAGTAGGAGCTTTTCCAGGCATCCTGAAAACTTGGCTGGAGTGAATTTTAAGTAGGCATTGGCAAACTTTCTCTGCAAAGGGCCAGATAGTAAATATTTTAGGCTTTTGAGACAACCTTACAACTCTGCCTTTGAGGTGAGAAAACAGCCATAGATAAGCAAGTAGTTGTGTCTGTGTTCCAATAAAACTTTATTTATGGACACTGGCATTCAAATTTCATATATTTTTCATATGTCAAAATATTATTCTTTTGGTTTTTTTTTAAACCATTTTAAATTGTGAAAACTATTCTAGGCTCATGCGCTCTATAAAAGCAGGGAGGAGGCTGCAGTTTGCTAAACCTTGGTTTAAAGTAAAAGAGGATATTAAGCATCAGATGCAAACATGTGAGCCCCCCAAAAACCACTGAATCTTGCAAATAGGATGTAGTTGATGACCCAGCAAAAGTGGTTTCAGTAGAATGGAGAGGCAAAACCCCGTTGTCACAGGTTGGGGGATAACTAGGTTGACAGAATAAGCATAGACTTTCTTATTAGGTTTGTCGGGAAGGAAAAGACAGAATTAAGGTGATACCTTAAGGGAAATGATATCTAGAGAGTATTCTTGTGGTGTTTTTTTCATTTTAGGATTTGGTTTCCAGGGAAAGTAATTTAAAAGAAAAAAAAAGAAAAAATTAGCAAATATAAAAACATAATTGATGTAGAAACATTTCAGGTCATGAGAAAAATATGTTAGGAAAAGGAGTTTTGTATTAGTAAAAATATGATAAAAGTTGGGACTACATCAAAATAAAAAGCTTCTGCACAGCAAAAGAAAGAATCAACAAAACTAGGCAGCCTACCGAATGGGAGAAGATATTTGCAAATTACATATATGATAAAAGGTTAGTATACAAAATATATAAAAAAGGAATAAAACTCAACCCCCCAAAAGCAAATAGTCTAATTAAAAATGGGCAGAAGACATGAACAGACATTTCTCCAAAGAAGACATCCAGATGGCCAAGAAACACATGAAAAGATGCTCAACATCACTGATAGTCATGGAAATACAGACCAAAACTACAATGCCATATTACCTCACACCTGGCAGAATGGCTAAAATAAAAAACACAAGAATCAACAAGCGTTGAAGATGTGGAGAAAAAGGAATCATCTTACACTGTTGGTAGGAATGCAAACTGGTGCAGCCACTGTGGAAAATAGTTTGGAGTTTATTCAAAAAGTTAAAAATAGAACGACCTGATGATCCAGTAATCACACTACTGGGTATTTATCCCCAAAATACAAAAACACTAATTCAAAGGGATGCATGCACCCCTATGTTTATTGCAACATTATTTATAGTAGCCAAATTATGGAAGCAGCCCAAAAGTCCATTGATAGATGAATGGATAAAGAAGGTGTGGTGTGTATATATAAAATGGAATATTATCCAGCCATAAAAAGGAATGAAATCTTGCCATTTGCAGCAGCAAGGATGGAGCTAGAGACTAAATGCTAAGCCATATGAGTCAGTCAGAGAAAGACAAATGTCATTTGAGTTCACTCCTATGTGGAATTTAAGAAACAAAACATAGAGCAAAGGAAAAAAGAGAGAGAGAGGGAGAGAGGGAGAGAGAGTTCTCTCTTAGCTATAGAGAACAAACTAATGGTTACCAGAGGGGTGGTGGTGGAGGGATGGGGGAAACAGGTGATGGGGATTAAGGAGTGTACTTGTGATGACCACTGGGTATCGTATGGAAGTGTTGAATCACTATACCGTACACCTGAAACTAACAGTACACTGTATGTTAACTACACTGGAATTAAAAAACTTAATAAAAAATAAAAAAATATTAAAAAGTTAAAGAAAATTGGCAGTAAAGGTCGATACTCAAGCCCCCTAAATTATTATTTCAGTATTTCTTATTACCTCTGATAAATGCTTGCATATGAAAGGAAAATAATGTCAACGTGAAATGGAACTTGTCTAAATTTCAAGGAATAGAAATCAAATATGTCACATTAAGGCTAGATTATTCTTTGAATAAATATTTCACCACTCTAATTAGGACTCTATTTTAAGTTACATTTAATTTCAGAAGGCCTTTTCCTCCTGCCTTAGAGTTGCTTTCTCTCTACTTCTCTGTCCCTGAGGACATCACTCTCTCATCAGTAAGCTTGACCCTTACTTTGATGAATGCCAGGCCAAAGTCACCAGAATCAAATTTTATATATTTTTTGGCACACTGGTATTATTTTAATTATTATTTGTGATGTTTCCATACTATAATTCTTCCCTTCTGAGATCAAACAATGCAGTTATATTTTCTATGCTCTATCTCCTAAAAAGCAGATTCTTGGTACACGTGTTCTGGGACAAATAGTCTTCATCAATAGAGATACACTTATGATGCCTTTCCCAAAGACGTTGCAGAAACAAAATGTTTTAGATTTTTCCTTCTAATTTGTTATATCTGGTGAGTGCTATAATTAAGGATTAGGAACCAAAGGAAATTATTTCAAAGCATAAAATTTCCTGGAAAGGAATTATCTGTCTAATTATCAAGAAACCTCTTCATTGTAAAACTCAATATATTCAAGTAAAAGGAACTCAGGTAATAATTTAAAAAACTTTTTTTTTGTTGTGAAATGTTACACACATATAGAAGAATACATAAAATAAGCAGTGAATAATTATAAAGCAAACATCCATGTAAGGACCATCTGTTCTGCATTGAATTTTGTCCTTCCAAAATTCATATGTTGAACCTCTTACTCCAGTATGACAGTATTTGGAGATAGAGACAATAATAAAAGTTAATTGAGGTCATAAGGGTGGGGCCTTGATCCAGTAGGACTGTTGTCCTTACAAGAAGGTGGGAAGACACAAGAGAGCTCTCCCCGCTCCATGAATACACAGAGGAAAGGCCATGTGAGGACACAATGAGAAGGCAGCCCTGTAAAAGCCAGGTAGAGAGGCCTTAATCAATACTGACAGCACCTTGATCTTGGACTTCCAGCCTCCAGAATTATGAGAAAATAAATGTCTACTATTTAAGCCACCTAGTAGTGATATTTTGTTAAGGCATCTCTAGCTAACTAATATACTGTGCAAGTAAAAAAATAATAGAACATTGCCAGAATGTCAGAAGCCCCCAGTGTGTCTCTTTTCTATCACATTTCCCTTAGAGGTCACCAGCATGCTGACCTGTATGGTAACCATGTCCTTGTTTTTCTTTATACTTTTTCCACGTATGAATGTATTTTTAAACAATATAGATTTTAAACTTCATATAGATAGACCTATACTGTTTAATGTATTTGTCTCCATTTTGCTACTTTTGCCTTACATCAGGTTGGTCCCAACTTTCCATGTTGCTATGTATAGTGTTTGTATGTTCATTTTTATTATGATAGAGTATTTAAATGTATGAATATGCCTACTACATGCTATTTGGGTTGACATTTTGGCTAATATGAGTATTGTTGGAATGAACATCCCTGTATATGGTTCCACTTGTATATACATTTCTCAAGGGTATATACCTGGAATGGAGTCCCTGGCTCACAGGGTCTGTTAAAATAAAATTTTCAAGGACAAGTTATTTTAGAAATGTGACTTCATATTTCCGTTCTTCACTCCAGAAGACAGGATCATATTTTTTTTGCAGAGAAAAAGCCCAGGGGGTAGGAGCATTGGTTTTAGATTCGCCATTTTGTGATAGCTGTGTAATAACCACTCTCTTAGGGAATACATTTGAATGCTTTTTCTTTTCATGCTGTTGTCACTTGGTGAACTCCAAAAAGGACCCTGTTAATGTTTCCAATTCCTATTTTAAATCAAACGGGTACTTAGCTTGGGCTCCTGGGTGGCTCAGTAGGTTGAACTTCTGACTCTTGGTTTTGGCTCAGGTTATAATCTCCAGGCCGTGAGATGGAGCCCCCAGTTGGGCTCTGCACTCAGCGTGGAGCCTGCTTGTCCCTTTCCTTTCCCCTTTGTCCCCCATCCCCTACCCCACTTGCACCATCTCTCTCTCTCAAATAAATAAAATCTTAAAAAAAGTAAAGTGCACTTAGCTATTCTGGTGTGATGATCAATCTCCATTTGCACCTCTATACCACACAAATCCATTCTGTGTCCTCTATCCTGCTCTTTTCCTGGGGAGGTTGACTGCTATTGAAGACATCCTCTGGTCTTTTTGCTGGTTGGCCTTTGGTTAAAATTGGTCAACGAGAGACTGGGTTTGGCTTCTGGTTCTGGCATCTTGTTGGATTTGGTTAAGAGGAGGCACAGGCAAGAGGTCTGAGGGGCAGGAGGTTGGTATATTTCTTCTCAGCTCCCTCCCTGCTTTGGTATAGAGTCTCTGGCAGTAGGTCACCCTCCAAGTGTCTAGTTCATTCTGGGAAGCTCATTCTTTATGGCTCCAGTTTTCACTTGGTTCCAGGACCACCATTTCCTCTCTTCATCCCTTTAGTTCTAAGGGTCATAATGGTTTCCCACTATTGCTTGTCTTTAAGTACAATATTGTACTTTATTTATTCCCTTATCTCTATCCACACTTCCATAAGGATTTTGAAAGTCTTCAATGATCCTTCTAGGATAAATTCTCTTTCTTACTGGGACTCTGCCTGATAGCTGGATTTTAAATTTCTATTAAATAGAAATTGTGTTTCTTCAAACACAATGCCTATTCAAATTTCCTGAATAGTTGTCACATTTTATTTTAAGTTTAAGTAGAAAGTGTTGCTAAAAATGAAAACACGCATCCCAATATAAAAAGAGGTATCAACGACTGATTAGTATAATTAAGTACTAGGTGATATGCATAAAAGTGAATTGAAATATGCCATATATGAATTAATCTAGAATCATAAATCAGAGCCCATATGCCTTGTCTGCAAGTTGGTGACTAGTCAAATTATTCATGGCTTTCTAAATCTCTAATACTCAAAGGTTTATTATTTGCCCTTTTATAAGTGTGTTTAAGAGACTCTTCTTTAAAATCAACTAAATTATTCCCCTGCATTTTGTCTAACTTCCTGTTGTTCTGGTCTTTGCTGAGAGTACATCAGTCATACTTGTAAGTGTGGTAACAAAGCTAAATTTCTGAAAGAGTCAGAATTTTCAACATTTCACTGGTCATAGATTCTATCTCTGTTTTCTAGTACTTAAGTTTGGAAGAGGAAAATATGCACAGCCTTTCCAGAATTCCTGATCTGTTGAGCTCAGAATATCATATAATCCTAGCTTAGCTTTCATGGGCATTGCTGGTGTTGATAACTCTAAGCTTGGTATGAATTCCTAAGTCTACATTGAGGAAACACATGTGTTTGCTAATCTATTTTTGTCTTGGGTATTTTGATTTTATAAAATTTTAGGTCAAATGATTAAGGGAATTAATTTTTAAAAGCCAGTTACCATTTAATTTGAACATAATTTGAAAAACTGTCTTTTCCTAACACTATTTGTGTTCAAACACCCAAAGGTGTTCGACCTATAGAGAAAGAAAAACCAAAAATAAGGGTCAACATATTCAGTTGACCCCAGAGATACTGTTTTACTCTTGGGTAGATAGAGGTAGTGAAGGTTTTATTTGTTGAAATATTTTAGTTGACTCCCTTTGAATATTAGAGCTGAAATAATGGAAGAAATCTTGGTCTTGGTATGTAATTGCTAAGGAAAAGGTTGGTATAATATTGCCTATGATATTCCTGTTGCTCAGAGTAGTGACCGGCACATATTAGGTGCTCAACAAAGACCATATGTTGCTGTTGAGAAAGCCAAATGTCATCCATTCATTGAAAAGATCCATTCTGATCCTTCATACCTGCCAGATATTTAACATACAAGCCTCATTTGCTATTCCAACAGTTCTGTTGCTTATAGCTTTAGTGTTTTGCGTGCAGTATGAAACAGATTGTAAAGGCGAACTCCTATGGAATATGCTGTGATTGAGGCTAATTCCCAGCCACCAAGATGTTATTTGTATTGTTAATAGTCTCTGAAATCAGTATGAGACTAATGTACAGTTAATAAATTTACAACTGTTGTCTCCTAACACAAAACATAAGGCTTTTAAATGAAGAGAACAAGCTTAAATATAATTTCATCAACACCTTATAGTAACATTTGTACCTAGGGAAAAGAAAAAAAAAGTAATGGTTTTAATGCATATTGTAGTATGAGTAGATGCTCAGCATTACTTTGATATTACAGTATCTTTACAGTTTTCAAAATTAATTATTTTTTCCTTTTCTATTAACTTTTAATTGCTTAAAGTTCAAAAATAAGTGAAATTTCTGAGGATTTAGAATGAATCTATTGTTTTATATATGTGTTTCTATATGTGTGTGTACACACACACACACACACATATTTTAATGCTACATTAATTACTGACTCTGGCTTCTGATCCTTGACTATATTTTAATTGAATGTGTTCAGGACTCTGAAAAATACAAGATGAAGCCAGTTATCATCATAGGAAAAATCAGTACTAAGATAAGATGCCAAATTGAAAGTAGAGCATAATTAACATTGGCAATAGAAGGAGCAGATTTGGCAGTACCCAATCAACATTTCCAGGTGAATTGATTAAAATTCTTGGGGTGATTTTGAACTGTGTAACAAGAGAGTATGCACATGAAAACATTTAGTATGGTAGCTGAAGTATAGAAAGAGGTCAATGCATTCTTTAAAACTTCCCTGTTGAATAAATTTGTACAGATTTTGCTGTTTACTTGCCACAAACTTAGTAAAGCTCATGGAAAGTGTCCTGTAAAGACATACTGATTTTTCATAATTCTTAGAGCTGTAGAGAGCTTTAAAGAACTTAGAGCATCCTTCATTGTATAGATGAGGAAATTGAAGCCTAGAGCAGTTAAGTGACCGTCCAGTTTCACTTGTTATTGATGAAACCAGGACTAGAAGTCGAGTCTTCTAACTCCCTATCTAGTGTTCTATTATTTAGCACATGTCAAATGATGACTTAAATTGATAAAGAATTATAATTGATCAGAAAAAAACACTGTTCTTATAATATGGGTTTTAATTCCCAAACTGATCCTTATATGCATTATTGGAATATGAATGTCTTTCATGCATGCAAAAAAATGTAATGATTAAATTCCGGATATTTTAAAGGAAACAGTGTGATTTGACAAGAAAACAAGAATTTTTACTATTGCCATGCATTATATAGATTGATAATTTTAACCTCTTTTATAGGAAGCGGAGTATAGGAAAAGGAGTACAGATTAGGAGAAAACTGGATTTCTTGTCCTCAATTTATCACATTTCAGCTGTTAGACTTTGGAAAGATTACTTAACTTTTCTGAGTCTCAGCAACTTCAGTTTGAAAATAGATATATTTACCTCTTGGTTTTGGCAAGAAGATTATGTGATAGCATTTTGTAAAACACAAAGCATCACATAATGCAAGGTGTTATTACATGGTAGAACCTAGTAGTTGAGAATGACCCTTGAGCTACAACATCTGTTTTGTAGCAGTGTTTTTGTCACTTATTGACCAGTAACTTCCCTAGGCCCCAGCTTCCTCATCTGTAAAATGGATATAATAATAACACTTACCTCAGATTTTGTGTAGATTAAATTGGTTAATTTACATGAAATTAACATAGTACGACAGTATTTTATTTTTTAACATAATTTTATATATCAGCTCTATGTGTAATAGCCAAAACAACTTGATACAACCGAAATGTCTTTCAGTAGGTATATAAATAAATTGTGGTATATCCATACAGTAGAATGTTTGGCGCTGGGTCTGGATCCTGCTTAAGATTCTTTCTCTCCCTCTCTCTCTGCCCCTCCCTGCCACGTTTCTCTCTCTTTCTCTCACCCCTTCTCTAAAACAAAGCAAAAAACCCCCAAACAACCTCTTTTTTCCCAGTTTATTGAGAAATAATTAACATATGTCACTGTATAAACTTGAGCTGTAGAGCATAAAGTTTGGATTTATAGATATTGTAATGATGACTACAATAGGTTTAATTAAATTCTATCATCTCATATAGATACAATAAAAACAAAAAATAAATTCTCCTTGTGATGAGAACTCTTAGGATCTACTCTTTTAACAATTTTCCTATTTACCATATAGCAGTGTTAACTATAGTTATAGTTGTCATGTACTTCATCTTACAACTGGAAGTTTATATCTTTGACCACCTTCCTCCAATTCTCCCTCCTCCCACCCAATGCCACTATATTTTCAACACTATTGGTAATGACCTCAAAATGTTTTTATGTTATAAAATCAATATTTTTAATTGACTAATAATATGGTATCATAAGGGTAGTTATTAATAAAGGAAAATATTAAATATTCTAAAATGGCTAATCTATTAAAATATGTTGATAAAAATTAAGCAAAGAGGAATTTCCTTGAATAAATTAATATGGAGTGACTTGAGGATGAACATTAATATTTAAAAATCAGACTAGTAACTATCCTTAGAATTCTTCTCATTTCTTGGCTTAAGTGACTGTTATAACCTTATTTGTCTTAATGATAATTCCTCATTTTATTCTTAGCTCTTCACTATGTCCCAGAATTACAGAGGAAAAAATTTGACAGATTTTGGACTGAGTCCAGTGTTCAGAGAGAGCAATTAAACATGTGAAGATCGGTAAAGTAGTTTGTACTTTGCATCTGAAAAAGAAGGAAATGAGAATCAATAAGCAACAGGTAAATAGGATTTAGACCAGTAAGATTTTTACAGGGTGAATCCCTCTCCTAGAGCCTTCAGAGAGAGCGTATAGCTCTGACACCTTGATTTTAAACTTCTAGCCTTCAGAAGAGTGAGAGAATACATTTCTATTCTTTTAAGCCACCTAAGTTGTCTTAATTTTCTATGGCAGCCCTAGGAAATTAATACAGCTCCCATGCTACTCTTCCTTCCCTCCAATTTTACCCTTGGAGTTGGTGAGAATCTGCATTACCTAAAATGGGACTTTCCAAAATACAAATCTTTTCCTGGGACTCTTCTACTTCAACATTTGGTTGGAGACTTCAGAGTACACTATAATATCCTTAGCATGGCATGGAAGGAACGTCATAATTTTAATCATGCAAACCTTCCAGTTGCAACACTTTCCACTCCCATGCAAACATCCTAAAACCTAGCCATTCCTAAAGTTATTAGCAATTTATCACATACTCTCAACTCCTATAACATGTTTTATGTGTTTTGCTTGAAACTAATTCATATCATTTTACTCACCTCATGTGCTATGTATCTGTAAATTAGATAAGTAACATTTTTTTAGAAATAAGATGTCACTGTAAACAAGTTATCAGTAAAACTGAGCACCTACAATGCAAGTAATTCACTTAATTTGTTCATAAAATGCATAAGGTCTTTAAGTTTATGTGTAAAGTATCAGAGACTTGAGAGATGGAGAATTCCCCATGATATGTATCATTTCTTGTCCTATAGTAATAAAGCCCTACCTTGGTCAGACAAAATAAATGGTAGAAATTCCAGGAATAAAATCACTTATCAAAAATTTTTCTCTGATTGACTTATTTCACTCAGCATAACACCCTCCAGTTCCATCCACGTCATTGCAAATGGAAAGATCTCATTCCTTTTGATGGCTGCATAATATTCCATTGTGTATATATACCACATCTTCTTTATCCATTTATCTGTCAATGGACATCTTGGCTCTTTCCACAGTTTGGCTATTGTGGACATTGCTGCTATAAACATCGGGGTGCACGTACCCCTTCGGATCCCTACATTTGTATCTTTGGGGTAAATACCCAGTAGTGCAATTGCTGGATCGTATGGTAGCTCTATTTTCAACTTTTTGAGGAACCTCCATACTATTTTCTGAGTGGTTGCACCAGCTTGCATTCCCACCAACAGTGTAGGAGGGTTCCCCTTTCTCCACATCCCCGCCAACATCTGTCATTTCCTGACTTGTTAATTTTAGCCATTCTGACTGGTGTGAGGTGGTATCTCATTGAGGTTTTGATTTGGATTTCCCTGATGCCGAGCGATGTTGAGCACTTTTTCATGTGTCTGTTGGCCATTTGGATGTCTTCTTTGGAAAAATGTCTGTTCATGAACCATGAGAGACAATGGACTCTGAAAAACAAACTGAGGGTTCTAGAGGGGAGGGGGGTGAGGGGATGGGTTAGCCTGGTGATGGGTATTAAAGAGGGCACGTACCGCATGGAGCACTGGGTGTTATGCACAAACAATGAATCATGGAACACTACATCAAAAACTAATGATGTAATGTATGGTGATTAACATAACCATAAAAAATTTAAAGAAAAAAAATTTTTTCCCTTGTTGCTTCTTTAGGATTCTCTCCTCCAATATCATCACTCCAGTCATGTAGATCATATATCACTTTTTTCAAGGCAGAGTGACTGGAGATAGTCAAAGATTATATTTTGCTTTATCCATCCACCCATCCACCCACCCATCCATCCATCCATCCATCCATCCATCCATCCATCCATCCACCCATCCATCCATCTTCCTTGCTTATTAGTTAACCGCTGATATTAATTAGGTACGTGCTATATGCAGGCACTGTACTAGGGGCTTCACTACCTTTATCTCATTTAATCTTTAAAAAAAGTTAGTACCCATCCATTTTACAGATGAGGAAACTGAGGTACAGAGTGGTCAAGTAATTTGTGTAAGGTCCTAGTCTGTAAGCACTTGAGGTGGGATCAAATTCAGGTATGTCTTGCCATTTGCAATGACGTGGATGGAACTGGAGGGTGTTATGCTGAGCGAAATAAGTCAATCGAGAAAGACATGTATCATATGACCTCACTGATATGAGGAATTCTTAATCTCAGGAAACAAACCGAGGGTTGCTGGAGTGGTGGGGGGTGGGAGGGATGGGGTGGCTGGGTAATAGACATTGGGGAGGGTATGTGCTATGGTGAGCGCTGTGAATTGTGCAAGACTGTTGAATCACAGATCTGTACCTCTGAAACAAATAATACAATATATATTAAAAAAAGAAAAAGAAGAAGAAGATAGCAGGAGGGGAAGAATGAAGGGGGGGAGGAAATCGGAGGGGAAGACGAACCATGAGAGACAATGGACTCTGAAAAACAAACTGAGGGTTCTAGAGGGGAGGGGGGTGGGGGGATGGGTTAGCCTGGTGATGGGTATTAAAGAGGGCACGCTCTGCATGGAGCACTGGGTGTTATACACAAGCAATGAATCATGGAACACTGCATCAAAAACTAATGATGTAGGGGCGCCTGGGTGGCTCAGATGGTTAAGCGTCTGCCTTCGGCTCAGGTCATGATCCCAGGGTCCTGGGATCGAGTCCCGCATCGGGCTCCCTGCTCCTTGGGAGCCTGCTTCTCCCTCTGCTTCTCTCTCTCTCTCTCTCTCTCCCCCTCTCTCTCTCTCTCTCCCTCTGTCTCTCATGAATAAATAAATAAAATCTTTAAAAAAAAAAAAAAACTAATGATGTAATGTGATTAACATAACAATAAAAAATTAAAAAAAAATTCAGGTATGTCTGACTGCAGACACCACACATAAGGAAGGCGATCAGTAGTGGTTTGATTGGATCAACTTGTCTCAAGTTTTGAGTTGGAGGTTCAGCATTGGAGGGGATGGGGAAAAGGTCATTTACATTATGACTTTATATTAATTAGAAAAAAGCACTTCTTCCTCCAAGCCAGAGCATACAGGTCAGAGAGTAGAGCATGTACTTTCAATTCTAACCCCTATTTACTCCCTTACTAGGTGCTCTTTTGCAGGGAGCAACCCGTGCAACTATTGTTGGTGGCCCTAATTAGAAGCATTTACCATGGAGGGTTGACAGGGGTGTATATAGGGAGACACAGCAGAAGACTTCCCTTGCAACTGACTCCTACCCAGTCATTGTACTCTCACCTCCAACTCCTTGGTTTCATTTATAGACAGAGATAAATTGTAGTTAAAAATTAGCTAATTTTCCCCCTGAGGCAAGCAAGGAAACTGCATTGTTCAGAATTCTTGGCTAGGCTTGCAGTCAGGCTGCAAACCATCTTACTTAACTATATTTTCAGCATGTATTCTGCTCTGCATGGCATTTTTCAAGTACATGGTGCTTTACACCAAACAGCTAAGAAAATTCTAAGAAATGGTAAATGGAAAAATGATCTAAAAATTAGAGTATAATAAGACAGAGCAGATCAAAAAATAACATGTAAGATAAATATACCATGTTGTATCCCAAGTTAAACATTGGAATAAAACAGTAAAAATAAAGTTGATTTTTTTTTTTTTTTTGCCACATAGGGGCTATGGGGAGATCATGTTCAAGGGAGTTGAGAATATTGGCAAGTGATTGTTGAGGAACTGAAATATTGAGGCTCACCTTGAGAGGAAAATGATGAAGTGAGGAGGGGTTGGTTGCTTGGAATGAAGTGGAAGGGTGGTGGGACTGGAGGGCTCAGAAAGTTAAAGGAATAGGAGTAACTATAGTGAGTAGCTGGCAGGAGCGAAGGTTGTGGTGTCAAAGCAGGATGCTTTAATTTAGTTCTTGGAAGTGCCTATTTAGAGTCCAAGGAGGCTGTGAGTGAACTGGATATGCGGGCCCCCAGCAATGAGAAGACTAAGGAAAGAGGTGAAGGTGTTGGGTAGTTCATGTGCACATTAATATTCCCCAGAATGATATCAGATCTTGAGGTGGAAAAATGTAACAAGATAGGTGCTAATGTTTTCCAAGAGTGATGGCAATGTGGAGGGTATTGCCAGAGGGGGAAAGCCTCAAAGAGGCAGATATTTGCTACACACATTGGAAAGAGGAATAAAGGTCAGGGAGTAGCATTGGGAAGTAAGGTGACACTGTCCCTTATTGTGAAGCCACAGGGAATGTGGTGTCTGATGAGAAAAGGCAGTTTCAGTATGGGGAGGCAGGAGATGAAATGTTCAGTCAAGAAACTGAGGACGTAGGACACTCTATTTACAGCTGTCTCTAGTTTCTGATGAGAGGAGAGAAGGATCAGGTCTCTCTGGAGGGGTCAGCTGCTCCTGAGGTGAACCACTTGTCCTGGGAACACTTGGTACAGATAATCAAACTGGTCCTGGGACCTTTGTTGTAACTAAAGTGTTTTGAGTTTTGCACAAAGGATTTGTGCTTCTTACTGGAAGGTGTCCTGGGAGATAAAGCAAAGTGTATGCAAACAAAGAAGCTAATTCCAGGCCCCTTGACTTAAAAGACTGAATGTGTAGTATTTGGAAAGGAGAGTTCACTCTTCAGGTTAATCTTGGACTAGAGATAAACCCCATGAATGGGAAATGACACATGGACATTCAGAGGGCAGTAATTCCTTTATGTGGGCACTTCTATCCCCAGGGGCAGAAGAACATGTGTGAGTGAGAGATGATGTAAGAGGGTCAGAGTGGAGAGCTGGATGAAGTTTAAGGAGGAGAGAATGAGTACTGGCTGTGAGAGGAATAAGTGTAAGTGGATAAGTGAGAGTGTTAGCCTTGGAGTTTCTTCCTGAGTTGTCTGAATTGAGGATGACTTGGGGAGGGGTTGTGCAGCCAGTCCTGTTGATCAGATGTAGACCAAGTGGGAATAAAAGCTGTTCTGAAACACCAGTATCTTACCCACAAATAGCTTTTGTAGCTTGAGACCATAGGAGATGAGAGATGTGGGCATTTAGTCATGAATTCACCAAATGAGTCCTGGTTCACCAGGTAGAGTAAGGGGGCACGGGCCCTGTATCAACAGGGTATGTACAGTACCACTTAGGAATGAAATTTCATGGGATGCCTGGGAATATTGAGAAAGAAAAACAGAAGTCACACTGGGAATATAAATCAAGTAAAGTAGTTGACAGCCAGATTGTGAGGCTAGTCTAGGGGTCTGAACTTCATGACTATGCTTTATAAAGAAGACACCAGGTGTCATAACAGTGTAGTTGCTTATATATGAATGGAGTTTGCAGGACTCTGGGGCACTGGAAACAGAAGCAGGGCACAGAACACCTTCCCAATATTCTCAAGCAATGATTTTGTCAGTTGTATGTCCAAAAAACCCAGAGAGCTTCTTATACAAATTGCCTCTGATGAAATCCCTGGACATCCTTACAGTCTCGAGCCACTTTCGCTATCAAGAGAAAGAGCAGTGTTGTTATGGACATTTGAGAATCTGTCAAGGTTTTTTCTGGGTAGTTTAGCAATTCAACAGGGAGGGATAAATAAAACATTGCCATCTCAGGGCAAGGAAGAGATTATGGATAATATAAAACTTTTACAAAACAGATTTGAAAAGAAAGATTATATCAGAAAATAATTTTAACTCTTTACTAAGCAAAGTATGGAGACAATTTTAGAAGAATAGAAATGAGAACACTTTTAGAAGTTAGGAATGTGAAAATTTCTCCTTGAAAATTTGAAGAAAGACCCAATATATTCAAATATTCTCCTTAACACTGATTACAAAATGTTTAAATAGATGGACTGTGTCTTAATGATTTCTGCAGCAACCAAGAGCAGTTTTCATTAATCAGTATTTACTAGTTGAACCTAATTGAATTAGAAAAAAAGCATAGTGGCAAATTCAGCTGGATAAAGCGAACACATACTGTTGTGCCTAGTATTATAGAGATACCAAACACATAAGACACAGTCTGAAAGAAATCCATTATTCAGTTCCTATGCTAAAATTGTATTTCTTTGTTCTTACGTGTTTGTGATGTTACTACATACTCTTAGGGCTTGCCAAAAGAGAAGAACTCAGGCTGAAATGCTTTTGGTAGCTTTGATATTGATTATAAGGTTTTCACATTATTCATGGTAAAAGGTGGGGGTGGGGAATGGCCAGGGGGAGATGGGAGCCAAGCAGACAGAAGAAAAGGTAGGACCAAGTTGAAGTAATAAATTTAGCATTATTTTACAAATTTTCTATTTAGAATACGAGAAAGAAGGATGGTCCAGACCCATAAAAACCAACTGGGATTTTACCTTTCTTAATCTTTTCAAGTCTTACTTCAAGGGAAGTAAAAGAATACTCAGATAAGACATGTTAAGGAAAGGACAATTTGATCCTTGAGTACATTTACATAGTATGAGATGAGAAGTTGTGGGGTGCCTGGGTGGCTCAGTTGGTTGAGCATCGGGCTCTTGGTTTCGGCTCAGGTCATGATCTCACAGTCATGAGATCGAGCCCCACATGGGGCTCTGTGGTCAGCGGAGAGTCTGCTTGTGATTCTCTCGCTTCCTCCCCCTCTGCTCTTAACCCTGCTCGTGTTCTCGCTCTCTCTCAAATAAATAAATAAACCTTAAAAAAGGAATTTGCTTAAAAGAATTATCTAACTACCTGTTTGTTTGTTTATTTTTGAATTTCAGGTGTGCGGTGCCTAATTAATCAGAGTCCTCAACTCTTATGTCATAGTATCTACATCGGTCTGTGCCAGTCCTCTGTTTTATTTTGTTTATTTATTTGTTCTCTTTTATGCTGATTCCCCACTGAGGCAATGTTTCTAATTTGTTTGATGTACTTCCTTTTATTTATGTGTGTTCTTGCAAATTTGCATTGTGTGTTGATATGCATGTATATTTAATTTATATAAATAGTGTCTTACGTTGGGATCTCTGGAAGCAGCACCTGAGACAGGAATTCTTGTTCAAGTAATTTACTGAGGGAACAATCTCAGAAGAAGGGGAGCAAGGGAAGTGGGATGGGTCAGGGGAAAGAGCTAAGCATGGATGTGGCCTCATAGACTAGCTTCATTCTGATTCCACAAGGAAGCTCTGGAGTACACATTGCCGTACTGAGGTGATCCACCATGAAATGAGGGTGGTGGCCTTTTGTGTGCACTGCCAGTCAGTCACTGGCTGAGGTCCTCCCATTCCTGGCTATGTGGGGGAAGTACTAGTTTCCAGGATGAGGAGGCTCCCAGAAGGGGGCAGCTGTGAGCCATTAGCAGCCAACACTCAGCCTCTAGGAGAGGGGTGTACCAGCCGGAAAGGGAGTCTAGGCTAGGCATCAATAGTGTTCATTACAGATTTGCCCTTGCACAATGCGGAAACACTTTCTTTTCACCTTAATTTTACTCTATCCAGACACAGCTTCTGCAGGATTCTTGCTTGGTTAAAATTTCTGAAAACTAACAGGAGGAATGTTCCTGGGACAACAGCCCTGATGCTGTAGTGGATCCCACGCTGTAAGTGGTCCTCCTCATTTTCCCCCTCCAGCACTAATTCTAGATCCCCTCCACTTTGGTTAGCACTTCTACTGGGCTAGCTTTAAGTTTAAGATTCCCTGACTACGAATCAAGACCTCCAATCCTCTAGTGCCCAAAACTTCAGGGACAGGAAGCACAAATTGCCCAAGTGGGTCACTGGGAGTGATGGTGACCAGTGACAGTCCTACTTCTACCATGTGGTTTCCAGATCCAGGTATTTTACCATTTGAGGACACAGTACCATGTAATGGCTTTGGTTTAATGTGTATATCCTCGGAGGATGTCATATCCAAGCTGGATAGCTGTTCTGTGCCTTTAGGAGGCCATTTTCTTTAGAAAACCAGGCAGGTGCTGGGGGGCCACGTGGGACCAGGGGCCAGTGTACCCAGGGTGGGAGTGGCAGGAGGGTTCCACCCAGGTGTGTTGTTTGTAGGGAATTCAGAACATAATAAAACAGATTAAAAGTCAATCTAAAAAGAAAAAAAAAGAGAGGCCATTTTCTTATTTGGTCATTCTGGCACCTTCTGAATTGTGTGCTCTGTGATAGGACTATTATATCACACACTTACCTCCTCATAACAGCACCTCCTTTGCTTTAGAGTAGAGCTCTTGGTTTAAGATATTGTTATGTGGGATTCCATGAAGGTAGAGCAGATATTTTGTGATACCTTAGATAGTCGTGCTGGCCAATGCACCGCAGGCAGAAAAGTCAACCTAATACCTAAAATACATGTTCTCTTGGTCAACAGGAAACCAGGGTGCAAGGGGCTCACTGTAATCAACTAGCCACCAAATGGCTGGATATTGCCAGTGAGGGATGGTACTCAGATAGGGAACTCAACATTAGTCTCTGTGGCTGGCAAGTCAATAGCATCAGTAGCTAAGTCAACTTTGGTGAGAGTGAGCCTAAGCTGTTGGGACCAGGCGGTGCCTCTAGCTCTGCCACCATGGCTACTCTGTTCATGATAATTGTGCAAATGCCGGGATAGCCAGGGAGAGAGGTTGGCTGGCATTTTGGACTGAGTCCATTTGGCTTGTTTAGTGCCTCTTTTGCAGTATGCTCTTTGGTGAGCAGTAATTGCAATAAAAATATCTTGCAATAAAAATATCTTCATAGTTTGTGGTTGCTCTCACAGGTCTAGTCCTCTTCCTTTGGTATCTCTTTTTCCAGTATTGTTTCTCTAGGCCTTTGACCAACTACCCAAGCCATTCTGCATTGTCCATGAATCTGTGTGGATCCTTACTTTGGGCTACTTCTCTCTTTACACAAACTGAAAGACCAGATATGCTGCCCACTGGGAGGACTTACCCTCATTATTGTCTTTTAGGACCATTCTGTATGGAGCTGTGGTGTGGCACTAGTCTACTTTTGTGCTATAATCATTTACTAAGCCAGTCCATTTATGAACCAAGCTCAGGTTTCTAACCTTCATTCACTGGTCATAAATGTGAGCTTCTGAAGAAGTGATGTCAGTCCTACAGTAGTAGGTGACATGAAGTATGGGACACCTGGTCTTCAGCTGACTTTTCCCTCTGAACTTAATCCCAAGCCAGCCTATTTGGGTCACTATAACAAAATACCATAGACTGGGTAGCTTATAAACAACAGAAATTTATTTATTATAGTCTGGGTGCTGGGAAGTCCAGGATCATGGACTAAGCAGATTCGGTGTTTGGTGAGGGCCCGATATCTGGATCATAGACAGAGACTTCTCACTGTGTTCTCACAAGATGGAAGGGGCAAGAGAGCTCTGCAGGTAGGGTTTCTTTTATAAGAACACTAATCCTATTCATGGAGGTTCTCCCCACATGACCTAAGAACCTCCCAAATGCCCCAATTTCTAATACCATCATCTTTGGGGGTTAAGATTTCAACATGTGAATTTTGGGGGACATATTCAGACCATAGCACCAGAGGTGTCATTTCCATTTAATAATGGATTGCTAGTTCTCTCCTAAGTTTATGAATTTATTGGTTTGATAGAAAGCAGGCTCTATGGTCACTTGATGTCCAATGGTCATATGCTCAGTTTCTATCAGGGCCCAGTAGCAGGCTAGGACTGATGATAGATTCTTAAATTATATATTTTTCTCTGCTACAGATGACCTGACCTTGCTCTAATACCCTAGAGGTCTTTACTACAGCTCTTCTAACATGCCAAAGACTTCCTATGATGTTTCCTTTGCCACTGCCTGGATCTGTTACAAAGCTCTAATCTTCTTGGGGCACCATTCAAATCAACCAGTCTTCTGTATGACCCAATAGAGGAGTCATTGTGCTTTTTTTTTTCTTAGTGGTAGGATGTAATTTTTACTTTAAAAAGGATATTCCAGTATGCCTCAGACCACCAGATGCCTATACTGAAGGTCTTTGATCGTCACAGCATTTTTATTCCACCCTCTAAAGCTTATGTGTCTTATGAAGGCATCCAGAGTGCTTGCTATTTCTTGCCTATCAGGTCTATGAATATGATTCATCAACACAATGGACCAAAGTTATATTCTGTATGATGATCAAATCGTACAGGTTCCTTTGGACAATATTATAATAGAACGGGAGAATTAACATAGATCTAGGGCAACATTGTGAATAGGTACTGCTGTACATTCCAAATGCACTCAAACTGTTTCTGATCCTTTTTTTCTAATAGGTATGGAAAAAATTCATTTGTCATATCAGCAGCTGAATATAATGTACCTGAGACTGTGTTAATCTCTTCCAGTAAAGATACCATATTCGACATAGCAGTTGTAACTGGAGCTGTGATTTGGTTAAGTTTTTGGTAGTCCACAGTCATCCGCCACGATATATCTAGTTTCTGTGAAGACCAGATTGGTGAATTAAATAGTAATATTAGAGGGCCTTCAACTCCTACATCTTTAGATCCTTGAAGGTGCCATTCCTATTCCCCAGGGTTGCAGCATTGTTTTTGATCTACTGTCTTGGTGGTGTGGAAGGGTAGTCTCAGGGGCTTCTATTTGGTGCTTCTTACTATAATAACTCTTAATTCTGTAGGTCAGAGGATCAATCTGAGGATTCTACCAGTGCTTAGTATACCCACTCCAAATATTTATTTGAGAAATGACCACAAGCTGGATCCTTGGACTCTCTGTGAGATGGAACTGTGCCAGGACTCTAGTTATTACCTGATACTCATATGTCCCTGCTTGAGCCATATGGTGCTTTAGATGCCAAGTCAGCATAACTTGGACCCTGTATCCAATAAGTATTCCCTTCCCTCAGTATATCAATACCTGAATAAGTGGCTGTGGGTCCCTTTGGGAGAGAACTTGAGGAATCACTGCTATACTCAACACTGACACTGTGTCAGTGACAACACCAAATGCTGGTGAGCATGTGGAGCAACAAGAACTCTCATTCATTGCTGGTGGAAATGCAAAATGGTACAGTCACTTTAGATGACACTTTGGTGGTTTCTTATAAACTAAACATACTCTTACCGTAAGATCCTAGCAATGATGTTAATTGGTATTTACCCAAAGGTGCTGAAGACTTATGTCTATGCAAAAACCTGCACATGGCTGTTTATTGCAGTTTTGTTCATAATTGCTCAAAGTTGCAAGCAACCAAGATGTCCCTCAGTAGGTGAATGGATAAATAAACTGTGGTACATCCAGACAATGGGATATTATGCAGTGCTGAGAAAGAAATGTGCTATCAAGCCATGAAAAGACATGGAGGAACCTTAAATGTGTATTGGAAAGTGAAAGAAGCTTTCACTTGAAAGAAGCTAATCTTTCAAGGCCATATACTGTATGATTCCAACTATATAACACTCTGTAAAAGGCTTAAAACTATGGAGGCAGTAAAAAGATCAGTGGTTGCCAGTGTTTGTGAATGGAGAAGGGAGAGATGAAGAGGTGAACACAGAGGATTTCTAGGGCAGTGAAAATACTCCGTGTGATACTGTGATGGTGGATACATGTCACTGTACATTTGTCCAAACCTATCAAATATATTAATGCCAAGAGTGAACCCTACTGTAAAGTATGAACTTTGGGTGATATGATCTGTTAAGGTAGGCTCATCAATTTTAATAAATGTACCATTTCTACTGGGGGATGTCAGTAATGAGGGAGGCTGTGCATGTGTGGGGGCAGGGAATATATGGGAAACCTCTTTACCGTCTCGATTTTGCTGTGAAACTTAAACTGCTCTAAAAAGATCAAGTCTTAATAAAAAAAAATTAGATAGTAACCAGCATTTGTTGACTAACATGAAAATTGGAAATACAGATTCTTTGAGAGGAAAAGTCAGTTTTTGAGATGGTACACAGCACAGTAATTCCTACCTTTAAGGAGTTCACAATCCAATTATGGAATCAATATCTGTACATATGGAAAGGTTACTGTAGTCTATTAACTAGATTGCCTATTATAGTTTATCGTAAAAGAAATTTTCTGAATATTTTCGAGTCCACCGAACATTGCTGTGGTCAGAGAAATGAGATTTTCAAAATCTGCTTTTGCAAGATTAATGCTGGTCCTAGCACTATGTTCCACCTATAAAACAAGAATCTTCTGCAGACTCATCTCCTCTGACAAAATGTAAATTATTTTCTCCTTCAATTTAGGAAGCTTTAATTAGAAAAGCCACATATAATCACTTGCTAGGAATTGGAATAAATTCAAATGCACATAACTCCTGAAATTGAGTGGATTAAAAATGAGGAACTAAGAAGTGAACCTCCCCTTTTAACAAGTAAATATTATACTATCAGCATGGAAAACCCCATGGAAATACAAACTACATTTTCTTTGTAGTAGGGATATGCTTCCCCAATATTAGTTATATCTCTTTTGATTCCCAGGCGATGCTATTTCCAGGGAAATATCTAAAGGAATCTATAGGAGGTAATTTTCATTTGGCTCAAATGATGCACCAGGGATTTCTTAAATCTAAGCTTAAATAGATTAAATTTACTTTTATTTACAGTCTCTTCAAATAACTTTCTTTAAAGTCATCATTCTTTTAAATAAAGAGTCTTCACTCACCCCAAGCTCTCCCTTAATTACCAAAGCCATATAAAATGCTTCTAAGTAAAAAGAAAAAAAAAGTTTTCTTAGTTTTGATGATCTTTTTTTAAAAAAGGGAACCTTAGTATTTTCAAGGTGCTTCTTTTTCTTTCCACAGCTTTCACAATTGATCAGATGCCTCAGAGTCATGTGTATGCACAAGTAGTAAATGCAAATATAACAGGTATTAGATTTCCTTTTTTTTAATTGCTTTTTAAAAATTTGTCAGAGAGAGAGCGAGAGACAAGCAGGGGGAGCAGCAGGCAGAGGGAGAAGCAGGCTCCTTGCTGAGCAAGGAGCCCGATGTGGGGTTCAGTCCCAGGACCCTGGGATCATGACCTGAGCCGAAGGCAGATGCTTAACCGATTGAGCCACCCAGGGGGCCTTAGATTTCCTTTTGTACAATGGACATTAGAGAGAGTTTTCCATGTTCCCATCTTCAACATTATGTGTACATAAAACCATGGTTTAACTATATAAACCTCCAGCGGAGGAACTAGTAGTGAAAAAGGTATAATTCCTCGAAACAATGCCCTTAAATGCCATCAGGAAAAGGAAGCGAAAACATATTCTAGTGACATAGAAATAGTTGTAATGTCCCTCGCGTGTGTTGCCGTGTCACACCTGGCAAACTCGGTTCCTATTTTACTCTCTGACCGAATTCCTTTTTTCCACTTCCCTCTTTGTCTGCTGCTTCCTATGTATCCTCACAGTCTTTAGATCCAGTTCCTTTGCCACATCATCCAAGAAAGGCCCCCTGAAGCCCACACTGGGCCGATCGCCCCCTTTTTGTATCCCAGGCACGTTCATGTGGCCTTTTCCGTCAGACCCTGAGCTCTGGACCCTCTGCTTCCTGGAGTTCTGCCAACAAGAGGGGAATTTTTCAATTTGTTGCATATTGTCTAATGAAATTGATTGTTTTAAGTAGTTCTAAGGATTTTCCCAAAGGTAAGCAAATACTGCTTATCATACGGTAGAAGTCATTTGGAATATAAACATGATTTAAAAATATAGAAGGCACCAACCCCATAAAGGATATGGAAGCTGAAGAAAACACCACTAGCTTCGCCACGATTTGTTTTTCCCCCTTGAGAATTATTCTCTGTGAAATGTAGCAAGCCGGGAAAACTGTTTGTTTTTCCCTAAGCTGTGTTTATGAAATGCTGTGTTTAACACAGATATTTTTCTGAGTTAGATAAATTCCGTTCAAGTTCATCCATTTAAGCAGAAAACACTTGACCCTCATTTCATTTCAGTCTCCTTCTAATCAATTTAAATGTACCACTGGCCTCACTCTCACATATTTCAAAATTCATTCCACTCTAACCACCCCTTCCCCTCAAATAACCCTCAGAGGAAGAGCAATTATTTGAGAAAATAAAATCAAGTAAATATGCTCTATTAAAAGGGAAACCAAGTAGCCAACCATATTAAAGATATGCCGGGTTTCTGTGTCTGGGTGAAACAACAATAAATATTTATTGTGATGCTTTTTTATGAGCATTTCAGGGCCCATCTGTGGTATTAATGGCTTCTCAAGCAAACCTATGCATTAAGAGAAACTGTTTTCATTTAGATAAATGAAAGCAGAGGCAAAGGAAAATGATGCAAGGTTCACTTTGTAAAAGTCACAAATTAGATACAAAGCATTGCCACAGGCAAATTTGAATTCAATAGAATAAAGCTGGCAGCCATGAACATAAGGTAATAGGCTTATCAAATGAGGATTTTAATTTTTTTATAATGTACATTTTATTGGGACCAGTGTAAACTAGTGACTAGAATAAAATATAATTTAAAAAGAAAAATTCAATGAGAGGTTCTCTTTCTAAATTGAAAAACAACATGTCTCATATTTGCACCAAATAAAGGGCACAGAAAAGTTTCTAAATATGCTTCCTCACTCCTAATGCCTTATGACTATCCACAGGGTCTCATATTCTCCTTCCATGTATCATCTTCTAACCCTGTGTCGAGAAAGGATTAAGAGAATGAAAAATCTAGGTCAACACTTAGGATGTAAAACCACATGGATTTGGCTTAAAAAATAGTTATTGTTTTGGTCATTGACATTATTATTATTTTTTTAAGATTTTATTTACTTATTTGTCAGAGAGAGAGAGAGAGAGAGAGAGAGAGAGAGAGAGTTCAGAAGCACGGGGAGTGGCAGCCAGAGGAGAGGGAGAAGCAGGCTCCTTGCTTAGCAAGGATGTGGGCAAGGGATGTGGACTATCCCAGGACCCTGGGATCATAACCTGAGCCGAAGGCAGATGCTTAACTGACTGAGCCACCCAGGCGTCCCTCACTGACATTATTCTAAAGTACATTTACCCAACATTTATTGAATATTCATTTTGTTCTAGACCCTATTCTAGGTGCTTTTACATGTATTATCTCATTTAATCCTCACAAAAATGCCAGCAAAAAATGGGATTATGTCTTTTAAAATAAAATCCATTTATATGAAAATACAAACGTTGCATGCCATAAACATCTTATGTTGAACCACTTGACTTTATAAAAATCAGGCCTTGCCCCATATCAGGATTTGTGTTTCCCTTGAACTTCTGCCAAATTTAGAATTCTGTAGAAGTGCACATGTTCTCTTGTTTTTTTACTTGCAAGTTTGTATTGCTATTACTCATTCAGTGACTAATTAGCAGCATACAACAGGATTCCTTTCCTTTATTGCTGTCCTCATATTCCAGTGGTTAATAGATTCTGTTTCTGATCCTCCATGGATCAGATTAATTTAATATAAACAAAGTCCTAATTAGATAGGGAGACCTACCATAAATTTCTTATGTATCACCCCTCTGCTAGGGGCCTTGGAGTATGGAAACATGACAAATGTGTATGTTGTTAAGATTGGCATATTTATAGATGGAGACTCCTAAAATATTGTGACATGTGCAAAAGTGGAATTACGTACAAACTAGGGAAGTACATGGCAGGAATGGAGCCCACTGGCAGAGTAATTCTTCACAGAAGATTAGGAGCTAGATTTTTAAGGATTAATACAAGTTGGTCAAAGACAAAGGGCTGGACAGGAGAAAGAATAGGTAGAGAAAATTAGGGATTATAAGCAGAAGCATCAGCATGTATAAACACATGGGAGCATGAAACTGCATGGTTGATCTGGGAAATTGTACATAGATTGTTATTGCTGAAGCATAAAGTGCAAAAGGTGGGGGAGTGTACTTATTATTATAATTCCTGCTGCTTAAATAAATGAATCTCAAAATTTCAGTGGCTTAACAGAACACAGATTTACTTCTTATTCATATAAGGGGCAGTGAGGGCATTCCTGATTGGAAGTGCTTTTCTTCTATCTCCATACAGTGATTCAAGGGTCTAGGCTCCTTCCACCTTGTGGTTTTGCCATCCCTCAAGACTTTGTCTGTGTGTCCAGCTGTCAAAAATGGAAAGAGGCAGTGAGGAGAAGGTACATCTACTTCTTCAAATGTTTTAGCCCAGAAGTGACACATCTAACTTCTGTGGACATCCCATTGGCAAGAACTAGTCACATTGGCCCCCACCTAGATGCAAGGAGAGCTGGGAAATGTAGTCCTTGACTGGGCAACCACTTTTTCAACAGCAGCTTATGTTATGGAAGGGAGGAGCACCAAGTATGGTGGACAGCTAGCCATCTCAGCCATGAGGAACTATCTGTCCCTTTAGCCACAATGACTTGTCACTGATTAGTTTGATTAAATCTAAATTAGAATTGAAGAGGTATGGTAGCTTGTAGAGGGAGCATAGATGGGAGAAGGGTGGTTGTCTTTTCCACCCTTCCAGAAGCCCCTTGCTTTTTTTCAGAGCAAGTGTGGATCCACTGAAGGGAAGATCGATTTTAGTTATTGAGGGAAGAAGATTATAACCTTCGATTACATTGAATCCTCATTGGAGATATCAAAGAATTAATATACTCACTTTACTAATTCACTGTTGGAGATCTCAGATTGTTTTGTTTAGAAGCTGTGTTTGTTGTGAAATCACCTGTCCCACAATGATTTCAAGAATTTTAGACTGTAAGTCCAAATGTTAAAATTTTCAGTTTATGTGGAAAGCTTGCATTTTATCCATAAATTGATTCACTCATTTATTTAACATTTTCTGTGTACTTATTATATATGAGGCCTGGTGCTTCAAGAGGAGAGGTATAAGTATATTTCTGAATGGGTAGTATTTAGAAGAGTAGTCCTCAACTTTTTCTATACCAGCACAACTAAAGGATACCACATAGTCACAGTCAACAACAGTAGCTCATTGTGGCACTGATTTTCAGCCTGTAGGATGTGCTGTTCTCCCCCATTCCCACCTGCCAGGGGAAGCAATGCCACATCTCCAGTGATGAATGTCTATTGTGTGCAGCTTGATAAAGTACTATAGATGATTCTGATATGACACTCTTTGGCAGGTCATGACTCTTTCCGGTGTCCCACCAATAATTACTGACTCTGAAATTAAGTTATCACCTCAATAAAAATAAATGGATTCCACATGAGTAAGCCAGAGATCTCCATAGTTAGAATCCAGGGGCTCTAGAGAGGAGAAAAGGCAATAGGCAACTATGTCCCAAGAAAGAATTGTTTTAAAAGTATTACATACCAACACTAGCTAAACCATCCAACTGTGCAATAGCTACCTAATTACTAAAAACAGCTTTTTGACAGATACTATCTATGTGGGTATTTTTGCACCTGAAACAAAAAGAAAAAAATCCTAATATGCAAATTTAAGACAAAAAATACAAGGAGAAAGTTTCAGAACTTGATGTTCTTATACAGTTTGATGATGCCAATGTGCTTGAGTACTGTTGAATAAAAAGGCCCACTTACAATGGGTATTGAAAATGTTCAATGAAATAAGTCCCTGGTGAGTCTTAGGTCCTTTGAAGCATGCATTATGCAACCACTAAGTACTATTTGCACAAAATCAAGCAACTAGTCTACTTATACTTTGCTACATAAAACTTTCTCACATTATTTAGATGAATGAATCACCACTATAGTATCTAGTTTCATAAAAGGCAGAGACTCTATCTTGAATTTTTATGGAAGGAAACAATTTGCTACTATTGTGGATAGATATCAATTGTCAACTAAGGTTCTACAGGCCTGGAATAGTTTTTTACCTTCTGTCACTTTGGGGTCAGTTTCTTATTATGAATGAGAAGTTGCCTTTGCCCTTCAAGAAAATGAAATAAAACTAGAATAACCTTCCTGCTTCCACTGCCTGCCTTCCCAGCCTAGTATTTCAGCATCTGAAGAGTTTATTTTTGGATGTCATTAAATACAGCTAGTGATCCTTTAAATGAAATGGATTAAATGCCAAATGGCTTACTATCTTCTACCCCTCAGTTTAGTCACCTGAAAAAATTCACAATTCAAAATATGATTTATAAAATAACCCTAGCTCATCTCTATTTCTCTTATTTCTTGGGGGAAAAATTTTCATTGGTGATAATGCTTCAGTGTATGCTGATGTGAATATCTTTCATCAATGTCTTATGGTAGAAAAGAGACCACCCTTAGTGGTCTCGCTTGAGGTTTGGAAATTGCTGTAGCTTCCAAGACTTTATTGGAGAAGGAGACATGTAATTTCTCCTAAGATATATTTTGCCAGTGGAAAGCTTCCTGTCTTCAGGAATTTTCATAAATATGTGATATTTTGAACTATTTTTGTTAATTCTAACAATTTCTTACAAATAGCCCTGTCTGCATAAACCTAAGAATATACTGTAGCTGTGACTATGATTTAAGTGATAATATATATGTATATGTATACACACACACACACACACACACATATAGTTGTATGTGGTGTAAGTGTATGTAAAAATATATGTGTGTATATATATACTGTGAACTGTAAAGTCTTTTTATTTTATTTGTAAACTCTTATTGAATAAATTTGATATATAACATTGTGTAAATTTAAGGTGTACAGCATGTTACTTTGATACATTTTTATGTTGTAATATGATTCCTATTGTAGCAATATTCATTGCATAATTGTTATAGTACAATATTGTCTGTGTTTATTATACTGTGCATTAGATCTTTTTGGTTTATTTAGTACTCGTTGCAAGTTCATACTCTTTTTTAAACATTTTTTGAGTTTATTTATTTATTTAAGTACTCTCTACACCCAATGTAGGGCTCGAACTCACAACCCCCAGATCAAGAGTCACACGTCCTTCCTACTGAGCCAGTCAGGCGCCCCTGCAAGTTTGTACTCTTAAACAACTAAAGTCTTTTTAAAACTGAAGAACTTTATCTCACACAGGTTTTCTTTTTTTATTTCAAAACTGAAGTCTTTTCTTTAATAATGAGACTTAGAATTGATTGGACACATGAGCAAAAATGGACCTAAATGTCTTTAAGGAAAACTTGGGTAAAATACCAGGAAAAGTTTTTCTTTTAATAGAACTAATTAGTTTAATTGTGAAATCCATTGGATTTAATGAATATGTATTGAATATCATCTGTGCGTGTAGAAGGTGAGTATGGGAGGGGTGTGTAGGGAATGGAACACAAAGGAAATCTCCAAGTTCTCAGTCCCTCAAAAAGTGACAGTCTAGGATGGGGCTTAACTGTGGGGTTTCCCATAATTTGTATAAAAATAAATCAGAATCTAATGGTTGCAGTCATTTCCCTCATTGTTTTCTCTCCCATTCTCAGAACTATTTTAATGGCCTGGAATGTGAAAAAATTGACATGACTCATATAATTAGTAACTCTTCCCTCAAAAGGCAGTAACATGTAAACTGGATTTCTCACATAAAGTAAACCCACAATCTGATTTAGGTTAAAGGATTAAAAGGCAAAATATTCATAGCTTATCCTTCTTAAGTTTCCTCAGTTACATGAGAAGGTTAACAGAATAGAAGTACAGCCAGGGAATCTGTGGCAAAGTGTAGTTTTTTACAATTATTAATAAAAATAAATAGACAAAATTCCGCATCTAACAATGTTTTAGAAACTATCTTTTTTTTAATTTCAAGTTTTTATTTAAATTCCATATGGTGTAATATTAGTTTCAGGTGTAGAATTTGGTGATTCATCACTATGTACAACAGCCAGTGCTCATCACAACAAGTGCCCTTCTTGATACCCATCATCCATTTAGTCCAGCCCCTGCCCACCTCCCCACTAGCAACACTCAGTTTGTTCTCTATAGTTAAGAGTCTGTTTTATGCTTTGCTTTTCTCTCCTCCCCACCATGTTGATCAGTTTTTTTTTCTTAAATTCTACATGTGAGTGAAATCATATGGTATTTGTCTTTCTCTGACTGACTTACTTCGTTTGGCATTAGCCTCTCTAGCTCCATCCACATTGTTGCAAATGGCAAGATTTCATTCCTTTTTTAATGGCTGAGTAATATTCCATTTGTGTGTGTGTGTGTGCGTGTGCGTGTGTGTGTGTGTGTGTGTACCACATCTTCTTTATCCGTTCATCAGTCAGTGGACATTTGGACTCTTTCCATAATTTGCCTATTTTGATAATGCTGCTATAGACTTTGGGGTGCTTGTGTTCCTTTGAATTAGTATTTTTGTATCCTTTGGGTATATACCTAGTAGTGTAATTGCTGGATTGTAAGGAAGTTCTATTTTTAACGTTTTCAGGAACCTCCAAACTGTCTTCCAGAGTGGCTGCACCAGTTTGCATTCCCACCAACAGTGTAAGAGGGTTCCCCTTTCTCTGCAACCTCGCCAACGCCTGGTGTTTCCTGTGTTGTTAATTTTAGCCATTCTGACAGGTGTGAGGTAATATCTTATTGTAATTTTGATTGCATTTCCCTGATGATGAGTGATGTTGAGCATTTTTTCATCTGTTGGCCATCTGGATGTCTTCTTTGGAAAAATATCTATTCATATCTTCTGCCCATTTCTTAATTGGATTATTAGTTTTTTGGGTGTTGAATTTGATAAGTTCTTTATAGATTTTGGATACTAACCCTTATCAGATATCATCTGATAAAATATCTTCTTCCATTCCGTATGTTGCCTTTTAGTTTTGTTGATTGTTTTCATTCGCTGTGCAGAAGCTTTTAATCGTGATGAAGTTCCAATAGTTCATTTTTGCTTTTGCTTCCCTTGCCTCCAGAGACATATCTAGTAATAAGTTGCTATGGCCATTGTTAAAGAGGTTGCTGCCTGTGTTCTCCTCTAGGATTTTGATGGGTTCTTGTCTTTCATCCATTTTGAATTTATTTTTTTGTGTATGCTGTGAGAAAGTGGTCCAGTTTCATTCTTCTGCATGTTGCTGTCCAGTTTTCCCAACACTTGTTCAAGAGATTGTCTTTTTTTCCTCAATAGATATTCTTTCCTGCTTTTTTGAAAATTAGTTGACCATATAGTTGTGGGTCCACTTCTGGGTTTTCTATTCTGTTTCATTGATCTATGTGTCTGTTTTTATGCCAGTACCGTATTGTCTTCATGATTACACCTTTGTAATATAGCTTAAAGTCTGGCATTGTGATACATCCAACTTTGCTTTTCTTTTTCAAGATTGTTTTGGCTATTCAGGGTCTTTCACAATTCCATACAAATTTTGGGATCATTTGTCTGGCTCTGTGAAAAATGCTGGTGATATTAGAAACTCTCACCTAATAGGAGAAGCAGGCAAACTGTGAGAGAAATACTGGTTTATGCAAGTATGGGATAGCCCATTTCTGTCTCACCCTTGCTATAATATCACTTTGCTTATCTTTTCCAGATCAGTAAAACATAAGTAGACTATCATGACCCACATGGACAGAAGAAAGGAGGGATAGCGGGTGGAAATGGATGCTCACAGGATCTGATGGTAGGTGTGTACAATTGTAAAACTTTCTGAGGAGTAATTTGGTGATAGGAATCAAGACTTAAAGGTACTCTTTGGCCCAGCAATTCCACGACTAGGAACTTATCTTAAGGGAAAAAATCAGAAGACTGTACAAAGATAAATGTATAAAAATGGTTACTCATCATAAGGCTATGGACTAATGAAAAATCCTTCCAAACAGAGAATTATTAAATCAGAGGCACTAAGCCAAGTAAAAGGTAACTGAAATTAGTGAAGTAGATTAGGGTATGGGACAATAGGGAGTAGTGGCAATTCGGGAGCACTGCAGAGCATGTAGGCAGCTCTAGTGGGTGGTTACCATGGGTGGGTGTTGGATCAGCGTTGCTAGAGCTTTTGATTTATACAAATAACCTGGAAATCTTTATTTTTTGTAAGACATTTTCTAAGTTTTTGTGCAGGAAAAACCAAATGTAGTTGTGGGCCTTAAGTCATGGGATGCCACTATCCAACATTTTAATGAATACATTAATTGAAAACAAAACAAAAACCCCGCAAAGTAAATTGTATAAAAATCTATAGTAGAACAGAATGCTATTTTACTAAAAATGATGCTATAGTTGTATCTTTGTCAACATATAAAGATAGTCCGGATGTTGCAAAATGGTATATGTAATATGGTCCCAAGTTTTGCAAATACATGTGATATATATTTGTTGCATTTTGTATGTAGACGGAAAAAGACTTGCATTATGTTCACTAAAATCAGCATGGCTATCTCTGGGTGAGGAATTCAGGGACAGTTTGATTTTTTATTTTCTATTTTTTCTACTTTGAGTATATATTATATAATAAAATTTAATTAAAAATAGCAAAATGTGTTTGATTCTACAATGGAAAAGGCGATACAAAATGCACCAGAACAGAATGAGAAGAACCTGAAGATGGCAGAGAATTTAATAGGAAATTAAGAATGCACTCAAACTGTTGGAGTCAAAAACTAATGCATTCAAAAGCCAATTTGACAAATATGTTTTATATTAGTAGCAGGGTTATTTTCCAAAAGGGTACCAGAGTTACAAAGATAAATAAGATAGAGACTCTTCCCTCTAGGAGTCCACAGTCTAATGAGGATCTCCCAGTGTTACCTTTTAATTGTGTAACTTAGAAATGTAATCACAGAATAAAATAAGGGCATAAGGACAAAGGAACTTAGAAATTGGAAAAACCGTACTTTTGTTTTTGTGGCCTGATTTAGAATGTCAGGATGATAAAAGTCACAGAAATCAATATCATTATGGAATTATATTTGATTTTCACTGGGAAAATGTCATGACATAATTTAGAGGTATTTTAAAATACAGGGGAATAATTGAATACCAATAATTTTATAAGAAAATTCTACACAGAAAAGTTACAACTGATATATGTAATTTGTTTTCTTGGGATTCCAAATATAATTAGATAAATGCCATGTTCCAAATATAATGGCTGCTCCCTTTTTCTACTGTCAAAATCTATATAAGGCAGGTGTATCTTGGACAAAAATACAAAGAAATTTAGTTTCTAGTAAGGTTCCTCATCATGAAAAGTTGTTAAAAAAAGGCACATACCTCAAAGATGATCCTTTTAGGACACTTTGCTGTAGTTTTTATTATGATAAAAAAAATGGAAGAATTAAAACAATGAAAATTTCAGCTAGTTAAAATTTTAATTTGTGCTTTGTAAAAGCATCTTGTAGAACTTCATAGGAAGCAGTAAAGACAAAATATATACATTGAGCAATCGCTTGCAAAATGAAGCATGAATTGACATGATGAAATGTGCAAATGACAAAATCGTGGGTGGGGGATCATAAGCATAAAGGACACAATGAAACTGAGGGAACTGGCTGACTAGAAAGAGCATATGTAAATAAATGGTATCTGTAATTCACTATATAGAGATGTAAGGTATGATCCTAGACACTAAATTCAAAAGAAATGTGCTGTCAGTAGCCATATGCTCCAAAACATTTAAGAGGAAAAGAAACTCTGGGTATTGGTAGAAAAGCACAATAAATGTTCCTGCATAGGTTTTCAGACCAATAACCCCCTGCACAGTTCCAAGAGGCACTAATAAATACACCAGGTTTAAGTAGAGGGAATTATGAAAGGATTTTTAAAAGTGTTGCTGGGATCATGTATAGAAAACCCCATGCACTTTCTTTTACTTTAAAAGTAGGGAAATGATAAAGCTTAGAAAAACAACAGTGTAATACCAAAAGGATAAAAATCTAAGATTTACTGAAAATAGAAAAAGAGATACATGAAAGAGCACCGGTCATAATCAAGGCTCAAAGAAAAAGTGTAGGTCACAATTCTGTACTTTTCTAGGGATCTCTCTTTTTACAAATCACATTTTCAAACTTGTGTTACTTTTATAAAAACCCCTTTTCAGTGTTTTTGTTAGACTGATCTGAACATTGCACTCCTTTCAAACAAAACTGGATTGGTCCTGAATAAAGAAATTCTTAAACCTTTATCCTTAAAGACTACCTGGTGGCACTGAACTTATATGTTTATCATCCTGATGCACACTTTTCCCATTAACTTCCTCATCAGACTCAGGTTTCCAGGTACACTGGACTTGCAGGAGTGAGATTGTGGCCACAGCTCCAGCATACTCTGGGCAGAGGCCAGGATGAGAACACTTGCTGGACCAGATCAGGTTTTAGGGTCCAAACCTTTTTCTTCTCTTTGATCTTTGCTATCACTTCCTCTACCTGCTCCTTCAGAACCAACTTTTTCCCCAATGTGAAGTCCGATGTGTAACCCCCATTTCACAGCCATTCTGTGGGGAAGAAGATCAGGGTAACTTGCTCTGGGAAGACTCCTGGAACTGATCACATTTTATACAAATTTGAGTTAGGATCATTTGAAATATTATGACTTAAAATATTAATGAAATTTTACTGCCACATCCTACTGGAGATTAAGTGACTTGCTGTGGTAACTTTTCTTACAAGTATTTTTGAAAACCCAAAAGTTCAAGAGAAACCTTAGGCTCTGCTTGCATGTTCTGCATTTATGCTAAAAATCAAGGTCAAGAGAGTTTGTCCCATGTTCCAAATTAAAAACAAAAACAAAAGCAACAAAATCAAGACTTGCATACTTTCAATGACTGACAGGCCCAGTAATTTGCAGACTAGTCTATTTTTATAGCTGGTAAACAGAAATGACAGCTAACCATGTCACAGTCTCACAGGGACTAGCACTTCTTGGGGGGAGGGGTTTGGTCAATATATTACTCCTCTCTTGACCTCCATGGTTATCATACTTTGAAATCTGAAAAACTCTCCTCTAACAATATCATGAACATTCACTAAGAGGTGGAGATAAAGCTAGTGCTAGGTAACTCACCTGAAAGTTAGCAATTCTGGAACCAAAGCTAGATGTCAAGAAACATCACAAAGAAGGCCAAATATTGCCATGCTAATTTAGGAGAGAGCACTCTGCAAAATGTCAGCGATAATATTGAGACAATAAAAAAAAAAACAAACAACAAACAGCCTTAAGCAAAACTACATTCTAAAGATTATAGATATATGCAGGCAGGATATATCCCCAATACTTTCCATTTATTCCATTGGGAGAAATAATCTTGAATAATGCCAGTTTTGAATTATGGGGGGACCTTTAGGAATGCATGCCTCCATTGCATAAAACTCAACTACCCTGTAACTCTGAGATTGCCTTGAGAGGTAACCTTAACTGCATCCTTCCCCCACCCGCTACTGCACCCTGAGTCTTCTGAAGCCTGGGGCTTCAACTTGCTTGAAATTTTTGAGCTCTGATGACCCAGACAACACAAACTCCAGAAGACCAGCAGTACCTGAAAATCTGCCTGCAGCTTCACTTGTCTCACTGTTGAGTAGTGTCATGCCAGCAAACTTTGATCAATTTGTTCAATGAAATAGACGATCAACCAATATACTTGTGTACTTTTGAAGACTTATTTTGTTTTAGGTGGAATTATCTGTGTAGATTTTTTGGGGGGGTGTTTATATAGAACACTGCTGAAAAGCCTGGATATATGTCTTTGGTACAAATTCTGAGTTTTTCTATTATATTAGCATCCACAGTTTCTTAGATTGTACCTGATTGGTACTTGATAAACACATAACAAAATGAAGGTAAGTATGAAATAAATTTTGTGGTCTTGCCTAGCTGTCTGAACAGTATTCCTAATATTTCATCCACAGTAAAATACATTCTGAGCTGAGGTGCTGTTGGAACTTCTACTGCCGATTTAAATTAAGGCTGGTTTGTAAACAGTAAGTTGAGAACCATTGCTGCAAATAGATTATTTGTGTCCACAATTAACGCTGCAGAAAGCAGATTATGCCATATCTCTTAGGCAGCAGAATCCTTCTCTAGTCAACCTATGATGACTGTGCCTTAACTTCCTATCTCCAAGAAATGCATCCATTCTTTTCAGCTGTAATGATCTTGGCTCAGAAGACTCAGGCATTTTTTTTTTCTTCTGCAGAGTCTCAATGATTCATCATAAGAAACAGAAACTGGCCAAAATAAATTGTCAAAGATTCCTCAGGGAAAAGAGCTACATAAGTGTGGATTCAATTTTGCAGTCAGTATTCTTTCTGTAAGTTAATTGTGTCCATTTAAGGTCATCAAAATAAAGCAAAACACAACAAACAAACAAAATACATTTCACTTAGGACATTTTGTTCATGATAGTTTTGTATCTTCAATAAAGATGCACATGTATTCCCGTCAATAGTGGGCTAATAATGCCAAGTTTATGAAATTGCAGCCTCTGAAAAGACATATGCATCTCTGTCATGCTGTTTCTTGACCTCACATTGGTTCAGAAAGATAAATACATCTAATGATTATCATACCGCTTAATGGCCTACTAGATCTGTAAGAGATTTCATAGACCAGTTTCAAAGAACTGTGGAAAGCAAAATTATTTGAACATGAAATCAAAATCTTTCGGTTTTAGTGAAAGAAAACTAAAGATGGAGGGCAGCTTACAAAGTGGTGAATGTTTGTGGCTTATCATGTTTCCTTTTTGTTTTTTTGCATAGAAAATCTAAATAGAACTTAAAAAATTTACAAAAGGAACTCATATATAGCAAGAGTATACGCTAACATGGAAGATGTTAATAGTGCCATTAGCCAGTGTGATTTCTATCATTATCAGCCATTATTCTAAGAATGGTAAGTGGCAGATAAAGAGCTCAGCTGAAATTTCCATCTTTTTTGTAGTCAGCGTGTAAAATGCATATACTATCTCTAAATTGTCACCCTTTTGTCACAAATTGCTCATTATATTTGCTTAGACTTGTGAAATGGAAAATATTTTATTTAAAGGAAATAAAGGCAGGAAACATTGAGTAAAAGACCTGTGACTGTTTTAGAATGTGTATTTTAAAATCTTTAGTAGTGATCCAAGACTATGGATGAGTCAATAGAAGCTAGGAAATCTGGCAACTAAAAAAAAAAAAAAAAAAAAAAAAGGAAGGAAGGAAAATAAAAGAAATGGGAAAAAAGAAAAAAAAAGCTGAACTATGACTAATGTGACTTGGAGAGAAGCTCTAGATTTTTTTTTTTAATTAAAAGTAATTTTGAAAGCCTCATTTGAAAAGGGCTTCAATGAAGCAGTTCAGGAAGCTCTTGAAATCACCTGTAAGTGACTTATTTCAATCAGAAGTTATGTTGGTTAATATTTAGTGATTAAATGTGCATATATAAGTGAATATAATACCACACATGAAAAGTTGTTAAAACTTATGTGTCACATTCAAGGATTAAAAGGCAGATAGGATATACAAGAATTTTGGTCTGATCTAAAGACCAAAAGACAGAAAAGGAAGTAAGGGGAAGAAAGGATAGTTTATATTGTTCTCTTTAGGAAAGAATGTGGCAATATTTTTTCCAAGATAACATAATCTCTGACATTTAGTTGCTATTCTACTTTTGGGGCTGTTTCTTATTTGCTTAATGTTGAAACAGTAACTCGACATCCTAAAGCCAGGAGATACCATGTTGCAGAATTTGAATTTATGTTAATATGTTGAATTATGTTAAACTTTTCTTTATGCAGAATTTAAACAGTTTGTCTTTATAAATGCCCAGTAGATAGAATAGTAGTGTGCAATGAGGATGGCTGTACATAGCAATAACCCATAGAATACCAGACCTTCAAATGATTTTTGAACCATCATCATAGAAAAATTAAATTTCGTTCCTGGGTAGCTTCAGTGCAAAACTGGATTTGAATTCTGTAAGAATTTTTAATATGTATATAACACGTATGAAAGCTCTCAGCTTATAAAAAACAAATTAACTATCTCCTGCCTTTCTGAATGTGTTAGAATTGACTGCATCATATTATGGTCTCTAAAAAATGCTATTTAAAAGGAAAATGTTCCATGAATGGGTAAGCCTTTATAATATAGAGGGCATTATTATAAACATTAAAATATATTTATTAAAAATAAGCATTTCTTTTTAGGGTATTTGAATAACTTTTTGACATCCACCATTTTAAGCTAGTGCACTAAAACGTTGCATCAATAGTGTGTGCAGTCTCTAATATATGCTTTTTAATCATTCTTCTTGCTTCTTCAAGCAAAAACAACAGCTTACACTCATTGGCATTAAATGACAGAAATCACAGTTAGTAATTCTGGTTGAAGTCTTTTGTTAATACCTCATATTTATCAAAAAATTCCCTGTTCTAGGTTATAATGTATACTGCAATTGAAAAAACACAAATGGTACCAGAGAGCATACAGTTTTTTAATTTCCTTAAAAATAAAAAGCTAGGGAATTAAATGCCTGCTAATGAAGTGTTACATTTCTTAGTTTTCTGCAACTCATTTTAATTGAAAAAAATCCCTTAAAGTGTCTCCCATTTTCCAATTCTCAGAAGAGAAATAAGAATGATATATAAAAGAACATGCAGTTCAATGACTAAAAAACTGAAGCAAAAGGAGCCTTTCTTTTAAAAATTTGCATTCTTTACATATACGTGAGAAGAGGTATAGAGTTCAGATGTCCAGATTCATTTTTAGCAGATTTTTCAAACATTTGGATAGATATTTCTGTAGAATAATCTTAGTTTATGGGAGTGACAAATGAACATTTTAGGCTCACCTGACCCCTGGCAACACTGAACTAAATTACCTGTTCTTCAAACAGAGCCCTCTATACATCTCTTTCTTCCTCAATATGCCGATTAAAACAGCAAGAGGCTGATGAAAAATATGTTGTGTTGACACAGGCATAAAGCAATAATGGAAATGTGAGAAATCATAGTGTGACTGTGGGACCAGGTACAATTTGGATTGTAAGATATGAGTAGACTTCCTGAGGCTCGGTGCCGTCCTCAGAGAAGGGCAATAGTCTGAGGGCTGGGGACAAGTTGAGGTGCTTAGCCCAAGGGCAGCAGAGTGAGCTTGTGTCTGTAAGGGAGCCTGAATGGCCTGGGACACCTAATTTCTCCTCTATGCTCTGCCTTTTAACCAAGGAAATAATTGTGCTGTTCATGAAGAACTATGTTCCAATATTAACCTTAGTTTTGAGAAACTTTGTTATTAGCCATGAAATGAATGTAAGAAGCCCAGGGAAGTGTTCCCACATATTCAGGACATTGTCTCTATAGCCTTGTCAGAAGCTAAAGAGGGAGAAAAGGTGATGAGGAATATGGAAGAAAGAGGAGGAAGAGTTATGCCTGAAGGGAAAACAGGGTGAGAGGAAGAAGAAGGAGAGAGAGAAAGTGGAAGAGAAGGTGGAGAAAGAAAAGAAATAGAGTGAGAGAAGGCTAATGTCTGTTTTTTCAAGTGAACCATGCTCACCTAAAATCATATGTGTGAAAGTGCCTTTTAAGTGGTCAAATACTATGTGCGTGTGCACCTGTGTGTACACAAGAGGACACCTGAGCCTCTGTGCAAGTGCCTGTGCAGTGCTCACTCAGGCATCCTCCAAGAATGCCAAGTGGGCACTTGGTGTCAGGGTGGCAGGGACCTCAATGGTACAATGGACAGAGCTCTGTGTCTCTGAGAGTACTGCGGACTGGGCTGCCAGGCCTGTGGGGCTTTGCCACATATCCACACTGAATGTTTGTTTGTTTGTTTTTACACTTCCTTAATCTTCTCTGCTATTTGGCTGTCCAGTTTCCAAAATTCTGAGAGGCCTATGACTTTGTTCTGAAGGAATTTCAGTACACGAGATGTCTTGGTATTCAACAATGCAACAGAGCTGTTTTATTTATCTAGACCCTGTCTTTTTCTGGAAGGATGTCATATCTCATAACCAGAAGAGGGAAAATGACAGTATCTGCTTCAAAAGCATGAAAAGCAATGGGGACTATATCTGAATGAATTTACCTTTTTGATAGGTATGTACTCTTCTAGAAAATATGAGACATTTACAGTGTGCAACTTTTACATGTTTCCCCAGAGTACACATATTTCTTTTACTCATTTATATACCTATTTTGCCACTTAGGATTCAGAGCAGCAATAGAGACCATATACACAAGGCTGCCATTTTTTAATATATTTTTTAAAGATTTTTATTTATTTATTTGAAAGAGAGAATGAGAGAGAGAGAAAGAGAGAGCACATGAGAGGGGGGAGGGTCCGAGGGAGAAGCAGACTCCCTGCTGAGCAGGGAGCCCAATGCAGGACTCGATCCCAGGACTCCAGGATCATGACCTGAGCCGAAGGCAGTCGCTTAACCAACTGAGCCACCCAGGTGCCCAAGGCTGCCATTTTAAAAAAATGGATCATGAGACTAGTTGAGTGGGAAACAAAGTAGGGGTGAAAAATCCTATAATAAAGTAATTATTCCCTTTATAAATCAGTTCATCAAGGAATTCTTTAAAGTCAAGCTGATTGCATGCAATAATCATTGATTTACTTGACACAGATGAAGGAGAGGATGACATTTCAAGCTAAAATTTAGGTACCACTAGTGGATGAAGATCAATTACAATAAGGGTGAAGGAAGGGAAAAGATGACCAATTGCCAGAGTTTTAATTCACATACATTCTCCCCTTTCAACCTCCAGAGCTAAATTCTGAGACCTTTTTGATTAGATAAGTTCACCAGAGGCCTTTTGCTTGGGAGCTGAGGATTCTCCTTGGGAAGCACTTACCCTGAAGAAAAAGGCACCTGGACCAAGACACTGAATGAGTGAGAAAGGCTTTTTGAGTAGAATGCAGTAATTGACCCTCAGCTTTATCATGTCTTAAGTGTCCTTAGCCCTGACTCATGGGTGAGGCCAGTGCAGATTAAAGCATGTACCAGAGAGACCTGTTGACCTGAAAGCTTTGCAAGTCAGTGGAACACAAATAGCACAGCTTTAGAGATGTCTCTAGACATCGGGAAGCAGGAAGGGGAACAGACACATTGGGAGCCCTTGAGGGATGACTCTTCCTTGAACAGTGGGAACATCAGTTGGCAAGTTCTGTTCCCGGGGAACAGCTGCTGTGGGAATCACCTTGGGGATCACCACAAATATTTGATGGGGATTTTGTATGGCGCTGAAGGTTTTGAATTTTCTGTCAAAGTCCAGAGCCAGTGAGATGTGAATTACAATTTTTGCTGTGATCCTATTATTTCATAAAGTCTAGGAATATTGAGTTCAAACAGAAATTTATTTTTTGGGTAAGACGAGCTGGAATTTTGACCTGGTTTGACATTTCAGTGTGCTTACAACGAACAATGTTATTGGCTTGCAGGCATTTTGAATGACCCTTGTGGTGGGGAAGAGACTTCTGTCTTTAACCTCAGAAACTGTCAGAGTGATTTAGCACTTTAGAGGAATCTGGATGGAGGGTTATGTTCTTGCCAATAGAAACTGGAATATAAAACAACTCTAGAGGGATGCCTGGGTGGCTCAGTTGGTTAAGTGTCTGCCTTCTGCTCAGGTCATGATGCCAGGGTCCTGGGACTGAGTCCTCATTCCATCTGACTCCTTGCTCCGCAGGGAGCCTGCTTCCTCTGCCTGCCACTCCCCCTGCTTGTGCTTTCTCTCTCTCTCTCTCTGACAAATAAATAAAATCTTAAAAAAAAAAAAAATAACTCTAGGCTCACAGTTAAACAAGCTCAAACCATGGCCAGTATTCTAGGAGATTTCCTGGAATGTGTCTGGAAGGTGTTTCTGCCTGAGCCGGTCACCACAACAGCTCCACTCTCCTGGCAGCAGAGCAATGCAGCATCGTTGGTGAAACCCCTTGTTAGTTTACACAATTTATACACAGTAATGTCCTACTTGGCTAGAGGTCAGACTCCCAGCACCCTCTGTTCCCTGTAATGCAAACTTACAAGTAAGCAAAAAAAGTCCTTGTGTACCCAAAATAGGCTATGTCCCCAGACTAAAGCCATGGACTTCCCTTCTTAAAGGCTTATGTGCTGTCACTTAGAGATTGTTTATTCTTACTTCACTGGGGTCATAATAATTGTGGGTTTTCTGGTTTCCCAGCTCAAAGTAGATTAGAAGTAACAAATTAGAAAGGGGTAAGGGAACATTAGAAGCAAACAAACTGGCAGTGGCGAAGTGACATTTATTGGGTAAGGAAGGGGGAAGCAAAAAATTAAGAACACAAGCACAGAACTGTGTGTGTTTTACAGAATTATGCAGTGATAACGATTCATAACGATGGCACAGTTATCAAAAAGGCCAATTTATGTTCAGCAGTTGCTATTTTAAAAAGGCAGAGAAGAATTTAATATAGTTTTCAAAAATTTACATAAAATGATATAAAAAATAGGTTTGAGCATCCAAAGGGGTAAGTTTGAGCTATCTAGATGAAATGCATGGTCTGCCTCCTTCCCAAAGATGATTACTATATTTGAATTCTTAGAGCACTCTATTTGTACCTTTCTAATGGCACTTGCTGTTTTCATCATTGTATTACAGTCATTTGAGTTCATGCTAAATGCCATTTAACTCACTTAGAGGCATGGAGGAAGCTGGATTTAGTCTCTATCATGGCATGATGTATGTGACTTTGATGAGTCAGTCTCTCTGTGCTTTAGCTTTTTTATTTATTAGACATGGAATTTGGAACAAATGAATTTGAAGTCCTTCCAGTTTGTAAATTGTATTCCTTTATTTAGTAAATTATAAGAATTTTATAGTGACGTGCCAAAGTATAGATGGGTCCCAATTTTACACATTAAGGACATCTGTAGTCACAACCAAACCAATTACGTGAGCCTATTGCCTGATAAATTCTCATCCCTTGCAACATAAATAAAGGCAATTTTTTTTCCAGTTGTATTTGGCTTCTGTTGTTCTTTATTGCTTGGCAACCATTTTCTCTTCTGATATTACTTTGGAAAAAATGCCTTTGCTATTATCTCAGTCTCTGTGGTCCTAGTGAAGTGACCTCATCCATTGGCTCTAGAATGGTCAAATGACCCAGGCCCTACCAATCAGCATAAGCCGTCCTTTAGAGCAGAATGATTGGTTCAGTGATGGACATGTGACCCACGCTGATCCAGTAGAAGTCACTTCCAGGACATTTTTTGGAGATATTCACACATTAAGGAAATGTGTAGAAGTTGTACCTTGTTAATGTTTTATATATATATATTTTAAAGATTTTATTTATTTATTTTAGAGACAGAGAGAGAGAACGAGGGGAGGTAGGAGAGGGAGAAGCAGACTCCCCACTGAGCTGGGAGCCGGCCGCGGGGCTTCATCCCAGGACCATGGGATCATGACCTGAGCTGAAGGCAGACGCTTAAGGACTGAGCCACCCAGGTGCCCCAATGTTTTGTATTTTCTGAAAGAGTACATTCCTATAAAAATACAAGTACATTGAGATATAGCTCCTGTTACTATATAAATCAACATATATCGGCACATATATTTCTTTCATTTTCTGAGTAAATTAAATTACTTACTGTAATTTGTAACACATGTTGGCTAGTAACACAAATTGTTCATAAATCATAGTAATGAGTTCCAAAATTTTGTTGATTTTAGATATTATTGATGTGATTTTTTTGCATGCATCTGTCCATTGCTAAATAATGTTCCACCCAGGCGCAGATTTGAAGTGGGAAATGACATTGACCCCTTTCAATGACGTTCCCACCCTCACAATCTAATTTTAGAACATTTCCATCATCCCCCAGAGAAACCCCACGTCTATTTGTTGTCCTGCCTCATTCCTCCCCCGCCTATCACCTCCCGCCTCACCCCCTGCCCTGCACCTTGCTGACTGTAAGCAACCACTAATTTACTTTCTGTGTCTATCAGTTTGCCTATTTTAGATATTTTATACAGATGGAATCATACAACATGAGGTATTTTTGAATGACTTCTTTTACTTAACATAATGTTTTTAAAGTTCATCAGTGTTGTAGTACGCATAAGTACTTCTTTCCTTTTTTTTCTCAATAATATTATGTTGTATGGATATGCTACATTTTGTTTAACCATTTATCAGTGAATGGAAATTTGGTTGTTTCCATCGTCAGAATACTGTGAATAATAATACTATGAATAATAATTTAGTTTTTGTGTGGACAAATGTTTTCATTTCGCTTGGGTTTATACCTAGGAGGGGGATTGCTGGGTCATGTGGACTTGGAGATCTTAAACTCCGGTCTGTCTATGAGTCCTGTTCTATTCTCTTCCAGTTACTCAAGGCTGCTTTTTCATCTTCTGTATAACTTATTAGAAGGATATACTGCTGAGATTTTAACTTCAGCTTTGTTCTTGGTTCTATGGGAAGTTGAATGAATAGTAGTAATTTTCTTCTCTATGTCCCTGACATTACCCAACACACCACCTTCAGAAAATAGTCTTGCCAATTTGTTCTGGGATCTCTTGTCCCAAGGGAAATTAAAGCTATTTCATGTTTCAAAGGCAATAAACAAGCCCTATGTAGGCCATTTGGGGAAGGGATGGGAGGGTGGAGGGTTTGGATTTTGTAAATTTCTAAGAGATATTTAGGATATGTTTTCTAAATGGAGGGAATAGTTGTGTGTATTTATTGGAAGAAATCTGGGGAGCAGTGTGTGAAATGCCCCTATGGCTATGGATAGCTATCAAAGGCACCTCTCTGACCTATCTGGAGATACAGTGAAGGACCAGAAGGTAACAATAATAAACGAAATTGCAGTAAAGGTGGTGACCACCAAAGTTCAGGTTCCCTGGTCTCCTGGAGCCACATAAATTCCCAGGGTCCATGCATAATCTTGAAGGTGCCAGACTCAATACTGACCAGGCCTGGACTGATTCTGCCAAATCTGGTGGATGTAGCCATATTGATTTAGGGAAAAAAAGTTATTTAGGTGCTAAAAAGGGACTAGCTACCTCTGTTTTAAGTTTATAAAAGATGCCGAGTTATATACCAGTCCTTTAAGATATATAAACAATCATGTTTTTAAATACCGAAAGTAACACAGACTGCATAACGTCCTTTATTTCAAATAAACAATAACTGATAGGGTAATTTCATAGAGATTACTGAACCATAGAGAATAAACAATAACTGATAGGGTAATTTCAAATAAACAATAACTGATAGGGTAATTTCGTAGAGATTACTGAACCATAGAGAAAACAATTACCAATATAAGGACCATCTAACATTCCATGATGTCCAGATGTGAAAATTGGCAGCCATAGTCATTACTTTTTGTTTCATGCCATTGGAAAGCCATTTTAAAAACAGGAAATGGTTATGAAACCTGTTTAGCAGGAAACATTTAACAACTTATATTTAAATGAGCACAACTTTCAATGACTTTTTTCCTCTTTTTGAAAGTGTATTTTAGCTTCAGTATTTTTGTTGAGAAAACAATAATAGTTGATCATTTATGGATTGCCTACTAGTTCTCGATATTTACTGGATGCTTGACATAAATTTTCTCTTCTAACTTTTACAAAAGTGAGAGTTTTTGGTGGATGTGATTTTCATTCTTTTATTAATGAAAAACAGGGGCTCAGAAGATCAAGGAAGTTGCCCAAAGTCATACATATAGTAAATGGTTGAGTTAGCTTTTGATCTTGGTCTTTCCACCATGCTTTGTTCTGAGAATTATTAATTATGGTAATAGTTCACATTATATTATTGTATGCCTACTATGTGCCAGGCCCTTGGGTTAGAGTATCAGGGATGGACCAATTGTAGCTAAGATCTTCCATATTGTCACTTAAATTTTAACTGTCTTCGACATTTCCCTCTCATCTCCCTAACTACTTGATTCTTCCTTCTCATCTCCCTTCCTATTTATATCCTGTCAGCACCACCCACCTTTTTTTTTTTTTTTAGATTTTATTTATTTATTTGACAGAGAGAGAGACAACGAGAGAGGGAACACAAGCAGGGGAAGTGGGAGAGGGAGAAGCAGGCTTCCTGCTGAGCAGAGAGCCCGATGCGGGGCTCGATCCCAGGACTCTGGGACCATGACCTGAGCCGAAGGCAGGAGCTTAACGACTGAGCCGCCCAGGCGCTCCAACACCACCACCTTTTTAATGGTGTCCTGTCAGTGCACTTCCTGCTCAAGTTGTTCTAGTAAAACAAGTTATATGTGACATAAAGCAAGGAAAGAAAAACATCAATGAGGCATTGCATTCACCAGGCTTCCTGGGAACAGCTGAGTGTGAACATTGACAACAGGTTTAGGTTTAAGGAGGTTTAAAGAGAAAAGTAATTTATAATGTCAAGTACTATATGGACACACGTACATTTTATGCCACCATCAACCCAAACATATCAATAAGACCTTTGAAGCAAAGTCTTAATGTAAGAACATGTAGTTTCAGAAATGCAGAGTAACACTGAAGATAGATTTAGCAATTCTAAAAGTGCCGGAATCATTTAAGGAATTAGCCCCAAACTCCATCTACTCTAAATCAAATGAATTCATCCTCTTTCTTCTAAATATGGGAACTGGGAAGTAACTTGTTATTTGATTAGATTTTGACCAAACACATAAAGAACCAGGAGAAATCACCAAAAATATGAAAGTGGGGTACCAGTTCTCAGAACTTTCTTTCTAAACCTTATACATGCATACATACATTCATACATACATATATACATAAATACAGGGCAAAACAAAAACCTCAAATGCCAAAAATAAACAAAAGTGAAATAGCATGTGATGTATTTCCTCCTTCTACCCTAAGTGTTTCTGTAGGGTAAATCAGCTTGAAGGAATTCAAGGTCTGTTTTGATTCTTTCACCACTTATATTGCCTGCCCCAGGGATTTATGCCTTGTCTGACTGAGCACCAAAATCCTGAAATAGAGTGAGCATTTGGCCTGTGTACCCTCACTTGAAGAGTATTGGAAGTATTAAACTCTGGACGGAGACCAAATGATCTGACTGGGTCTGCAGATAAAGGATGACTGTCTGAACTTGTTTATTTTTGCAGTGGGGGTAATTAAATTTTATTTCATGTGTTATTGTATACCAAGAATGAATTAGTATTATTTAAAAGAAAATACCTACAATGTTCATTTTTGAATTGTTTTGTTTTCAGTAATCCCCATAGTCTTGTCTTTTTTTTCATGTTCCTTTTTCATTAGTGGGGACATTTTATATAATAATAGAACTGTAAAAGCACTGCGTTTTCATTTTGCATTGGTTTAATCCCTTATCTAAATGTTCAGCTGTTCTTCATTGTTTTGTTACATACACACATTTTCCTTCATTACTGCTTCCTTGAGTAAAAGAGGAATGCATTGAAATAATCCAAGTCAATCTATGGACTTTGTAATATGTGAGTTTCTCTGCCTGTGTAGAGAGTGTCACATTCATTTCAGCAGATTAATATTGGGCTTTAGTCCCTCAAAGTTGGCTCTTTTTATTTTTTATTTTTTTTAGATTTTATTATTTGACAGAGAGAGAGAGTGAGAGAGATCACAAGTAGGCATAACAGCGGGCAGGAAGGAGAGGGAGAAGTAGGCTTCCTGCTGAGCAGAGAGCCTGATGTGGGACTCTACCCCAGGACCCTGGGATCATGACCTGAGCCGAAGGCAGACGCTTAATTGACTGAGCCACCCAGGTGCCCCTCATAGTTGGTTCTTGAGGGACTTTTCTTTCTTTCTTTCTTTCTTTTTTCCTTCTCTCTACTCTTTATTCCTACAAACTGTTGGTTTCCTGTCAAGGGGGAACTTTTGTATAATATGTATTAGTATAATGAATCCCAGAGGTTTAATGCAATAAAATTTTGTTTTTCACACATGCAAAGTGGGTAGTGGGGAAAGGAAGGGAGATCTTCTGTATCTGTCTCCCTTCACACCTTCAGCTCAGGTGATGAGCTCTCTGACTCTCATGTGCCTCTACAACCTCAACATTTTTCACATCTAACAATATGGAGAGTAAAGAGAGTGTGTGAAAGGTTTCAGGGGCGTTTAATGGGTATGTAATGGTGAGGACTAGAATTGGTATTCTTTACTGACTCCATCTTAGATACATAGTCCCACTTAGATATAAGTGTGTGGGAGCTGGGAATGGGAGTTTTCTTATATGCACAGGAAGAAAATGAGATGGTTTGACAAACATTATTTCCATTGCATCATATGCTTCTTCCCGGGTGCTGGGGTAGTTGCTTTCTACCTGAACCAGTAATACCACAATGGTTATGGGGAAAGAGACCATCTAATTAAGAAGGCAAAATACACCAAAAGATATTTCAAAAATATTACTCCCATTACCTTTCTAAAGCCCATGTTGTGGAGCTCTGTTGTTCTTGTTGATCTGTAGATATTTCAGGTCTGAATTTTGATTAATAAAGGCTGGTTTATTTTTGTTCTCAGTCTCCTAATTTGTAGAATGGTACCCTTAAAATAACTGACCTGCTAGGCATGTAATTGGGGGTAGTAAAGTGATTGCTAAGCCTTGAGAAAAGTAGTTTGAAGACATTACTTTAATATATTTGAGTTTCCAAATACAACACCTTTGTTGGCCAAAGCTGAACAAATGTTGAACAAATGTGAATGTTAATTCACAAAACACTTTCAAAAGCAAGGTGTGTACAGCTGGAAATATTTACATTATTTTATATATACATTAAGAATTATAATTGTAGGGGTGCCTGATGGCTCAGTTGGTTAAACGGTCAGCTTTTGATTTTGGCTCAGGTCATGATCTTGGGGTCCTGGGATTGAGCTCTGCATTGGGCTCCATGCTCAGTGGGGAATCTGCTTCAGGATTCTCTCTCCCTCTGCCCTTCCCCTGCTTGTCTTCTCTCTCTCTCTCTCTCTCTGTCTAAAAAAATAAATTGTAAAAAAAGTAAAAGAATTATATTTGTAAGTGGCTATTTCCTTTGCTTGAATCCTGCTGTAGGCTTGAAACTCAACATGTAATAACTACTAAATAATCAACAACATGCAATAAGTTGAAATATCAACATATAAGAACTATGAAATTCAAAAACCACTGGGGAAATGGTTCCAGAATAGCATAAACATGTCTAGGATTATCTTAGAGTACAAAAATAACTTGAAATTATAATTATATAATTGTAATGCCACCTAATTTATCTTGAAACATTTTAAATTTATAGTTGATGTTTCTTTTCTCCTCCAAAAAATATAGGTTAACTTGCACCATTAAATGATTGACCTTTAATTTTTCATTATTAGAATTTTATCAGAGGATTAATGTGTACTTTTAAATGCTTTTGCATCTTATCATCACAAAAATATCAAGCAGAGGATGAATAATGGGAAAATTGATGTTAATGTCTTCTGGCTCAGGATATAAGTTATTATTTGACAGCTATGTCCAAAGTAATGGAAACCGGTGCTCTCTTGCATGGTGACTTAATTTTTATGCCTGATTTCATGTCACATAAAATATTTCCTGTAAATATTTCCTAATTTGAGGTTGTGCATTAAAAAATTCACTGGCCAGGGACTGTAACAATAAATGTAATTGAATATAAGTTTTAATGGCTTAAAAGCTATGGTTAGTGTTCTTAGTTCTTTCTTCTTTGGAAATGGCTAATTTCATTCATCTCACATGTTTGTTTCTGGAGTATTTTAATGATTATTTCTTAGAATCCTGTTAATGCTTCATGAAAGGTTGAGACACATTAGCAATTATCATTGGTGACAGAGGTATTACAGTTCTAGAAAGCAACATATGGTCCCATTATGTCAGAAATAGAAAAGAAATTAAGACAAGGATGAATTTTTTTCCTATACAATAAACTTTTTATTTTATACATGGAAGTAATTTCTGCACTTCTGCTATTTTGTGACTAGGAAAACATATACATTTAAAAGTCAGAGCCTCTTTGACATAATTTCCTGACTCATATTTAATGTACATTAATTTTAATGGCTCTTACAATACAGAACATTTTAGAATGGTCTTGAAAATAGGAAAACTATACACATAATCTCAAATGAAATGTTTGGGTTCATTGTAAAACGAAATGCTTTAAGGAAGCCAGTTCAAGATGGCAATGTTTGAAGACTCAACTCATCTCCTCCATGGAACAAACCAAACTATACCTATTAATAGAACAATTCTTCCTGAAGAAGAATTGAGGGCTGACTGAATAGCTATTGAACAACCAAGACAGAGGGAATAGCAAGAGAACAGCAAGAGAGATGGAGACATGATAACAAAGGGACCCCCCCCCCAATGCTGTGAATGGCATTGGAGAGAGATAGCATTGGGGGAACAGGAACAGATCCCTCTGTCCTTGGGCACAGAAAAACAAAAACAAAAACAAAAAAACCTTGCCTGAATCCTGCTGTAGGCTTGAAATAGCATATAAAAGAGACAACACTAGAACTCTGCCAAACAGTGGAGGAGCTGTGGGAAAGCTCTCCAGGTCAAAGGGACTGGAGAACAACACAGTTTACAATCCCATCCCACCTTAAAAGCCTAGACTGGAGCAGAGTCCGGATGCCATAACAGGTGGGTCCAGTTGTCTCAGTGAGCTTGGTGACTTTTATGAGCCTAGGGTCCACAAACCCACACCAGCCCTAGCTGCACTGGGACACAGAAAAAAAAAAGTGACAGTTCAAAAGGGCAGAGGAACAGTGGGAACACTATTTCCCCCTCCACCTTAGAAGCCCAGACTGGAGCAGGACCTGGTTGGCATAAGGGGTAGGTTCAGATGCCATAATTGGAGGATCCCCATACTATAGTGGGCAGTCTCAGTGCCATAAAGTCAGGTCTGGTCATCAGAGCTTTCGACTTCAGTGTGCCCAGGGTCCCCAAGCTGACACCAGCTGCCCCGTGGTCCTAGGGCATGGAAACAGCCACAGTTGTGTGTGTGTGTGTGTGTGTGTGTGTGTGTGTGTGTGTGTGTTAACTGATTTATTTTATTTTACTTTAAAATATTTATCTTTTTAAAAATTTCTCTTTTTGTTTTTTTCTTGTTCTCTTTTTTCTTTTACTCTTTTGCATTTTTCTTTTTCTCCTTTTTTCTTTTCTTTTTTCCTTCTTTTATTATTTTCATTTCATTATTATTATTATTCCTTTTTTCCTTTATTCTCTCTGTAAAAAGGTATGGTTTAAAAGAATGACTAGCATATACAGCTATAGCTTCAGCCAGCCAGCAAAAGTTACCAAGCACACTGAGTCTGTATAGGGTTCACCATACAGAAGACTACTCCTTCAGCTTTAGAAGTAGTCATTTTGCCTAACCCATAGAAACAAACACAGAAAGTCAAGCAAAATAAAGAGACAGAGGAATAGGCTCCAAAAGAAAGAAAAGAAAAAAACCTTAGTAAGTAAAAGAATTAAATGAAACAGAGATAAGCAATATGCCTGATAAAGAATTCAAAGTAATGATTGTAAAGATACTCATTGGGCTGGAGAAGAGAATGGGGGAACTCAGTGAGACTTAATAAAGAAATAGAAAATATTAAGAAGAACCAATCAGAACTGAAGAATATAATAACTGAATTTAAAAAAAACAAACTAGAGGGAATCAACAGTAGATTAGAGAATGCAGAATAATGTATCACTGGTCTGGAAGAGAGGGTAATGGAAAACACACAAGCTAAATAGCAAAAAGAGAAGAAATGAAGATAGATTGAGAGCTCTTGGACAATATCAAGTGAACAAACATTTGCATTATAGTGGTCCCAGGAAAGGAGAGAGAGAGCAAGGTGTAGAAAACTTATTTAAAGAAATAATAACTAAAAACTTCCCTAACCTAAGGAGGGAAATTGGTATCCAAGTCCAAAAAGCACCAAGAGTTCCAAACAAGAAGAACCCAAGGAAGTCCACACCATGGCACATAATAATTAAAGTGTCAAAAGATCAAGATAAAGGATCCTAAATCAGCAAGAGAGAAACAAAAAGTTACTTACATGGGAAAACCTGTAAGAATATCAGCTGATTTTTCAGCAGAAATTTTGCAAGCCAGAAAAGAGGAGTGTGATATATCCAAAGAGCTGAAATGGAAAAACCTACAACCAAGAATACTCTACCCAGCAAGGTTATCATTCAAATTTGAAGGAGAAATAAAGAGTTTCCCAGAAAAGTAAAAGTAAAAGATAAAGGATTTATCACCCCTAAACAAGAAATGTTAAAGGGACTTCTTTAAGTGGAAAAGAAATGGCTATAATTAGATATAAGAAAAATATGAATAAAATGATGTAAAATATGACAACATATACATAAAATATGGAGAAGGGAGTAAAAAGGAAAGAGAAGAAAAAGAAAAAAGATTTTTCTTTATCTGTTTTTTTCTTTCTTTTCTTTTTTTTAAGAATATGATTGAATTTAAATGATCATCAAATTAATATGGACTACTATTTACTTAGGATGTTATATACAAAGTATATAGTAACCACAAATCCAAAACCTATGATAGATACACAAAAAATAAAGAGAAAGAAAGTCAAACAAAGCACTACGCTCATTGACCACAAAGAAAGGGAGCAAGAGAAAAAGAAAAGAACAAGAAAGAACCTCAAAAACAACCAAAAACCAAATTTTAAAAATGGCAATAAGTACATACCTATGAATAATTACTTTAAATGTAAATCGTCTAAATGCTGCAATCAAAAGACATAGAATGGTGGAATGAATAAAAAAACAAGACCCAACTATATGCTGCCTACAACAGACTCACCTCAGACCTAAAGACACATACAGACTGAAAGTGAAGGGATAGAAAAACATTCACCATGCAAATGGAAGTGAAAAAAAGCCGAGGTAGCAATACTTACATCAGACAAAATAGACTTTTACAAAGACTGTAACAAGAGACAAAAAAGCACATTACATAATGATAGAGAGATCAATCCAGAAGAGGATATAACAATTGTAAATATCTACGAACCCAACACTGGAGCACCTAAATACATAAAGCAAATATTAACAGACATAAAGAGAAAAAATGGTAATATAATAATAGCGGGGATTTTAACACTCCATTTACATCAATGGATAAATCATCTAGAGAGAAAATCAATAAGGAAACAATGTCTTTGAATGACATATTGAACCAGATGGACTTAACAGATATATATAGAATATTTCATCCCCAAGCAACAAAATACACATTCTTTTCAAGTGTGCATGGAACATTCTCCAGACTAGATCACATATTAAGCCATAAAACAAGCCTCAATAAATTTAAGAAGATTGAAATCATACCATGAATCTTTCTTTTGTTAAGATTTTATTTATTTATTTGTCAGAGAGAGAGAGAGAGCACAAGCAGGGGGAGCAGCAGGCAGAGGGAGGGGGAGAAGCAGACTCCCCGCTGAGCAGGGAGCCCAATGCAGGGCTCGATCCCAGGACTCTGGGATCATGACCTGAGCCGAAGGCAGACGCTTAACTGACTGAGCCACCCAGACATCCCACCATGAATATTTTTGACCACAATGGTATGAACTAGAAATAAATCACACACATACAAACTGGTAAAAACACAAACATGGGAGACTAAACAACATGACGCTAAACAACCAATAGTAAATTAAGCAATTAAAGAAGAAATTAAAAAAATACATGGAGACAAAATAGGATGAAAACAGTGGTCCAAAATCTCTGGGACACAGCGTAAACAGTTCTAAGAGGGAATTATATAGAAATATTGGCCTACCAAAAGAGGCAAGAAAAACTCAGTCTAAATTTATACCTAAAAGCACTAGAAAAAGAACAAATAAAGCCCAAGGTGAGTAGAAGAAAGGAAATAATAAAGATCAGAGAAGAAATAAATGATGTAGAGACTAAAAAACTTGTCAAATCACTAAGTTGTACACCTGAAATTACTGTAACATCGGGTGTCAACAACATCATATTAAAAGAAATAATAAAATGCCTAATACTTTTCCTACTTTACACATGTTCAAGTTCTGCTAGTTATAAATTCTGCCCATTTTTCTCATTCTTGATTTGGATGGGATCCAATGACACAGCATTTCTTAGAATGTGGCTAGTTCTTTGCAGTAGAGAAGTAGTCCTAGGAATTTTTTCCTAAAAATTGTTTTATGGTATACTGATAATAAACAACTGACAATAAAATTTATCATTAATAATTACCTAGTTTAAAAATAATTAATACTCTAATCATTAATGTTATTTATAATTTTACCCACTAACTACTGTAGATATTTTCATCAGTCTATTGACATTCCTATCTTATCTAGAATGTCATCATTCTAATTTTTGAAGAGGAATATCACAGGGAATATGTTTGGCTATTAAATAATTTGAGTATTATTATCAGTTCTGTTTTAACTATCTGATGACCTAGAGTAAGGCATTTAACCTCGAGATTTTTTTTTTAAGATTTTAATTATTTATTTGTCAGAGAGAGAGAGAGAGAGAGAGAGAGAGAGAGAGACAGCACAAGCAGGCGGCAGAGGAAGGCAGAGGAAGAAGCAGGCTCCCTGCTGAGCAAGGAGTCCTATGCAGGGCTTGATCCCAAGACCCTGGGATCATGACCTGAGCCAAAGACAGCTGTTTAACCAACTGAGCCACCCAGGCATCCCTTAACCTCTTGAGATCTTAAGGCTTAGTTTTCCTCAGTTGTGAAAAAGAGGATTAAACTAAAGCACTTGTTTGGTCCTTCCACTTCTAAAGTTCTATCAGTCTATGAAATTTTCTAGTATGGCATGCAGTTTCAGAGTTCTAATATTAGCTAGAAGGGAAATGACTGAAATGGACGGTTGTTGAATGTCTCCCTGGCATCCATTCCTCCATTCCTTTAGCTTAAATGGTTCTGATTTTGTTCTGGTAGCCTCTCATCCCCCTTCCACTACACACACACACACACACACACACACACACACACACACACACACACACACACACACTATACACAGCAGGTCCACAGTTCGCTCTGATTGGTTAATACAAATACAAAAATACAAAGCTGTCATGCCCCTTGGGCTGTGAATGATTCAGGAATAGACATGTAATATGATTTGGGACAATGAGGTGTCTCAATGAGGGATTTCTGGGAAACTTTTTCCTTCATCGTCTGAAAGAACTTTTGAGGAAGAGACTCTTTTCAACTGGACATGTAAGAGAAAGGCTGTAACTCCAGTTCTATTTTTGGCAGTGGTCCTCTGAGAAAAGCAGTTATGATGAAGTTAACTCTGGAAAGTAGAGCAGAGAAACAGGATTCTTGATGACATCGTTAGGTTTCCGGAGTAGTCAACGTTGGAAAATCTTAATATTTTTAGAAACTTTGGATTTTATTGTTGTTTGGCCAGTTTGAATTAGCTTTTCTTATTAATGACAGTTGAAATATCCATACACAATGCATTGTATTTCATTAGAAAATACACGTGAAAGTGCCCCCAGGAAATAAGAAGTGTTATAGAAACTCAAGGGCTTAATTGTTTGATGGAACTACTTCTCTGCAATTAATGTACTTACTTGATTTGCTTATGTAAATCTATTTGTCCTCTATATATTTATTGAGAGCTTGTGTTGTGCTGGGCACTACATCAGGAAATTAGCTTTAGGACACAACCCAATTGACTGAATTCCTCAAGGCCGCATGGGAGAATGAAGCAGAGATAGACAAAAGACCAGGAATCTTGATTTTTAATATAACTAAAGGACTTTATTATAGGCCTTTTTTGTACCCTGATACAAATTTTTCGCTTCTGGGAAAGAGACATTTGAAGTTAGAACATGCTACTCATAAGACAAATGTCTTAGGACATTCCCACCTAAAAACAAGCTATTTTACAATTCTCTGACACTGTTCTAGGTGATAGAATGAGTGAACTATTTCACATCCATCATTGCTGTAGGAAAATTCAGATACTTGGGCAAATACTGTCTGTTGCCTTTTAGTACGTCCTGTCTGAAACTAACACATGATTAATGAATATCTCATTTGTTTTCATTACCATTTTCTCTAGTGTGGACCCTTTTAACCTAATGATTTGGTTAATGTCAAACTTTCTCCATTCATTCAACAAATAATAAGTTCCTACTCTATGCTGGGCATTATCTGAAAGTCCTTCTCACTTCATATCCTTTATACCTCCCAAGAATTTCTAATAAATTGGCAAAAATCTTTACTTGCCTCTCAAGATGTTTGTATTCTAATTATCTTTTGACCTTATCTTCTGCTACTCCATTTTAGGATTTTTTTTCTGATGTAAATAGATCTTTTTTAGTCCTCAAATGTGTTTGCAATCAACCACTTAGTATTTTTACTTTCAGAATACTTTTATTCTTGCTTTTTTTGGTTAATTTTTTTAATTGTTCCAAATATAGCTCGTCTTTTCTGTTTTGAGGAAAATTATTATAAAATTGGCTTTTGCACCTAAAATATTAGGTGTGAGAGCAACATAAAAAACAGTTTTGGAAAACATGGACTCAGGAAATTTACCTACACAGTCCTTTCCTAAAATCATTGCTTGAGGGTATAATTTGGTAAAACAAAGAAGAAATAGAAGAAATAGGACAACATGAAAAACAACAAAGTATATGTTAATAAATTCCCTTAATCCCAAAAATAGAGTGTAGTTTAATTCTTCAGATAGGATTGAATACTTAATAATATGTTAACAGTGGTCAATTTTTTGTGCGTGTGTGGTGAGATTAGAATGTTTTTAATTGTTTTCAAGGAATTTTTCTGCATTTTCTAAATTTTCTACTATGAACAGGGCATTATTTTGAATTTTTGAAGATAAAAAGTCATATCATTTCAAAATATATTACTGTTTCTTTATAATGGAAAGAAAGGAAGCTTTTATTTGAAGAAAGGTATAATGATACAATCAGAAAGATATTTACTAGAGTCGTAGTAGTCAATTAAGATATTGCTTTCATGAAACGCTTTGTTTCTATTCAAATATCCAAAATATCTGACCATAGGATCCTGCTGATATTAATTTGATATATCCATATAATAAACCACAGTACTAAAAAGTGCTGACATAAAAGCATGTGTATTGACATGGAAGTATGTTAGTGATACGTTCAATGAAAAGTGTAATTTTATTTGTATAAGAAAAATATGGGAAAAATACACATAAAAATGGTAGCAGTAAGTTTCCCGGGGTGACTGAATTTCATGGGTCATTTTTAATTTCTGCTCTCTACTTTTTATATTTTATACAATGAATATATATTTCCTACATAATAAAGTGCTTTTTAATAGGTACTGGCCAGGTTCTTGTAGTATCAGAGGAATTACTCGAGTTGATAAAAATCAGCTGCAATTAGACTTGGCATTCGAGAGCCAGGAACCTGCACAGCAGCCTTCTCACTGGGTCCCAGGTCTTCCATAACAAAGGTGTAGCGTAGGCTTCAAAAGGTCAGTCAGCCTAAAGACACCAGCCAAGTTTGAGGAACCAGTCTTTCCTCTGTTGCCTTGACAGTGAAATTACCGAAGATAGGTCTTGAGTGGTGAAGCTTGTCCTAACAAGATGTACTGCTATCTGGCAAGATGTCCTTAGAGGCACAAGCCAGCTTTATGCTTGCTTTCAACTAATGCGTCCAAGTGCATCCAAATTAATTAATCAAATGTGAGGATTTTTTACCCTAATTCTCAGAAAGCAAGAATTCCTCAAGAGAATAACACTGACGGAATTGTAATGGTTCGTATAAGTGAGGTGGTTGCTACATATATAGCTTCCACTTGAGACTTCAGGGTCTTATGCAGCCCCTCTGTATTCCATTCAACAGTGCTTCATTCACAGAGCCAAGAATGTTGATTGAGCAAGTTGACTGTGCCAGGGACTGTGCTAGATACAGTGAAGAGTTAACACAAACAGGTTACCAGTCCTTACCTAGAAAAATTTCTTTTATTATTATAGTGTATATACTTCTGGTTTTTGACTCTGTATTTGTATCTATATTTGCATCTATCCATATCTATATCTATAATTTCCTCTCAAAACTTTGAAGCCACTGTTCCATTTTATTTAGGTGCTTGGTCCATTTCATTAGAAGTCTGATGTAAATCTGATCCTTCTTTCTTTGTTGATACCCAGTTTTAGCATTTTGGAAGCTTTCAGGGTTCTTTCTTTGTTCATTGAATTTAGTAAATGTTGAGATGTGTATCTTCTTCTCATTGTTTCTGCTTATGGCTGAATAGGCCCTTCCAGTCTAAACACTTGTATCTTTCTTGAGTTTGGAAAGTTTTCTTCTACTTTCTTCAATTATTATTTTCTTAGTTTTTTTGTCTCTTTTTCTATTAGAGTTCACTTTTTCTTATATTTTCAATTTCTGTGTTTTGGTTTTTGTCCTAGGGGATTTATTCTGCCTTAACTTCCATGTCACAAACTCTTTCTTCAGTAATGTTCATTCTGTGATTCAGCCTGTCTGAAATTTTTATTAGTAACTTTATGACCTACTTTCCAAGAACATTTTCTTTTTCTTTGATTGCTTCTTTTTTATAGCAGTATATTCTAGTTTTATGGATGCAGGTGTTATCTAATTCCTCTGACAGTAATTTAGAATTATTTCAATTTTCTCTTCTGCCTGTCATTGGATTAGGGGTTGTGTTTATTTATCATGATTCTTCTCTCTAATATTGTTCATTTTTCCCAGATGCTTGTTGACTCTAGGTTGTCCTTTCATATTTATGAATGAAGGACTAGTATGATAATTCTAGGCACCTAATACTGTGATTCTTTGGCAGTTTTGTAGGCCAGTTTATACAGAAGGCCTCTCCCTGGAACAGGGAGGCTAAGGGCTTCCCTTTAGAGTGTGTGGGAAATAAATAAACAGGTGAGCTCAGACCCCCATGACTGATGAAGTTAGGAGTCCAGGGTTATATCAGGCTCTGTTGTGTTTACCTCTGGCCCTCACACCCCTGCTGGGACAGCTTGCCAGGATAGTCTTTCACTTTATTTAGAAATATCCATGCTGGTCTGGAGCTTGTGTGCGCAAATCATTCCTTGCCCTTGCTCTGTTCTGTATCAGAAAAGCCGACTCTGGCAGGTTGTTTCCTACGTATCATCTAAGATGGTTCTGGATGGATTTGTCCAAAAGGACACAGAGGCGGCAGGTTAGGACACGGAGGAGGAAAATGAAAAGGCTTCACTCCCTGCTTCCTTTCTGTCTGTTTGTCTCAGGCAGTGCTTCCAGAAGTTTCTTATGCTTTCCCTGGACAGGCTGCCTCTAGGCCTCTGTTGAGTGACCTGACCCTTTGCCTTCAGGAACGCCATGTCCACCCTCCTTCCTCCTTTTGCCCTCTATCCCCTGTGTGGCTTCTTAGCACCACCATCCCCTGTGTAGTTGGCTCCCTGCATTAAATTCCCTCTGGTGTAAATACTTCCTGTTTCCCTGGTGGGACCCTGACTGATATAGTAGCCTGCTTTAGAGTGAGGACAAATTTTGCAGCTTCACTGTGTTTTCTGGGAGAGAGAATGGCTCATTAGTGTAGCTGTATTATAGACATTTCTTTTTTTTTTTTAAAGATTTTATTTATTTATTCATGAGAGACAGAGAGAGAGAGAGGCAGAGGGAGAAGCAGGCTCCCAAGGAGCAGGGACCCCGATGCGGGACTCGATCTCAGGACCCTGGGATCATGACCTGAGCCGAAGGCAGATGCTTAACCATCTGAGCCACCCAGGCGCCCTATAGACATTTCTTAAACTAAATATCCTGATGGTCAACAGATGAATGGATAAAGAAGACGTGGTGTATATATATATATATATATATACACACACACACACACACACACACACACACACACACACACACACACACACACACAAATGGAATATTATGCAGCCATCAAAAGGAATGAAATCTTGCCATTTACAACAATGTGGATGGAACTAGAGGGTGTTATGCTGAGCGAAATAAGTCAATCAGAGAAAGATATGTATCATATGACCTCACTGATAGGAGGAATTCTTAATCTCAGGAAACAAACTGAGGGTTGCTGGAGTGGTGGGGGGTGGGAGGGTTGGGGTGGCTGGGTGATGGACATTGGGGAGGGTATGTGCTATGGTGAGCACTGTGAATTGTGTAGGACTGTTGAATCACAGATCTGTACCTCTGAAACAAATAATGCAACATATGTTAAGAAAAAAAAAAGAAGAAGAAGAAGAAGATAGCAGGAGGGGAAGAATGAAGGGGGGGGATCGGAGGGGGAGACGAACCATGAGAGACGATGGACTCTGAAAAACAAACTGAGGGTTCTAGAGGGGAGGGGGGTGGGGGGATGGGTTAGCCTTCTGATGGATATTAAAGAGGGCACACTCTGCATGGAGCACTGCATGTTATACGCAAACAATGAATCATGGAACACTACATCAAAAACCAATGATGTAATGTATGGTGATTAACATAACAATAAAAATTAAAAAAAAATCCTGATGGTGATTATTCCATAGGATGCCACTATTCTTATGATTGTACTCCTTCCATCAAACTGCTTTCTGTCTTCCAGAAATTTTTCAAAAATTTTGGTCTACTGAAAGAACCATTTCTTATTTTTATCACTCTTACTGATTTTTTTTCTCTTTCTCCTCCTCCTCCTTACTCATCATCTTCTCTCTTCTGGCAATGTAGCATCGGTGCCCCCTTCATGGGCTCTGAATTAAAATCTTGGCTTTAGCAAATGCTGGTTTTGTGACTTGACACACATTTCTTAGCTTTTTGGTGCCTCTGTTTGTTCATCTGTAAAATGGAAATTCCTGAGGATTAAATGATATACATGCAGAAGAGTGCCTGGCACATAACAGGTGCTCAATAGAAATTAGCTACTGTTATTCTAGCTACTGCTATTAATATTTTTCAAATTTTAATCAGATTTTGGGATGGAAGGTTCCTGGGCTCAGTCCACAATTTGAACTGGAAGCACACAGCCTGATATTGAACTATCAGGGTATTAATTGGCATATGATGAAACACTCATACAGAAAGAAAAGTGAAAAAAAAACATGGATAAATTTGCTTTCGATAAAGACAAAAAGACAGGCACCAATTAAAAAAGCAGAGTAATAGCACACATTCACAAGTGAACACCATATCAAATAGCATTTCAGGGTAGCATGGTCTCTTAAGATTTGTTATCCATCCCTCCCTTTTTTTACCAGCTGTATTTCTGTTTTGAAGCTTTTCACTTCTAGGATGAAGTAAGTAAGGTTTCTTTTTCCAAATACAGTTTTAAATGGTTGGAATAATTTATATTGGCATTATCCCTTCCTTATAATTTTCTTTGTATTCTAGCAGCATAAGTCTTCTTTTCAACAAGAGATAAATGACATAAAACAAAATGTTCTGTCTTTTATAAGCCCTGAAAAACTATTTTGTCATATTTGTAAAAAAACAGCATTGTAAAACCCTATGATAACATAAGTTGAGCCAGTTTCAATCCTTTGGGGTTTTCTTTCATTTTAACCAATAATTCAACTTGCTTTTGGTTTTAATTTAATTATAAGATTTAAGAGGGAAAGTTTCTTGGAAGCTATCTGGATGTCAGGTTGATTACATTACATTTCTTTCTAGAAAACTTGTTTTTCCATGTATACAGGCCTCAAAATCTTGGCTGATACATAGTCTCAAGTTTTTATTTAATTTCTTGATGGCAAGAGTCTTCTTGGAGAAAAAGTGACAGACTTTGATAGGATTCAAATATGTTTAATCTTTTAATGACTTTATTATGAAATTTCTTTTATGCTAAAAAAAAGTACTTTCTTATTCAGCATTTCATCAATTACTACAAAAGCTATATTTCTTTGTTCCTTAAAATATTTATGAATTTTAAGTTGAAAAACTAGTTGAAAACCAAAAGTAAGTTGTGATAGATATATAAGGGAAGATTGTATTTTAAAATAAATGTAAAGTTCAACATTGGATATTATAAAAGAAAAAAAGGATTTAAAGAAATTTTTTCTTTAATAGAGATTATTTTAAGAAGCTGTATTTTTTTAAGATTTTATTTATTTATTTGAGAGAGAGCCAGCGAGAAAGAGAGAGAGTGAATGCACAAGCAGGGGGTAGGGAGCAGAGGGAGAGGGAGAAGCAAACTCTCTGCTGAGCAGGGACCTCGATGCAGGACTGGATCCCAGGACCCTGAGATCATGACCTGAGCTGAAGGCAGATGCTTAACTGACTGAGTCACCCAGGCACCCAAGAAGCTATATTTTTAAAATAGTTTTTAAAAGTTATATTTTACACATAACCATTTTCTAAATGATGTGCTTTTGCCAGATATCAGTTGTCATGTAAGTAAAAAAATGTATATCTAGAGATAATATGCAAAAAAAATCTCTTGAACTTCATGTTTTTTGTTGATGCTGTTGTTGTTCTTGCTGAGTGTTTAAAAATATCTATATGATTGGGAACAAGTGATTCCTGATCCCAGGGTATCATAGCTGTAGGACTCCAAACATAGATTCAATATCAAAGCAAATTTTTATGCTTAAGAAATGTCTTACAAAATGCCCTTTGTGCTAGAGAATCAAAGATTTGAGCATGGGAATAAACTTGACCAACTTCTTTTTTTTTTTTTTTTTAAAAAGATTTTATTTATTTAATAGAGAGAGAGAGAGAGAGACAGTGTGAGAGGGAACACAAGCAGGGTGAGTGGGGGAGGGAGAAGCAGGCTTCTGGCCGAGCAGGGAGCCCGATGCGGGGCTCGATCCCAGAACCCTGGGATCATGACCTGAGCTGAAGGCAGTCGCTTAACCAACTGAGCCACCCAGGCGCCCCATTGACCAACTTCTTTTTGTCTTTAAAAAATTCAGTACTTGCCAAAGTGTCCATCTGTTTACAGTGATTACTAATCTGTTTCTTAGAGTTTTCAGCATCCCTTTGGGTTTATGCACATGTAGCAAAAGTCTTTTTTTAATGAGAATGAGTGAAATCTTAATCTCAGTAATCCAAAAACAACCCTAAAAGTTGTCTATTTATTTATGTTCAAAAGCCACAGCACTTTCAGCTCCAATTCAAGAATTCAAGGAAGGAAAAGAACATTCTGTGCCTTAGCAACTATCTGTGACACCTTAAGGTTTAATGACCTATGGGGAGGATTTCCAGTGAAGTAGGTAGTAATAATTGCTGGGAGACACAGTGGAATGGCAGAAAGTGAAAAAGTGGCAAAGTGATAACCCTTAAGTAATCACATCCTTCTATTACAGTTTTCAATGCTGTAAAAGAAATGTTTGACAATAGTGAAATGAAAAATGAATTATTCTAAATAGGTATAAGCGCTTCATCTTTCTCTGTTTACACAGTTGTTTTATGTGAAATTAACAAATAATATAATTTGCATATGACTGCATAAGAGAAATATAAATAATTGCAGCAAAATAAAATTTTTAACCATTAATCTTGGTTGAATAAGACTAATGACGTTTAATGAAGGCTCTTCTATTCCTATATACAAAATGCCAATTACCTCTATTCTTTCTGAAGAACAAGATCTCCAAACACTTTTACATCAATAAAATGAGCTTATTAAGCCTAGGTTCTAAATAGAAGATAATTCAGAGAGAGACAGAAATACTTGAGGACATAATGTTCAGAAAACAATGTATTAGACATTTAATTGAAGGAAATAACTGATATTTCAGAAGGAACTTTCAGGATTAAAGACAATTGTAAAAATCATAAAAATATGATGCACATAAATATCAAGTTTTGAAAAATATTATTATAGCAATATTGAGAGCCAATGTTACCACATATATGTATTTTGAACACAATATACATGTATGTACTTAACACAATGGAAATGTGACAATAATATAGTCTTTTCACCACGTGGAAATGGGGAGTAAAAGAAAGTTCAGAACCCCAACTGCCCTATGCACACACATGCAGCCCAGACACAGACATCAATATATGAGTGAATCCTACCTTTTGGACTAAGTCCTGTTATAAATAGTTATGATATTTTTTTTCTCTTGCAGTGTTCTCAGAATTTCTTTCTCTTGTATTCCCATTCTCAGGTTTCCATTGTATTCATGTATGGCCTCTACTATTATTTGCCTAAAACTTTTACTTAAAATAACTTACTTTTAAAACTTGTTAATCAAGAGAAATTTCACTATCACTACTATGCAGTCAGTAACATTTGCCATACATGGACGACAAAAACAGAATTGTAAATTCTATCTGGATGTTGTTGCCCACCAAATGTTCTGAGCATGATGCCTGCTTTCTCTGCATTGAAGCCTTTTGGGTGTGAAAGCCTAGCCCCAAACAGAATTTTTTCCCCTCATAGAATTAAAGAATTGAAGGAAAACATGAAAGGAAATAACTTTCTTATTATGATTTTTAATATCATTTTCCTGGTTAGAGTATTCCCCTGATACCGATAGTCTTGCATACTAACTAGAGTCCTCTCAAATACAACCGGATTCCACACTTTGGGGGGCATTGTTATTTCTGAGTAGCTACTCTTATTTTAGTTTCTGTTTCTCCTGTTTTAGATGGGAGAATAAAAGTGAGGTGCCTCACTAATATGTGTTTTTCTACTTTCTTCAGGAGGTAGGAAATACAAATAATGGGAAGAGTAAGGTGGTTAATCCAACAGAGATGGAAAGAGTTCATTAAACAGCCTATACCATCCGTGTAAGATTGGTAACTCCATGTACGAGATGTCACCAGTAATAGAGCGTCTCCTTTCTTTACTGCCCAATAATGCCTCAGAACTGAAAGACAAACATGAACTTGGGATTGGAAGCTAATAAATGGGACACTTTTTCTAGGAGGCTGAGGGTAGCAGGGTTAATGAATTACAGGTGAGACTGTTTACATGAGTGAGTGCTGTTTGCTTTTCCTGCCATCAGTTTTATCCCTTCCAGTAAGAAGAGTAAGTTCACTTACAATAGAAATGGAGGAGGGAAACTAATACAGCTCTAAAACAAAGTTTAATTTTTAAAAAACTGGGCACCTCTAAAAGAATGTTTTTGCTGCCTGTTTCTAATACTGTTGAAAGATTAATTTCTAGTTGACTATTAAGTCTTACAAGCCTTGGTGCCTTATAGAAAATGTTTCTGAAACAAGAAGTTCTAGTTCAGGGACAAAGCTGGTGTGGGCTTATGTGCGAGGATGGTGGTGGTGGTGGTGTGTGTTCTTTGCTCATTTTAAATCTGAGAGACCTTGTAGAAGTTATCTCATGATCTGGATAGTTTGGGGCATAAATATTAGGAGAACAGGACTCTGCCTCATACTGTTAGAACTGGCATGAACCAAAAAGAGGCAAACACTGAGCTACGAAAAACTGTGGTGGAAGGGAATCCCCAGAACGGGCAGAACTTCAAGTGATCCTTGTGATCGAACACCTATTCTGGAAGTAAAGATGGCCTGAGTATGCATGTACTTGATTCATGAACGGTGGCTAATGGAATGATGGGCTAGTCATGGATTTAAAATGAACACATTTAGAAAATTACTGACGAAAGACGTCTAGGGAACATGTATACAGATGGTCTCTTATAATGGGCACTGAGTGATTTGTGACTGACATAAATGCTTATAGAAGGCTTCATCTGTGAAGGAGGCTCTTAATGATAACATAGACAACTTGACCCATCATGGATGTCAGTCAGCTTCATATCCCAGACATGCCTGTTCCATGGGTTCACTACAAAGTGGTCATGGCCATCAAGAGTGGAGGTTACGCATAAGCGCGACAACATGGACCTCCTGTCACCAAGGCTGATCTGGCTTCTAGATCCTCCACTGGGTGTCCAACCTGACCATAGCAATGGACAATATCACTTACTAAGTGAACAGTTTGCAGCCTGCTTGTCAAGGAGGAGGTAGTACTTGTTAGGGACGGACTTACTTAGGAACATATTTGCCTTCCCTGCCTTCAGGGTTTCTGCCAATATCTTGGTTCATAGATTACAGATTGCTTATCCGTGGCATATAAAACATCACTTCTGACCAGGGGACTTATTTTACAGCAAAATAAGTGTGGCTTTGGACTTCTGCCGATGGAATTCACTCTGATCTTACTTTGTGTCCCATCCTCCCCAAACCATTATTTTGATAGAACCGTGCGATGGCATGAGGAAGGCTAAGTTACTGTGCCAACTAGGAAAAAAAATATTTTGTGAGGTTCAGTGCTATTCTATAGGATGCAGCTAATACCTCTTAAGCCAGCAGCTAATATTTGGTTCCATCCACATAGAATATGTTTAGGAACCAAGGGACAGAGATGAGATTGGTCTTTCTCACTATTTTTCCTAATAACCTACTGGTAGAATTTTTGTCTTTTGTCCCTGTGACCCTGGGCTTTATGAATTTTAAGGTTCTAGAGAGGATGGCTTCTACCAGGGAACACAATCAGGGTTTTGATAAATTAGTTGCTTCCTGCCTATTTTGATTTCTAAATTATTCCAAACCATTCATCTGTCTCTGTGCTTCTGGTTGGGTTCAGGCAATGAAGAGCCTAGTGGGAGAGTGGAGAGAGGAAAAAAAGTGAGGTCAGGGTATTTATTTTCGCAGTCCCCTTCTTACGGTTAGCAAATTGGGGCCACTTGGTCTTTGCTTCTCATCTTATATGTGAAAAACCTGAACTGAGAGGTGATGTGATTTACCCAGAGGAATAATTTTAAAAGATTGTATTGATCAAACCCCAGAGGGAGTCTGGGTGGACCAGAGGTTATAAGTCAGACAACCTCCTGTACCATCAGGTGTCAAATAGGTGGGGAAGGTGTCAAAATTTTATAAAATATAACATATATTGGATTTTTAAGAACATGATAATGGTAATCTATATGTGTATTCTATTTTGTTTTATTGCTTGGTTAGGTCACATACTCATTTTTCACTGGGGACCATGCTGCTGAGCTGCATCTGCATATTGGGTGCCCCTTCAAGAGTACTTACACATTGGGCTTTCATGGCAGTGCAGTACGAATATGCTGCTTTAGGCAATATGTTGTGGGATAGGCAAGAGCATACATATTTTTGAAAATTCAACTATTCCTTAATTAGGCTGATCAAGAATTACTAATTGCTTCTTTTTAGAAAGCCCACTCACCCCCCTGCCTTTTCCCCAAATTAAACAAAAGTTGTGATTGCTTACCTTCATTTTTACTTGTTGAGAGATATTTAAAAAAATAAGATTGCGGTTTTGGGGTGGAGTCTTTTGGGTTTTCCACATAAAGTATCATATCATCTGCAAAGAGTGAGAATTTCACTTCTTCTTTGCCGATTCGGATGCCTTTGATTTCTTTTTGTTCTCTGATTGCTGTGGCTAGGACTTCTAGTACTATGTTGAATAGCAGTGGTGATAGTGGACGTCCCTGCCGTGTTCCTGACCTCAGGGGGAAACTCCCAGTTTTTCCCCGATGAGAATGATATTCACTATGGGTTTTTCATAGATGGCTTTTATGATATTGAGGTATGTACCCTCTATCCCTGCACTCTGAAGAGTTTTAATCAAGAAAGGATGCTGTACTTTGTCAAATGCTTTTTCTGCATCTGTTGAGAGGATCATATCGTTCTTGTTCTTTCTTTTGCTAATGTATTGTATTACATTGATTGAGTTGCAGATGTTGAACCAACCCTGCAGCCCAGGGATAAATCCCACTTGGTCATGGTGAATAATCCTTTTAATGTACTGTTGGATCCTACTGGCTAGTATTTTGGTGAGAATTTTTGCATCCATGTTCATCAAGGATATTGGTCTGTAATTCTCCTTTTTGGTGGGGTCTTTGTCTGGTTTTGGGATCAAGGTAATTGTGGCCTCATAAAACGAGTTTGGCAGTTTTCCTTCCATTTCTATTTTTTGGAACTGTTTCAGAAAAATAGGTATTAATTCTTCTTTAAATGTTTGGTAGAATTCCCCTGGAAAGCCAATGGCCCTGGGCTTTTGTTTGTTGGGAGATTTGTGATGACTGCTTCAATTTCCTTAGTGGTTATAGGTCTGTTCAGGTTTTCTATTTCTTCCTGGTTCAGTTTTGGTAGTTGATCCATCTCTAGGAATGCATCCATTTCTTCCAGATTATCTAATTTGCTGGCATAGAGTTGCTCATAATATGTTCTTATAATTGTTTGTATTTCTTTGGTGTTGGTTGTGGTCTCTCCTCTTTCATTCATGATTTTATTTATTTGGGTCATTTCTCTTTTCTTTTTGATAAGTCTGGCCAGGGGTTTATCAATCTTGTTAATTCTTTCAAAGAACCAGCTCCTAGTTTCACTATCTGTTTTACTATTCTTTTGGTTTCTAGTTCATTGATTTCTGCTCTGATCTTTATTATTTCTCTTCTCCTGCTGGGTTTAGGCTTTATTTGCTGTTCTTTCTCCAGCTCCTTTAGGTGTAGGGTTAGGTTGTGTATTTGAGACATTTCTTGTTTCTTGAGAAAGGCTTATATTGCTCTATACTTTCCTCATAGGACCACTTTTTCTGCATCCCAAAGATTTTGAACAGCTGTGTTGTTATTTTCCATTTGTTTCCATGAATTTTTTAAATTCTTCTTTAATTTCCTGGTTGACCCATTCAACTGCTAGAACTCATACAGGAATTCAGTAAAGTGGCAGGATATAAAATCAATGCACAGAAATCAGTTGCAATCAGATCCTATTTATATACACCAACAACAAGACAGAAGAAAGAGAAATTAAGGAGTTGATCCCATTTACAATTGCACCCAAAACCATAAGATACCTAGGAATAGATCTAACCAAAGAGGCAAAGAATCTGTACTCAGAAAACTATAAAATACTCATGAAAGAAATTGAGGAAGACACGAAGAAATGGAAAAACGTTCCATGCTCATGGATAGGAAGAACAAATATTGTGAAGATGTCAGTGCTTCCTCGAGCAATCTACACATTCAAAGCAATCCCTATCAAAATACCATCCACTTTTTTTGAAGAAATGGAACAAATAATCCTAAAATTTGTATGGAACCAGAAAAGACCCCGAATAGCCAGAGGAATGTTGAAGAAGAAAAGCAAAGCTGGTGGCATCACAATTCCGGACTTCCAGGTCTATTACAAAGCTGTCATCATCAAGACAGTATGGTACTGGCACAAAAATAGACAAAGAGATCAATGGAAGAGAATAGAGAGCCCAGAAAGGGACCCTCAACTCTATGGTCAACTAATCTTTGACAAAGCAGAAAAGAATGTCCAGTGGAAAAAAGACAATCTCTTCAACAAATGGTGTTGGGAAAATTGGACAGCCACATGCAGAAGAATGAAACTGGACCATGTCCTTACAACACACACAAAAATAGACTCAGTATGGATGAAAGACCTAAATGTGAGACAGGAGTCCATCAAAATCCTAGAGGAAAACACAGGCAGCAACCTCCTTGACCTCAGCTGCAGCAACTTCTTCCTAGAAACATCACCGAATGCAAGGGAAGCAAGGGCAAAAATGAACTATTGGGACTTCATCAAGATAAAAAGCTTTTGCACAGCAAAGGAATCAGTCAACAAAACCAAAGGACAACCGATAGAATGGGAGAAGATACTTGCAAATGACATATCAGATCAAGGGCCAGTATCCAAAACCTATAAAGAACTTATCAAACTCAACACCCGAAGAACAAGTAATCTGATCAAGAAATGGGCAGAAGACGGGCGCCTGGGTGGCTCAGTTGGTTGAGCAACTGCCTTTGGCTCGGGTCATGGTCCTGGAGTCCTGGGATCGAGTCCCATACCGGGCTCCCTGCTCAGCGGGGAGTCTGCTTCTCCCTCTGACCCTCCCCCCTCTCATGTGCTCTCTCTCTCAAATAAGTAAATAAAATAAAAAAAAAAAGAAATGGGCAGAGGACATGAATAGACATTTTTCCAAAGAAGACATCCAAATGGCCAACAGATGCATGAAAAAGTGCTCAACATCGCTCGGCATCAGGGAAATCCAAATCAAAACCTCAATGAGATACCACCTCACACCAGTCAGAATGGCTAAAATTAACAAGTCAGGAAATGACAGATATTGGCGGGGATGTGGAGAAAGGGGAACCCTCCTTCACTGTTGGTGGGAATGCAAGCTGGTGCAGCCACTCTGGAAAACAGTATGGAGGTTCCTCAAAAAGTTGAAAATAGAGCTACCATATGACCCAGCAATTGCACTACTAGGTATTTACCCCAAAGATACAAATGTAGTGATCCGAAGGTGTATGTGCACCCCAATGTTTATAGCAGCAGTGTCCACAATAGCCAAATTATGGAAAAGCCAAGATGTCCATCAACAGATTAATGGATAAAGGAGATGTGATACACACACACACACACACACACACACACACACACACAATAGAATATTATGCAGCCATCAAAAAAACCGAAATCTTGCTATTTGTAATGACGTGAATGGAACTAGAGGGTATTATGCTAAGCGAAATAAGTCAATCAGAGAAAGACATGTATCATATGACCTCACTGATATGAGGAATTCTTAATCTCAGGAAACAAACTGAGGGTTGCTGGAGTGGTGGTGGGTGGGAGGGATGGGGTGGCTGGGTGATAGACACTGGGGAGGGTATGTGCTATGGTGAGTGCTGTGATTTGTGTAAGACTGATGAATCACAGACCTGTACCTCTGAAACAAATAATACATTATATGTTAAAAAAAAAGAAGATAGTAGGAAGGGAAAAATGAAGGCGGGGAAATTGGAGGGGGAGACGAACCATGAGAGACTATGGACTCTGAGAAACAAACTGAGGGTTCTAGAGGGGAGGGGGTTGGGGGGATGGGTTAGCCTGGTGATGGGTGTTAAAGAGGGCACGTTCTGCATGGAGCACTGGGTGTTATACGCGAACAATGAATCATGGAACACTACATCAAAAACTAATGATGTAATGTATGGTGATTAACATAACATAATAAAAAAAATTAATGATGTAATGTATGGTGATTAACATAACACAATAAAAAAACTAATGATGTAATGTATGGTGATTAACATAACATAATAAAATAAAATAAAATAAAATAAAATAAGATTGCGTGTGTGTGTGTGTGTGGGTGTGTAAACACTCTCATTTGACTTGGGGTATCGTACTGATGTAGGAAAACAGGTGGTGATAAGGCAAGGATTCTAAATTGGAACAATGGTAGTGGTATTTGTAGATTAAGTGGAAAGGACATTCTTAGCATTTACACAAGCCATTGTTGAATTGGCTTGAATTTCAAGGAAGCCCTTCCCTTTGTTTGCTTGGGCCATTGAGTCAATTCTACAACACAGGGAGAGTTGTCAGTTCCTGAGAACAATTTTTCATTACCAGTGCCATCCTTATCCCCAGGTCTGTTTTGCATTGGCGATGTCAAGCAGTAATAAATATGTCTTAAAATAACATCATGCCTTTCAATACAAAAGGTTCTTAATGTGCCCTTTGTCACACACTTAAATAAATCCTGTAGGAGCACTCACTCCATAATGTGCCGAAAGGCAGCCGTTTCTGTGAAAGAGAAAAACCCATTAACTGTTTACAGACTCAAAGTAATAGCAATGAGTAGAAAATGTATCTCTTGTGACCCTTCCTAGTTTCGGGCTTCCCTTTCTTCATTAATGCCTATTGTCTGCAGCTCTCTCTCTCTGTCACACACACACGCGCGCGCGCGCGCACGCACACACGGTGTGCATATGCCCAAAGCTCGAGTAAATTGGAGCAGTAGGAGGTAACATAAACCTACCATGCCCACTCTCAATGAACTCCCCTCATATCTATCCCTAGAATATAAGAAAAGCCATTATAATTAGTTCAAAACTTTATTCTGTTTAGTATTTCCCCTCTGACAGAGACAGTCCAGTTTACTTTCTGACAGTTTAATATTACAACATATAAGGCAAATTTTCAAACATCTCATAGTGCTTGAATGACTTGCCATGGACTATCAACACTAAATTACTAAGCTTTTCTTACATCTACTTTGTAATTAATTAACACACAAATTGTCAAATAGATTATATCATATAAAATCCAAAATGTATACAATTATATGCCTTTCTTCTGTAGGCATTCAGTTATCTTCTCTGGAGGCAATCCCTGTTCTTATTTTGTGTGTAATTTTCCAGAGATTATAAAGAGAAACTTATACATACACATTTATGGAAAAATGAATATGTATGTATGCTTTTTTACATAATACTTTACTCAAACTATATTAATAGAATTGTTTTAACAACACACATATGGATAGCATCTGCATAGTATTTTTGTATGTGGATATATCTTAATTGATTTAGCTAGTCCATATTTTATGAACTATAGTTTACCTTTTTAGCTATTATAAGTATTGATGAAATAAGTACTCATGTGCCAAAAATAAGTTTGAAATGTGTGAAAAAAATACAAATTTCTAAACATGTAATTATTGTTTTAAATGGTATATGCATTTTCAGTTATGATGGATATACCAAATTGCCATCCATAGATGTTGCATCAATTAATGTGTCCACCAAAAATGTATGGGAGTGCTTTTCTCCTCATGTATTTGTAAAACAGGGTATGTGCTTTTTGATCGTTCTAATTTGCATGTCTCTTATTTTACAAATGATATTAAGCATATTTTCAAATGTTTAAGAGTTATTCAAATTTCTGTTCTTGGAATAGTTTGTCCATTGTTCCTTTTGCTGTTGGGTTGCTGATTTATTTGTAGGAATTTCTATTTTAGTAAATTACTTCTTTTCTTAATGTGTGTTGCCAACATTTCCCCTGTTTTTTCATATGTATTTCACTATTGACAGCAGTGTTTTTGCCCTGCAGATATGTCTGACTTTAATAGTTGAAATTTTCAATCTTTTCTTTTATGGCTATTGGGTTTTGTATCATACTTAGGTGTTCAGCACTCCAACTTTATAAATAAATTCTCTCATGTTTTAAACTTTTAATGGTTACACTTTTCATGTTTAAAAACTTAATCTACCTGAACTTTATTTTATTGTATGAAGTGAGTAGGGATCAAATACTATGTTATTCCGGATAGTTATCAGTGGTCTCGCATCATTTTTGACCAATCCATTATTTCCTCTTTGATACATAATGCTACCTTTACATATACTTACATACAATAAATTTATTTGGAATTTAGATTTATTCTGGGTGTCTCCTTTCTGTTCCACTTAGTCTTCTTTTATTTCACTTATTGTTCAGATTTTTAATTACTGTTTATCTTTCCATATGAATGGAGAATAAGTTTTTCTAAAAATTAGAATTGATAGTATAGTTATTGAGATCATTAAACTTGTAGGTTAATAGAGAGAGAATTGGCATCTTTATGATGTTCAGAGGCAGAATGACTTCTGATGGGTATATAGCACCTGACTACCAGACTACTTGTTCTTAAGTCCGGACTTTACCACTTAATATCTTTGTGACCTTTGGTAAGTAACTTTCCCTGTCTCTGCCTGGATGATAAAAAAAAGGAAGAAGAAGGAGGAGGAGGAGGAGGAAGAGGAGGAGGAGGAGAAGGAGGAGAAGGAGGAGAAGGAGAAGGAGGAGAAGAAGAAGGAGGAGGAGGAGGAGAAGGAGGAGAAGGAGGAGAAGGAGGAGAAGAAGAAGGAGGAGGAGGAGGAGAAGAAGAAGGAGGAGAGGAGGAGGAGAAGGAGAAGAAGAAGGAGAAGGAGAAGGAGGAGGAGGAGGAGAAGAGAAGGAAGAAGGAAGAAGAAAGAAGAAGGAGCGATGAGAGGGAGAGGGAGAAGAATAATCGTAGTACTGTCATAGGACACTTTTGAAGATTAAGAGTGTATATGCATAAAAGGCTTAGAACAGCTCACCATGCTCACTGTATAAGAAGTTTTACCTAATAATGAATCTTTCTTTTTTAAAGATTTTATTTATTTATTTGACAGAGAGAGACACAGCGAGGGAGGGAACACAAGCAGGGGGCGTGGGAGAGGGAGAAGCAGGCTTCCCGTGGAGCAGGGAGCCCAATGTGGGGCTCCATCCCAGGACCCTGACGACTGAGCCACCCAGGCGCCCCTTAATGAATCTTCCTATCCAAGAGAATGAGATGACTTTCCATGTATTAAAGTCTCATTTTGTGTTCTTTATAACATCTTAAGCTCATATATATATTCATATTTCATATTCATATATATCTTTCTTCATGTAAATCTCTCACACAATTCTTGTATTTATTCTTGGTTAATTGTTTTCTTTTTTGTGTCTGTTGTAAATGGAATTTCTTGTTTTTAATTTTTTATTGTGATATATAATGTATGCAATTATCTTTTTGCACCAATTTAAAGGGTACAATTTGGTGCATTGTAACAAATGCATTTTGCCATATAACAACCATCAAAATTATAATATAGGTTATTTCTGTCACCCCAAAAAGTTCCCATGTGCCTCTTTTCAGTTAGTCTTCTTCCCTTCCCCAATCCCTTACCTCTGGCAATCACGTAATGGCTTTCTACCTTTACAGTTTTACCCTTTCTAGAATTTTATATTAACGGAATTATGTAGTACATAGTCTTTTGTGGCTGACTTCTTTCATTTAGCATATTGTTTTTAAGATTCATCCATGATGTTGTACAGTAGTTATTTACTTTTTGTTGCTGAGTAGTGTCCCATTTTATGGATAAATACCCCATATTTTGTTTGTTCATTTACCAGTTGATGGATAACTGGGTTGCTTCAGTTTTATGCTATTATGGCTTAAACTGCTCTGCTGTGAACATTCAAGTAGAATTCTTTGTGTGGACATAGGGTTTTATTTTTTCTGGGTAAAAACCTAGAATTGATACTGTTGGCTTATATGATAAATGTACTTTGAAAGACATTGCTAAAATGTTTTCCAAATATGGCTATATTATTTTGCATTTCTACCAGCAGTATAGGAGTGCTCCACTTTTTCTACATTCTCACCAACACTTGGTATTTTCAGCCTTTTAAATTTCAGTCAGTTTAGTGAGTGTGTAGTGGTATTTCACTGTGGTTCTAAGTTGTATTTCCCTAATTACTAATGATGATGAGCATTTTTCATGTGCTTATTGTTTACTTCTTTAGTTAGTTTATTATTATTGAGTTATAAGAGTTTACATATTCTGGATATAGTTCTTTATCAGATATATTTTTTCCTAGTCTCTGGCATTCCTTTTCATTTTTTTTTAACAGTATCTTTTGAAGAGCAGAAGTTTCTAATTTTGAGGAATTCCAAACTAAGAAATATTTACTTAACCTAATATCACAGAGATTTTCTTACATGTTTCCTTCTAGAAGTTTTAGTTTTAGCTTTTATGTTTACATTTATTCTTTTTTTAGTTCACTTCTTTGCAGCTGATGTGAAGTAAGAGTCAGATTTTGTTGTTGTTTTTCCTTCGGGCATATGGACATCCAATTGTTCCAGCATTATTTTTGAAAACATTATCTTTTTTCATTGAATTACTTGGCGCTTTTGCTTAAAATTAATGTGAGTCTATGTCTGGGCTCTTAATTATATCCCATTGATCTTTTTTACCCTTACCTCAATACCAAATTATTTTGAGTATTGTTCCTTTGTAATAATTTTTGAAATCACTTAGTGTGGGTTCTCCAAATTTGTTTAATTTTTTGAAATTATTTTGGCTATTCTAGTTCCTCTGCTTATGAATTTTAGAATCAGCTTGTTAATGTCTTCAGAAAAAAACAGCATCTGTATTTTTACTGGGGATATATCTATGGATCAATTTGATTTGGAACGCATCAAGAGATCAATTTAGGAAGAATTGACATCTTAAAATATTGGGTCCCCTTATTTATAAACATGTCATATCTCTCCATTTTTCAGGTCTTCTTTAATTTCTCCTAGCAAGGTTTTATAGTTTTCAGTATACAAGTGTTGCACATTTATTAAATTTAACCTTAAATATTTCATATTTGTAGGTGTTATTAAAATGGAATTTTCAATCTAATATAGCTTGTTGCTGATGTTAAGAAACACAACTGATATTTTTAAGTTGTACTTGTGTCTTGTGACTCCACTAAACTCACTTTTTTTGTTCTAGTAACTTTTTTGTAGATTCCTTATGATTTTCTACATAGAAAGTTATGTCATATGTGAATAGTTTACCTCTTCTTTTCCAATAGATATGTCTTTAATTTTTATCTTACCTTATTGCGCTTGGCTGGACCTAGAATACAATGGTGAATACAATGGCCCAGCAGTGTGATTTTTTTGGCCAATAGAGGTTGGAAGAGGGTTGAATGGGATGTCCTCATTTCCACTTTTTGCCATTGCTATAAGAAAATGCTAGGCTAGCCTTATGGAGGATCAGAGATGTGGACTAAGCCCACCTATAGAAGGTAAATAAGCCAAACTGAGTCAAGTTAAGTCCAATCTAGAGCACCAGGTTAACCTAGCCAGCAAATCCCAGGTGAATAAGTGAGTGATTTATGTAGATCAGCAGAGCTGCCTAATGACCACCTCAGATGTATGAGCAATAAGTACTTGCTTTATGTCACTGAAGTTTCCTTGTTGCTATGTAGTATTATTGTGGTGATAGATAAAGGATATGCCCATTAAATGAAAAAATCTTATTTGAATTCTTTCATTATTTCACCACACATTTATAGACTTTTTAAGTGGATGGAGGAAGCTTTAAGTCTAAAAGTCTGCTTCTTGATATATCTCATCCTGTTCCTACTCCATGCCCCATGCTGGTGAATTTTCAGGAAAATCATCACTTCCACCTGTCAAACTTTTAAATTTGTATATTTTAAACCTGTATTAAATTTTAATAGTTTATGAAAGATTCTCTTTGGAGCTCTTGAATCAACAATGATTCTTCATTGTCCTATCTTTTTAAAACAAGTGTTATCAGTTAAAAATGAAATTATATCTTGTTTAACATTTTAATCTAGTCCATGAAAGTTAATAAATTGCCTTAAAATTATTCAAGTAAGTTACTTTATAACTGAAATTGATATCAAATAGATATATACACATGCAAACACAAACCACATGCATATTTATGTAGATAATTAAAATGTTCAGCTGACTTTATACTTTTGCCTTCAAAAAATTATGGCTTTTGCCACTTATGTAGTATGAATCCTTCAACCAATAAAGACTTTTCTAAGAGAATTTAACCTTGCATTTTCTCTTTCCTGCTTTAATTTCAAATATGCAATCTCAACATTATATTAATACATATTTTTGCATTTAATATGTAATAAAGTGAGTTGGTAAACATTAAGTTGTAATAGTGATAAGCTTTTAATGTAGTTAAATATGGCAAAACAAATCAGTACTGGTTCTTAATTGATTTTGATTGTATTGTGTAGACAATGTCATTGGATTATGTGTTCATTATGGAAAAGAAAGCAAAATCCAAACAAGTAAACCAGCCATCTAGCATTTTCAGCCCTTGTGTCTATCCACATGCACTCTCCAATGTGAATATTAAAGCGAATTAATTTTGAGCCACTGACAGTAGTAGATGTCATTTCCTTAAGAATCTGTTCAGTTACCCTGAATGTAGAAATAATCTGAAAATATTCTGATGCAGACCAACTAATTGCAAAAGGAGATGCCCTGGTGTTTTCAAAATTATAATTCAAAAGGCATGATTCAGTATACCAAGACAATATTGAAACACATTCGAATGTTGAATAGTTTAACATATAGCCGTATATATTTTCCCCTCTGTGTATATTTGTATTATCTGAAAGTAAGCATCAGGCAAGAATGGAAATTCCAAGATATCAGTTCAAAATAACGTAACTTTGTTGGCTGTAAGGGGATTTAAAGAAGATATATTTTCATTCTGAAAAACTGGGAATGACATCAATGAATACTGTCTAATTTGAGCTCAGTGATTCTCAAATGTACATATAACTTCACTGGAGCAAAGGTAAAAGTTCAAAAAAAATAGGAATTACTTGAATCGTTTTATAGTTCATGATTTTTTATGCTAAAATATCAAGTTGATTGTTATGAGGTCAGTTTCCCTAGACCAGAACCTAAGTTAGAGATTCCTGTGCAAATGACTTTTTTTTTTTTTTTTTTTGAGGGCATGCTCTCAGGAGAAACTGTAAGGAAGTGACAGAAGCCAAACAGAATAGATGAAGAAGCTGAAAATGAATGAGATTTTAGCAGAAGGTTAGGCTCAGCCTGATCTCACATGGAGCTCTAGAGATGAATGGCACCCTGAAGTTCTCCCATTGAGATAAATTTGATTTTGAACCCCTGTTATCAGTTATTGGCTATGGGCCAGGCTCCTCCCTGGGATGGGTGGAAGCTTCCATAACCACAAAGACATTGCTGGGAGAAGTATCTCCCCTTGCCGCAGGACAATTCTTATCTGGAGAAGGGAGCAGCTGTGAGCCCTTGTAGCCAAAACTTAGAGTAGCTGGGAGAGGGGTACACTTGGCAAGTAAGGAGGTCTAGGAAGGGAATTAACAGTGTCTACAACAGTTGCTGTGTAGGTTCAAACACTTGGTCAGATAAATTATTTTTACATTTCTGATGCTCTTTTAGCCCTCTATTTCTCATACTTCTTACTGCTTAAGATATTTCCCTATTTATTGTTTCAAACTAGTTCTAATCTAAGGAGGGCACGTGATGTAATGAGCACTGGGTATTATATGACTGATGAATTACCGAACTCTACCTCTGAAACTAAAATAATTGAATTTAAATTAAAAAATAGATTTCACATACATATTACTTTTGAAACTAACATTAATTATATGATGTTAACAAGTGAATTATTGTTATCCCATTTGCTGGGTGAATAAACTGAGGAATAAAGAAAAAAGATGTCTACATTTTGAGAAAATTATACCATGTTTCTGAATATTCAATTTAGCACAACATCTATCAATTTATTAATTACCTACCGTTGCTTAATGAAAAGTGAATTTTTTTACAAATGACATTTATTAATTCATCAAAGACGTATGGTGAAAAAAAATCCTTAAATGTAAATGTTTCTTTTTTTAAAGACTATTTGAGAGAGAGGGAGAGTGAGAACAAGCAGGGGGAGGGGCAAAGGGAGAGGGGGAGGGAGAAGGGGAGGGAGAGGGGGAGGGAGAAGCAGACTCCCCGCTGAGCGCAGAGCTAGATATGCGGGGCTGGACCCCAGGACCCTGAGCTCATGACCTGAGCTGAAGTCAGGCACTTAACCTATTGAGCCACCCAGGTGCCCTTCCTTAACTGTTTCTAAGAAAAGTTTTCTAAATGGAGCTTTATCTGTGAGGTATGAAGTTCCCCTAGGGTGCCTGGGTGGCTCAGATGGTTAAGCGTCTGCCTTCAGCTCAGGTCATGATCCCAGGGTCCTGGGATTGAGTCCCACGTTGGGCTCCCTGCTCCTTGGGAGCCTGCTTCTCCCTCTGCCTCTCTCTCTCTCTCTCTCTCTCCCTCTGTCTTTCATGAATAAATAAATAAAATCTTAAAAAAAAAAAGTTCCCCTAAAATAGAACTTTGGAATAAGAACAGGGATAATCTTTTTCACAGAGGATGCACAAAATAGGCTATATTTGCTAGGAAAACTGGCGTATTGTGTGACATATTCTTTTTTATTTCCTTATATTTAGTAAACTAATCATTTAAAAACTACTGTGAACTGATGGTCACATTGAATTTTTATGGAAACAAGAATTTTGGTTTTTATAAAAACTGTTTTCCTTCTTTTTCTGTTGTGATTTATGTTTATTCTAGAAGATTTAGGGGGAAAGGTCTATTTTTATTTCCTTATTTATTCTTTATACTCAGGGAATATCAGCAAAAGTGACCTTAATTTGGGCAGCTTTATTGATCAATTTCCTTTCTCTGGAGATATTTGGAAACCTGAAAATATCAAGGTGAAATTAAACTCTTTTACTTTTAAAGATCTTATTTATCTATTTATTTGACACACACACAGAGAGAGAGCACAAGCAGGGGGAGCAGCAGAGGGAAAGGGAGAAGCAGACTCCCCACTGAGCAGGGAACCTGATGTGGGGCTCCATCCCAGGACCCGAGCCAAAGGCAGCCGCTTAACCGACTGTGCCACCCAGGCTTCCGGAAATTAAACTCTTTATACTTAAAGGGTTGCATGAAGTTATACATTGGCCTGATGACTTCCAAATTCACATTGTCAACGCTGGGAGTCAAGCCCAGTGAACTTTTCCTGACAAAAGTTCAGAATAAGATTATGAGTGTTCCATCTTCTTTTAATAGTCAGGTTTCTCCCTACATTTTTCTCTTTATTTCTTTGTAAGAAAAAGAAACCTTCGCCAAAAGTGAGGGGGAAAGTAGTGCATTTTAATAGACTGTAATACCATTCCTTGATGAATTCAAATTATAAAATAAGTCATATACCTTATGAATAAATATATTACATTACCAAATTAAATATTTCCAGGTTGTTGTATATCATGGTAACCCAAATCCTTCGCATTGAATTATGCCATAATTTCCAAGGAAAGCATCACTGTGCTGCTGCTCTATAGCCGACATGCACTCCAGACCTCACTCTGGGACCTTAGCCTCAGGTGCAGGGACAGGGGACAGTGTTCCTACCCTGCCTGGTTGATTGATGGAATGGGAGGAAGGGCCTCATTGAGGCTGTAAGGATGGGCTTCTTGGCATTTAGATGCGTTTCTTTTTCTCATAGATAGGAATATCCTTGCTCTTGAAGGTAATAGGGTGTCATTATCATAGCGTACACATATTTTACTGCCAAGCAACCATTATGAATTTGAAGCCCATGTTCTGCTACATTTATTTTGCTCATTGTGCATATATTCTCCCCTCTAAGTATTATGGAGAAACTTTGTCTAATCACATTTCATTTACGGTGAAAGAAGTTTTGCATTAGAAGTGACAAAGGGAGGAACCGGCATTGGCAATGCAGCAGTTCACCATGTAAAGCTTTTGTCATCTGACAATTACAGATAAACTTTGTTGGTACATGATAACGGAATGCATGAAGTTTCTGAAACTCTTTGGCAAAGCAGCACACTATTTGTACCCCATTACTTAGGAGTTCCTTATTTTCTACTGTCAATTTAACAAACTAAAAACATTTCAAGATAGGAGCCTGGCCCTTTATTTCTATGTCTCTGCTACAGTATATAGTCTGTTGTTAGCTATGTTCACACCAGCTTTTGGGAGAACTGAATTGATTTTGTGAGAAATGTGCCTATTGCTCTATGATAGTGTTTGCATGACCAGAGTGTTGGGTTAAGTTAGTTGACATGTATTGTGTTTGAAGTTGGAAGAGAAAAGTTTAAAAAATCCAAACACTCTTGTAAAGCTGATGGAAAGAAACCCTCTGATTTCAAATGCACCCTCTACCACAGTGGCTTCTGGTGGTGGACTGAGACCGTGTCGCTGTGTAGCAAGTGACTTTTTATTAATATATCAATTAATATTAGCCATGGTGTGTCCTTTCCCAAGCTCATAATTTATACTTATGTCTGAAGGTGGCATATTTTCTTTAACAGTATGCTTGAATATGAATGCAGAAATGTCTACTGGTAAGTAAACAGCAACACCTAAACTTTAAAAAGCATTGAGTTAAAACACTTCAAAGAAACTTTGTAAACTGATGTGGATTAGAATTAGTACCTCTTATAGTAGGAAGGGAAAAATGAAGGGGGGGAAATCAGAGGGGGAGAGGAACCATGAGAGACTATGGACTCTGAGAAACAAACTGAGGGTTCTAGAGGGGAGGGGTGTGGGCGGGATGGGTTAGCCGGGTGATGGGTATTAAGGAGGGCACGTATTGCATGGAGCACTGGGTGTTATATGCAAACAATGAATCATGGAACACTACATCAAAAACTAATGATGTAATGTATGGTGACTAACATAACATAATAAAATAAAATTAATTTTAAAAAGTTAAAAAAATTGGTACTTCTTTCAAAAGCAAAGCTTCCTTAAAATTGCAGAAGACTGATTAGTTTCATACCAGTCAAAGAATAAGACACAATGGATGAATTTAATTTTGTCCTCTTGAGGTTAACACCATCATTTTGTTGAACAGCTCCTGACACTCTGGCATTTCTACACTCCTTTGGTAGAGAGAAAAGGAAAGAGCTTATGGTTTAATTCATAAATGTCACTATTTTAGACAAAATGGATCTTTAATGCATTTTTTTTCCAAAGGCATGCCCTAGCCAGTTACTTCTGTGGAGTGAGAGAATACACTCTATCTCAGGAAATAATGCTGAAATCAGTGGTTTACCAGTCTGAGAATCCAGGCTTATATTAATGTAAACTGACTGGCCTGGGAATATTTTCAGAATTATTACTTGTTTTATTTAAATTACTTTAAAGTTGGTTTTCAACATTTCATCATTTTTATATAATTAGTTTTTAACGACTTAAGTTATGATAGTAATGGCCCTTTTGAATGATGAACTTTGAAGGATACCAGACTTTTTGATTTAAGAGCATTTGCTATTCTGATTATGTCAAATGGTGACATCAGAGTTTGACCTGGAAACTATGAATGCATAATTGTGTGATCAGGTCAGTGCAAAATTGGCCAAGGCTTTTGAAATTAGAGAAAATTGCCTCCAGTAGACTTGGATGATAGCTGACAAAGGAACTGAACCAAGTAACCAATCACATGCTTATGTCCAGTTATGAGTTTATTCAGTCACTCCATGTGGTGCTTCATATGTCAATGGTGTTTTGCTCAGTAACATGATCCATTTATCAGCTGCTCATAAACTTGGAGGTATTTTTTTCTTCAGGTGTGTATTTGTATAGTCTTTATGTTGAGAGCATATATTGGGCTTAGTTATATATATCTTTTAACTTTTTATTTTGAAATAATTATAGATTTACAGGAAGTGGCAAAAATGTATGGGGAGATACCATATACCTTTCACCCAGTTTCCCCCAATGGATACATCATTTGTAACTATAGTATAATATCAAAACCAGGAAATTAACATTGATACAATCCACAGAACTTATTTAGATTTCATCAGTTTGACACACACTTTGTGTATGTGTGTGTGTGTGTGTGTGTGAGTGTGTGTAGTTCTATGCAATTTTATCACTTCTGCAGATTTGTGTAATTATCCTGACAGCCAAGATACAAAAGTATTCTATCACCAAAAGGCTTGTTCATGCTACCATGTATGGGCACATCTATCCCTCTCCTTCCCATGCCTAAAGCATGGCAGGCACTAATGCATTCTACCTGTCTATGCTATTTCAGGACTATAAATGGAATTATACAGTATATGACCTTGTGAAATGGGCTTTTTCATCCTGTGTAATTCCCTTGAGATCAATCCATGTTTTGGTGTTCAATGATGAGTTCTTTTCTACTGTTAAGTAGCAATCCATGATATGGAAGTACCACAGTTTGTTTAGTCATTAACCCATTGAAGAACATCTGGGTTGTTTCCCATTTTTGGCTGTTACAAATAAAGCCACTTCCAACATTCGTGTACATATTTTTGTGTGAACTTAAATTTCCATTTTTACAGGATAAATGTCCAAGAGCACAATTGCTAGATTGAACTCTAAGTGCATGTTTAGTTTGAGAAAAAAACTTCCAAATTATTTTTCAGAGTAGCTGTACCATCATTTTTATTTTAGCCATTCTAATAGCTATGTCATGGTATCTCATTGTGGCTTAAATTTGCATTTCCCCAATGACTAATAGAAAATCTTTTCATGTGCTCTTTTGCCACCTCTATATCCTCTTTGGTGAAATGTGTCTTCATGTCTTTCCCCCATTTTCTAATTGATTTTTTTTTTTTACTGTTGAATTTTGAGAGTTATTTATATATTCTAGATACACATCCTTTGTCAGATAGATTTTCTCCCAATCTGTAGCTTCTTTATGTATTTTCTTAACAGGGTCTTTTGAGGAGCACAGTTTTTAATTTTGAAGTTCAATATATAAATTTTTCCATTTTTGATTGTGTTTTTGGTGTCAAGTCTAAGAACTCTTCGCATAACCTCTAAATTCCAAAGATTTTCTCTTTTGTGGTTTCCTAAAAGTTTCATAGTTGTATTTTTTTTACACTTAAGTTTATGATCCATTTTCAGTTAATTTTCATATAGCTGTAAGATTTAGGACAAGGTTCTTTTTTTTTTTTTTTTTTCCTGTGTTGGATGCTTAATTGGTTCAGCACCATTTGTTGAAAAGGCTATATACTTCCTTCACTGAACTGGTTTTTCATCTTTGTTGAAATCATTGGGACATGTTTATGGGGGACTATTTCTAGGTTCTCTATTTTATTCCATTGATCTGTTCTGCCAATACTACATGATCTTGAGTACCAGAGTTCTATAGTCAGCATTAACATTGGGTAAAGTAATTCCTTTTACTTTATTCTTCCTTTTAAAAATTGTTTTAGCAATTCCTTTGCTTTTTGAAATATTTTTTTAGAATAAGATTATCTATGTACACAAGAGAAACTTGCTAGGTTTGAATTGAATTAAACCTATAGATCAATTTCAAGAGAATTGACACCTTTACTGTGTTGCATCTTTGAATTCATGAACACAGTATATGTCTCTATTATTTATTTAATCTCTTTCATCAACATTTTATATTAAGTATATAGGTCCTATACAGGTTTTGTTAGTTTCATACCAAAGTATTTCATTTTCTTTAGAGTAAATGTAATACTTGTATTTGATATTGTAAATATTGTAAATGATATTATATTTTAAATTTTGAGTTCCATATGTGTATTGTTAGCATATAGAAATGGGAGTGATTTTTTTTGTGTTGATCTTGTAACCTTGCAACCTTGTTGAATTAACTTCATAAGTCAAGAAGTTTTTGTATAGTCTTTGGGATGTTCTATGCAGAAAATCATGTCATCTACAAATAGAATAGTCTTAATTTCGGAGCTTATATACCTGTACTACTAAAGTTACAGCAAATACTTGTGTGTTTTTGAAATTTTTCTCCATATATGTTATTTCCTATAACTCTAAGCATATCAGTGATTTTCTGAAATAACTCTTAGGTCAACGTTCTTTTTTACAATTTATTTATTTATCTTAGAGAGAGAGAGAGAAAATGCACAGCAGGAGGAGGGGCAGAGGAAGAGGAAGAGAGAGAAAGAATTCTCTGAGCTAAGCAAGGAGCCCTTCGCAGGGCTTGATCCTAGGACACTGAGATCATGACCTGAGACAAATCAAGAGCTGGCCACTTAACTGACTGAGCCACCCAAGCACCCCTTAGGTTAATGGTTCTTAAAGGGTGGTTACGCACTCCCAGGAATCCTTTGAAACACTTTCATTGAATCCACAGGGTCAAAACTTTGTTCAAAATTATGCTAAGATATTATTGCCATTTTCACTTTTATTCTTTCATGAGCATGCAGTGGAATTTTCTAGAAGCTACATGACACATGACATCACAACAGATTTAGGAATCTAGCAGTCTTCTATTATGTCACATATTGAAGAGATTTGCAAAAGTGCAAAATAATGTCACTCACTAATTTTTTTGTTTTGAAAAATAGTTATTTTTCATAAAAATATTTTATGTATATTAACATGCAATACATTTATTACTTTACAAATGAATTATTAAATAAATATTTAAAATTTCCTCAAAAATTAAAATAATTTTTCATATAAAAAGAATTGATCAATATAACCCCCACAAAAAAAGCTCTTTCAAGTCTTTTTTTTTTTAAGTAGGCTCCATGCCTAGTGTAGAGCCCAGTCTGGTCCTCAAACCCACAACTCTGAGATCAAAAGCTGAGCCAAAATCAAGAGTTAAACACGCAACCAACTGAGCCACCTAGGTGCCCCAAGCTCTTTAAGATCTTTAAGAATTTTTAAAGGTTTAAAGGGGTTCTGAAATGAAAGTTTAAGAATTTCTAATTTAGGCCAATCCTATTTAAATGAATTCTCTGAGTTACCAATTTATCATCCAGTACATTGCCTGGTGTTAAATAAATATAGGTTAATTTTAGGAAAATATCTTTTTATCTTGCTAGTTTATGGCAGAGGAGAAGATTTCTGTCATCTTTACAACTCCTTTAAATGAAATCTTCTGTGAAAGTCCAATATTTAAAAGTAAGAATTACAGGGATAGGCTTGGAGTTTATGCTGTTTGAATTTCTATTTTCACACCATGGGGTCAAAATAGGACAAATCTTAGGGATCCTTTGAGTGTAATATGAAAATAATGATTATAGAGAATTAATTGTATAGCTACGTAAATAAGGCATGGTTGCTATGTGTTATCAACACTGGACATTTAAATCCAGAAACTTGTTTAGTGGCTGATGCAGGATATGGACATGACTTCAGATCATTTTTGAAAGCGTAGTCATTGACGTAAACTTTATCAACAGAAAAAAAAAGCTTTATTTCCATGGGACCGTACTCACTTCATGTATTTCATATCTAAGTGTATTCAAACAAATACCTGAATTCCACATAATGGATAATGAATATATAAGAATATTTAGTTAAGCAAGAAATCACTGACAATTCTGTGTTTCTGAGGAAAAGAAGAATGTATGAAAGGTAAGAGGAAGGCTGCTTTAATTGCAGAAAGTAAGGAAAGTGACCAGTTAGGAGCAATGTTTAACAACATTCTTTTCATTGCTTTGAATTATGCCAAATTATTATCACTTTAAATATTCTCACCCACATAATTAAGCACTTGCAGGTACTTAGTGATTATGTTTGCCGAGTTAAGGAAGTGTTATAAACTTATAAGACTCATCCACCAGACTAGATCATCACTGGAAGAAACAACATGTGTTTTTCCTGAGGCTATTCCAGAAATGAAAAAGAAAAAGATGATTATATTAACAAATGCACAACAACAACAACAAAAGCACAACAACTTGATGGGCTATTTTAAGACAATTGCTTATTAAGCCAAGAAGCCTTCTGCACAGTCTGACTTGCCACATTGTGTATTCTTGTGGGATTCCATGTGCTGTGACATTGGCCCTGGTTGGCTGTGGCAGGAGTGATTTCCAGCTTTTTTCTTATCTCAAGGCAAGGCAGAAGGCAAACAAATGAAAGCCAGCATGTCACCTAGGACCCTGTTTCTCACAGTCAGCAGGAAACACATTCTTCATAAGATTGCTATTTTTATTTACCAAAAAATGTGGGGCTGTTTGTTGTATCATCATTAAAGCCATCAGAGGATAAGAAAAAGTTGATGGATAACTTCCTGATGTAAATGAGTATCTTTTTTTTTTTAACTCCCCTAAGTGTAGAGGTCAGTAAAACACCCTAGTGTGGTGATACGTATTTTAGTACTTATAAGAAGAAACCTGGACAATAATGTTCCAAGCTTGGTGAAGAACAAGGCAAAGCAAAGGAAGATGGATTGAGGAAAAGTGAAGTGAAGTACTTTCATCTAGTGATGAACTACATGTTCTTATTAATATTTGTACCTTATCAGTTGAAGTTTTTTTTATGTTGGCAGTAATTCCAGAAGAGGTTTTCTTATGCCAGGACTTCTTAGCCCGGGAGCAAGAGAGGCCCCCATGCGCTATAGATTTCCATGCCTCCTTGTCCTACCATATACATGGTATATTATTACCTGCTTATTTTCCTCTTCCTGCAACCTCTGAGAAGTCAAGGTCAATGAAAGCAAAGATTTCTGTTTTTTTTTTACTACTATAAATCCAGTGCACAAAATAGACAGTCACTGTTTTTTTTTTTAAGATTTTATTTATTTATCTGACAGAGAGATACAGTGAGAGAAGGAACACAAGCAGGGGGAGTGGGAGAGGGAGAAGAAGGCTTCACGCTGAGCAGGGAGCCCGATGCGGGACTCCATCCCAGGACCCTGAGATCATGACCTGAGCCAAAGGGAGATGCTTAACAACTGAACCACCCAGGCACGCCAACATTCACTATTTGTTTGTTGTATGTGTAACTATGTAAAGTTTCCAAAAATAAATGTTTATTTTTGGTTGTTTTGCTCTTTATTAGCTGAAAGAGGTGGTTCCTAGTCAACAACACAGACTTTCAAGGAAAAGTCAACAAGAAGCATACAAAAAATTCCCTGTAACTGTCTTATAGACACACTTACAGAAATTATGTCTCTAGTAACATTCCTACATGCAGGACAAATACCAGAAATTAAACATCAACTCTAGTAAAATTTAAAGACTTCTGCCAACCTATAGCAACAGTTCTCAAACTTTTTAGTCTCAGGACTACTTTGCACTTTTAAAATTTATTGAGGATCCCCAAAGAATTTTTTGCTTATCTGTGGTGTATCTATAGATATTTACCATATCAGATATTAATACTGATAAAATGTAAAACATTTCTTTATTAATTCATTAAAAAATAACATTGAATGTTTTTCTAGGCAATTACTATAGTTCCCAAAACAGAAAGTGAAAGAGTAGCTTTTTTTTTTTTTTACAATTTGGCAAATTCCTTTAATGTCTATCTTAATAGAAGGCAGCTAGATTCTCATACCTGCTCCTATATTCAATCTGTTGCAATATCTCATATCATGAGATTAAAAAAGACAAATTCTTCTTGTTTAAATAAGAAGATCCACAAAATACCTATACTTAACATTATACTTAATGATTAAACACTGAATACTTTCCCCTTAAGATTAGGAACAAGGAAAACTCAGCTCATACCTTTCTTATTCAACATAGTACTGGAAGTGCTAGCCAGCACTATAAAGAAAGAAAAAGCAATAAAAGGCATACAGATTGGAAAGCAAAAAATAAAACTGTTCATATTTGCAATGGCATAATTATCTACATAGAAAATCCCAAGGAATCTACAAGCCAAAGCCAAAACCAAAACCAACCAACCAACCAAATAAACAAAAACCCTCAAAATTGTTAGAACAAATAAGTGAGTTCAACAAGGTCATAGGATGCAAAACTTACACTTTAACACACTATATTTCTATGTTTTAGCAATAAAAATGACATAAAAATTAAAAATACAATATGATTTATAGTCACAAAAAATGAAATACTTGGGTGTAAATCTAACAAAACGTATTAATACAGAACTTGTGGGCTTAAAATTAAAATGTAATGAAAGAAAGAAAATGACATAGATAAGTGTTCGTGAATTGGAAGACTCAACATAATAAAGTTATCAATTCTCCCCAAATTTATGTAACACAATTCCTACCAAGATACCAGCAAGATTTTTTTCCACATATAGACAAAATTATTCCAAAATTCATATGGAACTGAAAAAGACTTACAATAGCTAAAAATTTTGAAACAGAAGAAAAAGGTGAGAAGAATCTTACTATATAGGTTCAGTAATCAAGATTGTGTGGTATTGGCAGAAGGAGAGATTATTGGAACAGAATAGAGAACCTAGAGATAGGCCCACACAAATATGCCCAAGTGACGTTGGACAAAGGTGCAAAAGCAATTCAATGAAGAAAGGATAGCTTTTTTGACAAATGTGCTAGACATCCAAAGGCAAAAAAAAAAAAAAAATTGAACCTCAGTCTGAACCTTACACCCTTTACATCAACTAAGTTAAATTGAATCATGAAGTTAAATGTCAAATTATAAAATTTTTAGGGAAACATAAGAGACAATCTTCAAGGTTTAGGGCTAGGCCAATAGTTCTTAGACTTAACATCAAAAACATAACCCATAAAAGAAATAATAATAAACTCAACTTCATCAAAATAAAAACTTTTGCTCTCTGAAAGAACCTGTTAAGAGGATGAAAAGGCAAACTACATAGTTGGAGGAAATATTTGCAAGTGACATATCTAATAAAAGACCCTGTCTAGATTTCATGAAGAATGCTCAAAGCTCAGCAGTAAAAAAAAAAGAAACAATTCAGTTAGAAAATGTGCAAAAGATATGAAGAGACACACTTCACCAAAGAGGATACACAAGTGGCAAATAAGCACAGCAAAAGTTGATTCAATCTCATTATCTATCAGGGAAATGCAAATTTAAGCTGTGATGACCCATCGCTATACAGTTATCAGAATGGCTAAGATAAAAAATAGTGACACAACCAAATTCTGGCAAAGATGTGGAGAAACTGGTTCACTTACTTGCATATTGTTGGTAGGAATGCATAATGGTCTGGTCACTGGTAGACAGTTTAATAGTTTCTTAAAAACTAAACATGTGGCTACCATATGACTGAACAATGGCACTCTTGGACATTTATCTCAGCTCAATGAAGGCAAGTTCACACAAAAGCTTGCATACAAATGTTTATAGTAACTTTGTTCATAATAGCCAAAAACCGAGTCAGCTCTGATGTTCTTCAACAAGTGAATGGCTATACATGCTGTGGTGCATCCATATCATGGAATATCAGGACAAACCAATAATTTCTGTGGATATCCAAATACCAAAAGATTATATATTGTATGATTCAATTTGTACAGCATACTTTAAATGTCAAAATTATAGAAACAGAGAACTGATTATTGGTTGCCAGTTAAAGACAGCAGACAAATTAGAAGAGGGAAGTCATTACTGCTATTAAAGAGTAACAGGAAGAATCCTCCTTGTGACAGAATTGTTCTGTATCTTGACTGTATCAGTGTCAGTATCCTTGTGATATTGAAGTACAGTTTTGAAGATGTTACTTTTGGGTAAAGGGTACATGAGATCTCTGTATTATTTCTTTTAACTGCGTTTGAAGCTATAATTATCTCTCAAAATAAAATAAAATAAAAACCATATATATATGTATATATATATATTGCTATAGTATATCAAAGCTTTTTTTGCAAATTGGAGGTAATTTCACTGGCTTTGGAGGGGTGGTATCTATAATGGCATCAAACTATTTAAAATTACTTTAACTTTTAATTTTTAAAAAAATCTGAAGGCATTATGACTAGTACTGTTCTAAGAGTTTAAATAAACACTTTTCATAATGATAGAAGGAAGAGTACTTCCTGGGAGCTTTCAGAATTTTCTTCTAAATATGATTTAACTAGGATAATTTAAGCAATGTATTCTTACTATTCTGAAGATATAACAGTGAATTCTTCAAAACTTTGCATAGCTCATGAACACTAAAAATTTGTTGCCAAGAGAAGCTGCTCACTTTCAACTGTGTTTTCATTGTCTTGAAAGACTTATTTAAGAGTTCTTGTTTTCACTGATAGTGGAAGGGAATGTAAAGGAATAAATAATCTAAATGAATGTACTGAGAAATGGTGTTTTGATATCTATAACCTAATTTTCTTTCAAATGATCAGAGTTTTATATCTTAAATGGGATCAACATCAAGAAAGTTTTATGCTCATGTCTCTCCCTTACCCCCAAATTCATATGTTGAAATCCTAACTTGCAATGTATTGGTAATATATGATGGAACCTGGTGACGGTACTTAGGTCATAAGGGTGGAGCCCTCATGAATGGAATTCCATGAATGGAATTAGTGACCTTCGGCATGGGAAAGATGATTTCAGCTCTTTGCCAAGTGAGGATACAATGAAAAGACAGCTGCCTACAAATCCAGAAGAGTGTTTTCACTGGACACTAGATATCCTGGCACCTTGATCTTGGATTTCCCAGACTTCAGAACTATAAAAAATAAATGTTTATTATTTAAGCCATCCAGTTTATGGTATTTTGTCACAGCAGCTGAAGCAGACTAAAACAAGTGTTAGTATAATACTTTAAGAATTTATAAGGATGAATATATGAAAGGGTGAAAAATTAGAGATACCATAGAAACCCATTTTGCAGAGCCCAGGTCCACTTGGCATGTTGCTACACAGCAACAACACCTTGGGCTGAGAGGACCTGTCTACTGCATGTCTTCCCAAACAACATGACATGAAATGATTACCTTTACCATCTCAGTATCTGCTGTGGGAGTTTGGAAGGTAGTTAAGAGGGTAAAAGGACTGATTAGTTTCCAAAGGGCCTTGAGATTGGGAGGAAAAAAATATAGATTTTTCAGGGGGTCCTTTAGTTAAGCTGTTAAATCTGTAAACCTTTTGAGCATGGGAAAACATGATGCTTGTTCTTATCTGCCTCTGTAGATGCCCCGATTAGAGTTAATAGGAATGACATTGTTTTCATAAAAATACTAAGAGCCATGTATCAGTTTTAATCAAATATAAAAAGTTATTTATGCCAAGAACAATATAGACATTAGCATATTATAAAAATAATACTTCCTCAGCAATCACAGAGTTTAATCTCCCCATTTTGTCCATGGAGGAAATGAAGGTTCTGTAAACTAAATGGATTTATTCAAGTCCAAAAACTAATTAGTGGCAGAGCAAGCTCTAGACTTCTAGGTCTTTGACTTGAGGTCTTTGACTTGAAGTTCATTGGTTGTTAATTGTGCTACTTTATTAACAAAGAGGATATATTCTAGTTGCAAATCGTTTTTGTCCCTCCCTTCCAAAAAACAGCCAAACGATATAAAATGCATAGTTCAATATTTTACAATGTTCATGGCAGATATTTAGAATGGTCTAACTTTTGTATATTCCAGGTCCTGTCTAGTATTCTTCCTGTTTTCAAGAGGCTGGAAAGCAAAACATTTCATTTCCAAGATTCCCTTGTGGGTACATTTCTGGATGTGTTTAGGTTCTGCCAATCACATGTATTCTGGTAAGCCTTGGATTTGGGTCTGAGTTGTGAAGAGAGGAAAGCGAGGGCCAAGGCGCCCATTTCCTGGCACAGTGGTGGTTGGGGGGCGGGCAGCTGGTTTCCGCAGTTGTAGCTTTGTGCTGCGCCATCCTGGGCCTCTTTCCTATTCACAGGCAGCACAGCCAATTATACATAATTAGAAACAAAAGTGTCAAAATGCAAATGCTGATTGAGTTGATGTGCAAAACTCATCAATAGTAAAGGGTAATTGGTTAATTAAATTAGAGTTAATGATAATTTCAGGACCCTTATTGTTTTAGTGATGGAACTGATTAACATTTCTAGGGGACCTACTATGAACCTGGCACGGGGTCTCATGTTTTTATGCACTCTATTTCATTTGGTGTCTCTACACCTCTAGTTCTATACACTATTTTTATTCCCATTTTCCAGGTATAGAGACTGAGATTCAGAGAGATTAGAATACTTGCCCTGAGTCATGAACACAAGGCCTGGGACAGATGCTTCTCCCATCTCGTAATTTTGAATTGGGTCTCGTATATTTACATTTACATGGTTAGGGATAAATTGAAACTGTTGTTCAGATACAGTTTTCTCATGGGAAGGAAGGCAGGAAGTCCTGTTTTCCATGATTTATGGCTTTTTTCCCTTTTGGATGGCTAACTTTTTTATAAAGGGTTTATTTATTTGGCCCAGAGGATTCATTAATAATAACCAACAAATAACAACAACCGGCATCTGTATCAGTTTACAGTGTATTTTCTTGCAGTGCATTTTCTTATATGTTATTTGTCTTATCTTCACAACTACCCAGCAGAGATAGGTACCATTCCTTTCTAATTTTAAGATCTAAATTGAGTCACAAAAGTGAAGTTATCGGCTCAAATCATGCAGTAAGTGGAGATTTTGGATCCCAAATGCCAGAATTTAGTCCCCAAACTTCACTAGAATCTATTATTGCTTATAAGAGATGAACACTGACCTGCAGATCCTCAGAGACATCCTGCGCCACACAAAGGACCAAGATTACAGGAAAAGAAAATGGTTCTGTTTAACACTTTATCCATTTCATTCCCATTAGCCATGTATATTATTGATTATAGTAGGCATTAACTGTTCATGTTTATCTTCTCAATATTCTGTACAAAGTGGACTATGAAGGCTAGCATTTCATCTTATTCACTTTAATATTTCCAGCACTTATCACAATGCCTTGCATAAAGTAGGCATTCAGTATATGTTGATGAATGAGTGCAATAGATTATCTTTCAAAACAGAATAAAAACAATGAATTTTTCACTCCATTGTTTTAGCTGATTTTTTTTCCTTTATCACCATAATAGATTTGGTGTATGCTGACCAGCATGATGTATAAGAAATATTGGTACTGAAATAGTGTATTTTAGAAACATCCCATAATTACTACCAGCTATATCTGGCCAAATATTTTACCAAATATCTTACTACTAATTAAAAAATCTTGATACAGAAGCACCATATCTAGAAGAGTACACTATTGTGATTTTGCCCTTCACACATCAAAATAAAACAAATCACGTTGGATTATTAATTTCTTTTTTGTGCCGAAACGAAATGGCAGCTGTACCTGCCTTTGTAATCGTGATAAATGAAGTTTCCCCAAAGTGAAATTCAATCCAGGCCTTGAGTCATATTATCAAGCTCTGGTCAATGAAAACAACCACTAAGAGAAAGAGTCCTGATTTATTCCTTCAATTTTCTCATGCAGACAGAGCATTTGTGGTCAGATGGCACTTAAATTGAACAAAAACATTCCGATTTTAAGTCTTTATGTTTCTGACCTTTGTATATGATGGAAGACTATAGCAAATCTGCTCTGGAAATCTCCCAGGTTTGAGTGAATGTTTGCATTGCAGAATGTCCTAGCTTTTGTTGTGTGCCCTTAAGGTGGTAGCTACTGTATGAAGTTTTTTTTTTTTTTTTTTTTTTAACTGCAGGAAACATCTAGTTCTATTGAAAATGTCCATCTAGTTTTCAGGTCATTTTGCAGCCCCTGGATACATAAATTCCTCAGAGTTGTTGACTCTGAGATACAGGTGTGGCCTATAGGATTTACAATGTGTGAAAAGCAGAAAGAAATAGAGAAGTCTGATGACCCCAAACCATTCTAAATCACCTTGCTGACAGGAAATTTGGTTTTCTTGTCAATTGTCGTTGATCATACCAAATAATATTAGCCTCTATTTGGAGATATTTAATTCAATGATTTCTGAATTAATTTGCATACATTGGATTTATTTAGGAATCAATAACTAGTAGTTACAGAGATAATGACCTCTGAAGTATCAGAAGAATTACATAGGATAAGAATATGAAATGAAAGTAGATTCATAATGGGTTAAGTCAGTGAACTTTCTATTTCATTTTAGCACTATTCACATTGTATTAAAGTTAACCATTTCTTTGATTTATCCCCTAGATACTATCTCACTAATGTTAGAGGCTGAATTTTATTTACCTTTGTAAAATCAGAATGTTACCTGTGTAACCTCACACCATTATCAAGCCAGTGCATCATACATAACAAATATTCAGTAAATAGTTAACTCCTCAAATATTCTCTCTATATGTTATATAAATACTTCCCTTTAGTTGTATTCTATGATGAACACATATATTTGAAGTAGTTCTTTTGAGATTAATGCTACTAAAATTTTGAATGTTTTCTTGTCGTGTTCAGAGAGTTAGAACTTCGAGTAAATTATGCAAATAACATAATTTTGTGCATTATAATTTTTTACAACTTGCACAGAAATGTAATGTATGTTTTTTGCTCCTCCAAACAATACTGTGAAGTAGAAACATTAGGCATATTGTTATTACTATTATTATTTTTTAAAAATTAACTACACTTTATAAAAGAGACAGGCAAATTTTATAAAAGTCAAGTGATTTAACTTTTTTACCTAATAGGTATTGAACAAAGTGTTGGAACACAGATTTTTTAAATTTCCAACATTCTGATTTTTTCCCCCTGTATGCTATTTTTAATTTTAATCTGTATTGTTTGAAGTTAAAATGTGTTCACTTGAAGTAGTTGGTAGTTAAACTTAGAAAATTAGGTGTTCTTTCTGGTTTATTCCATAAATTTCAAACTCTATTTGAAAGAGGTATGGTGAAAAGTAAGTGGATGTGAAGTCAGTTTGAATCTTAGCTGTGTCACATAGATGTGACTTTAATTACAAATTTCTATAGAATTCTTCAGCAGAATACAAATAAATAAAATGAATAAGAAAGGACAAATGAGACCAGAAAAATCTGTGGGAATTTGAAACATTACTTAGCCATTTGGTAACAGAGTTTTCTCCTCTGTAAAATAGAAATTATTATATTTATAGCATAGGGTTGGATAGAGGATAAGGTGAAAAGCACCCACCACTTGAATGTGGATATTATATTGACTATAATAATAATACAACTGTGGTTAAATCCTGCCATAAATGCAGATGATTCATTTGGCCTCTTGTATTTTATCTGAATATACCTATGTTTAAAAACATACTATCATTTCAAAATAAATGATAAATTTTCTCATTTATATTGCCATCCTTCCTAAAAATACATATTTGTAATCTCTGTGTTGTTCCTTTTCTAGTTCTATATTCCAGATGGATTTTGGGATAATGTAGTATCAAATAACTTTGTAAAATCTTAGGCCTGTTGATTGAAATATTATACTGCCAAAAATAAATAAATTAAAAAAAAAGAAATATACTACCATTCTTGCTATTGGTATTTGGATAGGATTTTAAAAATTCTTTCCCATTCAAAAAAGTTTATGAAAAATATGACTAACATGATATACCTCATTCTTCAAAGTCCATCAGAATGTTCTTTCTCACTTAATTCATAAATAAGACTAATGTGTGCGGAGAAGTTATCTTTCATTGGGTCATGTATTTAGACAAATTTCAGTATAAATAACATTTTCTTACTCAGTGTTTGAACTTTGCCCTCTCTCTGGAAGTTGTAACTAAACATTTCAAAAAAGGAGTCTTTTATGTATAATATGTTTGACATTAATTAGTTTCCATTCTTGGATACTGGTATGAAGATCATAAATTCATTTTTTGGACTCAGGAGACCACACTTAATAAATGGATGAATTTATTCCATTTTCTAAATATTTAGAAACAAAACAAAATAGCATTGCATGTAAAATGCATCTAAATAAGGTCCTATGATAAGAGAAAAAAAAATAGAAAGCAACCTTTCCTATGTAACAGATATATAGAATAAAGATTTAGAGAGTGTCAAGTGATCTTATATTAGTAACATTCTTCCCATTTTTTGTCATTTTACTTTAATGTCTTTATTATGTATATTTTAAATACTAATCACATATATTTATGACCACATATGTAACCATCAAGAATGAATGACAACCACCTCTTAAAATTCACATTATTAATTAAAATGGAAAATGTTGGGGCACCTGGGTGGCTCAGTTGGTTAAGCATCCAACTTTTTCTTGAGGTCATGATCTCAGGGTTGTGGAATCCAGCCCCGCTTCGGGCTCCACAGTCAGCATGGAGTCTGCTCCAGATTCTCTGTCTCCCTCTGCCCCGTCCCCTGCTCTCTCTCTCTCTCTCTCTCATATAAATAAAATCTTAAAAAATGGAAAATGTTAATGCCTGGTAGGACACCCTTTTATATTTAGAAGATGCTTCACCTTTGGTAATGATGCTTAAAACAGTTCCATAAACAGTTACTTCCTCTTTTTTTTTAGAGATTTTATTTTTTCATTTAAGAGAGAGGGAGAGAGCACAAGCAGGGGGAGCACAGACAGAAGGAGAGGGAGGAGCAGGCTCCCCGCTGAGCAGGGAGCCTGATGCAGAACTCAATCCCAGGACCCTGGGATCATGACCTGAGCCAAAGGCAGACACTGAACTGACTGAGCCACCCAGGTGCCCCCTACCTCTTCTTGTATATTACATTTGTTTTTAAGTTTTTCAACATCCCTAAAAGATTTATCTTGCTCAGTGGCCCGCTCCCTCAGTAGAATGCAGGTGTGACACTTCTCAAGAATTCCAATATCATGGCAACTTGTAAAGAATAGTGAATAATAACACAGAGACTGGGGCCAAGGGACTCAATTAGTGGCAGGCCAATGATCACACCACAGCTCTGAGAATCATTGTGAGACTAAAAGATTTTGCCAGCCATGAGTGGAAAAAAAAAAAAAGAATTGTCTTTTTTTTTTTTTTAAGAGGTTGTGCCCTTCCAAATTCTGACAGTTTATGGTCAGTAAGTTTGAAAATTTGGAGGTGGTAGATGGCAGTTATTTTTTTTAAGGTGATTATTTGGCAATGTAAGAGTAACCCTTGGCCCATCTATCCTTCTAATTAAAAAAAAAATAGTTTGTGAAATCCTGAAGTCTAGAAATCTACTAAGTTAAGCTGCGTTAAGAGGTTCAGTCATACACACTAGCCTCCCTGAGTGGGTTGTTACATTTGTGGTTCAGCAAAGCAAAACAGAGCAAAGCATGACAAAAACACTTGTCATGGCCCTTAAAGATCTCTTGCAATTGTCAAGAAATATGTGAAGCCAAAGTGTCTACTGTTTTTACATAAAAAATGGTTGCTTTTTTCAGGTTTGTCTATTAAAACACTATCATATTTTAGCTTTATTTGGTTTCTTTTTAAAGACAGTTGTTTAGGTGACATGGTGTCTGCAGAAGACATGCTTTACATTTAAAGACAAATATATAGAAAGTAAAATAATGAAAAAAAGATATTACGTAAACGGTACCAATAAAAAAATCTAGCATGGCTATATTAATATCAGATGAAAAATACTTTAAAACAAATATAATGAGATAAAGAATGACAGTTCATAATGACAAAAGGGTTAATCTATCAGGAACATGTACCATTTATAAACATATATGTACCTCACATATATGTACCTCACCCCAAAATACTTGAAGCAAAACTGGCTGAATTGAAGGGAGAAATAGATGAGTCAACAATAAGAGCTGGGAGATTTCAGCACCTTACTTTCAATAATGGACAACACAACTGGGCAAAAGACTGGGAAATATATGACTTGGACAACACTAAACCAACTAGACCTAACAGATATTGAAAGAACATTTCACCCCAAATCAAAGGATACATATTCTTTTTGAATACACATGGGAAATTCCCTAGGATAGACCATATGCTAGGCCATAAAACAATCCTCAATAAATTTCAGAAGACTGAAATCATACTGAGTATGTTTTATATTCATAAAGGAATGAAATTAGAAATTAATAACAGGGATATTGGGAAATTAACAAATATGTGGAAATTGAAGAACACATCCTTAAGTAAACAATGGGTTAAGAATAAGTTAGAAAGGATATCAGAAAATACTTTTACATAAATGAAAGGAAGACAGAACATATTGAAACTCAAGGAATGCAATGAAAGGAGTTTTTAGAGAGACACATAGAGCTGTAAACACTCATTAAAAAGAAGAAGGCTCTCAAATTAGGGGCACCTGTGTGGCTCAGTTGTTAGGCATCTGCCTTCAGCTCAGGTCATGATCCCAGGGTCCTGGGATTGAGCCCTGTGTCGGACTCCTTGCTGGGTGGGAAGGTGCTTCTCCCTCTCCCCCTGCTTGTGTTCCCTCTCTAACTGTGTGTCTCTCTGTCAGATAAATGAATAAAATCTTTAAAAAAAAAATCTCAAATTAAAAATCTGTTTACCTTAAGAAACTGGGAAAAGAGCAAACTAAACCTGATAGAGTGGAAGCAAAGAAATAGTAAAGATTAGAGTAGAGAAATCATGAAATAGAGACTAGAAAAACAATAGTGAAAATAAAAGCAAAAGTTGATTCTTTGTAAAGATCAGCAAAACTGACAAACTTTTAGCTAAACTGATGAAGGAAAAAAAAGTAGAGAAGACTCAAATTACCAAAATCAGGAATGAAAGTTGGGAACATTACTTTAAACCTTACAATACAAAATAATTATAGTAAAATTACTATAAATAACTGTATGCCAACAATTAGATAACTTAGATTATATGGACAAATTCCTAGAAAGACACAAACTACTGAAACTGACTCAAGAAGAAATAGAATACCTGAGTAGACTTATAACACGTAAAGAAATTGAATTGGCAAATTAAAACTTCCCCAAAACAAAAGCCCAGAATCAGATAACTTCATTGGTAAATTCTACCAAATATTTGGTAGAAGTTATCTAATGTTTCTGTGTATATAATACATATACACAATATATTTCTACCAAATAATATTGATAACTAAATTCTCACAAACTCTTCCAAAAATACAAAAGGAGAGAACATTTCCCGACTCATTCTATGAGGTCAAGTTTACCCTCATACCAAACCAAAGAAAATCCAAAATAAGAAATGACAGACCATTATGTTTTATGAATATAGACACAAAAATCTGCAGAAAAATACTAGCAAACAGAATCCAGACCATATGAAAAGGATTATATACTATGATCAAGTAGGATTTATTCAAGAAATGCAAGGTTGGTTCACCATATGAAGTCAACCAATGTAATACATTATATCAATAGAATATCTATTTTTTAAAGATTTTGTTTATTTATTTGACCGAGAGAGACACAGCGAGAGAGGGAACACAAGCAGGGGGAGTGGGAGAGGGAGAAGCAGGCTTCCTGCAGAGGAGGGAGCCCAATGCAGGGCTCAATCCCAGGACTCTGGGATCATGACCTGAGCCGAAGGCAGATGCTTAACGACCGAGCCACCCAGGCACCACCTCAATAGAATATCTTATGGCCAATTGATTTTCAACAATGATCCAAAGACAATTCAAGAAGAGAAAAAAATAGTCATTTCAACAAATGGGGCTGGGACAATTGGACATCCACATGCAAAAGAATGATGTTGTACCCATCCTTACATAATACAGAAAAACTAACTTGTACACAAAAACTTATCTCTTGGAAGAAAATATAGGTGGGACTCATGGGTGGCTCAGTCAGTTGAGCATTGGACTCTTGATTTTGGCTCAGGTCATGATCTCAGGGTCTTGATTTTGGTGTGGAGCCCACTTAGCAGGGAGTCTGCTTGAATATTCTCGCTCTCCCTCTTCCTTTGCCCCTCCTCCATTTGTGCTCTCTCTCTCTCTCTCTCAAATAAATCAAATAGGTCTTTGTTTTTAAAACAAGAAGAAAATACAGGAATAAGTCTTCATCATCTTGGGTTAGGCAAAGCTTTATTAGATAGGAAACCAAAATCACAAGCAGTGAAAGAAAAAATAGATAAAAAAATCAGACACCATCAAAATTAAAAATTTCTATACTTCAAAGGATACCATCAAATGAAAAGACAACCCACAGACTCAGAGAAAATATTGTATATCTGATAAAAGACTTGAATGTAGAATGTATAAAAAACTCTTGCAGCCAAAAAATATGAACAATCCAATTTAAAAATAAGCAAAAGAATTGAATAAACATTTCTCCAAAAATAGCCTCTAAGCACATTAAAAGATGCTTGACATTAGTCATCATGGAAATGCAAATCAAAACTATAATGCATTGCAACTTCACAACCACTAGGATAACTATAATAAAAAGAAATGAGGACAGATTAATGGTTCCTTGGTGTTAAGGATGTAGGGGTGGGGTGGGTATGGTCACCAAGGGGAACAAGAGGGTTCTTTGTGGTGATGATATTGTTCTGTATTTTAACTGACTGTGTCAATGTCAAAATTCTGGATATTTCCTTGTACTATAGTTTTTGCAAGATGTCACTAAGTGAGGCAAATGGGGTTAAAGATACATGGGCTTTCTAAATTATTTCTTATAACTGCTTATGAATATATAATTATCTCAAAATAAGAGTTTTATTTCAATATAAAATAATTTAAAAAAATTATAAGGGACCTTTTCTTACTTCATTGACAACTTGAAAGGCTGACATGACTTAGCAAAATAACACCCTTTAGTGTTGGCTGCCTTGAATGTCAGAGACCTTACTTTTAACAAGTTGTGGCACAGTAGAAAATAATTCTGAGATGACTCAGCTCCAGCTCCATCTGGATGCCCTAAAGGCTGAGGATATAATAATATTGGGGCACCTCGATCCCACATTTGGCACACCAACCTGCTGTGGTGCCCCATTTAGGAAGTTCTATCTTGGAAACTTAACATGGCTTTGAGAGGATTCCTAAATCCACCATCTGAGTATAGCATAGAGTAAATATATTTATCATACTTTGCTTCAACCAGTATTACTTGGTTGACTGAGTAACTTCATGTTGAATTGGGTGGAAAAAGAACATAAATGTCAAATGCCATGATAAACATTTATTTATTAATCATTGTCAACCTATGAGTACTTCCTTCCCTCAACAAGGAATCACAGGAAGGAGTCCTTTGTATTTACCATCATAAATAGTTGAAAATTGTGCATCATGAAAAAGTTACCTGTATTGTTCAAATATCCAATATTTTCTTCAGACTGTTGTCACCCTGCTAATCCTAACAATCATTGAGCTCTTCTAATTGTTATTATAAGCTCAAATCACCCTGTTCTTTGATCTGTCATATGTTGTCCCCCAGGCACTTATTGCCATTTCATGATTTGTGTTGGGAATTAACTTACATACTTAGATAGTCCAGTGATGGCCTAGTGGACAAAGAATATGAAATTCTGTGCACATGAGACAATGAACATAGGATTCCTCACAAAGAATATCAGTTTTGAACAACTAATAGCTACCATATATAAATATGAATTCAACAGTTTAAATGTTTCTTAAAGAAGATAACAAAACTGGTGCCTGAAAATTGTCTTATAAAAGCTCCTTTTATATAGCAAAAAATAAATATTACCTTTTTGTGTAGATGTGAAAATAAACCATTTATTTCTTAAATTTATGTTCTAGTTCCCTCAATATGCTATTTTATAAATAATTTATCTTTGTAATGTATTATATATTAATATTTAATTTTCTTCCAGTTCCAATATTATCATATTCAGGGACTAGAAAAATATATGTGCACATATATTTTTATGGAACTTACTGAAATCTTCAGAAGTCTACTCAAGTTTATGTAGGTACTTCATATGTAATATGAAGGTTATTTGCACCTTTACCCATTTCCTTCCAATTTTCATTATCCCCAATATTAGATTTATGGATTCAATTATCAATTACTTTTGAAAAAGGTATGCCTAAAATATTATCATTAATTCATACAATGGAGATTCTAAATTCCTCAAGTAAATAATCACCAAACACTCAAATATTAAGCCATTTCTTTGTGACTAGAAGAAGACAACTATTTAATCTGTAAGATATTTGGTAAGCCACTTTTTAAAAAAAAATAAGGAAATGGACAAAGCTATATTTCTAAATCTCAAAATGTAACAATTTTGAAACACCATTTAAGGTATGCTATGAAACACAACTTTATTTCCTTCCAACTTAAAACATTTTACATAAGCTTATTATAAAGATTAACCTACTTCACAGGCCCAAATAACACAATTATAGCAACAGAAGCTCTCCTTGAATTATCCCCCCAAAACAAAAATAAAGCAACATAATCCTACCTCAGGATATTCACACGTTTAACAAAGTGGTCATCTTTGAAGACTAATTTGCTTTTGAAGAGTTTATAGATACGAAAATGTTAAATGCTGCTAACCACTAGAAAAACATTTAATGGACAGTAAGATACAGCAACAAAAATGTTAAAGCTTGTTCCTCTTTCTTAAATGTGTAAGCTTTTGATCTGTTGGCTGTATTCCCTCATCCTTGAAACTAGGATAAAGAAGGCCTAGATGCCTTGCAGTTTCTCATGAAGTTCAAGCTGTTTTCTAAGCCAGTTGCCCAGCTGTCCCAGGTCGCTAATCCATTAACATGAAAGCCACCTTGAGTCTTCAACAATCTTATGACTTTTCCTTAAAAATAAATAATAATAGTACTTATTTGATATTGCTCTGGGGATAAAGTGAGTTAATTCATTTGAAGTGCCTAGAACAGTGCCTGGAACATGGTAAAAACTAAAAAAAAAAAAAAAAAAGAGAGAGAGAGAGAGAGAGAGAGAGATGTTAGTTGCTCTGATCATTATTGCCCTGCCAAGCTTGAAAATTAAGGGATACACATGCAATTAAGCAGTATTTGCCTAAAAGCACATAATCCAAAATATTACCCAGGCAAAAATTTGTTAACTGGCCTCTGTCTCATCTTGATTCTAATCTCAAAATAGATTACTATTTATAAACTATTTGCTTTCATTTTGGTTTCCAGGAAAGACTTTGAATCAGAACAATCTGTTTTGAATCTTGTTACTTCTATTTACTAGTTACATGACCCTAGTAAAGTTAATCTTTCTAAGCTTCCCTTCATTCAGCTGTAAAGATAATACCCTTGGGATTTTTGGTAAAATCAAAGAAAATAGTGTGTGTAAATATCTAATATATAACTTGGCCCACAATAGTACTTAGTAACTATTCTTTTCCATTCCTATTTCATAGTTTTCAAAGTTATGATCTGAAAATAATAATTTTGATGCATAAAACCAATTTTAGCTCAATACAACAGGCTAATTGTAATCTATTCTCCATTGCTTAAACCAAGGAAAATCTTATAGTTAAGAGTCAATTTCTCTGATTTTTCTATTAGCTCAGAGAGAATTAGACATGGAATTATAAATGTAAGGAAAAACTGTTACCTTTTTACTAAATTTCTTCTCTAATACATACATGACAAACTTGTCCTAATCCTTTTCAAAAAGTTTACAATAAAAAACCTTGTCTCATCATTTCCCTGTGTATCTCTTATTGATCATCTTTATCTAGGTCAGGGAAGTATCATATATAAAATAACAACAAACATTTAGATTTGTCCAGGAGATCATTCTTCAGTTTAACTTTTTTTTTTGTTATCAAAAAAATGAATACTTATGTGAGTATGATTGGGAAATTTAGAAAAATGTAGTGACAGAAAAAGATCACCCATAAACCCACACTCAAAAAGAACCATTGTCAGGCACCTGGATGGCTCAGATGGTTAAGCATCTGCCTTCAGCTCAGGTCATGATCCCAGGGTCCTGGGATCGAGTCCCACATCAGGGTCCCTGCTCAGCAGGGAGCCTGTTTTTCCCTCTCCCACCCCCCCGCTTGTGCGTGCTCTCTCTCTCTCTCTCTCTGTCAAATAAATAAATAAATAAAATATTTAAAAAAAAAAGAACCATTGTCAATGCGCACCTGGGTGACTCGGTTAAGTCTCTGACTCTTGATTTTGGCTCAGGTCATGATTTCAAGGTCATGAGATTGAGCCCCACCTCAGACTCCTCCCTCAGTGGAGGGCTGCTTAAGGATTCTCTCCCTCTCCCTCTGCCCCTCCCCTGCTTGTGCATGTTCTCTCTCTCTCTCAAATAAATAAATCTTATTTTATTTTATTTTATTTTATTTTTTTAAAAGATTTTATTTGTTTATTTTAGAGAGGGAGAGTGAGAGGGAGAAGCAGGGAGCCCGATGTGGGGCTTGATCCCAGGACTCTGGGATCATGACCTGAGCTGAAGGCAGATGCTTGACCGACTGAGCCACCTGGTGCCCAATAATTTTTTTTTTAAGAGCTATTGTCTAACATTTTTTTCATTCTGTTTTTCTTTTTTTGGGGGGGAGGAAATCCAATATATTTTCAAATATTTCACAAACTTATCTTGCATTGGAATGACAATGGAAAAATTCACAAGGTTAATATTTTGGGAGTGAGCCAGTACAAGTAGAACAGGTCTTTTGAAGGAGGGACTGGGGTAGGCTCCTCAGAGCTATCTCAGGCAGTAGAGCCACTTGGAGTCCTCAGTGTGCTGGACAGGAAGGAAATGAAAGTATATGGAGGAGCCCATCACTTCCTTGGGTGGAAGTCTCCTGGGTGCAAGGGAAGATCACATGTAGTTAGAGTTAGCATTGAACATGCCTTCGATTGTAGTGAGATCTCACTAACACGGGTAGGACTGAGTAGAATAGATCCTTGCTTTCCATCTTCCTTCTCATACCAACAGCAGGTACCTACTCTTTGAGAGGAAAAGCAGGTAAAACCTCTGAGTTATGCTTTAAATCATTCTCACTCCATGATTCTTCCTCCCTCCTTTGTGTAGACGACAGAGTTGAATCCTGAGAAGTTAAATGTTCATATGAAATACCGTTATTACTTTGCACTTATTTTTCTTAGAGCTTTAAGCATATTGAGTATGTGTAAGGGAGTATAAATTTAGAATTAAGGCAGACTCTATGGTTATATTACTAATATATATAATATGCATATTATATATATTACTATATATTGTGTATTATTACTTGATTATATATGATCATATATTAATTCTAGAAATTCTTCTTCCAACCTTTCATTGGCAGACCATTTAGAAAAATACATTCAAGTCCTCTATTTGTTGGGCTTCTTCTATTGTAAGGACTTCCATAGTTACCATGAGTTTAGGAGATGATGCTGGATCACCTAAACAATGGGCTTTTCAACACTCAGCACAAGTGAGAGTCCCAGAGGGAAGGTATAAAACAGACTGGGAATTGAAAATCCACAGGTGGCCTTAAAATCTTACCAGTTCTAGAGTGCTACTATAGATACAGAAAGGTTGGAGGTACTTCTGCAGGTACTGCAGGACGACTCGAAATTCTTCCCACACTTTTCTAGTAGGCAAGAGACCTGGTGGACCAGAGAGAGGTGTTCTGAATATGATGTTCTGAGAGGTGTTCTGAATACCATTTGCCTGGGTGGCTTAGAAAGAAACATCTTCATTAAATCTAGAAGCACTGTGCAGTAAAATTCAGGGTGGGAAAGGAACATAACAAGGACAAGGGGTTATTTCATGTGGCATAAGATCAAGATTATCAGTAATAAAAAAAATACAAGTTTAATGTTAAGACTAAAGATGCTCTTTGGAGGCAATTAATCCCCTGGTGCCAAGCTGTGTCTGATTTCAGACACTATTATAACAAAATCAGCCACAGTGTGGAGTGAAAGCATCCCACCATATTTCTCCTCCCCTGTCCCCCAGCTCAGTCTTCTCCTACAAGAGAAGTAAAGAACTACAGAGATCTGGAAAACATATTTGTAAAATCCAGGTCAGCACTGGGGGACGGATGTTCACTCTCCTGTGGGAAATGGTGGTGTATCAGGAGATGGAAAGAGCCAGGAAGGGCTTCAGGGGTAGAAATTTGGAGGTGGGGGAAATAAAGAAATTATGGAACCAGGGAGAACACATGGGCTGAGCAAGTGTTGATCAAGGCCTTGATCCTTACGGAGCTCAAAGGAGTTTATTGGCTAAACTAGGGGTGTGTTCTTCCCTCCATCAAACTCTATGATTCTTGCTGAAATATTTTAGTTAAGAATCTCTTAAATCTCTCTTGGGGTCCAAAGTGTTATGATCTAGATAAGGAGCAGTATAGCAGACTTTGGGACAGAGAAAGGGTATTTTGTCCTGATTTGTCCTTCCACTAAGATAGGTAGGGAAAGGAAGGGGGGTAGGTTCCTGTCCGCTAGATCATAGAAGAAAGGAACAATGTAAACCTGGGTTAGGCATTGTAACATCAGAAAAATATCTCTGCTTTTATTTCCCTGATGACATGTAGAAGACAGCAAGATGAATATTATTATTTTTTAGCTTTAGTGAGGTATAATTGACAAATAAAATTGTAGTGTACAACACGATTATTTGATATACGTATACATTGTGAAAGTATTCTCGCAGTCAGTTTAATCCATCACCTCACATATTTACTTTTTTTTCAGTGAGAACACCTAAGACCTACTCTCTTAGCAAATTTCAATTGTACAATACAGTATTATCAACTATAGCCACCATGCTATGTATTAGATCCTCAGACCTTACTCATCCTGTAATTGAAAATTTGTACCCTCTTCCCATTTCTCCCACCCCCTGACAACTATTAATTGCTGAACAGATGATCAGGTGATAAAAAAGTTATTTTTGAGAGAGAAGAGAAGAGGGAGCTGAAGTATATTTAACAATAAAAAAAAATCCTATCTTTATAAATGTGTTATGCATGTGACATAGACTAAGGTTCCAGAACTTCAGGGACAAAGGCCAGATACTGAAATGTAAACACACTTAAAAGGTAGAGAGTTTGGTAGAGAGCTTAATGTGGTCAGTAGAGATTTGCCTTCTTAACTGCAACTCCTATAGAAGACAGAGTGTATGTCGATCTTATTGGAAATATTTTTATTTTAAGCATAAGAAATAAAAGGTTGTATTCCTGCTGGCTCAAGCTAATTTGCTAATTTAATGTTAATTTTCAGATTAGAAGTTTTAGCAAGATAAATACCAGGCAGAGATGTTTGCTGTTGCATGGGGAGGAGGTACTGTGTAGCAAAGGATACCAACAAGTTCCTTATTTGGAGCAAAAGCAGATTCCAGTTTGTGTGTGTGTCTGTGTGTGAATTCTTCTTTGGAAAATAGCCACTTGTAATTCCTTTTGAGCAAACTCTTAGCTCTTTTAAGATACACCCGAGACAGTTCAGTAATAAGCCTAAGATTCAAAGTGGTTTTTGTTCCATTAGGTGATGATTTCAAGCTGCACTGGTGCTTTCTAATGGGCACCAAAAGAACCCATTTTGAGTTCTGATTGAGTTTGGTTTTTAATACTGGTGCAAATAGAGTCATCAAAGCCAGCTGCCTCCACAGACAGGGGTGGTAAACAGGGCCACATGTTCCACCACTTATGAAGAGTGTCTCAAATTCTCATGTATGGAGTTTAAACATCTATGAAAAATGTTGTCCTGGCCTAGAAGTGTAAATTTACTATGAAGACTCAGATACCCTAGCTCATTTGTTGAGAGTGTAGTTGGACCTTTGCTTACATTTATTTCAAGATTTTGAGAGAACAAATTCCAAGACCGATGTCATCTTTGCGCACCTAAGAGAAACTCTGATGCATTTCTAAATACCAACATATTCTAGCATAGTAGAAGGCATATGTTACAAACTGAATAGTGACTCTTGATAATATAGCTCGGGAGGCTCAGTGTAATACAACCCAAATTTGGTACTAAATATGTATGGATTTTTTTTTACTGTATGCAGTCCTCATTCACTATTTGGACTGGTAAAATGGAGGCAAAATGGGTAAATACCTGTGTACTTAACAATAATACTTATATCGGTGCTTGCTTTTGTTTCTTTTGTTTTGTTTCTGCAGCTGCCACAATGGCCTCTGCTGGTACATATAGTGCAAATTAGAAAAGACATCCCTTTAGGGTTGACATATTGTAAAAGGACAGCCTATTTATCATACTCTACTCCCCTTTGATCTTTGACACAGCATTTTCAAGCTGGCTCTACAAATGTGCTTGCTTACTTCTGTTCCTTTGAGTCAGCAGTGTTTTCTTCATTTTACCAATGGGGAAACTGAAGCTCAGTGAGTAACTTACTCAAGGATGCACCTTTGTAGTTGGTGTACCAGGGACTAGACAACAAGCTTGCTTCACATCAGTCTGAGCTAGGCAATACTGCCTTTTAGGAAGGTGAGACATGAATTTAATGCAATTTTATGCCTGCAACTGAGATAACTGAAACATTAATATTCACTCTCATTTTCATAATGGCCCCCAAATCATTATCTCTTGTGACAGTGAGTGGAAGTTTTCCCCTGGGACCTCACTGGAAAGGCTAATGGGGTTCACTCAAATTCAGGTTCAATAAACATTTGTTGAATGCTAAATATAGCAAGTGCTAGTTGATATGAGAGACAAAGAGGCAACATAGCCAAACAAGGCTCCTCCATCAAGCAAGTTCCACTCACGCAGCCGGTGGAGACAGACATGAAAGACTAAGTCCATTTTGGCAGATTTCATTTCCCAAAGATGTCCACACCATATCTTCTGTTGCACATGCTCTTTTACAATGTAAGCTTGCCACTCCTGCATCAAAGGCAGAGTCTTATTTCCCTTCCCTTGAGTCTGGGTGGGCTTTGAATGTGCTCAGACTGATAGAATACAGAAGTGATGCTATGTGATTTCTGAGGTTGTGTTGTAAAAGACTAAGCAGTTTTCACTTGGCTTGCTGGAACATTATCTCTTGGAACTATGAGCACTAGATAAGAGATCCAGTGACAGTAAAGTGGCCATGTGATGAGGAAACGAAGCCACATGGAGAGACTGCATATAAGCACTCTTGTTGACAGTTATAGTCTATAAGTCATCCCAGCTCAGGCGCCAGCCATGTTGAGACAAGAAACCTCTAGATGATTTCAGTCTTCAGCCATCCTGAGTCCCTAGACTTGAATTCTCAAAGCCCTGGATATGGAGAAGAGATAAGTCATTCCTGATGTGCCTTGCCCCATTCCCACAAAATCCATGAGCAGATAAACTGGCTGTTACTTTATACCATGAAATTTGGCATCAATTTGTTATGTAGCAATAGTAACAGAAACATCATTCTCCCAAGATAAGGTTGCAATTGTGTGAGGCAGGGGAACACTCTCAGGGTCTGCATATAGATGTACATTTTTTTCCCCTCTAGCTTTATCTGGCACTTTTTATAAGGGGGAAACAAAAAGACATTGGAAGATAAGTAAACTAATCTATCTCCTAAGTGATTTCTTTTTTTTTTTAAGATTTTATTTATTTATTTATTTAGAGAACATGAGCAGCGGGTCAGGGGGAGGGGCAGAGGGACAGGGAGAGAGAGAATCCCAGGCAGACTCAGTGCTGAGCTCAGAGCCCAATGTAGGGCTCAATCTCATGACCCTGAAATCATGACCTGAGCCGAAATCAAGAGTCTGACACCTAATGGACTGAGTCACCCAGGTCCCCCTCCTAAGTGATTTCTAACTTTAGAAACACTATAACGACACTTTCTCAAATTAAACAAAAATATACATAAAATGTTCTAAAGGAAGGAGTACAATATATTTCAAGACAAATGAACGCTAAAAAAATTCCCAAGACATTGTCTCCTTGATGCTGTTTCAAACACTAACAGGAGATGAGGAAGTACTGTCATTACTTTTATTATATATTATTTGGTGCCTGAGTTATATTTTATCCAGAATAGAGAAATCTCTATTTCTGCCTTCTGGGTATACAATTTAAATCAGAGGGACGTTATAAGTGTCTCTGACAGAACACAGAGTGTTCTGGTTTCTTTATGCTGATTTGGAAGTTTTCAAACAACCTAATCACCAGAATGTAAAGATATCAAGTGAAATGGAAAGCAATGACAGAACACTCTTTAGAGTTTCAAGTCTTTATTTCAACAGAATAACTCTCTATTTTCACTTCTTCATAAAAGAAGCCAATTGCATGCTCCATAATAGTTATAAGAATTATAAGATGCTGAGTTCAGTTATGTGCAAAGAATAGTTTAAATGAATGTTAAAAAAGAAAAGACCCATCTTTGGAATTTGGCTGTACATATGTTAAAAAAATAATAAAAACAATGAAATCTACTAATTAGATCCAAAGACTCTCTGAATTAGTAATAAGTCTGAATCACACATTAGGATAAGGAAATGTGATTTTATTACCTTACAATGAAATAAAATAACTTCTGCAGTTAGAAAGCTCTTTCTCAGTACAAGTTCTGCATGACTGTTTTTTTACTAAATGGATAATTTATAACCTGCATCATTGATCAACTGACCCTCCCTCCCCAGCCTCACATTTGCTGAGAACCTGTGTTTTCTTAGAACTCAACAAACATGCAGCAAATCTCAACCTTGCCTAGTATTGGTCTACAGGATGTGGAGAGTTCTAGTAAAGAGCGAGATATTGTCCTTGCTCTCCACAAGCTTAAATTTTGATTGGGAAGTTACTTATAAGAAAAAATTAGCCAATAATACAAAATGATTTATAATTCTATTTTGTAATATAGGCATTTTTTAGAGAATTCAGATCCAAGGAATTGTTAAAGTCTTCTTGGGCAACATTGCCTTGACTACAGTAGATCAGAAATTATTTAAATTTGAGGACATGGAACTCTATTTGGACAATAAGACGTGCAAATCTTATTTAAATTTACCTTCTATATTATAGTTTGGTTAAGGAACACTTTCTTTTCAGGTATTTCTTTCTTCCCAGGTAAATCTGGGTCCAGATTGGCATCTAGATATTAGATGATTTAATTGAAGCTACCTGAATTAATGAAATTTAAGAACTTTCAACTTTTAAAATAATCACACACACACACACTCAATACAATATGAATGGCTAAAGTATCAGTGATAAGTATCATTGGTTATTGGTTATGGGAGTGACTTGAATTATTATTGAATTTGGTGGCATTCTCTGAGACATGATAGTGGAGAGAATAACAGGGTCAGACTCAGAAGACATCCATTTGTATCCTAATGCTATTCTCTACCAGTTTTGTGGTTGAGGAAGCCATTTAAACCTCTGTAAATCAACTTGAGTTTATGATGAATCTTGATCACACGTGAAGATAGGGAAAGACATTTTTTAAACAATAACTTAAGCCATTAGAAAATAATTTTCAAGTACAAGTTGGAAGACCACTAAAATAACGTTTTCTCATCGACTTAACAAATCCAATAATACCCACCCCATGGAGTTTTTGCGAGGATTAAATGAGATGGAGTGAATAAAAAAATTTTGAGAAAAAAATTGGTACACAAATTATAAGATATTGTAATGACCCTTTAATTTTGTTTTTTCCTTTAGAAAAAACAAACAACTTTATTCTGGAAATGGTATCAAACCAATAGAGATTTATTGATCATCTGCAATGCTGTCCTCTTTTCCTGTTTTGGAGAGCTCTGTGAGGACAACAGCATATCTCAATTCATGATGATAAAAAATAATTCAACAATTTTGAGCAGTTGACTTAAATGGAACATTAATTCAGAATAAAATGTAGAGTAATTGTCTGATTATCTAACAAGATTCCTAAACATCTAATTTAGCAGTCCTTTTCTCAAAGAAGTACTAAAAAGTTTGGTTTCCATACAAGTTGCTAGTATGTGTATGGAAAGGGAAAAAAGCAAAGAACAAACTTAATGCTTAAAGAAAAAATCAATCACCTTCTTAGGAGCATTTGCAGAAGTAAAGTGACTTAAGTTTCCTCCAGGGCCATCAGGCCCACTGGAGTTAAATAGTTTACTTTGGTCTCTGTCATCATAATTGGCTTGTAACTCCCTCTGTACTTGCCTTGCTTCCCTCTGTGCTCCCCAAGAGGGGACACAGCCCGCTCTGGGGGCTGTCTTGTTTTTCTAAGTTGCTTCGAGGCCAACTCTGTGCAAAAACTAAGAAATTTCCAACCCACGTTCCAACCCTGGGCTTCCTTACTGATATTCACATCAGGATTTTACCCAGGATATTCCAAAAATTACAAGTTTTCAGGTTCTTCCTTAGATCTTACCTCACACAGATCCTCTACGGTCTTGAAGAGTGAATGTCATGTTCTTATTTAGATATCTTTCCAATGCATATAGGAGAAAGTTCAGTCTCCTTTATAACCTGGGTGCACTCTAACTTTTACTCTTCACTCTTGCCACTCTCCCATACCCACTCAACAATTTCCCTACACTGAGTTATCTGTTTCATTTACTTTTGCCATATTCTTGCTTTTATGCCTTCATGGTTGGCTCAGATAATGAGGTACAATGAGGTCCATTCAGGTAAAAGGCCTGGAATGCCTTTTTTTCCCTCACTTTTCTGCAGAACAAATGTTTGTCCATCCTCTCTGTTCTAAAGCTGCCTTCCACTCACACTCATAAAGTCTTCTTCACCTACCATAAGGCAAGATTCGTTATACGCATGCAATAGACCATTGTATAAGTTTCTATTAGAGTAATTATCATAATATCTATTAGTTTGTTTCATAAATTCTCATCTCTTTTCCTTTAAGGACTGGCTTGGCACCAGTTATGTGCTAAATATTTCCCAAATATTAGATGGGGATGTTTTAAAATTTATACTGAATTTGTCAAAAAGAGAAAATATACTATCTCTTTACTAGTAAAATGACAAAGGCACTATACTTCCCCTGTATTCCATATGCGATCAAGTGTATGAACAGATTTTGAAAATCACAAGGCACCAGGTGTTTTGGTTGTCTTTATCCATTCATTCATGTAGAGGCAGTAGAGCTTAGGGGTTAAGAGCATGGAACTCTCCTCTGCTGACTGCCTGGGATGGAATCCTAGCTGTACCACTTACTAGCTCTGTACCCTTGGGCAAGACAGTTAAAATTTCTATACCTCAGTTTTCTTGACTATAAAATGGGATTAATTTCATTGCTAGTTGCTAGTGTGGATGTAGAGAAAAAAAAGGACAACAAACCTTAATGTTTGAAGTACAACTTTGTCTCATAGAGTTCTTATGAAGATTTAAATGGGTTAATACATGCAAACAAAACAAAATAGGACTTATGTGGTATGGAGACGATTAGAGCAGAGAAGGGGGAGAGAAAGGCAAGGATCTGTATTTTAAACAGAATGGTCAAGGAAAGCTTCTATGGAAAATAACAAGCGTAGATGAGGAAAGATTGTTCTAGGTGGGGGAATAGCAAGTGCACAGGCCCCAGGCGGGAATGTGGGTGGAGTACTTGAGGAAAGGTTATGGCCAGTGTGGCTGGGTGGGATTGAGCCAGGAGGGGAGTAATCGAGGATTAGGTAACAGAGGGCCAGAGGCTGGATCCTGAAGGGTGGGCTTGACTTTGCCTTTTATGCTGGTAGGTTCTGAATAGAGGAGTATGTGATCTCTTAAATTTTAAAAGGCTCACAATAGACCAAGAACAGGTGGTTATTGGCTTTGGAAGACTAGATTGGAGGCTATTGTAACAATCCAGACTCTGGTGCTAATAATTATTTTCTGCTGATTTAAAACAAAAATGTCTAATGAACAAACATTGTGCATTTATTAGTGTTTGTTAACATTTTTCCACTATTTTCTCACTTGAGACAATATATCAGAATCTAATTTAGTTATTAAAATCCTCACTGATCTTGTTTCTATTCTTAAGGGTTAAGACTTGTTCAGTGGTCTTACTTTCATGTTTTCTGATATTTTACCTTAATATTCTACATGAAATGTAAAGACAAGAAAAAAAAGGAAATGTAAACAAGAAACCAAATGCTGTTAACAGTTATTATCTTTTAGTGTAATCACCCCACCCTCCATGCTTACCTCTGCCATCAGTCATCAAACACTAGGAATGTTCTGAATGGCTTAGGGTGACTTCAGATCACTGCAAATTTAGTTTGAAATAGAACTGTGTTTTTATATCATTTATATTCCTTGTACCTTTTCCATTTTGTATGTCCTTTGCTAAGGTAGCTCATTTCTACTTCTACAATAAAGCTACTGCCTTTTAGTATCTTTTATTCACCTTTCTCTCTCATTCATTCTCTTGCTACCTGTTTCACTGTCTTTTCTTTCCTTTTTTCTCCCTCCCCCTGAACATAAATATTGATTACTATTTCAATTTTTCTTTGATGTTTTTCATAAATTTCCACATTAACATGTTTTCATTCTTTATATTCATTTTTAATTTTTATATTTCCTTAAAGTAGCTTCGATGTCACAAATGCCAAGATAATTTCTTTTTTTTTTTAAAGATTTTATTTATTTATTCATGAGAGACAGAGAGAGAGAGAAGCAGAGGGAGAAGCAGGCTCCTCGCAGGGAGCCCGATGTGGGACTCGATCCCAGGAACCTGGGACCATGACCTGAGCCGAAGGCAGATGCTGAACTATCTGAGCCACCCAGGCGCCCTGCCAAGATAATTTCTTGATAGGCCTTATATAAATATCCACAAATAGGTTTTTTTAAAGATTTTATTTATTTATTTGACAGAGAGCGAGAAAGAGAGAGCACAAGCAAGGGGAGACAGAGGCAGAGGGAGAAGCAGGCTCCCCCCGAGCAAGGAGCCCGATGCTGGACTCGATCCCAGGACCCTGGGATCATGACCTGAGCCGAAGGCAGGCGCTTAACCGACTGAGCCACCCAGGTGTCCCTCCACAAATAGGTTTTTATGTCCTCCTCAGTGCATATTGTTCAGTAACCACAAATATAAATGACAATCACACTGCTGAAGTGTTGACCTTCCAAATGATTGTTAACAAATAACTCTCAATGAACTTTGTACATCACTGTTTATTTGGACTGTGAATTCTAGTTTAATCATGAGGGATGTTTATTTTCCCACCACATATTGTTATGCTAAAATACTTCATTACTATTTAAAAAAAAAACAACCTGACCTGCTGGTTAGAGAAAAAAAAAAATGGGAAAAGAGATGTACAATTGTTATAAAGCCTCTGGAAAGTAACATGGAGATAAAGATTTTTTTTTTTAAAGGCACCTCCACATGTGTTAACCCAATTTTATGACACTTGAGACTGAGAGGTCACAGATGGCTAATTTTGAAGACATATATTTATAAAACCCAGCTGGGGTTGGATTAAATGTCTAAGCGGAATGCAAGAGGGATACCCAGAACATTTTACCGACTTCATCCCCTGTTGCCACAGACAGCAGCATCTCAAGTAGCTGTATGGAATGGGGCTGGTTTCAGATGCCTACAGTTCTGATTAGCAATTACAACTGAAATAAAGCCAAGTGCCATCATAGAATGGTCTCCTTGATTACACAGAGAATCCTGTAAGAACCAGTTATGTACATGATGTTTGGTGAGGGAGATGAAAGAAGAAAATAGAAGAATGAGCAGGCTAACATAGAACCACTCATTCAAGGTTGTCAAGATGTACTCAGGTCATCTGCATTTCCAAATAGATGAACACTTGTTTACTTGCTTTTATACCATAGTTCCTTGAGAAAATCTTGTTTCATATACAATCTATCCTCCTTCCAACTGAGGGAAGATTACTTTGATTTCTAATTTTCTAATTCAAAAAAACTGTTCTAAAGTGAGGGACTTGACAAAGGTGCTTCAATTACAAATGATTTTGTGGATTTCAAGATGTTTGAGGAGAGGTTATTAAAATATTAGGCAGAGAGTTGGGACATCTGAAACCACTTGGGTTAATATTGGTTGTATTTGTTTTTACAGCACAGATAGAATACTCCAATGGTTCAGTTATGCTCTAGTGCTATTTCTGGTTCTCATCATTTTAGATAAAGAAGCAGTCCAATTTCAGTAAGGTTATTGGGTGACTTCGGGCAAGCACTTTTCATTAAAATATTCCGTTTCAGCGTGTTTGGAAATGGATAGGTAGGTGGGTGGGCAGTGGTCGAGTCTGCTAAAACCCAAACCAAACAAACACCCCCCCCGACCCCTGCCTAAAGCAATAAAACCCCAAAGGATTGACATTTCCTTGTGAGCAATGTGGAACATTTTCCCTGAACAAGAAAGGCAGGCATTTTTACTTTATACCAGAGAATCTCATCTTTTCTTACATCCAAAATTACTGATCTGGGACCTTGAAGCAATTACTGAACATTTACACATATATACCCTTAGCTAAGACTTCTTTTCCTTTACTCCAGAGGCTTATTTCCACCTTCCCTGGAAATCCCGAGGGTTTGATATCAAGAGGGAAAATAAACTCCAGAGAGATGAGAACAAACTGATTCTGGGAATATCCTGGGTATAGAGGCTAATCTCTTCAAAAAGAGGCTTAGAGCAGGAATGAGGCCTCAAATCCACTCAATGCAGAGATTTGGAGCAAAACTCAGTCAAACCTAGGACCATCCATGAGCCATAGACTCAATGAAAACTAAAAATGAATGAATGAAAGAAAGAAAGAGAGAAAGAAAGAAAGAAAGAGAAGGGAAAAAGGAAGGAAGGAAGGGAGAGGGGGAAGAAAAGAAAAAAGAAAGGAAAGGAAGAAAAAAAAAGATGAGAGAAAGAGAGATGAGGAGGTAGCTTGTTTCTCTCAACCTAGGCTCCAGGGTCTGAACAAAGGTTCCCTAAAGAATTCATAAGCATAGGCCAATCAAATTCAGGTTTAGGTAAAGGAATATACAAATCTGTGGAAAAAGTTACACAAGCATGACTGATAACAATAAGCTCTAATAAGCTCATCACAAGAAAAAAATTGTAACAATGGGTGGTGATGGATGCTAATTAAACTTGTGGTGACCATTTTGCAATACATACATATATCAAATCATTTGTTGTGCATTTGCGACAAATATAATGTTAAATGTCAATTATATCGCAATAAAAATTTAGATGAATGGACAGTTTTCTAGAAAGATACAATTTAACATTTATACTCCATATGGTGTTTAAAAAACTAAATCAGTAATTAAAAACCTCCCCCAAAGAAAACTTTATGCCTAGATTTACAGGTAAGTTCTGCCAGATATTGAAGGAATAGATAATCCCAGTTCTATCAACTAATTCCAGTTAAGTGAAATATAGAGAAATATTCTTCAATCATTTTACAAAGCTGCTATTTTGATACCAAACTACGTAACTATAGGATGAAAAAGGAATAGACCAATCTCACTAATTAACAAGGATGCAAGTATCCTAGATCCAATATTAGTAAATAAAATCCAGCTAAGAATATAGACAATAATACATGATAACCCAAGTAGGTTCATCACGGAAACAGAAAGATGCGATTATCATTTAAAAAGCGATTAATAAATAGAGCTATCATACGATCCAGCAATTGCACTACTGGGTATTTACCCCAAAGATACAAAGGTAGGGATCCAAAGGGGTATGTGCACCCTGATGTTTATAGCAGCAATGTCCACAATAGCCAAACCGTGGAAAGAGCCATGATGTCCATCGACAAATGAATGGATAAAGAAGATGTGGTATAGATATACAATGGAATATTATGCAGCCCTCAAAAGGAATGAAATCTTGCCATTTGCAATGACATGGATGGAACTGGAGGGTGTTATGCTGAGCGAAATAAGTCAATCAGAGAAAGACATGTATCATATGACCTCACTGATATGAGGAATTCTCAATCTCAGGAAACAAACTGAGGGTTGCTGGAGTGGTGGGGAGTGGGAGGGATGGGGTGGCTGGGTGATAGACATTGGGGAGGGTATGTGCTATGGTGAGCGCTGTGAATTGTGTAAGACTGTTGAGTCACAGATCTGTACTTCTGAAACAAATAATACATTATATGTTAAAAAAAAAAGAAGAAGGTAGCAGGAGGGGAAGAATGAAGGGGGGGAAATTGGAGGTGGAGACGAACCATGAAAGACTATGGACTCTGAAAAACAAACTGAGGGTTCTAGAGGGGAGGGGGGTGGGGGATGGGTTAGCCTGGTGATGGGTATTAAAGAGGGTATGTTCTGCTTGGAGCACTGAGTGTTATACGCAAACAATGAATCATGGAACACTACATCAAAAACTAATGATGTAATGTATGGTGATTAACATAACATAATAATAAAAAAATAAGATAAAAAAGTGATTAATAGAATTCATCACATTAATAGGTGATGGAAAAAATGATAATTTCAATGGATTTAGAAAAAACATTTAATAAAACTCAGCACCAATACATCAGGTTTAATAATTTGCAAGCAAGAATTAAAACGGCAACTACCCAAAAATCTATAGCAAAACGTATGCTTGATGATGAAATGATGAAACATTCTCTTTAAAGAAGAGATGATATGAGTGTGAATCAAAGATGCTAAATATTCTGGCCTGAGTGAGTGGTAGAACCATGATTGAGAGAGCGAATAAAGTAGGAGAATCTGATTTGCGGCATGAAAGAGAGGTTCCATTTTTGTCAGACTGAGTTTGAAATGCTTGTGGGATACACAAGGGAAGAAGTTATAATCTTTTTTTCCTCTTCCCCCTCCTCCTCCTTTCTTCTTCATAACTACAAATCAGTCCTCTAAATAGGTTAGGGATGACTTGAAGATGCAAAAGTATTTGACAAGTATGTGTAACCCTGTGCTTTTGATTTGCTGTTTAGTTAAAGAAAATTAATTGAGACAGGTAACTTTATTATTATTTTGAAATTGCCCTTGACTGAAGAGGTATATGTACCAGCTCACTGTCTCCACTAAAGCTTTATGATTTAAAGTGTGCAAAGATAATGTATTTCAAAATTGATTTTGCCTGTTTTTCTCACTCCTTCTTTCTCTTTAATTTCCAGGGCCTAACGCAGTTACTGGTAAGGAATTGGTGTTAATTTTGCTGAAGTAATGCATAAATAAATACTCACCTAATATAAATACATAAACTCACATAAGGAAGGAAGGAAGGAAGGAAGGAAGGAAGGAAGGAAGGGAAGGAGGGAGGGAGGGAGGGGATGAATTATTTTTTTTGTTTTCTAAATATTAAAGTGGTAAATTGTTTATAAACAAATCATTCTAAATCACTCATGTTGTAGTTTGAATATAATAATGCTTAAAACATTGCATCTAATGTGAATCAAATCTCAGATATTTTGATATCTCAAACTTCAGAATTTTATTTCCTTTATTTTCTCATTTTTAAACTTCAGACCTACATAGGAATTTTCACTGACTTAGCGCTGATTAAAATAGTAAAGTAGAAGAAATAACTCACTGTGAGTTGGACTGATTCACTTTGTTAACTCACATCCTTTAACAGAATATTGTATTTCAAGTAATTTAAATATATATCAGAAATTGTCTTGTACAGGTGGGTAATCAATAAATGTTTGTTGAGTTTGATCATTCAAAGAGATAAATGTGACAAAGTAATTATTCTGATTGTACCCAAAGAGGGATATATATGTTGTAAAAACACATTTTAGAGAAACTATGCTAAAGTTAAGACAGAATTCTCAAAGAAAGCAGTTTAAGAATATTTAAATTTAATTCCTACTCCTAATGCTTTGTATTAAAAATGCAAATATTTCAGAAAAGTAAATGTTTTTTTTCTACAGCAATATTTATTTCAGCTATTTCAGTATAATTATTACTAATTGTAAGAGTTATTTACAAAACAAAGATGCGAAACTTATTTTTTGGAAAAAGATTTTATTTATTTATTTGAGAGAGAGAGAGAGAGACAGCATGAGAGGGGAGAGGGCTAGAGGGAGAAGCAGGCTCCCCACTGAGCCGGGACCCCAATGTGGGACTCGATCCCAGGATTGGGGGATCATGACCTGAGCCGAAGGCAGTCGCTTAACCAACTGAGCCACCCAGGCGCCCGATGTGAAACTTCTTAATACTTAAAATGGAACAAGAAGCAAATGTTGTAACAGGATATGTATGTCAAATGTAATTAGAATAAGTGCAGTTTAAATCAAAATTCCAACGTGAAATATAGTTCGAAGCCTCTACTTCATGTCCCTCTTTAAAAATGCCTTCATAGTATCTAATGTGGAAGTCATTGTCAATTGCCCTCATGAAACATAACCTCATTTTTTAAACATCATTTGTTTGTTTATTTGCCTTTGATATAACATGAAACCAGTTGTTTTTGAGCCAAAAAGAAAAAAAAAAAACCCAAAACCCAATCCTAACCACATTAAGTACTTCAACACACAACTTTGCCATCCACAAAACTCTCTTCTATAGAGAAGAGATTCTCCATCATCATTAAAATCACCTCATTAAAATCACCTGAAGGACTTAAAAATACCAGTTCCACAGCCCCACCCTGGTCCAATTAAATTGACTTTTATTCTTATAAACATTCTGTTGATAATGTACACTGAGTTGGCACAACTGTTTATAACAATAAGTGTCTGAAAGAAAATGAAGTGAAACATGTAACCTAAGTCAAATGTGTCTACTGTAGCCATGCTAATTCTGAGCATGATGCCTGATGCAGGTAGGGGCAATTCACCCACATAGAATAAATAAACGTGAAATTACAAGGTCCTTATTTACAGTTTTAGTGGGAGTTCGGGAAGCAGGCTGTGCTTGGGCCAGTTTACGTCCTGGTATTTTTAAAATAGCAATTTGTTATCGAAGTATTTTGATTTATCAATTGTTCTTGTCCCCTTATCCCACATTTTGATTAAAAAGGGAACGTATTGATATATAAGGTTTCCACACTGTGGTAGCCAGTGGACCATAAGTGGATTTGTTAAAGATGTTAGAAGGTTTAGGATTTGTTTTTCCTTTTTATGAGGAGAGAGAAGTTTTTTGACTAAAAATAGGAAGGCACAAGAAGATATTCTAAATAAGGTACTGTCTCATCCCGATAGATAAAAGAGACAAAGAGAAAAGGTTGTAATATAGTGAACATTTTCGACACAGGAAGAAATTAATATTTAAGGTGAAATATATAATGAAAGAACAAGATTTTATAAAAATAAAATAGAGGAAATTACTCAGCACTTAACATTTTGTTCTTTCTCCATTTGAAAGTATATTGCTCACATTATTGGGTTGTTCCTGGATAGGACCACTCAAGTTCTGGGAAATAATAGGCACATTAAAGTATGTCTAGTCATTGTATTTGCCTTCTGCAAAATTTCCTAACTTTTTCCCCGAGAAAATCCTCATATTGTAATATTTATGATGGACCTGAGAGATAGACTTAGGAGAACTTCTGTTTTTCCATTTTCCCCTGAGCTTAATGTGATGAAAAAAGCATAAAACATAGACTCCCTCTCCTGCGAATATGGACCAGCAAGTCAATTTCTTGGTAATAACTCAATACATACTTCACCAAGATTGATTTTCCATCTAAGATCTTGCAAAAATGTGTGCATCTATGTTCTTGGCTTCCTTTTATCTCAAAAAAAAAAAGAAAAAATATGGACTGTGATCATATATGTAAAGGCAGCATGATACTATTTTCACTAAATATTAAAAAATGATTTGTTATATTGTTAAGGAGGTTGATAGCTTTAAACAGAATTTTTCATTGAAACCCCACTTGGGAAATTGTAGTTTACAGAAAAATCCATTACCTACCATCTCACTGTACATTACTATCTAGTAGTTGCTTCTTCATATTACAGGTATTGTCTTAAATACGGAAGGCTTATTTCACTGATTCCATTGCTTCTAGAGATGGCAAAAATTACTATCTTCATGGTCTGGAGCAAGACCACCTGAGGGCCATTTTCTCCTTCTTGGTAACTGGTAACTGACTCCAAAGGTCAAAGTATGAGTTGTCTATGTGTGAATCTTCATACTGGAATGGACTTTCAAGTTAGGTGAGGAGTCAGGAATTTTTTTTTTTCTAGCAACACTGTACTAGCTATCCAGATGTCTAAGCCATAGTTCCCAAAGAGCTCACAGTCCAGTGGTTGAACCGGTGAAAGGTACTGATAAATCAATGTGCTATAATGTGAATGCAGAGGAAGCAGCCTCAGTTCAGGACTATGAGGAAGACATCCCAAAGGAGGTGATATTAAAACTCTATCTTAAGGTCTGAGTTTTTCAGATGGTTAAGGGAGTAAAGAACATTCCTTGCAAAAGTGAGAGTCTGGGTTATCCTGCAATAATGGGAGGTTGCAATCCAGGAATCGTAGAGCAGGAGGGATGATTTAGCCGGAAATAAGGCATGAAAAAAGGAGTCTGGATTATTTTTTTCATGGAGATATGGTTAGGGTAATACCATCCCATTTTGCCATTAAAAAATTAGCTCTCCATTTAAAGAAGAATTAATACCTATTCTTCTGAAACTGTTCCAAAAAATAGAAATGGAAGGAAAACTTCCAAACTTGTTTTATGAGGCCACCATTACCTTGATCCCAAAACCAAAGTCCCCATCAAAAAGGAGAATTACAGACCAATATCTTTGATGAACATGGATGCAAAAATTCTCACCAAAATACTAGCCAATAGGATCCAACAGTACATTAAAAGGATTATTCACCACGACCAAGTGGGATTTATCCCTGGGCTGCAAGGTTGGTTCAACATCCGCAAATCAATCAATGTAATACAATACATCAATAAAAGAAAGAACAAGAACCATATGATCCTCTCAATAGATGCCGAAAAAGCATTTGACGAAGTACAGCATCCTTTCTTGATCAAAACTCTTCAGAGTATAGGGATAGAGGGTACATACCTCAACATCAGAAAAACCATCTATGAAAAACCCACAGCGAATATCATTCTCAAAGGGGAAAAACTGAGAGCTTTCCCCCTAAGGTCAGGAACACGGCAGGGAAGTCCACTATCACCACTGCTATTCAACGTAGTATTAGAAGTCCTAGCCTCAGCAATCAGACAACAAAAAGAAATAAAAGGCATCCAAATCAGCAAAGAAGACAAACTCTCACTCTTTGCAGATGATATGATACTTTATGTGGAAAATCCAAGAGACTCCATCCCAAAACTGCTAGAACTCATACAGGAATTCAGTAAAGTGGCAGGATATAAAATTAATGCACGGAAATCAGTGGCATTCCTATACACCACCAACAAGACAGAAGAAAGAGAAATTAAGGAGATCCCATTTACAATTGCACCCAAAACCATGAGATACCTAGGAATAGATCTAACCAAAGAGGCAAAGAATCTGTACTCAGAAAACTATAAAATACTCATGAAAGAAATTGAGGAAGACACAAAGAAATGGAAAAGCGTTCCATGCTCATGGATTGGAAGAACAAATATTGTGAAGATGTCAATGCTACCTAGAGCGATCTACACATTCAAAGCAATCCCTATCAAAATACCATCCACTTTTTTCGAAGAAAGGGAACAAATAATCCTAAAATTTGTGTGGAACCAGAAAAGACCCCGAATAGCCAGAGGAATGTCGAAAAAGAAAGGCAAAGCTGGCGGCATCACAATTCCGGACTTCCAGCTTTATTACAAAGCTGTCATCATCAAGACAGTATGGTACTGGCACAAAAATAGACACAAAGGTCAATGGAACAGAATAGAGAGCCCAGAAATGGACCCTCAACTCTACGGTCAACTAATCTCTGACAAAGCAGGAAAGAATGTCCAATGGAAAAGACAGTCTCTTCAACAAATGGTATTGGGAAAATTGGGCAGCCACATGCGGAAGACTGAAACTGGATCATTTCCTTACACCACACACGAAATAGACTCCAAATGGTTGAAAGACCTAAATGTGAGACAGGAGTCCATCAAAATCCTAGAGGAGAACACAGGCAGCAACCTCTTTGACCTCAGCCGCAGCAACTTCTTAGAAACATCGCCAAAGGCAAGGGAAGCAAGGGCAAAAATGAATTATTGGGACTTCATCAAGATAAAAAGCTTTTGCACAGAAAAGGAAACAGTCAACAAAAGCAAAGGACAACCGACAGAATGGGAGAAGATATTTGCAAGTGACATATCAGATCAAGGGCTAGTATCCAAAATCTATAAAGAACTTACCAAACTCAACACCCGAAGAACAAGTAATCCGATCAAGAAATGGGCAGAAGACATGAATAGACATTTTTCCAAAGAAGACATCCAAATGGCCAACAGACACATGAAAAAGTGCTCAACATCGCTCGGCATCAGGGAAATCCAAATCAAAACCTCAATGAGATACCACCTCACACCAGTCAGAATGGCTAAAATTAACAAGTCAGGAAATGACAGATGTTGGCGGGGATGTGGAGAAGGGGGAACCCTCCTACACTGTTGGTGGGAATGCAAGCTGGTGCAGCCACTCTGGAAAACAGTATGGAGGTTCCTCAAAAAGTTGAAAATAGGTGGGGTGCCTGGGTGGCTCAGTCGTTAAGCGTCTGCCTTCAGCTCAGGTCATGGTCCCAGGGTCCTGGGATCCAGCCCCACATCGGGCTCCCTGCTCGGCAGGAAGCCTGCTTCTCCATCTCCCATTCCCCCTGCTTGTGTTCCCTCTCTTGCTGTGTCTCTCTCTGTCAAATAAATAAAATCTTAAAAAAAAAAAAGTTAAAAATAGAGCTACCATATGACCCAGCAATTGCACTACTAGGTATTTACCTCAGAGATACAAATGTAGGGATCTGGAGGGGAATGTGCACCCCGATGTTTATAGCAGCAATGTCCACAATAGCCAAACTATGGAAAGAGCCAAGATGTTCATCGACAGATGAATGAATAAAGAAGATGTGGTGTATATACACAATGGAATATTATGCAGTCATCAAAAGGAATGAAATCTTGCCATTTGCAACAACGTGGTTGGAACTGGAGGGTATTATGCTGAGCGATAGAAGTCAATCAGAGAAAGACATGTACCATATGACCTCACTGATATGAGGAATTCTCAATCTCAGGAAACAAACTGAGGGTTGCTGGAGTGGTAGGGCGTGGGAGGGATGGGGTGGCTGGGTGATGGACATTGGGGAGGGTGTGTGCTATGGTGAGCGCTGTGAATTGTGTAAGACTGTTGAATCACAGACCTGTACCTCTGAAACAAATAATACATTATATGTTAACAACAACAAAAAAAGAAGATAGTAGGAAGGGAAAAATGAAGGGGGGAAATCAGAGGGGGAGACGAACCATGAGAGACTATGGACTCTGAGAAACAAACTGAGGGTTCTAGAGGGGAGGGGGTGGGGGGATAGGGGGTTAGTCTGGTGATGGGTATTAAAGAGGGCACGTACTGCACGGAGCACTGGGTGTTATGTGCAAACAATGAATCATGGAACACTACATCAAAAACTAATGATGCAATGTACGGTGATTAATATAAATAATAAAAAAATTAAAAAAATCAGCTCTCATAGGCTGTAAAGTATGGACTGATGCTGTGAAAGAATAGTTAGGCAGCCATTGCTATAATCCTAGATACAGATGATAAGGATGTAATCTGAAGCAGCTATCATGAGAATATCAGAGAAGATGGGACTCTGGAGACACTGGTGAACAATGATATATGGGCTGTAGTAGTACAAAAGGAAACTCAAGTATGATGTTTGGTTTAGGTAAATCAATAGTGATTTCCTGATTAAAATAGAGACTATGTGAGCAAGAGCAGATTTGGATCAAGCAGTAAGGTTTTTGTTTGTTTGTTTTGGGTTTTTTTGTTTTTTGTTTTTTTTGGATTTGATGAAGGCAACTTCTTCTTATCTTTCTAAGTGAAAGAGAATGGGCTCTGAACTCAGGGCCTCTTCCAAGAGCTCGTTTTCAAGAAAATTACTTCATTTTAGCATGAGACAAGAAATAAAAGTGATATTTAAAAAGACGTATAAAGACATAAAAAAGAAAAGAGATGTTCAATTTATTCCATCTTACTCCAAGGATCCAGGTTTGGCAGTTAAGGGTGGTACAGATGTCTCATAAGAGAAGAGTTTTCAATAAAAGTCCAGAAGTGTAAGTAAAAATGTTTTCTCTGGGATCCTGTGTTCCTTTTAAATCCCTAGTGTAGTCTTAATCACATTGTTATAGTTATGGATATTGAGGACATGGCCTGAGTTTCTAAATCTTTGTATTTCTAGGACCTAATTATAGAGTTATACACCTATTATGTAATTAGAATGTAATTGGGTTGCCAAAATGTTTTGTGAACTGAAGTACCCATCAAGTAATTGCTGTATTAATTACAAATTATTTAATCAGTTCTTTAAGGGAGATCTTTATTTCTCAATTTAAAAAATATTGCATTGTCACGTTATAAAATATTGAGCTCACACTTGAAATAAAATAGCATATATATTTTGAACATTTAAAAACTGTTCAGATGGAACTTTCAAACATGTAACCACTGCACATTACTGAGTTACTGTGTCACATCATGCTATTTCATTTATAATGCTTTTTGTAACCTAATTATTTTATTATTTCTTTGTTTATATATATTTTATCATTAAAAGGTAAGCTACACCAGAAAAAGGAGCCCACCTGTCTAATTTACCTCTGCATCCTCAGTGTGCAGGATAGCATGTGGCTCATAATTAGTGCTCAGTATATTTGTCTTGAATTAAAGAGTTAATGGATTTTAAAAATCAAATTATATAGTCTTGTTAGGAAGAAATAAGGAAGTCTTATTTGTAAGTATAATAGATAAATAGATACATTGTAAAATTGTAGTAAATAAAGCTTTATCTATTTCCTACCTATAGCAGTAATAGTAGTATTCAGAATACTATGGTTGCCAGACACTGTATTAGATCTTTTAGTTCCATTTAATTCTTGCACTTATGCAATAGTTTCTAAAGTTAGCATTATTTTATAGGTGAAGAACCTCAGGCTCAGAATGTTTGCATAACTCGCTCAAAGTCACACAGTTAAATCAGGATTTGAATTCAAATCTGTAAAATGCCAAACCTTTGCCTTTTCCATTAAACCAAAAAAGATATTCAATTAAATTTAGTTTTTTTCCAGATCTAAAGTATCACAAAATTCAAAGGCTTTTTAAGAATAAATATAAATAGGGGCACCTGGGTGGCTCAGTCGGTTAAGCGTCTGCCTTTGGCTCAGGACATGATCCTGGGGTCCTGGGATAGAGCCCCACATCTGGGTCCCTGCTCAGCGAGGAGCCTGCTTCTCTCTCTCTCTCTCTCTCTCTCTCCCCCTCTGCCGCTCCCTCCCCAGCTTGTGCTCTGTCACTCTAGCTCTCTCTCTCAAATAAATGAATAAATAAATAAATAAATAAATAAATAAATAAATAAAATCTTTTAAAAAATTTAAAAAAGAAATATATATAATCTTAATGAAAATTAGAAATGAAGATATTCTTACTTGCCCTCAGAACAGATGTGTCAAATGATAAGATTTCCTTTGTACAGGTATTTGGTCAAGTATTTCAGGCTGAAATATATCTTTTCGTTTTTTAATTTTTTATTGTTATGTTAATCACCATACATTACATCATTAGTTTTTGATATAGTGTTCCATGATTCATTGTTTGTGCATAACACCCAGTGCTCCACGCAGAATGTGCCCTCTTTAATACCCATCACCAGGCTAACCCATCCCCCCACCCCCTCCCCTCTAGAACCCTCAGTTTGCTGAAATATATCTTAAATGTATATCACTACACCTTACAGTAAACTATGCCAGACCGCAGCAAGAAAGGATATAAGATAATGTATGTCAATTAGGAAAATAAGGAAAAATACATTTTTCTCCACTATATCCCAAAACATTGTGAAAGATTTTTCTTTTGAGATTCAAAGAGAGTAATAAAACTAAATCTTTTCCTTTTTGTTTTCTATGGAAACTTAACCTTCTTGTTCCTATGTGTACACAGAGGAATAAATGTCACATTGACAGAAGTATTCCAAAGATTTATAATGTACTTCATACTTCAAATAGTCATCTCCCTCTGGGCCAGTTTGTATGAGTTTTTCCAGTGAGCATAAGAAAAAGACAAATAAAACTAAAATCAAAATTACCTTTTTGAGAAATGTATATACTAAAAATGCTCTTTCTCTATAAATCCTAAGAAATGTTAAGACTTTTTCCTAAATAAATAAAATGATTCTTGAATTTCGCATAGAATAATAAAGTCATCAATAGCCAAGAAACTTGGAAAAGACAATGAACAATATCTACCACATCTTTATCCATTCATCTATTGATGGACACTTGGGTTGCTTCCATATCTTGGCTATTGTGATTAATGCTGTAATAAACATAGGGGTGCATATATCTTTTCAAATTAGTGTTTTCATTTTCTTTGGGTAAATACCCCATAGTGGAATTATTATTGGATCATATATTTCTATTTTTACTTTTTTGAGGAATGAATAAGTCATGGAATAAAAGACACAGCGTAGGGAATATAGTCAATAATACTGTAATAGTGTTGTATGGTGACAGATGGTAGCTACATGTATGGTGAGCATGGCATAACATATAGAGATGTTGAATTACTATGTTGTACACCTGAAATAATGTAATGAACATTGCGTGTCAACTATACTCAAATAAAATGTATAGATGAAGAATAAGGGGAGCCCCCATTCTTTATAGATCCAGAACATATTATTAAGCCATTATAATCAAATGAGTGGTAGCCCATGGGAATAAACAAATAGACCAGTGGAATGAAATAAAGAATCCAGAAATAGATCCAGACATAAATGAAAATTCAAATCTGACAAAAGTAGACTTTCCACTGAATGGGATAGCACAAGCACAAATGATGTGGCAAAAGTGGCTTCCAAATGAAAAAAAAAATAAGTAAAATTTTGTCTATTTCACATTACTGCCAAAAACACACTCCAAATGGATTTGCACTTAAATATACAAATTAAACAATAAATATCTTAGAAAAAATCTAGGAAGCTATATATACAACTTGAAGTTAGAGAGATCTTCTTAACCAAGACTAGAAACCCAGAAGTCATTTAAAAAGACATAGAAAAGATTGACAACATTAAAAAAACTTGAAAGATGAAATGTCAGCAAAGTCAATAGATAAATGGTATTTTGGGGGAGAAAAGTTTGCAAAACAGAAGACAGTCAAAGGATTAAAATTTATACAACATGATGTTAAGAATTCTATAAGAAAAGTTACACACCAATAGGAAATTTGTCAAATAGGAAGAGGCAATTCGGAGAAGAGCATATCTAAGTGGACACCAAACATGAAAAGATGGTTCGCTTCACTAGTAGTTCAGGAAGTACAAATTAAATTGATAATGAGATCTAATACTTAGACTAGAAAAAATTTTAAAGCTGGAATACCTAGTGTTTACAATAATAGTAAAAGAAGTCAAATTGTGAGTTTGCAGGTTTGGGGGGAAAGCAATTTGGCTATGTATATATATATATATATACAATGAAAAATATACTTTGATGTATTTTATTATACATTTTATTATATGGATATTATACAAAATAAATGCATATTTATTATTTTGTGTATTTAAAAATACACAAAAATAACTCTTTGACCAAGCAGTCTTAATCCTGGGAGTCTATCCTACAGAGATAGAAGCAGCAAACATAAGAATATATATGTTCAAAGATGGGTGCTTTAGCTTTGTTAATAGTGGCAAAATCTAGAAAATGAAGTCAATTCTTAAAACAAAGCAAGAAACAAAATTCTGTATAAAAATTAGGACATTTATATCTATCTCTATGTGATGATGTTTGTGTATATTCATATGAATGCAAGTTTGTACATACATATGTGTATACATATTTATATGAACACAGATAAAAGTAAAAACAAAAAGGAACATATACACAATATCAACATGTATTAACTTGGATGGGATAGGTCGTGTTTGAGGAAAGGGGGAAGTGAAAAGGAGGAGGCAAAAGCCAAAACAATGTATTTAAAGTTTTTCATTTAGAATGCCTCAATCTATTTGATATGATCCAATTCAGGTAAAATTAGATGTGTACAAAGAGTCATTTTTATCCCTCAGAGTCCACAAAACAAAACAAAAGCCTCTCCTATTTCAGGTATATAGAACTTTTTTATAGCTACTCTTTGTGTCACCTTGCTTAAATGAATTTCACTTGGACAGATACCTAAGAAAAATCCTTCCAAAGTAGATAAGACATGTCTTGAACAGAAAAGAAAGGAGAGGCAACTCATCTATGATTATAGCAAGACTTTGTTCAGATGCTAATATTGGTGGCAGAATTTTATTATAGGAATAATGCCCTATTTACCTTTTTTCTTGAGTCATGTTTTAAAAATGGTGACTTCTGGCTTTTTGCAAAATCAGTGAAACTTTTAGACTGATGGAAGATTAATGAAATATTATCAGAATCAAATGAGGTTGGATTCTGGTCAGTGTAGCAGAAGCATCTCAGTCTTTAAAATAATCAGCCCAGGGGCACCTGGGTCAGTCACTCACTTCAGCGTCTGACTCTTGGTTTCAGCTCAGGTCATGATCTCAGGGTAATGGGACTGAGCCCTAGATCTGGCTCATGCTCAGCGGGGAGTCTTGTTCCCCTCTCCTTATCCCTCTGCCTCACCTCTCCCTCTCTCTTTAAAATAAATAAATCTTTAAAAAAATAAAATCATCAGCCTAAGTTCTGCTAACACTTAAGAAACTATACAATTTTGAACTACAATGTGTAATATTGATGCCTAATTTTATTTTGAACCCTGATCCTGACTCGTGAAATTGTTGCATAACATGGAAAGAATTGACCAAGTGCCCATAAAAGCTGCCTGATTTTCCATAACTTGTTTCTTCCTTTTTAAACAGATATTCCCGAGGTAATAATTTTTGTAAATTGTGAAATCCCATGGGTAAGACCATAATCTTGTTCACCTCAACAGTGAATTTAAGTAGTCCTTAAAAGCCATTCATCAAGATATTATTTTCTCATAAAGAAAGAGAAGAAAATAAATGTAAGTTTCTAACACTGGGAATTATCTTCAATGGACTTCCTCAAAGGAAATGCCACCGATATCCAGAAAAATAAATTTCCAAAGGAAATTTCTGAAAGTTTCTTCTGCCTGATTAACCTGTAACTCTGAGCAAAGTAGTAGAATTGTGGAATGTAAGAAAGAAAGGTCCCTGACGTTGTTTAATTCAGTACACCTCTTTAACAATGCCAGTGCTGAGATCAAGAGAAGCTGAGAGGTTGCTAAACCAGGGACTGAGCAGCACCTAGAGCAAGGACTTAATTCCCATGGAAAGGATTTCTAGATGATACCATGTTCCTTTCTTTGAAAAATATCAGTAAAATATTGTTCAACTGAAAGTATTCCAGAGAATTATTTTTCTTGTTCACTTTGTTTCAGCCAGCACAAATATGTATAATTGTTCAGAAGTTGGAAGAATCTTATATTCTTGTTTTTACTTTAGCATCTTCTAAAATGTTCATATGTAAAAAAGAATAATGTTAAAGTTTTATCACACATGATTTGCAAAAATCTTGGATGAAAATCTTTAAAAACTAGAGTAAATTTCAAGGGTGGAGGGGAATTTCTTATAAGACACTAACTCTAGAAGTGACAGCACAAAACATAAAAATTTTGGGCAACGTAAAAAATATATGAGTAAAGATCAAAGTCAATATTTAAATAATAAGTCTGGCAATTTGTTATCCTATCAATTGTTGATATCGTATCTGGTCCAATCAGGACCTGATACGGTTTACATCTCTGGCAAGATGTTTCCCTTCTTGGGCTTCCTTTCAGCAGGCGGGGAGCTAGAAACCCCAGGCTGGTCCAGCGCAGTCACTGGCAGCCTCACAGTCTATTTACCCCAAGATGTAAAAATATACATTTACTCCTAAGTCTGTTTATCTCGTGATGACATACAAATGAGTGTCATGAAGTGAAAAACATTGGGAATTCCTAATTTTTAATATAGAAAGAATTCTTGTGAACTATTATGAAAGGCCAAACAGCCCAATAGGAAAATGGATAGGAAAGATAGTCCACAGAATTGCATATCCAAATTGCTAATGTAAAAAGACTCTGCATTTCTTTAGTAACCATGAAGATACAAATTGAAGTAAAAGCTAGATATCTCTTTATATCTGTAAGGATAGCAAAAATTAAAAAGTACAGTGAAATCTACTGGTGCTAGGGATGTAAAGAGAATATTCTCATTCACTGCTGGTGGTCAGGTAAAAAATTTCAGCCCTTTTGGAAAAAGGATCTGGCAATGTCTGTTAAGCTTTAAAGTATACATATTTTTATATTAAAATATACATATGTATTTATGTATTAAAGTATATATATATAGAGAGAGGGGGGGTGTTGGAGAGGCAGAGGGAAAGGGAAAGAATACTAAGCAGGCTCCATGCTAAGATTGAGGATGTGGGGCTCAATCTCATGATGCTGAGATGTCCTGAGCCTAAATCAAGAGTCACTTAACATACTGAGCCACACAGGTGCCCCTAAATTATACATATTTTTGACATAATAATTCCACCCTTGGAAATACATTCTATAAAATAGTCACCTGCATTGATTTGTACACCCACACACATACACATTCAGGGATGTTTATTGCATTACTGTGTATTATTTTTCATAGTAGTAAAAATCAGGAACCAATATAAACAAGTAAACAAATATTAATAGATAAAAGTTATATTCAGTGTAATGATAACCTGAAATATAGTAAGTCTTTTTGTAAGAGATAAATAGCTAAGAAAAGACTCTTCTAGAATGAGGAATCAGAGCTTTTATAAGTTGCTAGCTATAAATTATGGTAATATTGATTTTCTTGTGTCTAATAATGATTTTTTGTATTTATATATTTTTATTTATATTTATATAAATGATATATAATATTTATATATAATGTATATTTATAAATATATACTTATATTTATATATTTTTTGTATTTCAGATGTAATATTTAATTTTGAGTCATAACATATTCATCTAGATAATTATATTTTGGGAGATGGCTTAATCTGTCTTCTTTTTCATCTAAAGATAGTGTATTTTTATCTTTATCCAGGTCGCCTGGCTGAAGCTAGAACCATGATGGACCTATCTGTGGAGCCTTGGCCCTGAAGGGAAAGCAACAGCTGTGGAAGATGCCACTCAAGACAGAGAGAGGTGGGGATGAAGCTTTAATCACTCCCTCCAATCTCCTTTTGATGTCTCTCACATGCTAACCCCAGCTGGAAACACAATTTAAAGGAATCTTTCCCTTCAATATAAAGCAGACCAGAGTTTAGGGCAAACAATGGATCTGAGGGAAAGTTGGCCCAGCACTGGCATAACTTTCCTTTGGATAAGATGATATATTTGAAAGTTTTCCTCATCTCTTCTCTCATCATCTCCAAGATTTTTTCGGATGATCTCTAGATTTAAATTTGTATTTTATAAACTTTCTTTTCTTTATAGAATTTTTTTGGGGAAAATTTTGTTTTGTTACTATTCTAAGAGGTATCTTAAACCTATGTGAAGTTTCATTAGTTTTATTACTCACCACAATTTTTCATACCACTTCTTTGCCATTCTCAAGCACTCTTATTACAGTTCTTTTTTTTTTTTTTTCCTTTTCTCACTTACACGTCATCCCTTAGGTAGGTGGCACATTCTTAAGACATTGCTCTATTCTTTCCTAGCATTTTGTCTTTAATGTAAGGAAGAGAATTCCAATGACAAATAGATTCTTTGCTTTTAAGGCCTGCTTTTTCTCCTTGGAAGTGTGTAGATTTTATTTTTTAAAATATTTTATTTATTTATTTGACAGATAGAGAGAGAGAGAGCATAAGCAGGGGGAGCGGCAGGCAGAGGGAGAGGGAGAAGCAGGCTCCCCACTGAGCAGTGAGCCCGATGCAGGGCTCGATCCCAGGACCCCGGGATCATGACCTGAGCCGAAGGCAGATGCTTAATGACTGAGCCACCCAGGTGTCCCAAGATTTTATTTTTAAATATGGTATTGAAATTAAAAACAAAGGAAAACTTTCGCCTGTCTCTTGAAGAACTTTTTTGATTTGAGGCTTCAATTCTGTCTTTGGTTTAGGGATTTTTTTCTTTTTTGATTATTCCTTCTTCTTCACCTTGATTCCTTTTATGACTATATTAAATATCCTATTTATTCACATATTCTCAACCACAGATGAATTAACAACTACCTTAATCAGGACTTGCCTGAAATATTTTTAACAGAAAGTCCCTGAAATTGTTGGCATGTATATGGCTCCATTTTGCTTGTTTCTAGGATTTATATAGACTTCTAGATAATTTTGTGTTTGGCATTTCAGTGGATACTTGGAAAAGGAAGGAGTTAAGCATCGGCACTCAAATTACCATTACAAACAAGAAGTATGTCTTAAAAAAATGTAAGCATTAATCAACATACCACTCTTTCCAAATATTACCCGAGCACATGGCTATTTGAATAAATGAGAAACTACCCTTTTACCTCAAGGAATTTCCAAGTTGAAGAAGAGGGGTAAAAGACCTTTCAAAAATTGAGGGAACTGAGAATTCTGATTCATCTCTAATGCTCTTTGATATCACAGGTTTTGCAGGCTATGTTATTGATGTGAACCATCCTAATCCATCTACTCATCCTAATTGCAGTGTTCCATTGGTGTGATGTCAGGTTGAAAGAACATGACACAGTGCAATAGCTTTGGAGACTGACAGGTTCCTGACTCTTTAACCAAGCATAACCAAACACTCTGATTCCCAGTTTACTCATATCTGGAATGATAATAATCCTACTTATGTACATTATTAATTTATTTAAGACACTTTTATTTAGTGGTTACAATGTGCTGTAGATCATGTATTAAGATTGTGGGTTTGTTAAGATGAATGATATCCAGTGTCTACCTTCAAGAATTACATAGCTAAAAAGACTGTGAGGATTATGGGAAACTAATGTCTTCATTTATTTAATAAATATTTGTAGAGAGCATAATTTTTGCTAGGAACTCCTCTAGGCACTGAGATACTGAGATGAATATTGAGATGAACAAAACAATCTTATTAGCCAGTGGTGACGACATTTTAGTAGAGGCCAAAGGTAGATGATTAAAAGTTATAATATCAAAAATAATGTCACATAGATAAATTCTGTGAAGACAAATCAAGATTGGGAATAGAGAATATATGAGTTTGAAGAGTAGGAGACGGAGCTACTTTAGGTAGGATAGTCTGGGTGGCCTTTCTTAGGAAATGTCTTTGAGAAGGAGGAACAGATTTGGAGTGTTTGAGAAACAGGAACAAGGCAAGAATGGCTACACTTTGGTGATTTAGGAGGAGAGTGGCAGAACTGAGAATGTAGTAAGATCTAGGCCTTGTTGTCATGGTAGGGAATGCAGATTTTATTCTAAGTGTTATAATAGGAAATCATTGAGGAATTTACATGGAGAAGGAGATGATTTGATTTGTGCTTTGCAAAGGTAAGTCTTGCTTTTGACTGGGGATAGCTTTTAGAGAGTCTGGAGTAGAAGCAAGAGAAGGGAGTGGTCGGGTGGAGGTGAGGAAGAGGTTAACAATGGGTTGCAAGAGACAAAGCTTTGGCTTTGACTTGGAGGTGGTGATGGAGTGAATGAAACATCATCAGATAATATGTTATTTGGTGGGGGCAGGTTTTTAATAAATAACTATTATTATCATCAAGTCTGTATTAAGCAGCAAAAAGAAGCCATATGTTCAGTCATGAGTCGAGAAGGATAAAAACTAAAAACAACTTTTCTCCTAAATCTTGTAAGATAAAATTAGATGGTTTTAAAAATAGCTATGTAAAAGTCTTCACGAAGAGACCATAGAAGAACTTCTATAAAAAAAAAACAACAACCCAATAGAAAATACAGAATAGGAACTAAAAGGAAGAATGTATGACTAATAAACATGAAAATATACTCAACTCTATTGTGTAATCAGGAAAATTCAAATTAAAATACAAGGAGATAATATCACACTCCCCTTTTTGGAAGAAATTACACACTAACAGGTATTGACAAAGATGGAGAAATCAAAACATTTATACAAACTGCTGGTAAAAGTTTATATTGATATAAACATGTTGGAATGCAACATTGCAGTATATAATACATTTGAAATTGATGTTTCCCTATGACTCAGCAATGCTCCTCCTAGCTATATACTCTAGAGCAGATGTTCTCAAAGTTCCTTCTTGGACATGTAGCATCCATGTCACCTTGGGACTTCCTAGAAATGCACAATCTTGGGCCCTCTGATGGTTAATTTTGTATATCAACCTAACTGGGCTTAAGAGATGCCCAGATAGTTGGTAAAACATTATTCGTGAGGGTGTTTCTGGAGGAGATTAGTATTTGAGGTATCAGGTATCAGAGCAGGGAAGCCGGCTGCAGAGACGGAGCAAAGGCTCTCAGCTCAGGGTTGCCACTAAGCTGTGATCTGCGGCACAGTCGGGCCACTCCTCCTCCAGCAGGGACCCAACAAGCGGCAGATCTGGGGAGACTCCCCTTCCTCCCCCAGGAGGAGCAGTGTGGGAGTGCACCGCAGGGATCTGCTGGGTTTGGAGACTCCACATGGGGTCGGGTGCCAGAGATAGAAACGCTCGGTCACAGGCCGGGAGAGCACGGAATGCGGCTGGAGACCGGGGAGACGGGAGTGACTGACTGCTTTTCTCTGGGGGTGCACTGAGGAGGGGGGCCCCGAGTTCTCGGTTCCTCTGGGCCGGAGATTGGGAGGCCGCCACTTTCACTCTTGTCCTCCAAAGCTGTACGGAAAGCTTGCAGGGAACAAAAGCTCCTGAGAGCAAACCCGAGCAGATTACTTAGCCCAGTCCTGGTAAGGGTGGGGCAATTCCGCCTCCAGCAAAGACATCTGGGAACCACGGCAACAGGCCCCTCCCCCAGAAGGTCAGCAAGAACAGCCAGCCAAGACCAAGTTTACCGACCAATGAGAACGGCAGAACTCCAGCGCTAGGGGAATACTGCACATAGAATTAATGGCTTTTTCCCCATGATTCTTTAGTCTTTCAAAGTTAATTTTTTTAATTTTCTTTTTTTTTTAATTTTTCTTTTGCCCTTTTTCAACCAACATCTTATCAATCCCTTTTTTAAAAAAATCTTTTTTATTTTTCATTTTTAGAGTCATATTCTATCCCTTCATAGTAGTTAACCTTATTTTTGGTGTATATATATATATATATATATATATATATATATATATATATAGTTTTTCTCTCTTTAAAATTTTGGGATACAGTTTCTTCTAACAGCCCAAAATGTACCCCAAATCTCTAGGGTATAGCTTTGTTCAGTCTCCTGCCTGATCACATTCTCTCCTGTTTTTTTTTTTTTTAAACCTCTTCTTTCTTTTTTCAACCAACTTCTTAACAATTCCTTTTATAAAATCTTTTATAATTTTCATCTTTACAGTCATATTCCATCCCTTCATCACACTTACCCTTATTTTTGTACATATATAAGTTTTTCTTTCTTTAAAATTTTGGGAGGCACTTTCTTCTAACAGACCAAAATACACCCAAAATCTAGTGTGTGGCACTGACCTATGCACCAGCCTGATCATATTCTGTTTTTTTGTTTGTTTGTTTATCTTTATCTTTTTCTTTTTCTTTTTCTTTTTTTTTTTCTTTTTTCTTCCTTTCCTTTTCTTTTCCCCCGGTTTCAGGTCTCTTCTGATTTGTTTAGTGTATATTTTTCTGGGATCATTGTTACCCTGTTAGCATTTTGTTCTCTCATTCATCTACTCTCCTCTGGACAAAATGAAAAGATGGAAAAAATCACCTGAAAAAAAAGAACAAGAGGCAGTACTGACTGCCAGGGACCTAGTCAATACAGACATTAGTAAGATGTTGGAACTAGAGTTTAGAATGACAATTTTAAAGATACTAGCGGGGCTTGGAAAAAGCATGGAAGATATTAGAGAAACCCTTTCTGGAGAAATAAAAGAACTAAAATCTAACCAAGTCGAAATCAAAAAGGCTATTCATGAGGTGAAATAAAAAATGGAGGCTCTAACTGCTAGGATAAATGCGTCAGAAGAGAGAATTAGTGATATAGAAGAACAAATGATGGAAAATAAAGAAGCTGAGAAAAAGAGAGATAAACAACTATTGGATCATGAGGGCAGAATTCGAGAGATAAGTGATACCATAAAACAAAACAATATTAGAATAATTGGGATCCCAGAAGAAGAAGAAAGAGAGAGGGAGGGGCAGAAGGTATATTGGAACAAATTATAGCAGAGAACTTCCCTAATTTGGGGAAGGAAACAGGCATCAAAATCCAGGAGGCACAGAGAACCCCCCTCAAAATCAATTAAAAGAGGGCAACACCACGACATCTAATAGTAAAACTTACGAGTCTCAGAGTCAAAGAGAAAATCCTGAAAGCAGCTTGGGATAAGAGATCTATAACCTACAATGGTAGAAACATTAGATTGGCGACAGACCTATCCATAGAGACCTGCACTGGCATGATATACTCAGAGCACTAAATGAGAAAAATATGCAGCCAAGAATACTATATCCAACTAGGCTGTCATTGAAAATAGAAGGAGAGATAAAAAGCTTCCAGGACAAACAAAAACTAAAGGAATTTGCAGACATGAAACCAGCCCTACAAGAAATATTGAAAGGGGTCCTCTAAGCAAAGAGAGAGACTAAAAGTAACATAGACCAGAAAGGAACACAGACAATATACAGTAACAGTAACCTTACAAGCAATACAATGGCACTAAATTCATATCTTTCAATAGTTACCCTGAATGTAAATGGGCTAAATGCCCCAATCAAAAGACACGGGGTATCAGATTGGATAAAAAAACAAGACCCATTGATCTGCTGTCTGCAAGAGACTCATTTTTAGATCCAAAGACACCCCCAGATTGAAAGTGAGGGGGTGGAAAACGATTTACCATGCTAATGAACACCAAAAGAAAGCTGGGGTGGCAATCCTTATATCAGACAAATTAGATTTTAAACCAAAGACTATAATAAGAGATGAGGAAGGACGCTGTATCCTACTTAAAGGGTCTATCCAACAAGAAGATCTAACAATAGTAAATATCTATGCCCCTAACATGAGAGCAGCCAATTATATAAGGCAATTAATAACAAAAGCAAAGAAACACATTGACAACAATACAACAATAGTGGGGGACTTTAACACCCCCCTCCCTGAAATGGACAGATCATCTAAGCAAAAGATCAACAAGGAAATAAGGACTTTAAATGACACACTGGACCAAATGGACTTCACAGATATATTCAGAACATTCCATCCCAAAGCAACGGAATACACATTCTTCTCTAGTGCCCATGGAACATTCTCCAGAATAGATCACATCCTAGGTCACAAATCAGGTCTCAACCGGTACCAAAAGATGGGGATTATTCCCTGCATATTTTCAGACCACAATGCTTTGAAACTAGAACTCAATCACAAGAGGAAAGTCAGAAAGAACTCAAAATACATGGAGGCTAAAGAGCATCCTACCAAAGAATGATTGGGTCAACCAGGAAATTAAAGAAGAATTAAAAAAATGTATGGAAACCAATGAAAATGAAAACACAACTGTTCAAAATCTTTGGGATGCAGCAAAGGCAGTCCTAAGAGGAAAGTATGTAGCAATACAAGCCTTTCTCAAGAAACAAGAAAGGTCTCAAATACACAACCTAACCCTACATCTAAAGGAGCTGGAGAAAGAACAGCAAATAAAGCCTAAACCCAGCAGGAAAAGAGAAATAATAAAGATCAGAGCAGATATCAATGAAATAAAAACCAAAAGAACAGGAGAACAGATCAACGAAACTAGGAGCTGGTTCTTTGAAAGATTAACAAGATTGATTAACCCCTGGCCAGATTTATCAAAAAGAAGAGAGAAATGACCCAAATAAATAAAATCATGAATGAAAGAGGAGGGACCACAACCAACACTGAAGAAATACAAACAATTATAAGAACATATTATGAGCAACTCTATGCCAGCAAATTAGATAATTTGGAAGAAATCGATGCATTCCTAAAGATGTATAAACTACCAAACTGAACCAGGAAGAAATAGAAAACCTGAACAGACCTATAACCACTAAGGAAATTGAAGCAGTCATCAAAAATCTTGCAACAAACAAAAGCCCAGGGCCAGATGGCTTCCCAGGGGAATTCTATCAGACATTTAAAGAATTAATACCTATTCTTCTGACACTATCCCAAAAAATAGAAACGGAAGGAAAACTTCCAAATTCGTTTTATGAGGCCACCATTACCTTGATCCCCAAACCAGACAAAGACCCCACCAAAAAGGAGAATTACAGACCAATATCCTTGATGAACATGGATGCAAACATTCTCACCAAAATACTAGCCAATAGGATCCAACAGTACATTAAAAGGATTATTCACTACGACCAAGTGGGATTTATCCCTGGGCTGCAAGTTTGGTTCAACATCCACAAATCAATCAATGTGATACAATACATTAACAAAAGAAAGAACAAGAATCATATGATCCTCTCAATAGATGCAGAAAAAGCATTTGACGAAGTACAGCATCCTTTCTTGATCAAAACTCTTCAGAGTATAGGGATAGAGGGTATATACCTCAGCATCAGAAAAACCATCTATGAAAAACCCACAGCGAATATCATTCTCATTGGGAAAAACTGAGAGCTTTCCCCCTGAGGTCAGGAACACGGCAGGGAAGTCCACTATCACCACTGCTATTCAACGTAGTATTAGAAGTCCTAGCCACAGCAATCAGACAACAAAAAGAGATAAAAGGCATCTGAATCAGCAAAGAAGAAGTCAAACTCTCACTCTTTGCAGATGATATGATACTTTATGTGGAAAAAACAAAAGACTCCACCCCAAAACTGCTAGAACTCATACAGGAATTCAGTAAAGTGGCAGGATATAAAATCAATGCACAGAAATCAGTGGCATTCCTATACACCAACAACAAGACAGAAGAGAGAGAAATTAAGGATTCGATCCCATTTACAATTCCACCCAAAACCATAAGATACCTAGGAATAGATCTAACCAAAGAGGCAAAGAATCTGTACTCAGAAAACTATAAAATACTCATGAAAAGAAATTGAGGAAGACACAAAGAAATGGAAAAGAGTTCCATGCTCATGGATTGGAAGAACAAATATTGTGAAGATGTCAATGCTACCTAGAGCGATCCACACATTCAAAGCAATCCCTATCAAAATACCATCCACTTTTTTTGAGGAAATGGAACAAATAATCCTAAAATTTGTGTGGAACCAGAAAAGACCCCGAACAGCCAGAGGAATGTTGAAAAAGAAAGGCAAAGCTGGCGGCATCACAATTCCGGACTTCCAGCTTTATTACAAAGCTGTCATCATCAAGACAGTATGGTACTGGCACAAAAATAGACACAAAGGTCAATGGAACAGAATAGAGAGCCCAGAAATGGACCCTCAACTCTATGGTCAACTAATCTCTGACAAAGCAGGAAAGAATGTCCAATGGAAAAGACAGTCCCTTCAACAAATGGTATTGGGAAAATTGGGCAGCCACATGCAGAAGAATGAAACTGGATCATTTCCTTACACCACACACAATATAGACTCCAAATGGTTGAAAGACCTAAATGTGAGACAGGAGTCCATCAAAATCCTAGAGGAGAACACAGGCAGCAACCTCTTTGACCTCAGCCGTAGGAACTTCTTAGAAACATCGCCAAAGGCAAGGGAAGCAAGGGCAAAAATGAATTATTGGGACTTCATCAAGATAAAAAGCTTTTGCACAGAAAAGGAAACAGTCAACAAAAGCAAAGGACAACCGACAGAATGGGAGAAGATATTTGCAAATGACATATCAGATCAAGGGCTAGTATCCAAAATCTATAAAGAACTTATCAAACTCAACACCCGAAGAACAAGTAATCCGATGAAGAAATGGGCAGAAGACATGAACAGACATTTTTCTAAAGAAGACATTCAAATGGCCAACAGACACATGAAAAAGTGCTCAACATCACTTGGCCTCAGGGAAATCCAAATCAAAACCTCAATGAGATACCACCTCACACCAGTCAGAATGGCTAAAATTAACAAGTCAGGAAACGACAGATGTTGGCGGGGATGTGGAGAAGGGGGAACCCTCCTACACTGTTGGTGGGAATGCAAGCTGGTGCAGCCACTCTGGAAAACAGTATGGAGGTTCCTCAATAAGTTGAAAATAGAGCTACCCTACGATCCAGCAATTGCACTACTGGGTATTTACCCCAAAGATACAAACGTAGGGACCCGAAGGGGTACGTGCACTCCAATGTTTATAGCAGCAATGTCCACAAGAGCCAAACTGTGGAAGGAGCCAAGATGTCCATCGACAGATGAATGGATAAAGAAGAAGTGGTATATAGACACAATGGAATATTATGCAGCCTTAAAAAGGAATGAGATCTTGCCATTTACAACGACGTGGATGGAACTGGAGGGTGTTATGCTGAGTGAAATAAGTCAATCAGAGAAAGACATATATCATATGACCTCACTGATATGAGGAATTCTTAATCTCAGGAAACAAACTCAGGGTTGCTGGAGTAGGGGTGGGGTGGGAGGGATGGGGTGGCTTGGTGATAGACATTGGGGAGGGTATGTGCTATGGTGAGCTCTGTGAATTGTGCAAGACTGTTGAATCACAGATTTGTACCTCCGAAACAAATAATGCAATATATGTTAAGAAAAAAAAGAAGAAGATAGCAGGAGGGGAAGAATGAAGGGGGGTAAATTGGAGGGGGAGACGAACCATGAGAGATGATGGACTCTGAAAAACAAACTGAGGGTGCTAGAGGGGAGGGGCGTGGGGGATGGGTTAGCCTGGTGATGGGTATTAAAGAGGGCACGTTCTGCGTGGAGCACTGGGTGTTATGCACAAACAATAAATCATGGAACACTATATCAAAGACTAATGATGTAATGTATGGTGATTAACATAACAATAAAAAATAAAAAAAAATAGAGCTACCAGATGACCCAGCAATTGCATTACTAGGTATTTAACCCAAAGATACAAATGTATGGATCTGGAGGGATACTTGCACCCCGATGTTTATAGCAGCAATGTCCACAATAGCCAAACTGTGGAAAGAGCCAAGATGTCCATCAACAGATGAATGGTTAAAGAAGATGTGGTGTATATATACAATGGAATATTATGCAGTCATCAAAAGGAATGAGATCTTGGCATTTGCAACAACATGGATGGAACTGGAGGGTATTATGCTGAGTGAAATAAGTCAGTCAGAGAAAGACATGTATCATATGATCTGTCTGATATGAACAATTCTTAATCTCAGGAAACAAACTGAGGGTTGCTGGAGTGGTGGGGGGTAGGCGGGATGGGGTGGCTGGGTGATAGACATTGGGGAGGGTATGTGCTATGGTGAACGCTGTGAGTTGTGTAAGACTGTTGAATCACAGACCTGTACCTCTGAAACAAATAATACATTATATGTTAAAAAAAATAAAGAAGATAGTAGGAAGGGAAAAATGAAGGGGGGGAATCAGAGGGGGAGATGAACCACGAGAAACTATGGACTCTGAGAAACAAACTGAGGGTTCTAGAGGGGAGGGGGGTGGGGGGATGGGTTAGCCTGGTGATGGGTATTAAGGAGGGCACATACTGAATGGAGCACTGGGTGTTATACGCAAACAATGAAACATGGAACACTACATCAAAAACTAATGATGTCATGTATGGTGATTAACATAACATAATAAAATAAAAAATATTTTATACGTATTTGTTTTTATTTACTCAATATTTGGTAACAATAGTAATAATAAATAGAGTACTATTAATGGAAATACAGCAAATGAACACAAAGAGACCATGGATAAAAAAATGGACCACTTTCCCCAAGGTATCCACCCTGTTAGGAAACATATGAAAAAAGTTCAAGAATAAAACAATATTTGTTTTCACATCCCTCCTCCTTTTCTCCTCATCTTTCCTTTTCCTCCATCCATAAGTTCGGTAATGAAAGTTAATACTTATTTTAAGCTCAAAGCCAAACTGTTTTTTTAAAAGTGGATTAGATAGGAAAATGCACAAATAACTAAGAAAAATAAGCCTGGAAATGCAGAAAATAAGTCATAAAAATTTTAAGTCCAAGTATTCTGATTCAATCAAAAATGGTAAGCTCCAGTGAGTGACTGAAAATTACATCAGCATGTTCCCTGAGTTTTAATGAGGCAAGAAAGAGCTGTAATCCTTGCAAGAAGGGCAAGTGACAGAGGATGTTATGTGAACAACATGTTCTCTACTTGGTCACGCTAAAGAAATCGTGCCTTCTTGTCATCGACTCTCAATTGCTATTTAGGATTAATAGGATTAAGTTGCTTACTGGCCATCCACACTGCACATGTAAATTCACTTCAATTAAGATGACTAATTATTACAATAAAATATTCTGTATATAAGCAGAGGAAATTCCTTTTCTTTCATGGTTACATTTAGGCACTTAAGGATGGCAAATTTCAATTATAAAAGGAAGAGTTAACCATTTCTGTCCCACTTGGAAGCATGCTATCATCTGAGGAGCATTTTATTTTGGCAACTAAACAAATGAAGGCAGGTTCATGTGCATGGAGACAAAGAGATTTTATGTGTAATATTTCAAAGAGTACTTTTGAGATGGGAGTTGTGCTAACTGCATAATGTGTTGTTTTGCCACAGAATAAGATAGTTATCTTCCCTACAGGATGCCAGTTAGGGACAATAGTAACTTTACATTGCTTTGAATTATGTGTTGAAAAATGGTTGTTGTTTTTTTAAATAATAAGTAGGTATAACCCAAATGAATAAAAAATATTATAAATAAATGTATAAATAATGGTGTTTCAGTTTCAACACTGCTGGAGTAGAATAGTTGTTTCTGATATGATTTCTGTTGGTTTTTGCAGTTGGAAGCATAGCCCATAAAAGTTTTTATTTAAACTGTTTAAATTTTTTCATGAGTTTAATCAAACAACTGAAATGCAACAGGAGCTTAAGAATCTGGGCTCTTTGGGATGTTTCACTAAGGGCAGTCAGTGAACTTTTGAGCAAATTCTAGAAAGGGCATTGAAATCGTGCCTTACAGAAGCAGTCTATTATCAAATGACTGGGCTCTTTATCAAAGCTTTGCTTAAATATGAAGTAGTTTCTCAGGCCAAGTGAGCAATAGCCCTGATATCTAACTATGTTTTATTACCAAATTAGCAAATATTAAATATAAACCCAAATGTTTTAAAACAATTTTCTAAAGAAGCCATCGTCTATTAGTGAAACACAAGAACAAGACAAGACACTGACATCTAACTGATTTCAATAGCAATTTAACAGTTAATAAAAATAATTTGGGGGAGAGGATGATCAACACTGGTACTCTCATTTGTTGCTGGAAGTGACATAAACAATACAAAATTTATCAGGTCAATTTAATAACAGAAAATAAGAGACTTAGAATATTTCTACCCTGACTTGTCTGGCATGCACTGGGGAGACCAAGCACATGACTTTTTTAGTGATGTAGCAGCCAAGGAGGAGAAAAGGATGAGGCGCTGCCGCTTTGTTGACAGGCAGCCTGCGTAGAAGTTACACGTTAAAGTGCTACAGGGGCACTGCTGGGAAGATGGCTGAGTAGGAAGATTCTATGCTCATCTTGTCCTAAGGACACATCAAGATAACAGCCACACCCATGCAACTAACTCAGAAGATGACCTGAACAGACTTTCCACAGCTAATGTGACTATAATGGCCCGTGAAACTGGATTTGGGAACCAAACCCCCTGTGAGACCAACCACGAGCAGGAAGAACATCACAAGCATGGAAAGCTAGAGAATCAGACCCCAGGCACAGGGGACCTGCACTGGGAAGACGAGTCCCCATAACATTTGTCTTTGAAAACCAATGGGGCTTAACTTCACCAGGTAAGTGGGCGAAACTCTGGGTACTTTAAAAATCAGTGAGCTTAGCTCTGGGAGAGCCAGAGGGTAATAGGAAAGTTAAGCCCTGTCCTTAAAGAGCCCCAGCGTAACAATTAATCTAGCTGAGATATAGCATAGAAGCAGCAGTTTGAAAGACATCTGGGGTATACATGAAGGAGATTTATTTACTAATCTCAAATTTATTGACTTATCTCAGGACATATGCTGGAGGGTCAGGGATCTTTAGGAGAATTCTCCAAGAATAAATTGCTGACAGGCAACATCTCCCCCAATTCCCCCCAGCCTAGATAGTTGGACACTTGGCAGGAACCAGTGTGAATATTCTCCTTCTATCTTGCTAGCACTGTGTGCCCAGCCCCCACATTCTCCTGTGGATCTGGCCCATCCAACTTGCCCCACTTGGTAGGTGTCTTTCCAAAGTGGTTCCTTTCCTGATACATCCTGCAAACAGCCCTGGCAGAGAGACTTGCACTCTCCAAAATGACTCCTATCCTGGAAGAGGGGAATATAACCACACACACCAGTGTGCCCATAGTCCCATAAGCCAGACCTTATAGCTGGCCATACAGAAGGAGTACCCTGTGAATCTGTGCTCCTGAAGCCCCAGCAGACAGACTGGGGTCAGGCATTGGGTCTGACTGCTGGCCGCACTCATCAACAGAAACCTCCCAGAGAATAACACAGGTTGAAAGTCCTGCAATTTGGTGCAACTGCAGCCCTGGCAGGTGGGCTGAGGGCAGGCATCTGTTCTGATGGCCCACAGTGGTCCCAGACTGGCCCCTTAGGAGCACAGGGACCAAACCCTGGCCAGTGTGCCCACAAAAGGCAAAGTGGGCCATTGCAGCTGACTGAAACTGAAGGCAAATGTGGCTCAGCTCCAGCAGTAGGGCACACACAACCCACTTAGGAGACACCTCTGATGTGCCAGTTTCTAGTGAACAGCAGGTATTGTACTATAGGACACCACAGGACCTCTTTTCATAAGACCACTACTTTCAAGGTCAGGAGACATAGCTGACTTTACTAATACATAAAAACTAACATGGAGGGTTAGACAAAATGAGGAAACAAAAGAATAGGTCTGAAATGAAAGAATAGGACAAAACCACCACAAAAGACCTAAATTAAAAGAAGATAAGCCTTTAGAATGGGTTCAAATTTAAGCGACCATCAACTTGATATAGACTACTCTATGCATAAGGGGTTATAGACAAACCTAATGATAACCAGAAAGGAAAAACCTTTTTATGTAATAAATACATAAAAAATTAAGAGAATGGAATCTAAGCATATTACAAAAGAAAACCATCAAATTACAGTGGAAGAAAGCAAGAGAAGAAGGAAGGAAAGAACCACAAAACAAGTAAAATGGCAAAAAGTACATACCTATTAATAATTACTTTAAATGTAAATTGACTAAATATTCCAATCAAAAGACATAGGGTGACAGAATGGATAAAAAAGCAAGACCCATCTATACACTGCCTAGAAGAGACTTACTACAGACCTAAAGATGCAGCATGGAAGTGAAGGGGTGGAAAACATTTACTATGCAAATGGAAGCAAAAAGAAAGTTGGGGTAGTAATGCTCATATTTGATAAATTAAACTTTAAAACAAAAACTATAACAAGAGGAAAAGAAGGACACCACATAATGATAAAGGAAACAATCCAACAAGAGGGTATAACAATGGTCCCCAAAAATAATAAATAGGAAGGAATATCAATAAAAATTAACATAATAATAATTGACTCTAGACAAAGTATATATGATTAGTTTTTAACTTTTCTATATTTTTTAAATTGTCTATAATGAGACTGTACTGCTTATATAACAGAACAAATCTATTAAACTTTATTTTAGAAAGAAAAATCCAAATCAAAACTATGTTAAAATGGCATAGAAATTTTCCAAATTTTTTGATGTTGTATTGGGTATAATATGGTCTTAAAATGATGAACCACTGAGTATATTGAAGAGACAATATTTATTTTCTATATTTTGATGTTTCTATATTTTGATGCTGTTTTTCCCTTATGGATATCAAACTATTTTTTTTTTCTGTCACCAGTTAGTATGCATTTGTCAGAAATGCAAAAATGGTTAATGTATACAAACCATCCAGTTGATTCAGAGTATACCAGAAACTTAAGAGCAACATTATTTGAGAATATGTCAACTTACTACTGATTAGTCTTTTAAGTTCTGGTTGTATTTTATAAAGTAGATTTTTGCTTTTGTGTTCACAAAATGTTCTGGGATAAGTTTCAGATATTAGATTTTCCTTACAGGTGTAAGTGGCAATTCAGTTCAAAGTTAAGAAATTGTTCTTTTATATGTTCCAAATGACACTAAATATCATTCTGAGTGAACATGGTGACCTAATTGTATCTGTACTTCTTGAAAGCTACACATCGTTTTTCGTATTCCAATATGTCCTGTTTAAGCTGGCAAGTGCCATCTTATTTGATAAGTTGTCTTTAAACTCTTTGATGGAGAAACAGGAAGAACAAGAAATAGTTGTTTATGGAGGAAGGAGAAGTATCTTTGTAAGTACATTGTAGTAAATATAGGATCACTTTCAAATTGTATGTAAGTGGAACACATTTCTCCTTAGCCTTTTGGAAGCAAGGGCAGGTAAACTCAATTTTAGATTAAATAATAATGTTAATATTAAGTGGCAATGTATTTGAAGAAGGAACAATAAGATTCATTCGAACCAAATTAAATTTGACTCTGGAATGGACTAAGGAAATATATACTGTTTTTGGAAACAAATAGTTTTGTGAGTTAACCATAGGTGTGGCACCACAATTACAAATATTAACAATATTTAAAGTTAATATTAAGATGAGCTTCAAAATCATGAGAACCTATCAGAATAACCAGTGGTGGAAGGAGGCAGGTTAAGAATTACAGAATAATAGAGAAATCCATTTGTGATTATAAATTTGAAGGCAACTGACAATTGGAGGGTATCTTTTCCAAGAGTGATCCTAGATAGAGTGCTGTTGGCACCAGTAAGGAGCTCCCTAGGTTTCTACTTACCATGTTTAAGTCTGAACCTATGATAATGTATTGGGATGTATTTTTTTTAGTCTTCTCTTTCTTTTATCATTCAACGGCATCCTACTTTCTAAGCTCTGTTTCACCCAAATGTGTCCCTAAAATGCAATTTTTATATAACCTCCTACTGGATGGATTGGTCGAAGTTCCATTTGAAAGGCTTCTAAACTCTCCTACATTGGCCACCTGAAATTTTCCAGTTTGTAATGGCACTTTGCTTGAAAGTGTGTCAAAATAATTTTAGTTAGATAAACCTTTCTTAACAGGTAGATAGAGTTGAATATTAACACTCGCTTGTAGTTTAGAATTTGTTAAATCAGATGATTTCCAGTTTTCTAAACTTTTAAAATAGGAGTTTAATAAATATATATTAAAATTCAAGGATCTTAAATGTATAGTTTGATGATCTTTTTCAAAATGCATGCGTGCATTTTTTAAGGCTATCTATTTCCCTTGAAGTACTGCTTTGGCTGCTTTCCATATATTTTGATTTTTTGTGTTCTCATTATTTATTTTAAAGTATTTTCTAGTCCTCACTACCATTTCTTTTTTGACCCAAGGTTATATGTGTGTTGTTTAATTTTCAAACATTTTGAGAATATTTAGTTCTCTTTTTCTTGTTTATTTCTACCTCAGTTCTACTGTAGCCAGAGAATATACTGCATGTGATTTCAATCTTTTGAAATTTGCTGAGACTTCATAGTCCAGAAAATTGTTTCTTTTTAGTGAATGTTTCATGTGTATTGAAAAGAATGTGTATTTCCCAGTTTTGTTAATCATGTTAAAACATATATCCCTACTAATTTTCTGTTCCCTCTTTGTGACAATGACTTTGTAACATCATTTTCCACTGTGGTAATATAAAGGTAATTTAGTGTTTCCTTTAACATGGTTGATTTATAAACCTTCTTCATTCAGTAGTACAGAGATTTAAAATACTTATATTTAAAAAATAAAGCAAAACACATCTGAATGGGGATAAACAGATTAATATCTTATTACATCCACATCTACATCTTTAAACATTTTTTAGCCTATCTGGAATGCATACTTCTGGAGGATGCAAAGTGTTTTCTTATTAAATACAAAATGAGCAGCACATGCTGTTGAAATCCTGCCCTCATCTCCCCAGTATCTTACCATTATAGTATATTTCATTCTGACTTCTAACTGCCTGCTGGTTTTCACTGGCTTCTGGAGACTCCTCTATTCATATGCAAATAAGGAAGAATTTCTGGGAATTAATGACTCCCAGAAAAAACTTTTAACTGATTACTGGTGGGAATTCTATAAATATTCTGTTTTTGTTTGTTTGTTTGCTTTTGCCCTGAGATAACTCAGAGCTCCTTGCTCCAGGTTGGATCTAAGAGTCTTCCAGGATTCTAGTAACTCCCTTAGAGGTAAGTGACTTTGTAACAGACGCTTTATTTGTTGCCCTTTATTTGTTGCCCTCCCTGTCTTAGTCTGCCTGTACTTGCTAGTGTTTCCTAGAGTCAATTCCAAAATAAACCCCTTACATTAGGTTGGGGTACAGGAGAAGGGAAATACATTGGCTTGTGTAGTATCCTTAGCGGTTGAGTGACATGGGACAATGTGATTAAGGACTATGGAGTGAATTAATTGTTAAATGCCATCAGTGTCTTGGAGGAAGAAAATGACAAGCTCAGATCAGCCAATTAACTGAGGGTCTGGTATCTCCCACAGCTGAAGAGTAGACTATGCTGAATATTAGTGATTGTCACAGTGGTGGAATGACAAAGAAAGGTTGACTTCGCAGCCCCACTAATATCCTATGTAAAATCAGAGAACATTAAGTAGAACTGGTACCCCATGGCCTGAGATGGGGTCATTAGTAGATGAGCTTGAGATAGCCTCTGTAGCTTGGCAATAAGGGGTCTAGCAGCCACAGAAACTTCTCCTTCTAGAGGATAACAGCTTTCTCTTGCTTCAACACCATGCCATTCTCAAGGTTGATACACTGCAAAGTGATGCTGTAAGCAGCAAATGAGAAACTGAGGGCTGCCAGCAACCATGTGAGTGAGCTTGGAAATGAATCCTTTGAACCCATTTGAGCTCCCAGATATCTGAATCTCTGGCCCATGTCTTATCTGTAACATCATGAAACACGCTGAGCTACCCAGAACTACCCATCATGACGTTGCAGATAAGACATGGGCCAGAGATTCAGAAACAAGCTACTCTTATATTCCTGACCCACAGTAACTGTGAGATAACAAATATTTGTTCTTTTAAACCACCATTTTGTGGGTAATTTGTTACATAGCAATAGATAACTAATGTAGTGCATGAGTAAAATGCTGTAACAGAAAAATTATAATCCATTGCACAATTTTCAGATCTGAGCCCAGGGCCAAGGAAAGGGAAGGTCAGTACACCATGTAAAGATACACCAAGGCTCCTCAGTTATTCTATAAAGATATTTATGGACATTTACCAGAGCAGCTGTTCACTGTGGAAAGAGAAATATCTAAATTTTTAAAGAGCTATTGAACTGACACCAGTGGATCCAAAATGCCATAGTAACTTGTTAGAGTGAGGAAATATGAAGGCCCAGTGATAAAGACCCAAGTCTGTTTCAAAATGCACCCAATATTGATTGGGTATAATATAATGATTCTATGGCCTTATAGTATGGTCATTTCCCTCTTACTTAAATGCCTAATTGAGACGGATATACTTAGCGGCTGGAAAAAACTCTTACACTGTTTGCCTATCCCACCCCAAACCGTGGTAGTATATTATAAGCAATCCTAAGTGCATATTGAGTGGAATGGCTGAGATTAGTGCCAGGCTCAGTGACTTCAAGGATGCAGAGATGGTGATCCTAATCATATCTCTGCTGAATGAACCTGTATAGTCCCTGAAAAAAAAAAACAAAACCCAACAGATCTTATGGTAGATAATAGTAGACTATTGTAAACTTAACCTAGTGGTAGCTCCAATTATACCTTTGTGTACAGTATGGATTTTTACTAGACAAATCAACACAGACTCTGCCACTGGGTGTGTACCTATGCATCCTGTAAATACATGCTTTCGGTTCCCATAAGAAACTCCTGTTTCAGAAGCAGTTCACATTCACATTCACATTTATTTATTTATTTGTTTATTTAGTGTTCCATGATTCATTGTTTGTGCATAACACCCAGTGCTCCACGCAGAACATGCCCTCTTTAATACCCATCACCAGGCTAACCCATCCCCCCACCCCCTCCCCTCTAGAACCCTCAGTTTGTTTTTCAGAGTCCATCGTCTCTCATCACATTCACATTTAAAGAACAGCATTGCATATTCCTGATCTTGCCTCAGCTCTGTGTTAATTGTCCTGCTCTCTATCACAGTATAGTCTGAACGGATCTTGATCATCTGAACATCCTATATAATATTATACTGGTACAATATATTGATGACAACATATTAACCAGACCTGCTGACTAGGAAATTATAAGTAATCTGGATCTGTGTCAGAACATGGGAGAAAAACCCAATAAAGTTTCAGGGGATTGCCCATTTGAGTAAGGCTTTAGGGTTCTTCTAAACCTAAAGCTATAACCACTGCTCACCCATTTTATTTTATTTTTTTAAGATTTTATTTATTTATTAGAGAAAGAGAGAGAGCACACAAATGGGGGGAGGGGGCAGAGGGAGAGGGAGAAGCAGACTCCCCGCTGAGCAGGGAGCCTGATGTGGGGTTTGACCTGAGCGGAAGGCAGACTTTTAATCGATTGAGCCACCCACGTGCCCCAGCTGCTCAGTCATTTTAGAGTTATCATTGCCGGTAGATAAGTAGGCAAAGAGTAAGTTACTTTTCTATTATAATCATATAATAACTGGTGTATGCATACCGGGAAGTACTGTGGCTGCATATTGCATAACGTGAACATGGAGGAGTATGTCTAGAGATGCACTCGGTCCCATTTTAGTGCCTGCATGATCCCTGATAACTGTAAATGAGCGATTATAGCCACTAGAAGCTGTACTAGGATACCTGCAGCTCAGACCCCTCTGTCTGAATTATCCCAATGGACAAGGAGTTTAGATTGGCAGAAGTATTGGTTGAAAGTGAAAGGAAACCAGAATGGGTAACAAAGGAGGACTATGATGAATATCAGTTGTGGTCTCAAGGCTAACTACAGCAGCTGGCACTAGAACTTATCCACAATCAGAAGTCTTTTTTTTTTTTTTTTCTCTTCAAAATTGTACCTGGTTACCATTTTGAAAATACTTTCCCAGGATGGAGTGAACCTGACAGGGGGCATAGATAGATCTGAACAAGGAGTTGACTGCTCCTCTCATATCCCCTCAAGGCCTTGTTATTTCAGCCCTGTGGCTTCTGACTGCTGAGGACTGTCTCTCAGAACCTGCTCTGCTTGTCAGGCTGAAGTCCTAGTGAATTAAAGTCTAGTTAGATAAAATGGTAAAATGGTTTAATAACACTCCTTTCATTAGCTGTTCACCCTTCCTTTATTTCAACTTCCCGTAAACCTACTGGCCTTTCCTTAGCTCATCTCCCTAATAAATAAACTTCTTCCACTGGAATCCTCAACTCAGAGCTTGCTTCTGGGAAACACAAAATAGCATGTATTGCCCCTCTTAGCTTTGAGCTTTATTTACCTCATCAGTGCAAACACAATCAGAAATCAGATTGGCAGTCTCAAGGTTCTGGGACCAATTTCCAATGTGGGTATTTTTCTCACACCATCAAGCAATTCTCAGACACTAGCGGGGCATCCTACAGTATAACTCAATTCTGACACAATCTACCTAGAGCTAGCATCAGAGTTCACAAATTAAGGGCTCAGTCCTATAAGACTAGCCCCCTCCATACACACATACACTCCAGGTTGTCACCTGTGCTTCTGACCAATGGGGCTATAAATCAGAGGTTCCCGCAGCCTCCTCCCCAGGTTCAATTAATTTGCTAGAGTGGCTCACAGAACGAAGGGAAACATTTTACTCACTAGATTACCAGTTTATTATGAAAGGGTATGTAAGTCAGGAAGAGCCAGGTAGAAGGGACGTAGAGCGCTAGGTATATGGAGAGGTCATGGAGTTTCATGCCCTCTCCAGGGGTGCCACTCTCCCCAAATCTCCACATGTTCACCAACCAGAAAGTTCTCCAAACCCTGTGCGTTTGGAGTTTTGTGGAGGCTCCGTTAGTCATGATTATAAAATCACTGGCCTTTGGCAACTGACTCCACCTCTAACTCCTTCCTCTCCCTGGAGGTCAGGTAGGGGGTGGGACTCTAATCATAAGGTGCGCTCTTCTGGCAGATCCCCATCCTTAGGTTAGGTCCCCAAATCACTTCATTAACATAACAAAAGACACTTTTATTGCTCTCAACACTTTGGAAATTCCAAGAGTTTCAGGAGGTCTGTGCCAGAAATATATATTTCTTACTATAAATCACAATATTACACATTCTTTCTTTCACAAGAATTTTGCAGTTTCCAAAAGCCACAATGGATCACATGAAGCAGTGGGAAGATCAGCACTCCTTTCCTGAGGTTAATGGATGACCTTTGGATTACTGGAACAAACAGAGATACTTGCCTCTAATTCTGAGACTCAGGCATTCTATAACTAATACCATAGTGAGGATTCAATATGCTCTGGGCACTGTTCCAAGTGCTTTACATATGTTAGTCCATTTAACCTTCAGCAGTCCTATAAGGTGATATAAAGTATGTATGGGGTAAAATGAGGATACTGAGGCCCAGAGAGATTAAGTTTATTGACCAAAGTCACAGAGTTGGGAAGTGGGAAAAAGTTTTTAATTATTCTTTTCAGTTTCTGTTTCCTATCTCAATGTCAAGTCCTTTTCTTGAGGCTGAATCCATGACCATACCCCTTTATCTTCTCTTTTTCTACTCTTTTTACCCTTTCTAATATACTGAGTCTGAGGGACCGGGTGATTATGCTTATTAGAACTCTGTATAAAAGTACATATGTGATCAGCAGGTAGTCACTCAACTTTGTAACATCTGTTTAGGTTCTTCAGATGCTTTCTCGAATGTGTTTTTATAGTTGAGGCTGCTGGCTAAGTTGATTCATAAAAAAGTGAAGTTGAATATGCTTCCAGAGTGAAGTCTCATTTGAACCAGAACCCCTATTGAATGCAAAGTTGCTTCTTCCTATTTCTGTTTTTATGTTTTTCCCCATATTAAAGCCAATTTCAATTCTTTCAAATTTGTGAGAGTTATATCATCAATTTAAATCAAATGCTTTGGATATATGTGGATAAATACACATTTGAATTTATTTAAAATGTTTTTATTATTGCTCTGTTGCAAAAATTAGGATAACCGGCAGAATTTGAAACTGTAAACCAAATTATTAATAGTGACTTACTTGTTTAAAACAGTAAATGTTTTAGAAGCATACATTTGAAGCCATTAACCAGAACTTTAAATAATGTATTATATTTTAAATATAAAACACTACTTTGAAATGTGGTTTTGCAAGAAAAGAAAAAGAAACATGATTAAGAAGATAATAATTGTACCCCTAGAACCAGACCCTTTCTCACTGAAGTAAGGATGACTTGTAGATATACTTGTCAATTGAATTTCATATAAGTTATGAGAATATACTTTTCTTTCTTGTCGTTGTGGCCTTTCCACTTTTTTCTTTTTAGTTTCATATTTCACATACTATATTTGCTATTTGATATATAGTGCCATGAATATGTGTCAGCTGACTGTTTACTTCACTTAAGTGTAATAGAATTAAGATGATTCATTGAGAAAGATGCTGTTTAGAAGGGAATATATTAAACATTTAGTATATTTAGCTGGATAACTACATCATTAGCTTTATATTCTTGTACATTCTTCTGTATTCCTTCTGAAGAGAGTCAGTAGCTTGAGACTTGACCCAACAGCTACTAACAAGGGAATTTTCTGCAAGGATAAAAGCTTTGAAAATCGCTTCAAATAAAGCATCTTGTTTTCCATTAAGTTACATTCAAATATCCATGTACTGTACCCTGTAATTAAGTCAAATATCAATTTTAATCACTGCATCCTTAGTACATAATTTCTGTAATGCAATTGCAGCAGTATAATATCAAGCAGCTAAAATGCCCTAGTTAAATGGAATTTTAACTGCTGCAAATTGAGACACAGAGAAAATCACCATACCTGCACTCAAGCAGTTAAGCTGAGAGATTTATGTTTGGGAAAGTAAGGGAAGCAAGACTGGTTTAATCCACATATTTAACAAATATGTTGTTAGGCCAATCTACAATGTCCTTATTAGTCTATGCCTATGGTTTTGAAATAATGCTACTGGGTATGCCTCGATTTCAGAGTCAATAAAAAAAAAAACCTTAAAGACAGGATTCCCACTCCATTTGTAAAAAACTGAGCCTAAAATTATGTTTTGAAGGCTGTTATCCCAGAAGATAGCATAGGTTAATTTGGAGGGAAAATAAGTGTCTTCACTTTGCTAGCTTTCCAAGAAAGGAGTTTGTGCATGGAAAAGCTTTATTATTTAAACTACAACTTGCAGCTCTTCAATTAGAAGCAATTTCAAATGTCATATTTAAAGTCTATACAACGTCTCACATAAATGTAGCAATTGCCTTGTATTTCACTTGGCAACAGCTTAACTCTGTTTAAGTCTGTAGAAAAATATTTTGAGTAGAAATAGAAACTGCAAAATAACTACTAATGTCACCATGTTTCCTTTACATTGATACATCCACATATTAGAAAAAAAATGTCTGGTCATATCTTGGATGTTGCTAGGATTAAAAACTCTTGCTCCTTTCTTAACGGAGCTGGCCCAACATTCACCCTGTCATTGTTCAAGAAATGGAAATCATCTATGAGATGTCAGGTAGCTGATGGTTCTAGAGCCTTGATGGAAAATTTACAATTAAAAAAAGGAAAGTTTTGGAAATCATGAATAATTCATCTGACCATTTAGCATGAAATGTTCAGGTGAAATATCTCAATGTTCTATATACAAGCATATGATAAAGCTGCTTCTTTTTCTCTCTGAGGGAAGGGCGCTAGTTGTCTGGTCACACCTTTTTTGCTAATGATATGAATCCTTTCAGCATCCAACCTTGAAACTCCCATTTGGATTAGGTTCATGTTCATAGTTTTTAAATTATTGATTAGTTGAA